>NC_092343.1:161275000-161895000 GCF_046630445.1 Rutidosis leptorrhynchoides | reverse complement strand
ATATATAGCATATAATTTAAGATACAATATAAGTATATGTTTCTAAATGGAATTTAGTATAAATTCTATATAACTGATGTTATGCGAGGGGTACGTGAAATAGTATATATTTTTAGTACGAAAAGTGATACAAACTACACAAGTTTTAATTATTTATTTACAGATGGGATATACCTAAACCTTGCTACAACACTATAGGCAGTGTACCTAATTGTAGAGTAGTAAAGTTTTTAGTAAGTCTGGTTCGTTCCACAGGGAGCGGGCTTATTGCACACTATATTTTTAAACAATTATATTTGTACAAAATATGTTATATTAATAATATATAAAAGGGGGTTTACCGTTTAATGACTGGTTTGTCGATTTTATATTTTAAGTTACAATTAAAACCTAATGCAAAATATAAATGACGATAATTAAAATAGCGAAAAATAAATGACAATAAATAAATGACGTTAAATAAAATAGCGAGTAAATAAAAGTACGATGAAAAATACAATAAAACAATTATGCTTATTTAAACTTCCGTAATCATGATGTTTGACGTGTTGATTTTAGTTTATTGCCCATGGGTTAATTGTCCTTTGTCCTGGATTATTTAATATGTCTGTCTAGTTTCTGTCCATAACGGTCCATCAGTCATAAATATAAAGTGCGAGTGTCCTCGTCAAATTATCCTTATATCCGAAGTCAAATATTCCAACTAATTGGGGACTTAAACTGTAACAAGGTCTTAATACTTTGTTTAATAATTACACCAGGATATCGACTGCGTGTAACCCAAGGTTTTAATACTTGGTTAACAATTACGCCAAGTGTCCTTGTACATAATTTCACCCCTGTTTTAATAATTCCATAGACTATTAATTCATTCCCGTGTCCAGTTAAATGAACGATTATTCGTACATATAAATATCTCTCCCATCGTGTCCGATTGAGTGTATATGGTTATTTATAGGTATGTCCAATTGTAAATCTTTATATTAAAATTAACAAACTATCATTTAGTTAAACAAATATAAAGCCCATTAATAGCTCATAGTCTAATTTCCACAAGTGTCGTTCTTTTGTCCAAACCCCAATTATGGTACAAAGCTCAATTACCCCGTCTTTAATATTTTAGCCCAACATCATGATTACTTCAATTTAAATAAGCATAATAATAACTTAGTTACAATATATTAATTTAAAAAGGACAACATAACTTACATTGATTATTTATCGCGTAGTGTTACACGGACAGAACTTCGACTTCAAAACCCGTAATTAACCGTTACATTAACTAAACTAATCTAATATAAAACTAAACTAATATTTATATTATATATAATATATATTATATATCAGAGAGAGAGATTGATTTTTTGGTGTCTTAAACTCGGCAGAAGCTCGTTGCATTTATAGGACATTTCTGATTTTGGGTGCTCCGCGAGTGCTGAGGTTTAAGCCTTCACAGCTCCGCGAGTGCGGAGGTACTGAATCCAGCTCACCAACTTTTGGATCCTAGCTTTGTCGACATATTTATTATATATATATATATAATATATAAATAATTTATATAATTATTTAAATATTATATTATATTCTTGTGCATAGTTGACTCATAATTTTTAGTCCGTTGCATCGGGCATTGATAGTTGGCTCAGGTCCCGTTCCGGATTTTCGAACGTCCTTTCGTATAATTTAATATCTTGTACTTTGCGTTTCGCTTATTGTACTCTTGTCATTTTTAGACGTTTCTTATCAATAAATTGAACCACTTGGATTGTATCTTGTACATTTGAGCTTTTTGGTCATTTGCGTATTCAAATCGTCGTTTTCGCCTTTTGTCTTCGCACTTATTTAATATAAACGATTACAACTAAAAATAGAACAATTACAACTAAATAATTTACATATTGGGAGGATATTTCTACAAAATATATATTCATTTGGAGCACTATCAATAACTACAAATATATAAATAATATATATATTTGTTCGATTACAAGTATATATTTTAATATATCTACTTGATATAGGTTCGTGAATCCGAGGACAACTCTGCACTTGTTCAGTGCCATCATAATCGTAATTACTACAAAATATCATACAGTATCGTGAGTTTATTTGATTCCCTTTTACTCTTTACATTTTTGGACTGAGAATACATGCACAACTTTTATAACTGTTTTACACGCTAGACACAAGTACCAACTTTAAACTATGCTATACCCGTCTATGTTCGACTAAGTCCCTAACTGACAAGTATAAACACAACTTGTCTTTGGAGAAAACTTTGAACAACTTTTAGATCTACGTGATCTACTAATTGGTCTCTGCGAGACCAAGCTTATGAACAACTTTTGGATCTACGTGATCTACTAATTGGTCCATGTTAGACCAAGCTTATGAATAACTTTTGGATCTATGTGAACTACTCTTTGGTCCCTGCGAGACCAACTTTATGAATAACTTTTGGATCTGCGAGATCCACTAATTGGTCCCTGCGAGACCAAGCTTATGAACAAAAATCTTATGGTCTAACACTATTACTGAAATCATTATTATGACAAACCTATGAACTCAATTAACCTAGTGTTGACTTTTTAAGCATGTTTATTCTCAGATACTTAAATATTGCTTCCGCTGTATATCTGCTGCTTTGATGATGATTGCTTGCCATGCTTGGAGTCATGCATTTCATATCATATCAATTAAATACATTCAATGCATTGTTCATTAAATACAATGTAATCTATTTATCTTCCGCTGCAAAACTCAATAAAACGTCTCATATAGAGTCATTCTCGTTTATACAACTGTAATTTGATATATTTAGGGACGTTATTCTTCCAGGCCCTATCTGAAGGACGTCACATTGTTCATCTTCTTCTTTAGATGAACACACTCGGCCGAGTGTCTCTTGACACTCGACCGACCGTGTAGACGATCGACCGGTTGAGTGACACACTCGACCGAGTGTGTCTGAGGTTCTGACCAGATGATTTATTTTACTCAGTCGACCGTGTGAGTGGACACTCGACCGAGTGTGTAGATACAGTCGACCGACTGTGTGAGTCAGTCGGCCGTGTGTCTTTGAGGGCAGAATATTTTACCAAGTGTTGATGTCTAGCTGTTATGCTGCCCACGTGAATTCTGATATTCGAGATGTAAATTCTGAAAATGCATAAGTGTTAAATAGACTTTTTAGTGGCGCTTTTTGTGACTAATTTTCTGTATTGTGCTGTTTTGTATTAACGGACATAAACTAACTTGATTTGCCTTATGTTCAGGTGATAAGGATATGGAAGCCGCTCAGTGATAGATTATCTGAGCTAGTTGCTGGTATTCGGTGAGTGGGTCTATCTTCAGATAGAGTATTAAGTAGCTGACACGCTACTTGTTCAGACTCTTTACATTCATGTTTATATACTTTATGAATACCATGTGTAGTTAGATATTGCCATGCTAGTTAGGACGATTGCATGACTGTTTATCTGTGATCTTATGTGTGCACTATTAGTTGGACACCAACCGAGGCGGCAAGGTTGGGAACCCACCGAGGCGGCAAGGTAGGGTTGATGTGAGGTCGACTGTGGTAGCCTGGTCGGGTCATGATGTTACTGATTGTTCAGTATAGCATAGAAGGACGCATGTGTTGCGTCTGGACGGTTATGCAGTAGAATCAGTAAAGCGGACTATCGGTAGACTGTAGCTTGGTCAACTAAGTCGTGTGCTCGTACAAGCCGCCAATCCTCATATTGTCAGTTGTTGTTATATGCTAGTTCAGGACGTTAGGATAGTTGTGACCCTTTCATGTTCAGTTGCTTATGCTTGGTCTGTTAGATAGTATCCATTCACTTAGCTGTGTGCTAACTCCCCCACATTTCCACCCTTGCAGGTTTAGGTACTGCTGTAGGAAGGGTGTTGCGGATGGGTCGAAGACATGTTTGACTACTAGCTGAACTCTGATGTTTTATGGTTTTGTAATATTTTTATGTAACACCGATGTTTTGAATGGTGTAATAACGTTAAATAAGTGGAAATGTTAACTATGGTTTATAAACATTAACCAGGGTTATTTTGGTAATAATAAATATACTTCCGCTGTGTTAAAAAAAATCAGGGTGTTACAAATTTGGTATCAGAGCATGGTTTAGCAGTAAATACGTGCGCGTATTTCTTCCTAAACCCTGAGTTAAGTCAAACATGTCTGTGGGGTGGGGCTAAGTGGATGTAGGATGTTGTGCATGTTAGTGTTTAGGAAACTAACAGTTATCCACTAAGCTTTTGTGCGAGTGTTTTGTAGCACAGATGGCAGATAATAGAGATGCGAATGCTACAAACTCGATCCACCCCGGAACGTTCAGTGCTCC
Organism: Rutidosis leptorrhynchoides; assembly: GCF_046630445.1. Lineage (NCBI taxonomy): Eukaryota > Viridiplantae > Streptophyta > Magnoliopsida > Asterales > Asteraceae > Rutidosis > Rutidosis leptorrhynchoides. The sequence continues at coordinate 161,890,642 of NC_092343.1, read as the reverse complement.
GGATGTGGAGGATAAGGCGGTAGTTTACGAGGTTGATTATGTGCATGAGCTTGAAAGTAAGCTTAAAGAAGCTCAGGAAAAGATTACTGAACTTGAGTTAGCTAGACAGTCGGGTAATGAGGATACACCACCGGGTTTTGCTACTACTCAATCTCACACCGTACCACAAATATACCAGAACCAACATCAATACCCATTGCGGTATCAATTTCCTCAGCATGTCATGCCACCCCAGTTTAACTACCAATACCAAAATCCTATGATGATGAACCAAGTTCAGCCACCTATATACTAACAACCATTCCCACAACAGCAATTCCAACAACAATACCAGCCACCAAAAAGATGTACCTTTAAACAATTCAGGGATTGTGGACCTTTTTCTTTCTCAAGAAGTACTGACCCAGCTGTGACTCTCAATTGGTTACGAGAGGTTGAAAAGGCATTTGATGCCTGTCAGTGTGAGCCAGAATTAAAGGTGACTTATGCGAGCAGGTTGTTGAAAGATAGAGCAATGGTGTGGTGGGATTCTGTGATAGCTAGTGTCCCTCCAGAGCAAGTCAAAATGATTACTTGGGAACAGTTTTACAGTAAGGTATGTGAGTAGTATTGTAATGTGTTAGACATGAATAGAATTAAGATGGAGTTCCTTGAAATGCAAATGACGCCGCAGATTTCAATTGATGAGGTAATTGAGAATTACATGGACAAGTTGAGGTTTGTGCAACAGTGGGTGCCGGATGAACAATCTCGAATTCAGCATTTTGTGAACATGATCTTGCCAGAGTACAGGACTTTTGTGAGGTCAGCACCAACGCTGTCTCAAGCTTTTGTGATGGCCAAGATGGTTGAAAGTGATGTTAGAGCAGCAAGGGGTATAAACTGGGGAAATGTGGTACCGCAGGGTAGCCAGGCTACTAGTCAGTCAGGTTCTAAGTTAAAGAAATCTTTTGGGTTTAGACAAAAGGGTAAGGGTAATCAAGGTGGTTCAGGATCAGGTTCTGGAAAGAAAGAATGGTGTAAAGGTTGTAAGTCTTCCCACAGTGGTTAGTGTTCAGAGGCAACGAGAAGGTGTTTAAGATGTGGTATGGTAGGTCATGAATCTCAGGGGTGTTCCTTCAGGGAGAATGTGTGTTGGGGTTGTCATCAGCCGGGTCACCGTTCAGCTAGTTGTCAGGCGTCAAAGGGCACAAGTTTCGAGGCAGGGTCAGGGGTCGTTCGGCATCTGTCGGGAGTTCCACAGCCTCAAGTGGACAGAAGAGAAAGAACCCGCCGACTGCGGAAGCCAGGGCCTTTCAGATGACAGTTGAGGCCGCAACCAATAATGATGATGTCATAACCGGTATGTTCTTGATCAACTCAATACCTGCTAGAGTATTGTTTGATTCGGGTGTAAATATGACGTTTATGTCTATAGATTTCTGTACTAAGTTAGGGTTACCTGCTACTGTGATGCCTGAGCCTGTTAGAGTAGAGGTAGCTGACGGTAAGACGGTTCTAGTCACAACGTATGTGTCTGGAGCTAGTATAGAAATTGATGGTAGACCGCTTGCTATGTCCTGTTTAGTGTTGCCTATCCCTATTTTTGATGTAGTATTAGGGATGAACTGGATGAGCCTACATAAGGCCCACATTAAGTGTGATAAGAAGATTTTAACTTTCCATTTGACTGATGGAACCCGTATTGCGGCCCGAGGGGAGCGAAGTGGGTTCAGTTTTCCATTGATTTCTATGATGAAGGCGAAGAAATCACTTAGTAAGGGATGTAAGTCTTTTATGGCTTATGTTATTGATGCTAAGATAGAGAAGAAATCTGTTACCGATATTCCAGTGGTTTCGGAATTTCCTGAGGTGTTTCCTGACGAATTACTGGGGTTGCCGGTAAGAGAAGTAGAGTATAAGACTGAGTTGGTTCCGGGAACAACTCCAGTAGCTAAGGCTCCTTATAGGTTAGCAACTTTCGAAATCAGAGAGATGATGTCTCAAATACAAGAATTGTTAGACAGAGGGTTTATAAGACCGAGTTCGTCACTGTGGGGTGCACCGGTGTTGTTTGTAAAGAAGAAAGACGGTACTCTGAGAATGTATATAGATTATCGAGAATTGAATAAGAAGACAGTTAAGAACAAGTATCCTTTACCCAGAATCGACGATCTGTTTGACCAGCTTCAGGGTGCGTCGTATTTTTCAAAAATAGATCATAGATCTGGGTATCATCAGGTCCGGGTTGCAAAATTAGATATACCGAAGACAGCGTTCAGAACGAGATACAGACATTACAAGTTCTTGGTTATGCCATTTGGATTAACGAATGCTCCAGCAGTCTTTACGGATCTAATGAACAGAGTTTGTAAACCGTATTTAGATCAGTTTGTTATTGTGTTTATCGATGATATATTAGTATATTCAAAGACAGAAGCTGATCATGCAACACATCTTCGATTAGTGTTAGAGTTGTTAAAGAAAGAGCAGTTATATGCTAAGTTCTCGAAGTGTGAGTTTTGGCTTCGAGAGGTGCAGTTTCTGGGTCCTGTTATCTGAGAGGCAGGTATTAAAGTGGATCCGTCGAAAATAGAAGCGATAATGGGTTGGAATACGCTGAAGACGCCGATAAAAGTTAAGAGTTTCTTGGGTCTTGCGTGTTATTATCGCCGGTTTATAAAAGATTTTTCTAAAACAGCGGGTCCGATGACCAAATTGACTAGAAAAGATGTAAGTTTCCGGTGGGGTGATCAACAGGAATAGGCTTTTCAGACTCTAAAACAGTTGTTGTGTCAGGCTCCAGTGTTAGCATTGCCAGAGGGTTCAGATGACTTTGTGGTTTATTGTGATGCGTCATTTGCCGGGTTGGGGTGTGTATTGATGCAGAGAGATAAAGTTATCGTATACGCTTCTCATCAGTTAAAGATACACGAATGTAACTATCCGGTTCATGATTTAGAAATGACTGCAGTGGTATTTGCGTTGAAGCTATGGAGACATTACTTATACGGTACAAAGTGTATAATGTACAGATCATAAGAGCCTCCAGCATATTTTCACGCAGAAAGAACTGAATATGCGACAGAGACAGTGGATAGAACTTATTAAAGACTACGTTTGTGAAATAAAGTATCATCCGGGCAAAGCGAATGTTGTGGCCGATGCTTTATGTCGTAAGAAAACTGTGGAGACTGTGAAATTTATGAGAACCGAAATAGTTTCAGACCTTATTGGACAGATAAGAAAGGTTTAAGCCCAAGCTTTATTGGAGGAGAATTTAAAGACTAAACTGATGACCAAAATCAAGGACCAACTGACTGACGATTCCCGTGGACTAAAGACGTTTAAGAACCGAATTTGGGTGCCTATGCTTGGAGATTTAAGGAAATTGATCTTAAATGTGATGCCCCGTACAAAACCATCATGTACGAATCATCAACAACAGGATCATTACAAGGTTAAGTACTATATGCTGTAATAAAAGAAGTTGCATTCATGATAAAAAAAAAGGTGACGTCATAACCGACATCAAATGTTTTACACCAACAGTATGCTTCTACGAATAGCAAGCATGAATAAATGTATGTGACTCTTAGGTCGTTACAAAACATAGTTCAAATGTATTAAAGTCTGAATGCAAGTTAAACAGTTCATGCGGTGATAATACTAGAGCAACGGGTGTCTACGGCAAGACTAGCACGACAGCGGAAGCAAATAACCTTAAGCACCTGAGAAAAACATGCTTAAAAACGTCAACACAAAGGTTGGTGAGCTATAGTTTAAGTATAACAGTAAGTAAGATAGGCAACGAGATTTCAGTACTACAAAGAGCGTTTCAAAACAGTATGATAAAGTATATGTTAACCGTGGGCACTTGGTAACTAACTTAACGTTTATACCCCCTGAAAGTACACTTGGCAAGTGCGTATGTTTACGAAGTATTAAACACTCGTTAAATGCTAGTGCAACTAGCCCGAGTGGGGATGTCAAACCCTATGGATCCATATCTAAGATTCGCGTTCACCGATTCAAAAACCAATGACTAAACGTTACCGAGCTAAAGGGAATGTTTATGCCATTGTATAACCCACACATATATAAAGTTTAAGTACTCGTGCCTAGTATGTAAAACATAAAATCCGCATGTATTCTCAATTCCCAAAATAAGTTAAAGTAAAAAGGGAATGCTATAACTCACAATGATAAAGTAGCGGTAAAGTCGAATCGGGAAAAGTGTGCAAGTAATCGGTCCGAAAGGTCCAACGAGTCCTCAACCTAAGTCAAATAGTACTAAGTCAGTAAATCGTCCCAATAGGTTTAAATGTATGTAAATAAGGTCTTAAGGGTCATCATCATTCATCATCAAACAAAAGGCGTAAAGTAAATTTCATTTATGAAAGTAGTTTAAAACAAAGGCTGACTTCAGTCAGTCACCACGGCCTCTACCCTTACTGAAATAGGTGAGACCAGTGGCCATGGCTCCGTATATGAGTCCTTTAAGTGTGGTAAAATTTACAGAAGCAAACTAGTCTTCGTTTGACCATGGCGATGGTTTAAGTGCGAGTAGGTCAGAAATTTCTGCACAACGTTAAAAGGACATAGTGACGATCGGAGGGCCATAAATCCTAAACCGTAACTCGGATTAAGACGAGTCCTATATGAAAAGTTATCTACTCGAAAATATTTATCTGAAAATCAAGGTCACAGTAGCCCAGGTGTACTGGTATGTTACAGAAACCAGAAAACAGTGGGCTGTAAACAGAAAAACAGAAAAGTAAATGGGTTCCGGTGGGTTCTTGGTACTCGATGCTTCTCATGGTTCTCATCCTTGATGCATATAGCTTCAAGTGTACAACTCGTTGATATGTTTGCATCATCTTGACTAAGGTTTGACCATCATAACCCATGTGCAAGTCTAAGACATGAAGCACAACTCACTTAAGTGTTGCAAGTGTTTTGATGAACCAAAGTTTCATCAAAGTCTTAGATTTAGCACATACATGAAATGTAAAAGTAATACTAACTAAGTTTTGACTATTATGACACAAGTGTAGGTCTAAGACATGTAGATCAACTCACTTAAGAGTTGTATGAAGTTTATGAACCAAAGTTACATCAAGGTCTTAGATCTAACACTTACATGAACTTTAAAAGTAAAAACAAGTTACAAACTTGAAGTAAACTTATGAAATCAAGATCTTAAGTAGTAGAACATAGTTCTTAGTTAGATCTTGAAGATCCAAGACTCAAAAGCCTAGATCAAGCATAAGTGTACAAAGTTATAGTTAAAGAAAGCTTATTTATGTGTTCTTAAACTTTCAAGTTAACTTTTAGTTCAAGATTAATGAGATCAAGACTAACTTGTAGTACTTGACCATTTAACTAACAAACATGAAATTAAAGTGCATGATATAAAGAGATAAACTAAGTAAATAAGTAAAAGGTTCATGGTTGTTCATACTTTTAAAGATTCAACCAAAGTTTGATCTTTAAGTAAAGTAAACTTTAAGTTTACTTCAAGAACTACAAGTATGATTTCAACCCATGAACTTACAATCTTTGAAAGAATAAAAGTAGAATCATAAGCTAGTAAGTTTATGTTCATGTGTTCTTGAAAATTCAAGATATTATGAAGAATGAAACTAATGAGTTTGATTCTTGTATATGTAAGTAAGTAACAAAGTAATAAAGTAACAAAGTAACAACAACTAACAACTACAAACAAATAACAACAAAGAACAAAGATGATGATGATATGTATGTATGTATTCGGTTTTAGAAAGAAAAGAAGAAGAGAAAAAGTCTTCAAGTTTACTTACAAGAACTAGAGAAAAGAGAGAAAGTATTTGAGAGAAAGTAAGTGTGTGTGTAAATGAAATGGGACTAGTGAAGAATGCAAGTATTAAGTGATAAAAAAAAAGATTTTGAACTCCCTCTCACCCTTGGGAGGCCACGGTTTGCAGAAAAAAAGGGAAGGGGAGTTGCCTACTAGTCTCAAGCATGTAAAGGTCACAAAAGTTGGTTAATAAGGGTGTGTTCATGGGGATAAGGTGTAAGTATTATGTAACAAGTCTTTAAACTAACTAGTTGTGTCATAAATAATACTTACATGTAAATATGGGCTTAAGAGTCCATGAAAGAAGTAGGGTGGGCTAATCAAGTCCAATAACACTTAATAAAGGCCCAAGTTCAATTAAAAGCCCAAGTATGTATGTAATTAACAAGTAAATCCAAATAAAGCCCAAGTAATTAACTAACAACTTTAGTTAATTAAAATGATTAATAAAACTAAATCATGAATGTAAATAATACTTGAAAATATTATTCGTGTAAGTTTCGTGTGTCACAAAGACGTTTCAGGCATTTAAAGTTAATCGCGGTAACAAGTAAATTTATTTAAACAATACATTCATTTAATCACAAGTATTAATAATAATTAATTATTAATTAAATGTTGGAAAAACCAGGGTCGTTACATTACCCACCTGTTAAAGAAAATTTCGTCCCGAAATTTTAAGCTGAGGTAGATGGAGGAGTTGGGAAAAGGTGAGGATACTTTTGCATCATTTGATCCTCTCGCTCCCAGTAAACTCAGGTCCTCGTTTAGCATTCCATCGTACTCGAACGATCGGAATCTTGTTGCGTTTTAAAGTTTTGATCTCACTATCTATAATTTCAACAGGTTCTTCCACAAAGTGGAGTTTGTCGTCAATCGTAAGTTCCTCAAGTGGTATGATAAGTTCAGGTGCTGCAAGACACTTCTTCAAGTTTGACACATGGAAGGTAGGATGAACTGAGCTCAGTTGTGCTGGTAGATCCAAACGGTAAGCAACGGGTCCCACACGTTCCAAGATTTCAAAAGGACCAATGTATCGTGGGTTCAACTTTCCACGTTTTCCAAAACGGATCACACCTTTCCATGGTGTAACCTTCAACATTACACGATCACCAACGTTGAATTCAAAGTCTTTACGTTTAAGATCAGCATAACTCTTTTGGCGATCACGGGCAGTCTTAAGTCTAGCTTGAATCTGAGCAATCTTCTCCGTGGTTTCATAGACTACCTCGGGTCCGGTGATTTGCTTTTCGCCTACTTCGGCCCAACAAATAGGAGATCAGCACTTACGGCCATATAATGCTTCAAAAGGTGCAGCATTAATGCTAGAGTGATAACTGTTATTGTACGAGAATTAGGCGAGTGGCAAGTGCCTTTCCCAAGCCTTTCTAAAATCAATGACACATGCACGCAACATGTCTTCCAAGGTCTGAATCGTTCGTTCACTTTGCCCGTCGGTTTGTGGATGATAAGCAGTACTCATGTCGAGACAGGTTCCCATGGCTTCTTGCAAAGAACGCCAGAATCTAGAAGCAAAACGGGGATCGCGATCTGAGATGATCGATAAAGGTACACCATGACGAGATACAACCTCTTTGATGTATAATTGAGCAAGTCTCTCCATCGTATCCGTTTCCTTCATCGCTAAAAAGTGTGCAGATTTGGTAAGGCGGTCAACAATAACCCAGATGGTATCGTATCCGCCCACCGTTTTTGGTAGCTTGGTGATGAAATCCATTGTGATCCTTTCCCACTTCCATTGTGGGATTTTCGGTTGTTGAAGTAACCCAGAAGGTCTCTGATGTTCGGCATTAACTTTCGAACAAGTCAAACACTTTCCAACATAAGTTGCAACGTCCTTCTTAAGATTCGGCCACCAATACTATTCTTTAAGGTCGTGGTACATTTTGCCCGCTCCAGGATGAATCGAATATCTTGATTTGTGCGCTTCATCAAGTATAAGGTTCCGTAGATCTCCATAAAGAGGTACCCAAATTCTTTCGGCATAACATCGGAGTCCAGACTCCCTAACCTCGAATCGAGAGACAAGAATGTTCAAATGTTCATAAGATATATTCTCCTTCTTGAGAGCCTCATCTTGGGCTACTCGGATCTGACTGTTGAGATTCGAATGGATGGTGATGTTCAGAGCCCTAACACGAAGAGGTGCCGTCCTCTCCTTTCGGCTTAAAGCGTCAGCTACAACATTGGCCTTGCCAGGATGATAGCGAAGTTCACAATCATAGTCGTTCAGCGTCTCGATCCATCGACGCTGTCTCATATTCAGTTGTTTCTGATCAAAGATGTGTTGGAGACTTTTGTGATCGGTGAAGATAGTACTCTTAGTTCCATACAAATAGTGTCTCCACAATTTGAGCGCAAAGACAACGGCTCCAAGTTCAAGATCATGAGTAGTGTAGTTTCGTTCGTGAATCTTCAGTTGACGAGAAGCATAGGTAATAACCTTAGATCTTTGCATTAGTACACAACCAAAACCACTTTTCGAAGCATCATAATAAACGACGAAATCGTCACTGCCTTCAGGGAGAGATAGGATAGGTGCGATGGTTAACTTCTTCTTCAAGGTTTGAAATGCTAATTCATGTGCGGGTTCCTAAATGAACTTCTTCCCCTTGTGAGTCAACGCGGTCAAAGGACGCGCAATCAGAGAGAAACCTTCAATAAACCTTCAGTAGTAACCGGCGAGACCTAGGAATTGGCGAATATGAGTTGGAGTAGTAGGGGTCTCCCACTTGCTGATAGCTTCAATCTTAGCGGGGTCAACTTTGATACCCTGGTCGCTCACAACATGACCCAGAAACTGGACTTCCTTCAACCAAAATTCACACTTTGAGAATTTGGTGTAAAGTTACTCTTGTCTCAAGAGTTCAAGCATTAGTCGGAGGTGTTGCTCATGTTCTTCTTCGCTCTTTGAGTAGATGAGGATATCATCTATGAAGACGATAACAAACTTATCCAAGTACGGCTTGCAGACACGATTCATGAGATCCATGAACACGGTAGGTGCATTTGTCAAACCGAATGGCATCACAAGAAACTCATAATGACCATAACGGGTTCTGAATACAGTTTTCATCACGTCACTTTCCTTCACCCTCAACTGGTGATAACCGGATCGCAATCGATCTTAGAGTAAACGCTCGATCCTTGTAGTTGGTCAAAAAGATCGTCAATTCGTGGAAGTGGATACCGATTCTTGATTGTCAATTTGTTGAGCTCACGGTAGTCGATACACATACGGAAGGATCCATCCTTCTTCTTTACAAACAACACAGGTGCGCCCCAAGGCGAGAAGCTTGGTTGGATAAATCCATGATCAAGTAGTTCTTGTAGTTGGCTTTGTAATTCTTGCATCTCGGAAGGTGCGAGTCTATAAGGTGCGCGAGCTACAGGTGTGGCTCCTGGCACTAAATCGATCTGAAATTCTACGGCTCTCGGCGGTGGTAATCCAGGCAATTCTTCATGGAAGACATCGAAAAATTCGTTCACAATTCGAACGTCGTTCACGCTCTTCACCTCAGTTTCCACCACTTTCACATGTGCTAGGACAACAAAACGTCCCTTCTTCATGATCTTTTGCGCTTTCACACAACTAATGAGGTTCAGCTTCGAGGTACATCTCTCTCCGTAGATGATCAGTGGCTCACCGTCTCCTTGTGGTATGCGAAGTGCTTTATCTCCGCAGATAATATCGCCCCTTATCTTACTCAACCAATCCATACCGACGATCACATCAAAACTTCCCAGTTTGATAGGTATCAAGTCAATTCCGAAATCTGCACCAGCTATGTTGATAATAGCTCCACGACTAATATGGTCAACCTTTTCAAGTTTTCCATTGGCGACCTCGACCAGCATATTTTCTTTTAACGGGACTAATGACCAATTAATCTCGTAAAAATGTCTACATACATAACTTCTATCCGCACCAGTATCAAACAAGACAGAAGCTAAAAGATTGTTGATTTTGAATATACCTGTCACCAAGTCGGGGTTTTCTCGGGCGTCCCTTGCATTAACGTTGAAAGCTCTACCATGGGGTGGTCCGCCGTCTTTTCGCTTGTTTGGGCACGCATTTCTGAAATGGCACGTCTGCCTGCATTCGTAGCACTTTTTCGGTCCATTGGTGTTCGGCTTCCCATTCAAAGTGGTGACCTTGTAGTCTTTCTCGATATGCCCAGTCCGTTGGCACTTTTCGCAAACAACATTACAATACCCAGTATGGTGCTTGTAGCACCGCTTGCATTGTGGTAAGGTTCCTTTGTAGTTGGGGTTGGAGTTGGTGTTGTTGTTGGGGTTAGGGTTTCCACCATTGTTGTGCCTCTTGGCGGGGATCTGGTCATAGGTTCTCCCCCTGTTGTTGTTGTTGTTGTTGTTGTTATTATCCCACTTTCGCTTTTCGCTACTACCAGCTTCAAACTTAGCCTTCTCCAGCTCATCAATGAGAATCTGATTCATGAGGGTATGTGCCATGCGCATTGCTTCGGGAACATTCGGTGGTTTGGACGAGGTGACATTTCCCTTGATGCTCTTAGGAAGTCCCCAGAAGTATCTTTCCATACGCTTGAATTCTGGGATGACCATTGTCAGACACATCAGTGCTAGCTCCAAAAATCTCCTATTGTAACCATCAAGGTCGTTCCCAATGGCCTTTAACTGCATAAATTTGATTTCCATCTTCTGGATTTCGGTTCTCGGACAATACTCATCAATCATAGCCGCTTTGAATTCCTCCCATGGTGTAGCATATGCCTCATCGATACCTTTCGCTTGAGCTAACGTGTTCCACCACATTAGTGCGTCGTCAGATAGCGTCCACGAAGCAAACTTGGTCTTATTATCCTCCGAACAGTTGCTAACTCAGAATACTGATTCAAGTTTCTCGAACCATCTGGTGAGACCAACCGGCCCCTCGGTTCCACTGAAGTTATGCGGTTTGCAGCTCTGGAATTCCTTTTAAGTACACCCATTTCGAACGGGTGGGATAACCGGTGGTGGTGGCGGTGGAGCTTGGAGGTTTCGTTCTGCTAGGGCTGCAGTGACCCGTTCGTTGATCATGTCCTCAATCTGGGCTGCGGTAGGTGTGGATCTTCCGTTGGCCATGGTATTCTAAACAAAAATTTTGACTCAAGTCAAAATCCAGTATTCAAATAGTAATAATACAGTATATAGTAACCAACATGAAAGTAGCACAACACATGTTGATTAAGTAACGCAATTAGATACAAGTACCGCAAGATCATGATATGGTAATGTAATTAGAACACTTGTGCAAACAGTAAACGACACAAAGTTTCCATTCAATAATAATAAGTTTCATACATCTGAATAAGTCCGTACAATACATGAGTAATACAATAAACTACTACTAGATTACATAATGAAATCTAAATACAAAAGCCCTATGGTGAAGGTGGGTGAAGGATGTCTATAACCTGAGACATCTACTCCTCAAGCTAAGCTACCCGAGCTCGGAGGATCTCTACCTCCCTTGTCAATTCCTCGACTGTGGGAGATGGTGGGGCAGGCGGTGCCGGCAGTGCAGGTGGTGCCGGTGGTGCAGGTGGTGCAGACCTCACGAAATGAGGTGCAGACGTTCCGGCTCCAGAAATAGTCAGTACGTAACGGGGTGTCTTACGTATGAGTGGGTCGGCAGAGTACGGCACAAGCCGCTTACGGGCAGTAACCCTCCGATGCTGACCAAAAGCGTCAGTGAAAGCACGACCTCCATTCACCCCTGGAATGACGGTGCCATTAGGATGGTACCGCTTCTTCGGCGGGGTGGAGGGTGCCTGTATAGGTACGTCATCAAGGTTCTCTTCTTCGGAGTCACTGGAGTCATCTGTAGAGGAGTCATCGGATGAAGGATCATCAGAATCATGTGGTGGTGACACGGGTGGCTGAACTGGTCGTCCATGAGCAGCCATCATCTGTCTGTATCTGAATGGCGGAATCGGCACTAAACGTCCATTAGGAGCGCGTCGGTACGGCATGCGCATATGGTTACGGAATGGCCCTTCCCCGAACTCCGCGGGAATCACAACACCACCGATGCGGGGCTGTAGCTCCGAGGGTCCGGGAGCAGACAGAGCTGGAATCTCCGTAGGGTCCATGTGTCCGTCAATAGTAGCCACTGGTGCAGGCGGCTGGCTGCTAGTCCCGGAAGATGAAGCGCCGGGGTCACTCGTGCGTATCGGGATCGGTGGATCAGCAACGGTGGTAGGTGGAGTAGTTGAAGAGTCTAAACTGCCCAAAATGATAGCAGGTGGTACATCCGACATCTGAACAAGGGAAAATAAATTTTCCATGTCAGTAAGTCATAAAGCAAGCACATATTAGGCCAACAGCTTAAATCATGTATAACAATAAGTAGCATGGCAATAATAACGAATCATATAGAAGTAGCATGCAATCGGAAGCAAGTAATATCATACAGTAGTGAAATCATGTAGTAACATATGGCATATAGCAGTGAAAGTAAGCAGCAGCATGCAGTAAGTTCGGCAGAAACACGTAAACTAGCAAATTGTAGATTAGTCCTATTAGTGAATCCTACTCGGGTCGATCTTAGACTCACTAATGCAACCTAATTCCCTACAACCAATGCTCTGATACCAAATGTGATGCCCCGTACAAAACCATCGTGTGCGAATCATTAACAACAGGATCATTACAAGGTTAAGTACTATATGCTGTAATAAAAGAAGTTGCATTCACGATAAAAAGGTGACGTCATAACCGACATTAAATGTTTTACACCAACAGTATGTTTCTACAAATATCAAGCATGAATAAATTTATGTGACTCTTAGGTTGTTACAAAACATAGTTCAAATGTATTAAAGTCTGAATTCAAGTTAAACAGTTCATGCGGTGATAATACTAGAGCAGCGGGTGTCTACGGCAAGACTAGCACGACAGCAGAAGCAAATAACCTTAAGCACCTGAGAAAAACATGCTTAAAAACATCAACACAAAGGTTGGTGAGCTATAGTTTAAGTATAACAGTAAGTAAGGTAGGCCACGAGATTTCAGTGCTACAAAGAGCGTTTCAAAACAGTATGATAAAGTATATGTTAACCGTGGGCACTTGGTAACTAACTTAACGTTTATACCCCCTGAAAGTACACTTGGAAAGTGCGTATGTTTACGAAGTATTAAACACTCGTTAAATGCTAGCACGACTAGCCCGAGTGGGGATGTCAAACCCTATGGATCCATATCTAAGATTCGCGTTCACCGGTTCAAAAACCAATGACCAAACGTTACCGAGCTAAAGGGAATGTTTATGCTGTTGTATAACCCACACATATATAAAGTTTAAGTACTCATGCCTAGTATGTAAAACATAAAATCCGCATGTATTCTCAGTTCCCAAAATAAGTTAAAGTAAAAAGGGAATGCTATAACTCACAATGATAAAGTAGCGGTAAAGTCGAATCGGGAAAAGTGTGCAAGTAATCGGTCCGAAAGGTCCAACGAGTCCTCAACCTAAGTCAAATAGTACTAAGTCAGTAAATCGTCCCAATAGGTTTAAATGTATGTAAATAAGGTCTTAAGGGTCATCATCATTCATCATCAAACAAAAGGCGTAAAGTAAATTTCATTTATGAAAGTAGTTTAAAACAAAGGCTGACTTCAGTCAGTCACCACGGCCTCTACCCTTACTGAAATAGGTGAGACCAGTGGCCATGGCTCCGTATATGAGTCCTTTAAGTGTGGTAAAATTTACAGAAGCAAACTCGTCTTCGTTTGACCGTGGCGACGGTTTAAGTGCGAGTAGGTCAGAAATTTCTGCACAACGTTAAAAGGACATAGTGACGATCGGAGGGCCATAAATACTAAACCGTAACTCGGATTAAGACGAGTCCTATATGAAAAGTTATCTACTCGAAAAGATCTATCCGAAAATCAAGGTCACAGTAGCCTAGGTGTAATTGTCTGTTACAGAAACCAGAAAACAGTGGGCTGTAAACAGAAAAGCAGAAAAGTAAATGGGTTCCGGTGGGTTCTTGGTACTCGATGCTTATCACGGTTCTCATCCTTGATGCATATAGCTTCAAGTGTACAACTCGTTGATGTGTTTGCATCATCTTGACCAAGGTTTGACCATCATAACCCAAGTGCAAGTCTAAGACATGAAGCACAACTCACTTAAGTGTTGTAAGTGTTTTGATGAACCAAAGTTTCATCAAAATCTTAGATTTAGCACATACATGAAATGTAAAAGTAATAAGTTTTGACTATTATGACACAAGTGTAGGTATAAGACATGTAGATCAACTCACTTAAGAGTTGTATGAAGTTGATGAACCAAAGTTACATCAAGGTCTTAGATCTAACACTTACATGAACTTTAAAAGTAAAAACAAGTTACAAACTTGAAGTAAACTTATGAAATCAAGATCTTAAGTAGTAGAACATAGTTCTTAGTTAGATCTTGAAGATCCAAGACTCAAAAGCCTAGATCAAGCATAAGTGTACAAAGTTATAGTTAAAGAAAGCTTATTTATGTGTTCTTAAACTTTCAAGTTAACTTTTAGTTCAAGATTAATGAGATCAAGATTAACTTGTAGTAATTGACCATTTAACTAACAAACATGAAATTAAAGTGCATGATATAAAGAGATAAACTAAGTAAATAAGTAAAAGGTTCATGGTTGTTCATACTTTTAAAGATTCAACCAAAGTTTGATCTTTAAGTAAAGTAAACTTTAAGTTTACTTCAAGAACTACAAGTATGATTTCAACCCATGAACTTACAATCTTTGAAAGAATAAAAGTAGAATCATAAGCTAGTAAGTTTATGTTCATGTGTTCTTGAAAATTCAAGATATTATGAAGAATGAAACTAATGAGTTTGATTCTTGTATATGTAAGTAAGTAACAAAGTAATAAAGTAACAAAGTAACAACAACTAACAACTACAAACAAATAACAACAAAGAACAAAGATGATGATGATATGTATGTATGTATTCGGTTTAGGAAGAAAAGAAGAAGAGAAAAAGTCTTCAAGTTTACTTACAAGAACTAGAGAAAAGAGAGAAAGTATTTGAGAGAAAGTAAGTGTGTGTGTAAATGAAATGGGACTAGTGAAGAATGCAAGTATTAAGTGATAAAAAAAAAGATTTTGAACTCCCTCTCACCCTTGGGAGGCCACGGTTTGCAGAAAAAAAAGGGAAGGGGAGTTGCCTACTAGTCTCAAGCATGTAAAGGTCACAAAAGTTGGTTAATAAGGGTGTGTTCATGGGGATAAGGTGTAAGTATTATGTAACAAGTCTTTAAACTAACTAGTTGTGTCATAAATAATACTTACATGTAAATATGGGCTTAATAGTCCATGAAAGAAGTAGGGTGGGCTAATCAAGTCCAATAACACTTAATAAAGGCCCAAGTTCAATTAAAAGCCCAAGTATGTATGTAATTAACAAGTAAATCCAAATAAAGCCCAAGTAATTAACTAACAACTTTAGTTAATTAAAATGATTAATAAAACTAAATCATGAATGTAAATAATACTTGAAAATATTATTCGTGTAAGTTTCGTGTGTCACAAAGACGTTTCGGGCATTTAAAGTTAATCGCGGTAACAAGTAAATGTATATAAACAATACATTCATTTAATCACAAGTATTAATAATAATTAATTATTAATTAAACGTTGGAAAAACCAGGGTCGTTACATTACCCACCTGTTAAAGAAAATTTCGTCCCGAAATTTTAAGCTGAGGTAGATGGAGGAGTTGGGAAAGGTGAGGATACTTTTACATCATTTGATCCTCTCGCTCTCAGGTAAACTCAGGTCCTCGTTTGGCATTCCATCGTACTCGAACGATCGGAATCTTGTTGCATTTCAAAGTTTTGATCTCACGATCCATAATTTCAACAGGTTCTTCCACAAAGTGGAGTTTGTCGTCAATCGTAAGTTTCTCAAGTGGTATGATAAGTTCAGGTGCTGCAAGACACTTCTTCAAGTTTGACACATGGAAGGTAGGATGAACTGAGCTCAGTTGTGCTGGTAGATCCAAACGGTAAGCAACGGGTCCCACACGTTCCAAGATTTCAAAAGGACCAATGTATCGTGGGTTCAACTTTCCACGTTTTCCAAAACGGATCACACCTTTCCATGGTGCAACCTTCAACATTACACGATCACCAACGTTGAATTCAAAGTCTTTACGTTTAAGATCAGCATAACTCTTTTGGCGATCACGGGCAGTCTTAAGTCTAGCTTGAATCTGAGCAATATTCTCCGTGGTTTCATGGACTACCTCGGGTCCGGTGATTTGCTTTTCGCCTACTTCGGCCCAATAAATAGGAGATCGGCACTTACTGCCATACAATGCTTCAAAAGGTGCAGCATTAATGCTAGAGTGATAACTGTTGTTGTACGAGAATTCGGTGAGTAGCAAGTGCCTTTCCCAAGCCTTTCCAAAATCAATGACACATGCACACAACATGTCTTCCAAGGTCTGAATCGTTCGTTCACTTTGCCCGTCGGTTTGTTGATGATAAGCAGTACTCATGTCGAGACGGGTTCCCATGGCTTCTTGCAAAGAACGCCAGAATCTAGAAGTAAAACGGGGATCGCGATCTGAGATGATCGATAATGGTACACCATGACGAGATACAACCTCTTTGATGTATAATTGAGAAAGTCTCTCCATCGTATCCGTTTCCTTCATCGCTAAAAAGTGTGCAGATTAGGTAAGGCGGTCAACAATAACCCAGATGGTATCGTATCCGCCCACCATTTTTGGTAGATTGGTGATGAAATCCATTGTGATCCTTTCCCACTTCCATTGTGGGATTTCCGGTTGTTGAAGTAACCCAGAAGGTCTCTGATGTTCGGCCTTAACTTTCGAACAAGTCAAACACTTCCCAACATAAGTTGCAACGTCCTTCTTAAGATTCGGCCACCAATACTGTTCTTTAAGGTCGTGGTACATTTTGCCCACTCCAGGATGAATCGAATATCTTGATTTGTGCACTTCATCAAGTATAAGGTTCCGTAGATCTCCATAAAGAGGTACCCAAATTCTTTCGGCATAAGATCGGAGTCCAGACTCCCTAACCTCGAATCGAGAGAAAAGAATGTTCAAATGTTCATGAGATATATTCTCCTTCTTGAGAGCCTCATCTTGGGCTACTCGGATCTGACTGTTGAGATTCGAATGGATGGTGATGTTCAGAGCCCTAACACGAAGAGGTGCAGTCCTCTCCTTTTGGCTTAAAGCGTCAGCTACAACATTGGCCTTGCCAGGATGATAGCAAAGTTCACAATCATAGTCGTTCAGCGTCTCGATCCATCAACGCTGTCTCATATTCAGTTGTTTCTGATCAAAGATGTGTTGGAGACTTTTGTGATCGGTGAAGATAGTACTCTTAGTTCCATACAAATAGTGTCTCCACAATTTGAGCGCAAAGACAACGGCTCCAAGTTCGAGATCGTGAGTAGTGTAGTTCCGTTCGTGAATCTTCAGTTGACGAGAAGCATAGGCAATAACCTTAGATCTTTGCATTAGTACACAACCAAAACCACTTTTCGAAGCATCGCAATAAACGACGAAATCGTCACTGCCTTCAGGGAGAGATAGGATAGGTGCGGTGGTTAACTTCTTCTTCAAGGTTTGAAATGCTAATTCGTGTGCGGGTTCCCAAATGAACTTCTTCCCCTTGTGAGTCAACGCGGTCAAAGGACGCGCAATCAGAGAGAAACCTTCAATAAACCTTCGGTAGTAACCGGCGAGACCTAGGAATTGGTGAATGTGAGTTGGAGTAGTGGGGGTCTCCCACTTGCTGATAGCTTCAATCTTAGCGGGGTCAACTTTGATACCCTGGTCGCTCACAACATGACCCAGAAACTGGACTTCCTTCAACCAAAATTCACACTTGGAGAATTTGGCGTAAAGTTGCTCTTATCTCAAGAGTTCAAGCACTAGTCGGAGGTGTTGAAAGCGGCACGTGACAGACAGAAAATGTATGCCGATCCACGTAGACGTCCAGTAAACTTTGAGGTGGGTGATCGTGTTTACTTGAAAGTTTTGCCGTGGAAGGGTGTTATCAGGTTTGGTAAGAGGGGAAAGTTAGCTCGAAGATACATTGGGCCGTTCAAGATTATTCAAAGAGTTAATGATCAGACAGTGGTGTTAGAACTTCCGGCGGAGTTAGCAGGAATACACAACACTTTCAACGTATGTTATCTTAGAAAGTGTAAGGTGTAACATCCCGCGTTTTTCCGTTAAAATTATTTTAACACCGTCTTTTTTTTAAATAATATCTTTCTTTATTTGAATTCGTTGTTTCCGTTGACTAACGTTCATAATATTCCCGTTATTTAATTTTAACATCACTCGTTTACTTGAGCATTTTTAAAAATATTCGTTTGGTTAATTCCCGCACCCGCTTTGAAACTTGAGGGACCGAGGTTGCCAAGTAGGCAAACTAGTTGACTAGGTCAACTAGTCAACCCACCTCATCCACCCATTCATTTCCACCCACCTTCTCATCTCTTTCTCCTCTTTCTCTCTTCTTACTTCCATTTTTGGAACTTAAACCCCAACTCACAAAATCATTATCTAAAACCTAATCAAGAAGCAAACTTAAAAAAAAATTACATATTCGTGATCCTCTCTTCATCCTCTACATTTTGATACCAATTTCATCAAGTTTGGGTAACATTTCTAAAACTCTAGATTCCTCTAGATTCATTTTTTTGACTTGAAATAGTGTTAGTTAGTGTGTATGGCTCGTGTATAACATGAATGTAGGTTTTGATTGCTCGATTTGTTGTTTTGAGTAACTAGTTTGAACTTTTGAAATGGGTTTGCTTAATCTTGCATTTTGGAAGATTAAATGTTGTTAAATTGTTAAAGTTCATGTTTTAATTGTGTTACTAGTATCATTAGCTACGTTTTGATGTGTAGGTTGATTAAGAAAACTTCAAGAACATGATTAATGATTTTGTGATTCTTGATTAGGGTTTGATAGTTCTTGAGATGAACTTCTTGATGCTTGAATGCCATGAAATGATAATTGTAAGTGTTTAGTTGTAATGCATGTTTCATTACCTTCAAAACGGCATATCATATGTGTGAATTGGATCCCCGAATCTTAAAATGCATTTTGTGGACTTGAAACTTTGAAAACAAACCTCCAATGACCACTTGATGAGATTTCGGTTATTGTAAATGCATGTTTTGATTGATGATATGTGTTTAGTTGTGTTCTTTGTCAAATTACCTTTCAAACGATATAAGATACAAGTCCTAAGTGTTTACAGTTTGCGTTTTGTGCTAAATTGAATTTTGGATCAAGACTTGAACTTTTGAAACTGACCAGGCACCAGGCCATGCCCATTGTCGCGGCGCGGCCACCATATGTCGCGGCGCGACATTTGCCTTGTTCAGGGGCTGACCAACTTTGCACTTTTTCGTTTAATTCCAACTATGCTACGCACCTCCGATTAACATGTAACTTGGCCAACATGCTCATATATGACTTCTAAGCTTAGAAAAATAGTTCGGGACCCGACCCGAACGTGTTGACTTTTTCGTTGACTTTGACCAAGTTTGACTTTTAGTCAAACTTAACCAAACGTTTATGCAATCGTTCTAATCTTCTTTTATACTTGATTCTTGCATGAAACTTGACAACGTGATTCACATGCTATACTATTCGAGTCGTAACGAGCCATAGGACTAATTGAACACATTTCGCCCGACCATGTGTCGTAATCGGTTAATTGATACAACTTACTTGTTTAGGTCAAGGCTAAGCAACTTTCATGCACACGTTTACTTTGTGAAGTACCTTTATACTCGTGCACTCGAGGTGAGATCATAGTCCCACCTTTTCAACAACTTTTTATACTTTTAAATCGTGGGCTGAGAAACATATACTTTGTTACATTTTTGTACTACTTACTTTTATACTTTGAACACAAGTACGATGAAACAAACATTCCACAGCGAGTTAGAACAAAAATCCTCAATTCAATTATCATTAGTTACACTTGCAGGGTGTAAGCGAGAACTTATATTGTGTGGCCATACGGGTTTGACAAACCCTCATCTCGGAGTTCGCTACCGTCTACGGATGAAATATATTTTTGAGAAACAGTGTATGTTCTAACACTATTATGATGGGGTTCTATGGAAGGAAACGTTAAGTCTTGATAATTGGGTGCTCGCGAACAATACTTTTGGAATGCAAATTATTTTGATAATCAACGTTATGGGAATACTAAATCTTGTGGTTCAAAAACAACGTTTACTAATACAACTATGATTTCACCAACATTTTTCGTTGACAGTTTTCTATATGTTTCTCAGGTTCATACTTGGCTATTTGATACATGCTTCCGCACACTTTGATTACTTGATTGGAGTCAACCATGCATGCATACGCTAGGGATAGCACTTTTGGATTCGATTTTTGTTTACATACTTACGCTATTTATAGCAACTGTGATTTTCAACTAATTATGTCGCAAGTTATTTCAATTATACATTACTACTTTTGTAAACTTAAACTTGTTGTCGATCCGTTTGGTAAACTAAACTTTGCAAGCCTGGTACTTTTCAAATGAACGCGACATAAATTTTGGTCAAACGAGTCTCTTATCGGGACTACGACCACGTAACGGGACCTAAGTTAGCGGCGCCGTCAATGACGATTTTGGTCGGGTCGCTACAGATGGTATCAGAGCGTTGGTTGTAGGGAACTAGGATGTGCATTAGTGTGTTTGACAGAGTCGTTAGGACGCATTAGTGAATCTAGACTACAACCGGATAGTTAATCATTGCATTCTGACATACATTTGCTATAGATAGCACTTACTTGACTACTTGTGCATTATACTTGAATCATCCTTAGGCAAACTTCTTAATGGTACCAAACTTTCATCATACGAATCTGTATTCTGAAATGTCCCGTTCTTATTGATTAAAAACGTTCCATATTAATTGATTTCGTTGCGAGGTTTTGACCTCTATATGAGACGTTTTTCAAAGACTGCATTCATTTTTAAACAAACCATAACCTTTATTTCATCAATAAAGGTTTAAAAAGCTTTACGTAGATTATCAAATAATGATAATCTAAAATATCCTGTTTACACACGACCATTACATAATGGTTTACAATACAAATATGTTACAACAAAATAAGTTTCTTGAATGCAGTTTTTACACAATATCATACAAGCATGGACTCCAAATCTTGTCCTTATTTAAGTATGCGACAGCGGAAGCTCTTAATAATCACCTGAGAATAAACATGCTTAAAACGTCAACAAAAATGTTGGTGAGTTATAGGTTTAACCTATATATATCAAATCATAATAATAGACCACAAGATTTCATATTTCAATACACATCCCATACATAGAGATAAAAATCATTCATATGGTGAACACCTGGTAATCGACATTAACAAGATGCATATATAAGAATATCCCCATCATTCCGGGACACCCTTCGGATATGATATAAATTTCGAAGTACTAAAGCATCCGGTACTTTGGATGGGGTTTGTTAAGCCCAATAGATCTATCTTTAGGATTCGCGTCAATTAGGGTGTCTGTTCCCTAATTCTTAGATTACCAGACTTAATAAAAAGGGGCATATTCGATTTCGATAATTCAACCATAGAATGTAGTTTCACGTACTTGTGTCTATTTTGTAAATCATTTATAAAACCTGCATGTATTCTCATCCCAAAAATATTAGATTTTAAAAGTGGGACTATAACTCACTTTCACAGATTTTTACTTCGTCGGGAAGTAAGACTTGGCCACTGGTTGATTCACGAACCTATAACAATATATACATATATATCAAAGTATGTTCAAAATATATTTACAACACTTTTAATATATTTTGATGTTTTAAGTTTATTAAGTCAGCTGTCCTCGTTAGTAACCTACAACTAGTTGTCCACAGTTAGATGTACAGAAATAAATCGATAAATATTATCTTGAATCAATCCACGACCCAGTGTATACGTATCTCAGTATTGATCACAACTCAAACTATATATATTTTGGAATCAACCTCAACCCTGTATAGCTAACTCCAACATTCACATATAGAGTGTCTATGGTTGTTCCGAAATATATTTAGATGTGTCGACATGATAGGTCGAAACATTGTATACGTGTCTATGGTATCTCAAGATTACATAATATATAATACAAGTTGATTAAGTTATGGTTGGAATAGATTTGTTACCAATTTTCACGTAGCTAAAATGAGAAAAATTATCCAATCTTGTTTTACCCATAACTTCTTCATTTTAAATCCGTTTTGAGTGAATCAAATTGCTATGGTTTCATATTGAACTCTATTTTATGAATCTAAACAAAAAAAGTATAGGTTTCTAGTCGGAAAAATAAGTTACAAGTCGTTTTTGTAAAGGTAGTCATTTCAGTCGAAAGAACGACGTCTAGATGACCATTTTAGAAAACATACTTTCACTTTGAGTTTAACCATAATTTTTGGATATAGTTTCATGTTCATAATAAAAATCATTTTCTCAGAATAACAACTTTTAAATCAAAGTTTATCATAGTTTTTAATTAACTAACCCAAAACAGCCCGCGGTGTTACTACGACGGCGTAAATCCGGTTTTACGGTGTTTTTCGTGTTTCCAGGTTTTAAATCATTAAGTTAGCATATCATATAGATATAGAACATGTGTTTAGTTGATTTTAAAAGTCAAGTTAGAAGGATTAACTTTTGTTTGCGAACAAGTTTAGAATTAACTAAACTATGTTCTAGTGATTACAAGTTTAAACCTTCGAATAAGATAGCTTTATATGTATGAATCGAATGATGTTATGAACATCATTACTACCTTAAGTTCCTTGGATGAACCTACTGGAAAAGAGAAAAATGGATCTAGCTTCAATGGATCCTTGGATGGCTCAAAGTTCTTGAAGCAAAATCATGACACGAAAACAAGTTCAAGTAAGATCATCACTTGAAATAAGATTGTTATAGTTATAGAAATTGAACCAAAGTTTGCATATGATTATTACCTTGTATTAGAATGATAACCTACTGTAAGAAACAAAGATTTCTTGAGGTTGGATGATCACCTTACAAGATTGGAAGTGAGCTAGCAAACTTGAAAGTATTCTTGATTTTATGAAACTAGAACTTTTGGAATTTATGAAGAACACTTAGAACTTGAAGATAGAACTTGAGAGAGATCAATTAGATAAAGAAAATTGAAGAATGAAAGTGTTTGTAGGTGTTTTTGGTCGTTGGTGTATGGATTAGATATAAAGGATATGTAATTTTGTTTTCATGTAAATAAGTCATGAATGATTACTCATATTTTTGTAATTTTATGAGATATTTCATGCTAGTTGCCAAATGATGGTTCCCACATGTGTTAGGTGACTCACATGGGCTGCTAAGAGCTGATTATTGGAGTGTATATACCAATAGTACATACATCTAAAAGCTGTGTATTGTACGAGTACGAATACGGGTGCATACGAGTAGAATTGTTGATGAAACTGAACGAGAATGTAATTGTAAGCATTTTTGTTAAGTAGAAGTATTTTGATAAGTGTATTGAAGTCTTTCAAAAGTGTATAAATACATATTAAAACACTACATGTATATACATTTTAACTGAGTCGTTAAGTCATCGTTAGTCGTTACATGTAAGTGTTGTTTTGAAACCTTTAGGTTAACGATCTTGTTAAATGTTGTTAACCCAATGTTTATAATAACAAAAGAGATTTTAAATTATTATATTATCATGATATTATGATGTACGAATATCTCTTAATATGATATATATACATTAAATGTCGTTACAACGATAAACGTTACTTATATGTCTCGTTTCAAAATCATTAAGTTAGTAGTCTTGTTTTTACATATGTAGTTCATTGTTAATATAATTAATGATATGTTTACTTATCATAATATCATGTTAACTATATATATAACCATATATATGTCATCATATAGTTTTTTTACAAGTTTAAACGTTCGTGAATCACCGGTCAACTTGGGTGGTCAATTGTCTATATGAAACCTATTTCAATTAATCAAGTCTTAACAAGTTTGATTGCTTAACATGTTGGAAACATTTAATCATGTAAACATCAATCTCAATTAATATATATAAACATGGAAAAGTTCGGGTCACTACAGTACCTACCCGTTAAATAAATTTCGTCCCGAAATTTTAAGCTGTTGAAGGTGTTGACGAATCTTCTGGAAATAGATGTGGGTATTTCTTCTTCATCTGATCTTCACGCTCCCAGGTGAACTCGGGTCCTCTACGAGCATTCCATCGAACCTTAACAATTGGTATCTTGTTTTGCTTAAGTCTTTTAACCTCACGATCCATTATTTCGACGGGTTCTTCGATGAATTGGAGTTTTTCGTTGATTTGGATTTCATCTAACGGAATAGTGAGATCTTCTTTAGCAAAACATTTCTTCAAATTCGAGACGTGGAAAGTGTTATGTACAGCCGCGAGTTGTTGAGGTAACTCAAGTCGGTAAGCTACTGGTCCGACACGATCAATAATCTTGAATGGTCCAATATACCTTGGATTTAATTTCCCTCGTTTACCAAATCGAACAACACCTTTCCAAGGTGAAACTTTAAGCATGACCATCTCTCCAATTTCAAATTCTATATCTTTTCTTTTAATGTCAGCGTAGCTCTTTTGTCGACTTTGGGCGGTTTTCAACCGTTGTTGAATTTGGATGATCTTCTCGGTAGTTTCTTGTATAATCTCCGGACCCGTAATCTGTCTATCCCCCACCTCACTCCAACAAATCGGAGACCTGCACTTTCTACCATAAAGTGCTTCAAACGGTGCCATCTCAATGCTTGAATGGTAGCTGTTGTTGTAGGAAAATTCTGCTAACGGTAGATGTCGATCCCAACTGTTTCCGAAATCAATAACACATGCTCGTAGCATGTCTTCAAGCGTTTGTATCGTCCTTTCGCTCTGCCCATCAGTTTGTGGATGATAGGCAGTACTCATGTCTAGACGAGTTCCTAATGCTTGCTGTAATGTCTGCCAGAATCTTGAAATAAATCTGCCATCCCTATCAGAGATAATAGAGATTGGTATTCCATGTCTGGAGACGACTTCCTTCAAATACAGTCGTGCTAACTTCTCCATCTTGTCATCTTCTCTTATTGGTAGGAAGTGTGCTGATTTGGTGAGACGATCAACTATTACCCAAATAGTATCAAAACCACTTGCAGTCCTTGGCAATTTAGTGATGAAATCCATGGTAATGTTTTCCCATTTCCATTCCGGGATTTCGGGTTGTTGAAGTAGACCTGATGGTTTCTGATGCTCAGCTTTGACCTTAGAACACGTCAAACATTCTCTTACGTATTTAGCAACATCGGCTTTCATACCCAGCCACCAAAAATGTTTCTTGAGATCCTTGTACATCTTCCCCGTTCCAGGATGTATTGAGTATCTGGTTTTATGAGCTTCTCTAAGTACCATTTCTCTCATATCTCCAAATTTTGGTACCCAAATCCTTTCAGCCCTATACCGGGTTCCGTCTTCCCGAATATTAAGATGCTTCTCCGATCCTTTGGGTATTTCATCCTTTAAATTTCCCTCTTTTAAAACTCCTTGTTGCGCCTCCTTTATTTGAGTAGTAATGTTATTATGAATCATTATATTCATAGATTTTACTCGAATGGGTTCTCTATCCTTCCTGCTCAAGGCATCGGCTACCACATTTGCCTTCCCCGGGTGGTAACGAATCTCAAAATCGTAATCATTCAATAATTCAATCCACCTACGCTGCCTCATATTCAGTTGTTTCTGATTAAATATGTGTTGAAGACTTTTGTGGTCGGTATATATAATACTTTTGACCCCATATAAGTAGTGCCTCCAAGTCTTTAATGCAAAAACAACCGCGCCTAATTCCAAATCATGCGTCGTATAATTTTGTTCGTGAATCTTCAATTGTCTAGACGCATAAGCAATCACCTTCGTTCGTTGCATTAATACACAACCGAGACCTTGCTTTGATGCATCACAATAAATCACAAAATCATCATTCCCTTCAGGCAATGACAATATAGGTGCCGTAGTTAGCTTTTTCTTCAATAACTGAAACGCTTTCTCTTGTTCATCATTCTATTCAAATTTCTTCCCTTTATGCGTTAATGCAGTCAAGGGTTTTGCTATTCTGGAAAAGTCTTGGATGAACCTTCTGTAGTAACCAGCTAGTCCTAAAAACTGGCGTATGTGTTTCGGAGTTTTCGGGGTTTCCCACTTTTCAACAGTTTCTATCTTTGCCGGATCCACCTTAATACCTTCTTTGTTCACTATGTGACCGAGGAATTGAACTTCTTCCAACCAAAATGCACACTTTGAAAACTTAGCGTACAATTCTTCCTTCCTCAATACTTCTAACACCTTTCTCAAATGTTCACCGTGTTCTTGGTCATTCTTTGAGTAAATAAGTATGTCATCAATGAAAACAATGACAAACTTGTCAAGGTATGGTCCACACACTCGGTTCATAAGGTCCATGAACACAGCTGGTGCATTAGTTAAACCAAACGGCATGACCATAAACTCGTAATGACCGTAACGTGTTCTGAAAGCAGTCTTTGGAATATCATCTTCTTTCACCCGCATTTGATGATACCCGGAACGTAAGTCAATCTTTGAATAAACAGACGAGCCTTGTAGTTGATCAAATAAGTCATCGATTCTCGGTAGTGGGTAGCGGTTCTTGATGGTAAGTTTGTTCAACTCTCGGTAGTCGATACACAACCTGAATGTACCATCTTTCTTCTTGACAAACAAAACAGGAGCTCCCCACGGTGATGTGCTTGGTCGAATGAAACCACGCTCTAAAAGTTCTTGTAATTGGCTTTGCAGTTCTTTCATCTCACTGGGTGCGAGTCTGTAAGGAGCACGAGCTATTGGTGCAGCTCCTGGTACAAGATCTATTTGAAATTCAACGGATCGATGTGGGGGTAATCCCGGTAATTCTTTCGGAAATACATCGGGAAATTCTTTTGCAATGGGAACATCATTGATGCTCTTTTCTTCAGTTTGTACTTTCTCGACGTGTGCTAGAACAGCATAGCAACCTTTTCTTATTAGTTTTTGTGCCTTCAAATTACTAATAAGATGTAGCTTCGTGTTGCCCTTTTCTCCGTACACCATTAAGGGTTTTCCTTTTTCTCGTATAATGCGAATTGCATTTTTGTAACAAACGATCTCCGCTTTCACTTCTTTCAACCAGTCCATACCGATTATCACATCAAAACTCCCTAACTCTACTGGTATCAAATCAATCTTAAATGTTTCGCTAACCAGTTTAATTTCTCGATTCCGACATATATTATCTGCTGAAATTAATTTACCATTTGCTAATTCGAGTAAAAATTTACTATCCAAAGGAGTCAATGGACAACTTAATTTAGCACAAAAATCTCTACTCATATAGCTTCTATCCGCACCCGAATCAAATAAAACGTAAGCAGATTTATTGTCAATAAGAAACGTACCCGTAACAAGCTCCGGGTCTTCCTGTGCCTCTACCGCATTAATATTGAAAACTCTTCCACGGCCTTGTCCATTCGTGTTCTCCTGGTTCGGGCAATTTCTAATAATGTGGCCTGGTTTTCCACATTTATAACAAACTACATTGGCATAACTTGCTCCGACACTACTTGCTCCGCCATTACTCGTTCCGACACCATTTGTTCCTTTCGTTCTATTAACCCCTGGTCCGTAGACCTCACACTTCGCCGCGCTATGACCATTTCTTTTACACTTGTTGCAAAATTTGGTGCAGAACCCCGAGTGATTCTTTTCACACCTTTGGCATAGTTGCTTCTGATTGTTGTTGTTGTTGCGGTTATTATTGTTGTTGGGATGATTGTTGTAGTTGCTGTTGTTGTTGTTGTTGTTGTTGTTGTTGTTGGGCCGTTTGTTGTAGTTGCGATTGATGTTGCGATTGTTGGGATAATTGTTGCGATTATTGTTGTAATTGCTGTTGTTGTTGTATTGGTGATTCTTATCACCGTTTTCCTCCCACTTTCTTTTGACTTGCTTCACATTGGCCTCTTCAGCAGTCTGTTCTTTAATTCTTTCTTCAATCTGGTTCACTAGTTTGTGAGCCATTCTACATGCCTGTTGTATGGAGGCGGGCTCGTGTGAACTTATATCTTCTTGGATTCTTTCCGGTAATCCTTTCACAAACGCGTCGATCTTCTCTTCTTCATCTTCGAATGCTCCCGGACACAATAGGCACAATTCTGTGAATCGTCTTTCGTACGTGGTAATATCAAATCCTTGGGTTCGTAACCCTCTAAGTTCTGTCTTGAGCTTATTGACCTCGGTTCTGGGACGGTACTTCTCGTTCATCAAGTGCTTGAATGCTGACCACGGTAGTGCGTACGCATCATCTTGTCCCACTTGCTCTAGATAGGTATTCCACCATGTTAATGCAGAACCTGTGAAGGTATGCGTAGCGTACTTCACTTTGTCCTCTTCAGTACACTTACTTATGGCAAACACCGATTCAACCTTCTCGGTCCACCGTTTCAATCCGATCGGTCCTTCGGTTCCATCAAATTCCAAAGGTTTGCAGGCAGTGAATTCTTTGTAGGTGCATCCTACACGATTTCCTGTACTGCTAGTTCCAAGGTTATTGTTGGTATGTAGCGCAGCCTGTACTGCGGCTATGTTTGAAGCTAGAAAAGTACGGAATTCCTCTTCATTCATATTCACGGTGTGTCGAGTAGTCGGTGCCATTTCCTTCAAAATAGTTAAATGGAACAAGTTAATCATACAGAATATTAAGAGTAGTTAATAGTATTTCGTAGCATAATATGAACTCATTTATAAAAGCTTTTTCTTCATATTAGCGTTTTATAAGTTTAAATTCGGGTAGTACCTACCCGTTAAGTTCATACTTAGTAGCTAATATACAATTCAACTACTACAATTCTATATGAAAAACTGATTGTAATAATATTTCGCGTTCAAACTTTTATACAATATTTTACAAACTTACAATACCGCTTATTTTACATAAAGCATGAAATATAGCACACAATAACTTTGATACAAGATAGTTGTGAAGACAATTCTAGCTAGTACACAAGTCGTTCAGCAAAGGCAATAAAGACACGTAATTCATACGTCCAGAAACAAGTCATGCATTCTGGTTTTACTAGGACTACTTCCCATCCTTGGTCTTGTGCAACATAACCGTTATGGCCGTTCATAAGACAGCGTGTTGTAACGTCATCAAAGGGACGAGGGTTACGTAATGTCCAACAGTCCCGTAATAATCTAAAAACCTCATTTCTTACCCTAATTACCGACTCCGTCACTTGTGGAAACGTTTTGTTTAATAGTTGTAGCCCGATGTTCTTGTTCTCACTTTGGTGAGAAGCGAACATTACTAATCCGTAAGCATAACATGCTTCTTTATGTTGCATGTTAGCCGCTTTTTCTAAATCACGAAGTCCAATATTCGGATATATTGAGTCAAAATAATTTCTTAACCCGTTGCGTAAAATAGCATTTGGGTTCCCCGCAATATATGCGTCAAAGTAAACACATCGTAACTTATGGGTTTCCCAATGTGATATCCCCCATCTTTCAAACGAAAGTCTCTTATAAACCAAGACATTCTTGGAACGTTCTTCAAATGTCTTACAAACTGATCTCGCCTTAAATAGTTGTGCCGAAGAATTCTGGCCGACTCTAGACAAGATTTCATCAATCATGTCTCCGGGTAGGTCTCTTAAAATATTGGGTTGTCTATCCATTTTGTGTTTTTAAACTGTAAAATAGACAAGAGTTAGTTTCATAAAAAAAATAGTTATTAATACAAGCAATTTTTACATATATCATAAAGCATAAGAACACTATATTACATATATTACACCACACGAATACAACTATCTTATTCCGACTCGCTCGTTTCTTCTTCTTCGGTTTTGGTTCGTTTTGCCAAGTTTCTAGGGATATATGATGTTCCCCTAATACGAGCCGTCGTTGTCCACATTGGTTTAGAAAAACCTGGTGGTTTAGAGGTTCCCGGGTCATTGTTACAACTTAAGGACTTCGGGGGTTGACGATACATATAAAGTTCATCGGGGTTGGAATTAGATTTCTCTATTTTTATGCCCTTTCCCTTATTATTTTCTTTTGCCTTTTTAAATTCAGTTGGGGTAATTTCTATAACATCATCGGAATTCTCGTCGGAATCCGATTCATCGGAGAATTGGTAATCCTCCCAATATTTTGCTTCCTTGGCGGAAACACCATTGACCATAATTAACTTTGGTCGGTTGGTTGAGGATTTTCTTTTACTTAACCGTTTTATTATTTCCCCCACTGGTTCTATTTCTTCATCCGGTTCCGATTCTTCTTCCGGTTCCGATTCTTCTTCCGGTTCCGACTCTTCTTCCGGTTCCTCTTCGGGAACTTGTGAATCAGTCCACAAATCATTCCAATTTACATTTGACTCTTCATTATTATTAGGTAAGTCAATGGGACTTGTTCTAGAGGTAGACATCTATCACATAATATCAAACACGTTAAGAGATTAATATATCACATAATATTCACATGTTAAAAATATATAGTTTCCAACAAAATTTGTTAAGCAATCATTTTTCAAGTAAACACGGTCGAAGTCCAGACTCACTAATGCATCCTAACAAACTCGATAAGCACACTAATGCAAAATTTTCTGGTTCTCTAAGACCAACGCTCGGATACCAACTGAAATGTCCCGTTCTTATTGATTAAAAACGTTCCATATTAATTGATTTCGTTGCGAGGTTTTGACCTCTATATGAGACGTTTTTCAAAGACTGCATTCATTTTTAAACAAACCATAACCTTTATTTCATCAATAAAGGTTTAAAAAGCTTTACGTAGATTATCAAATAATGATAATCTAAAATATCCTGTTTACACACGACCATTACATAATGGTTTACAATACAAATATGTTACAACAAAATAAGTTTCTTGAATGCAGTTTTTACACAATATCATACAAGCATGGACTCCAAATCTTGTCCTTATTTAAGTATGCGACAGCGGAAGCTCTTAATAATCACCTGAGAATAAACATGCTTAAAACGTCAACAAAAATGTTGGTGAGTTATAGGTTTAACCTATATATATCAAATCATAATAATAGACCACAAGATTTCATATTTCAATACACATCCCATACATAGAGATAAAAATCATTCATATGGTGAACACCTGGTAATCGACATTAACAAGATGCATATATAAGAATATCCCCATCATTCCGGGACACCCTTCGGATATGATATAAATTTCGAAGTACTAAAGCATCCGGTACTTTGGATGGGGTTTGTTAAGCCCAATAGATCTATCTTTAGGATTCGCGTCAATTAGGGTGTCTGTTCCCTAATTCTTAGATTACCAGACTTAATAAAAAGGGGCATATTCGATTTCGATAATTCAACCATAGAATGTAGTTTCACGTACTTGTGTCTATTTTGTAAATCATTTATAAAACCTGCATGTATTCTCATCCCAAAAATATTAGATTTTAAAAGTGGGACTATAACTCACTTTCACAGATTTTTACTTCGTCGGGAAGTAAGACTTGGCCACTGGTTGATTCACGAACCTATAACAATATATACATATATATCAAAGTATGTTCAAAATATATTTACAACACTTTTAATATATTTTGATGTTTTAAGTTTATTAAGTCAGCTGTCCTCGTTAGTAACCTACAACTAGTTGTCCACAGTTAGATGTACAGAAATAAATCGATAAATATTATCTTGAATCAATCCACGACCCAGTGTATACGTATCTCAGTATTGATCACAACTCAAACTATATATATTTTGGAATCAACCTCAACCCTGTATAGCTAACTCCAACATTCACATATAGAGTGTCTATGGTTGTTCCGAAATATATTTAGATGTGTCGACATGATAGGTCGAAACATTGTATACGTGTCTATGGTATCTCAAGATTACATAATATATAATACAAGTTGATTAAGTTATGGTTGGAATAGATTTGTTACCAATTTTCACGTAGCTAAAATGAGAAAAATTATCCAATCTTGTTTTACCCATAACTTCTTCATTTTAAATCCGTTTTGAGTGAATCAAATTGCTATGGTTTCATATTGAACTCTATTTTATGAATCTAAACAAAAAAAGTATAGGTTTCTAGTCGGAAAAATAAGTTACAAGTCGTTTTTGTAAAGGTAGTCATTTCAGTCGAAAGAACGACGTCTAGATGACCATTTTAGAAAACATACTTCCACTTTGAGTTTAACCATAATTTTTGGATATAGTTTCATGTTCATAATAAAAATCATTTTCTCAGAATAACAACTTTTAAATCAAAGTTTATCATAGTTTTTAATTAACTAACCCAAAACAGCCCGCGGTGTTACTACGACGGCGTAAATCCGGTTTTACGGTGTTTTTCGTGTTTCCAGGTTTTAAATCATTAAGTTAGCATATCATATAGATATAGAACATGTGTTTAGTTGATTTTAAAAGTCAAGTTAGAAGGATTAACTTTTGTTTGCGAACAAGTTTAGAATTAACTAAACTATGTTCTAGTGATTACAAGTTTAAACCTTCGAATAAGATAGCTTTATATGTATGAATCGAATGATGTTATGAACATCATTACTACCTTAAGTTCCTTGGATGAACCTACTGGAAAAGAGAAAAATGGATCTAGCTTCAATGGATCCTTGGATGGCTCAAAGTTCTTGAAGCAAAATCATGACACGAAAACAAGTTCAAGTAAGATCATCACTTGAAATAAGATTGTTATAGTTATAGAAATTGAACCAAAGTTTGCATATGATTATTACCTTGTATTAGAATGATAACCTACTGTAAGAAACAAAGATTTCTTGAGGTTGGATGATCACCTTACAAGATTGGAAGTGAGCTAGCAAACTTGAAAGTATTCTTGATTTTATGAAACTAGAACTTTTGGAATTTATGAAGAACACTTAGAACTTGAAGATAGAACTTGAGAGAGATCAATTAGATAAAGAAAATTGAAGAATGAAAGTGTTTGTAGGTGTTTTTGGTCGTTGGTGTATGGATTAGATATAAAGGATATGTAATTTTGTTTTCATGTAAATAAGTCATGAATGATTACTCATATTTTTGTAATTTTATGAGATATTTCATGCTAGTTGCCAAATGATGGTTCCCACATGTGTTAGGTGACTCACATGGGCTGCTAAGAGCTGATTATTGGAGTGTATATACCAATAGTACATACATCTAAAAGCTGTGTATTGTACGAGTACGAATACGGGTGCATACGAGTAGAATTGTTGATGAAACTGAACGAGAATGTAATTGTAAGCATTTTTGTTAAGTAGAAGTATTTTGATAAGTGTATTGAAGTCTTTCAAAAGTGTATAAATACATATTAAAACACTACATGTATATACATTTTAACTGAGTCGTTAAGTCATCGTTAGTCGTTACATGTAAGTGTTGTTTTGAAACCTTTAGGTTAACGATCTTGTTAAATGTTGTTAACCCAATGTTTATAATAACAAAAGAGATTTTAAATTATTATATTATCATGATATTATGATGTACGA
Organism: Rutidosis leptorrhynchoides; assembly: GCF_046630445.1. Lineage (NCBI taxonomy): Eukaryota > Viridiplantae > Streptophyta > Magnoliopsida > Asterales > Asteraceae > Rutidosis > Rutidosis leptorrhynchoides. The sequence continues at coordinate 161,857,151 of NC_092343.1, read as the reverse complement.
ATATCTCTTAATATGATATATATACATTAAATGTCGTTACAACGATAAACGTTACTTATATGTCTCGTTTCAAAATCATTAAGTTAGTAGTCTTGTTTTTACATATGTAGTTCATTGTTAATATAATTAATGATATGTTTACTTATCATAATATCATGTTAACTATATATATAACCATATATATGTCATCATATAGTTTTTTTACAAGTTTAAACGTTCGTGAATCACCGGTCAACTTGGGTGGTCAATTGTCTATATGAAACCTATTTCAATTAATCAAGTCTTAACAAGTTTGATTGCTTAACATGTTGGAAACATTTAATCATGTAAACATCAATCTCAATTAATATATATAAACATGGAAAAGTTCGGGTCACTACATATTCTGCCACTTTTTGGTAACACACGTGAATTCAAGATTCATACGCGTAAGGATGATGACGACTTTATTAGTCACACTTGTTCGGGAACTCTGCCTCCCAGATTGTTATTCGCCCCCATTTCAACTTACTATCGGTGTCACACCGGTGTTCCTTACTATCTACCACTTCATGTTACTACCATCACTACTCTAGGTGAGTATCGTCGTCACTACTTATCACTACGGTTACGTACTACTCGTTATCGTGATTCGTTACACTTCTAGTACCGAAATACATTATTGTCTGACTCGAACCGCATTGACGTGAACAATCATTTATACACTTCCCTCGGGAAACGCATCTTCAGAGTTGCACTAATTCTTTCGATTCAATACGAGTCACGTTAGAGACATCGTTACATTTTGTTCATTTTAGATCTTCACGATGACACGAACATGAATCTATGGAGTGATGTGGGAATGGAGGTATGAGTTAGCGTAATATAATGACACTCGATCAACGTGGTTATATTATGGTAATTCATACCAAAGTTCTAATGACACGTGATGGTTGTTGTAACATCCCGCATTTTTCCGTTAAATTATTTTAACGCCCGTCTTTTTCTTTTTAAATAATACCCTTCGTATCTAGATTCGTATCCTTTGTTATGTAACATTTTAAATATTTTCGTTATCGGATTTTAATATCTCCCGTACTCCCGTGTAACTTAAAATAATTCGTTCGGTTATTTTCCGCACCCGATTCAAAGTTGAGGGACCAAACTTGCCAAAGTATTAAACTTTTGACTAGGTCAAAGAGTCAACCTCCTTCATCCCTTTCATTCATCCTCCCTTTTCCATTTTTGATACTTTCAAACTCTCTCATTTCTCAAACATAAAATCATCATCCAAATCTCACCAAGGAAGTAAACATCAAAACAAACTACATATTCTTGATCCTCTCATAATCCTCTTCGATTTGATGCTAACTACTTCGATTTTGGGTAACATTTCTAAAACACTAGATTTCTTTAAATTCGTGTTCTTGACTTATAAAGTTGTTAATTAGTGTCTATGGCTCATTGTGATGTCGTGTATGTAATTTGTATGCCCGATTCGTTGTTTTTGGTGTAACTAGTTCAATATGAAAATTTCTTGCTAAATCCTTGATTTTGGATGATCAAATGTTGTTAGATTGTTAAAGTGCATGTTTTAAAAGTGTTACTAGTATCTTTAGCTTCGTTTTGATGTATAGGTTGATTAAGGAAACATCAAACTCATGACTATTGATTTTTGTGAATTTTCGTTAGAGTTTGATAGACTTTAAATGAACTTTTGATGATTTGAATGCCATGAAATGTTGTTAGTAAGTATTTAGTTGTATTACATGTTTCATTACCTTCAAAACGGCATATCATATGTATAAATTGGATTCCCGAAAGTTAAATTGCAATTGATGAACTTGAAACCTTGATTTGGAACGTTTAACGAACTTTCGATGAGGTTTTTGTTGTCTTAAATGATGATTTTGATTTATGATATGTGGTTAGTTGTATTCCTTGTCGAAATAGCTTTCCGATGATATAAAATACATGTTCTAATTGTTTGCGGATCATAAATTGTGATTGTTTGAAGTTTGGGTCGTGCACTTGAGAAATTCAGCAAACAGGGCCTGGAAGGCAATTGGGACGCCGTCCTGATATTTGGGACGCCGTCCCACTCTTCATATTGGGACGCCGTCTTGATATTTGGGACGCCGTCCCACTCTTCATATCAGGACACCGTCCTGATTTTTGGGACACCGTCCTGATACACTAAAATGGGCTGTTTGCTTTGATCTTTTGACGTAAAATGTTTGCTATGCTACGGACCTCCGATTAACATGAAACTTGGCCAACATGCTCATATATGATTATATAACTTAGAAAAATTGTCGGATACCCAACCCGACCCCGTTGACTTTTCCGTTGACTTTGACCCGACCAAGTTTGACTTTTTGTCAAACTTAACCAAATACTTTTGCAACCTTTCTAACATGATTATTTACTTGTAACTTGCATGAAACTTGACTAGTTGATTCACATGTTAATATAATCGAGTCGTAACGAGCCATAGGACTAATTGAACATCTTTGACCGTTTGTGCTTACCGATATTGATATAACCTATATGTTTAGGTCAAGACTAGCTTTGTCTTTGCACGCGTTTACTTGTTGAAGTACTTTATTAACTCTCGCGCTCAAGGTGAGATCATAGTCCCACCTTTTCAACAACTTTTATACTTTTAAATCGTGGGCTGAGAAAACATATACTTTGTTACATCTTGTACTACTTACTTTTATGTTTTGAACACAAGTGTGAAAACAAACATTCCACGTGCGAGTTAGAACAAAAATGCCTCAATTCGATTATCATTAGTTACACTTGCAGGGTGTAAGCGAGAACTTATATTGTGTGGCCATACGGGTTTAACAAACCCTCATTCGGACGGTTCGCTACCGTTATGCGGATGAAATATATTTTTGTGTTTTAGTGTGGGTTCTAGCACTGTGTGATGGGGTAACGTTGGTTAAGTTTTGATAATTGAGTGCTCGCGTATAACAACACTTTTGGAATGCAAATGATTTGGATAATCTACGTTATGGAAATACAAAATCTTGTGGTTCAAAAACAACGTTTAATACTTACTAAACCTATGATTTCACCAACGTTTTCGTTGACAGATTCTTCTATGTTTTCTCAGGTTTTGAATGCTTAGTGATACATGCTTCCGCACTCTTTTGATACTTGCTTGGATGTCGAGTATACATGCATTTTGGAGCATCTTTTGAACTTATTTAAACTGTGTCGCATAGTTTTCATTTGTACTTATAACGTTGTAACTTAACTTGTGGTCAATTATCTTTGTAAACTTTGAAACAATCTTTACACTTGAATGGATGCGACATATTTTGGGTCAAACGTCTGTTTTAAAGACTTATGACCAGGTAATGGGACCTACGTAGTCGACGCCGTCACTTGACGATTTGTCGGGGTCGTTACAAGTGGTATCAGAGCCTTGGTTGTAGGGATTTAGAGTTCATTTGTGTCCACCCCGAGTCATAGGGTACATAGGTGAATCTAGACTACAACCGGCATATAGACTGAAGTAGGAATTACTTGACTATTTGTGCATCTATACTCGAACTCTTCTATCATATCTAACTCGTATTCGATCTTGATCTTACGTTGATAAATTTTGTTGACGCGCCACCTTGACTTTATGAGGTAATGTTAAATGCACATGAGAATCAGGGTAATATAATTTCCGGGATTATATTACGGTGATTCATATGGACATTCCGACATTATGACATAAAGAATTTAAGGCGAGTCAAGGAAAATTTTCTCTACATCATCATTCCCTATCATGATTAGTATTATTGAGAATACTAATCAACGATATTCTTGTGTCTTGAAGGAACAATGCCTCCCCGTCGCGGGCCACGTAATGAAACTTCCGAACAAGCTTTTCAACGCATGATAGCCACCGCCATAGGTGCGGCTATGGCTAGTATCTCCTCCGACATCAATAACAACCACAACCACAACAACCATGGAGCCGGTAATTCAAACGAGGGTTGCTCCTACAAAACTTTCATGGGGTGCAAACCTCACACCTTCGATGGGACCGGAGGACCGGTTGTGCTCACCCGATGGTTTGAGCAAACAGAAGCCGTTTTTAGCATAAGCGGTTGTCGGGACCAAGACAAAGTCAAATATTCCACCCACACTTTCGCCGGTATCGCCCTCACATGGTGGAATACGTATGTGCTGTCGGTGGGTATCGATGAAGCTCACACTCTCTCATGGGCCGACTTAAAGAAAAAGATGATCACCGAATACTTCCCGCGGACCCGTAAGCTCGAACACGAACTAAGAACTTTAAAAGCGGTCGGGAATGACCTAAAGGCATATAATCAACGATTTTCTGAGCTATCCTTGATGTGCCCAAACCTCGTGACCCCCGAACCTCTAAGGGTTAAACTTTACATGGATGGTCTTCCCAAGAGCATCAAACAAGGAGTAATGTCATCCAAACCCAGTAATCACCAAGAGGCCCTGAATATGGCCCGTCAATTGATCGAAACGGTAGACGAGATTGAAGTGCCGGCACCTAAAGCCGAGGATGAGTCGGGTGACAACAAAAGAAAATGGGAAGCCCCCCAATCGAGCAACTACAACAACAACTTTGCCAAGGAACCTCTCACCACCGTCGGCAAGAAAAGTTATGCCGGGACACGACCTTTTTGCAACAAATGCCACAAGCATCATTTTGGTGAATGTGGCAAGCTAATTTGCCATCGGTGCCAAGGTAGTGGTCATATTGCCAAGTATTGTGGAAGTACCGCCCCCGTCACTCAAAAGGGGCCCGACGCACCAAAGCCGAGTATTTGCTACAAATGTGGCCAATCGGGTCATTTTAGGAATGAATGCCCAAAGAATAAAGCAAAAACCAACGCGCGCCGTTGAACTTACAACATCGACACCTAGGATGCCCGAGGCGATGATGGACTAGTCACGGGTACGTTTCTTTACAACAAACCGTATATTTCATACTTATTCGATTCGAGTACCATTAGACGTTTTATAACCAAGGATTTGACTCGTGCTCTTTATATTCCACCTCTTTCCCCCAGATACTACTTAGACGATTTAAGTGACCGACGGAAAATATTGTGTGCCTATAAATTTTATCGGAGGATATGCGTTAAGAAATTGGACTCGACACCTATAGAACTAAGGAACTCAAAACCTATTCATTAAGGAGAAATTGTTGCCCTACATTTATGTATAGATTATTGTGAACTAAGTAACTTTCGGTTGGAAACCAATACTCTCTTCCTCGTATCCATTACCTCATGATTATTTGCGTGGATCCCGTGTATTCCAAATCGACCTCCGTTCTGGTTATCATCAATTGGGGGTTAAGGGAGGCGATGTCTCCTAAGCCATTTTCCGAGCTCGCAACGTTAGTTGTAAATCCCTCTTAGTACCATTTGATTTATTTAGGACTCCGTCCGTATTCATGAACCTCCTAAACCACGTATGCAACTTATCTAGACAAATCTGTTATCATATTTATAGATGACATCTTAACTTATTCAAGTAAAGAAGGCAAACGAACAACATCATCATCTTACGCTCGAACTTTGAGAAAAGAGCAACTCTATACCAAATTCTCCGAGTGAGAATTTCTGTTAAACGAAGTCAAATTTTCTAGACCATGATGTTAATGGTCAAGGCATTACAATCAATCTCGAAATCAAGCCACACGTAATCATGAAACTCTCTCAACTCAGACTTGTATTCGTAAAATCTTAGATCTCGCCTGTTATCACCGAAGATTCATTTCTGACTTTTCTCGTGTTACCCGACTTTTAAACTCGTTAACTCACTAAGGGAAAACTTTAAACCTCTCCGTGTTCGAACCTTGAGCGTGATTCTTCACACCAACATTTCTAGTTAAAATCGTATAGCAACAGATCGAACTCAAACATGGAAATATTTCTACATGAACGCCGAAAGGCATACTCTCTCGACTCAAAATTAACGTAACTAAAATTCGTTATTTTGCACAAAGAATTCGAATACTAAACTGTAGATCCGATCAACTTTCTCGTCATCACGTACCACACACATACCTCTGTTATTTCACCGTTACTGTCTGATATTACTGGAATTTAAGATAACACACAATCCAACGATACTTCACTCTTCTTTGACTTAACGTCCTTGTGTTTCTGATAAGCGGCCAACTATTATTCAACCCCGAACTATACAATTACGTGTACTATCTTGTTTCTCTTCCAGACTTCAATTTTCGACAACTAGAGGCACGTTATGGCAACCTCGAGATGTAAGCTCATCCTATTCTCAGTCCTCATTTCACTCCTATCTTTATCGCTCGCATTTCCGTTTAAGGAAACTCCTTGTAACATTTCTCCATGGATAGAGAAACTCCTCACATTACATTAGTATTCGCCACGAGGGTGAATAGTCCTAACGAACATTTTTTTTTTTTGAACCCTAACTAACTTGTTCAAACATATCTTAAGAGATTCTATTCCAACACGGTGTATCCTTGTCAATTATCCCGTATCGAAATACTCGTTTCACTTCTAGTTTTACAAGAAACCCTGGAGACCCGCTTAGACATGAGTACCACGTACCACCCACAAACCGATGAACCGAGCAAACGAACGATTTACGTCTTGGAAAGACATGTCACAAACTCGTATTGTCACCTTTAGTAGATCACTCGTACAACAGTAGTTACCACTCGTGTGTTCACCCGCACTTTCCGAAACCCTATATGACCGCTAATGTCGTACCCCTGTTCATTTAACCAACGCATGTGGCAAACAAAACACAGAATCTGAACTCAATCAAGAAACAACAATTGAGATCATTCAAGTCCGAGAAGGGCTCGAGACAACCCATAGTCACCAAAAGAGTTATACCAAACTTAGATGAAAACCTCACAAAATCCCTGTAACAGTGTAATATTGAGAACCCGCACCTTGGAAAGGTGTAATCCGTTTCGGGAATCAGGGAAAGTTAAACTCGCGACACGTTAACCCTTTTGAAACCTTGGGGCGTATTGGAACCGCTTCCTACCGTTTGGAACTTCTGACTCAATTAAGTTTCCGCTTACCCTGTGTACCATGTAACAAACTTAGAAACGTGTCCTGCGGAACAGGAACGTGCAATCCTGCTAGATACATCAACTATCGATGACAAACTTCTCTTCATAGGAAAACCAGTTGAAACCAGGGATCGTAAAAACCGAACCTTAATACAACGAAATACCCTAACTATCCAAATTCATGAGAACACTCAAGGACGTGCCTTCACTTATTCATAACATTGACAACGTAAAGTCTCGAGTAAGAGATATCGACTACTACTTCCAACTAAATTTCGGGACGAAATTTCTTTTGAGGTGTGGATAATGTAACATCCCGCATTTTTTCGTTAAATTATTTTAACGCCCGTCTTTTTCTTTTTAAATAATACCCTTCGTATCTAGATTCGTATCCTTTGTTATGTAACATTTTAAATATTTTCGTTATCGGATTTTAATATCTCCCGTACTCCCGTGTAACTTAAAATAATTCATTCGGTTATTTTCCGCACCCGATTCAAAGTTGAGGGACCAAACTTGCCAAAGTATCAAACTTTTGACTAGGTCAAAGAGTCAACCTCCTTCATCCCTTTCATTCATCCTCCCTTTTCCATTTTTGATACTTTCAAACTCTCTCATTTCTCAAACATAAAATCATCATCCAAATCTCACCAAGGAAGTAAACATCAAAACAAACTACATATTCTTGATCCTCTCATCATCCTCTTCGATTTGATGCTAACTACTTCGATTTTGGGTAACATTTCTAAAACACTAGATTTCTTTAAATTCGTGTTCTTGACTTATAAAGTTGTTAATTAGTGTCTATGGCTCATTGTGATGTCGTGTATGTAATTTGTATGCCCGATTCGTTGTTTTTGGTGTAACTAGTTCAATATGAAAATTTCTTGCTAAATCCTTGATTTTGGATGATCAAATGTTGTTAGATTGTTAAAGTGCATGTTTTAAAAGTGTTACTAGTATCTTTAGCTTCGTTTTGATGTATAGGTTGATTAAGGAAACATCAAACTCATGACTATTGATTTTTGTGAATTTTCGTTAGAGTTTGATAGACTTTAAATGAACTTTTGATGATTTGAATGCCATGAAATGTTATTAGTAAGTATTTAGTTGTATTACATGTTTCATTACCTTCAAAACGGCATATCATATGTATAAATTGGATTCCCGAAACTTAAATTGCAATTGATGAACTTGAAACCTTGATTTGGAACGTTTAACGAACTTTCGAAGAGGTTTTTGTTGTCTTAAATGATGATTTTGATTTATGATATGTGGTTAGTTGTATTCCTTGTCGAAATAGCTTTCCGATGATATAAAATACATGTTCTAATTGTTTGCGGATCATAAATTGTGATTGTTTGAAGTTTGGGTCGTGCACTTGAGAAATTCAGCAAACAGGGCCTGGAAGGCAATTGGGACGCCGTCCTGATATTTGGGACGCCGTCCCACTCTTCATATTGGGATGCCGTCTTGATATTTGGGACGTTTTCCCACTCTTCATATCAGGACACCGTCCTGATTTTTGGGACACCGTCCTGATACACTAAAATGGGCTGTTTGCTTTGATCTTTTGACGTAAAATGTTTGCTATGCTACGGACCTCCGATTAACATGAAACTTGGCCAACATGCTCATATATGATTATATAACTTAGAAAAATTGTCGGATACCCAACCCGACCCCGTTGACTTTTCCGTTGACTTTGACCCGACCAAGTTTGACTTTTTGTCAAACTTAACCAAATACTTTTGCAACCTTTCTAACATGATTATTTACTTGTAACTTGCATGAAACTTGACTAGTTGATTCACATGTTAATATAATCGAGTCGTAACGAGCCATAGGACTAATTGAACATCTTTGACCGTTTGTGCTTACCGATATTGATATAACCTATATGTTTAGGTCAAGACTAGCTTTGTCTTTGCACGCGTTTACTTGTTGAAGTACTTTATTAACTCTCGCGCTCAAGGTGAGATCATAGTCCCACCTTTTCAACAACTTTTATACTTTTAAATCGTGGGCTGAGAAAACATATACTTTGTTACATCTTGTACTACTTACTTTTATGTTTTGAACACAAGTGTGAAAACAAACATTCCACGTGCGAGTTAGAACAAAAATGCCTCAATTCGATTATCATTAGTTACACTTGCAGGGTGTAAGCGAGAACTTATATTGTGTGGCCATACGGGTTTAACAAACCCTCATTCGGACGGTTCGCTACCGTTATGCGGATGAAATATATTTTTGTGTTTTAGTGTGGGTTCTAGCACTGTGTGATGGGGTAACGTTGGTTAAGTTTTGATAATTGAGTGCTCGCGTATAACAACACTTTTGGAATGCAAATGATTTGGATAATCTACGTTATGGAAATACAAAATCTTGTGGTTCAAAAACAACGTTTAATACTTACTAAACCTATGATTTCACCAACGTTTTCGTTGACAGATTCTTCTATGTTTTCTCAGGTTTTGAATGCTTAGTAATACATGCTTCCGCACTCTTTTGATACTTGCTTGGATGTCGAGTATACATGCATTTTGGAGCATCTTTTGAACTTATTTAAACTGTGTCGCATAGTTTTCATTTGTACTTATAACGTTGTAACTTAACTTGTGGTCAATTATCTTTGTAAACTTTGAAACAATCTTTACACTTGAATGGATGCGACATATTTTGGGTCAAACGTCTGTTTTAAAGACTTATGACCAGGTAATGGGACCTACGTAGTCGACGCCGTCACTTGACGATTTGTCGGGGTCGTTACAGTTGTTGGACTCGATCAACCTAATCACCACCAAGTGCCATGTACATGACTTCATTTTTCTTGTTTGGATTTCTGAAAACTCCGAAAGTACTGATAACAACCATACCGGGGACACACCTTCGATTATTGTCGAACCATATTTATGCTTCAGAAAGAATGACAAATTCTTTCAACTTCAAACATGTATTACGCGCGTATACTATCTCGGTTTCGTACAGTTTATTGACGAACTACAATATGCTTGATATGCTCATATCGAGGCAGAAATTTCTCTTGCATTACATTCCTACTTCCGTTTAAGGAAATCCTTATTCTAAATTCTCAATGGAGGGATAGACTCTTTACGTTATACTAGTATTCGCCATGAGGGTGAATAGTCCTAACGAACGCTTTTCAAATTCCGATAAGAAACTTGTTCCAACAAACGTTTTCAGGTCCTAATAGGCTTGTTCCAATATATCATAAGGAAATGTACCTCACTTCGGATCGGGATGCTCGTTTCACTTCTAGACTTACAAAAGGCCATGGGACCACGTTTAGATGCGAGTACCGCGTATTACTCACAAAACGACGGACAAAGCAAATGTACGATTCAAACCTTGTAAACCATAATACGAGTTCATGTCATCGACTTCAAATTTACTTGAGAAAAGTATTTGCCTTTAGCCGAATCCTCTTACTACAAAAATTTTCATCCGAAGTATTTGCGCCACACTTTTCGAAAACTCATATAGCAGCAATTGTCGTTTTCTTAATTGTTGAACCGAAGTAGGTGACAAGCAGACCACCGAACCCAAACTCATTCATGAAATAACCGTTAAGGTCGTTCAAATCTAAGAAAAGACTCAAAACGGCCGTAGTCTCCAAGGGAGCTATGCCGATGTTAGATGTAAACCTCTCGAATTCCAAGTGGGAAACCGCGTCACGTTAAAAGTTCGCACCTCGAGGAGGTGTAATCCGTTTCGAGAAACGTAGAAAGCTAAATCCGTGATATTTTGATCCTTTTGAAATCTTGGGGAGCTTTGGACCCGTTGCTAGCCGCTTAGACTTTCCGACTCATTTGAGTCTCCGTTCATCATACATTCTATGTATCAAACTTAAAGACGTGTCTTGCTAACAAGAACTTCTTATTCCTTTCGATGAGCTTACTATCGATGATACACTCCACTTCCTAGGAGGACCGGTTGAAACCATAAATCGTGAAACCAAACTTTAAAACAACATAAAATCCCGACCGTCAAAGTTCGTTGAAATACCCAAGGACGTACCTTCACTTATCCGTAGAATTGGCAACACAAGATCTCGAGGAAGAAACAACGACTACTACTTCCAACTAAATTTCGGGACGAAATTTCTTTTAAGGTGTAGGTAATGTAACATCCCGCGTTTTTTCGTTAAAATTATTTTAACACCATCTTTTTTATTAAATAATATCTTTCGTTATTTAAATTCGTAGTTTCCGTTGACTAACGTTCATAATATTCCCGTTATTTAATTTTAACATCACTCGTTTACTTGAGCGTTTTTAAAAATATTCGTTTGGTTAATTCCTGCACCCGCTTTGAAACTTGAGGGACCGAGGTTGCCAAGTGGGCAAACTAGTTGACTAGGTCAACTAGTCAACCCACCTCATCCACCCATTCGTTTTCACCCACCTTCTCATCTCTTTCTCTTCTTTCTCTCTTATTACTTCCATTTTTGGAACTTAAACCCCAACTCACAAAATCATCATCTAAAACCGAATCAAGAAGCAAACTTCAAAAAAAATTACATATTCGTGATCCTCTCTTAATCCTCTACATTTTGATACCAATTTTATCAAGTTTGGGTAACATTTCTAAAACTCTAGATTCCTCTAGATTCGTGTTTTTGACTTAAAATAGTGTTAGTTAGTGTGTATGGCTCGTGTATAACATGAATGTAGGTTTTGATTGCTCGATTTGTTGTTTTGAGTAACTAGTTTGAACTTTTGAAATGGGTTTGCTTAATCTTGCATTTTGGAAGATTAAATGTTGTTAAATTGTTAAAGTTCATGTTTTAATTGTGTTACTAGTATCATTAGCTACGTTTTGATGTGTAGGTTGATTAAGAAAACTTCAAGAACATGATTAATGATTTTGTGATTCTTGATTAGGGTTTGATAGTTCTTGAGATGAACTTCTTGATGCTTGAATGCCATGAAATAATAATTGTAAGTGTTTAGTTGTAATGCATGTTTCATTACCTTCAAAACGGCATATCATATGTGTGAATTGGATCCCCGAATCTTAAAATGCATTTTGTGGACTTGAAACTTTGAAAACAAACCTCCAATGACCACTTGATGAGATTTCGGTTATTGTAAACGCATGTTTTGATTGATGATATGTGTTTAGTTGTGTTCTTTGTCAAATTACCTTTCAAACGATATAAGATACAAGTCCTAAGTGTTTACGGTTTGCGTTTTGTGCTAAATTGAATTTTGGATCAAGACTTGAACTTTTGAAACTGACCAGGCACCAGGCCACGCCCTTTTTCGCGGCGCGGCCACCATATGTCGCGGCGCGACATTTGCCTTGTTCAGGGGCTGACCAACTTTGCACTTTTTCGTTTAATTCCAACTATGCTACGCACCTCCGATTAACATGTAACTTGGCCAACATGCTCATATATGACTTCTAAGCTTAGAAAAATAGTTCGGGACCCGACCCGAACGTGTTGACTTTTTCGTTGACTTTGACCAAGTTTGACTTTTAGTCAAACTTAACCAAACGTTTATGCAATCGTTCTAATCTTCTTTTATACTTGATTCTTGCATGAAACTTGACAACGTGATTCACATGCTATACTATTCGAGTCGTAACGAGCCATAGGACTAATTGAACACATTTCGCCTGACCATGTGTCGTAATCGGTTAATTGATACAACTTACTTGTTTAGGTCAAGGCTAAGCAACTTTCATGCACACGTTTACTTTGTGAAGTACCTTTATACTCGTGCACTCGAGGTGAGATCATAGTCCCACCTTTTCAACAACTTTTTATACTTTTAAATCGTGGGCTGAGAAACATATACTTTGTTACATTTTTGTACTACTTACTTTTATACTTTGAACACAAGTATGATAAAACAAACATTCCACAGCGAGTTAGAACAAAAATCCTCAATTCAATTATCATTAGTTACACTTGCAGGGTGTAAGCGAGAACTTATATTGTGTGGCCATACGGGTTTGACAAACCCTCATCTCGGACGGTTCGCTACCGTCTACGGATGAAATATATTTTTGAGAAACAGTGTATGTTCTAACACTATTGTGATGGGGTTCTATGGAAGGAAACGTTAAGTCTTGATAATTGGGTGCTCGCGAACAATACTTTTGGAACGCAAACGATTTTGATAATCAACGTTATGGGAATACTAAATCTTGTGGTTCAAAAACAACGTTTACTAATACAACTATGATTTCACCAATGTTTTTCGTTGACAGTTTTCTATATGTTTCTCAGGTTCATACTTGGCTATTTGATACATGCTTCCGCACACTTTGATTTCTTGACTGGAGTCAACCATGCATGCATACGCTAGGGATAGCACTTTTGGATTCGATTTTTGTTTACATACTTACGCTATTTATAGCAACTGTGATTTTCAACTAATTATGTCGCAAGTTATTTCAATTATACATTACTACTTTTGTAAACTTAAACTTGTTGTCGATCCGTTTGGTAAACTAAACTTTGCAAGCCTGGTACTTTTCAAATGAACGCGACATAAATTTTGGTCAAACGAGTCTCTTATCGGGACTACGACCACGTAACGGGACCTAAGTTAGCGGCGCCGTCAATGATGATTTTGGTCGGGTCGCTACATAAGGTTGATGATGAGACGCAACTGGTTCCGTTGAGTGATTTAAGGGTTGACTTGAATCAAAAGCTAGTTGAAGAACCAGTTAGGATTGTTGATAGAAAGGTAACAAAGTTGAGAAAGAAGGAGATCCATATGGTGCTTGTTGAGTGGAAGCATAGTTTAGGATCAAACCTTACGTGAGAGACCGAAGAACTGATGAAGGCTCGTTATCCACATCTGTTTGACCTTGACCAGATTTCGAGGATAGAATCTCTTTAAGGGGGTGGATTTGTAACATTCTCATATCTGGCCTAGAAGTAAGATGACTATTGTGCCCTTAGGCATATTTGTGCAATTATTTATGCCTTTATTTTATATGTGTAATGTTATTTTATTATTTGGTTAAGACCAGTTTGTGACAAGGGTCACAGAACAGGTTCATTTATTTAATTTGGACTCCGTTAGGGCAGTCAAATTAAGTACGAAAGATATTAGATAACTGGTAAATACCCGTGTGTGATGGGGTATTGTATTTAACCCACATATAAAAGCTGAAGTCAGCTCATTTCTACCATTTTCTGGAAAATTCCCAAACCAAACCCGTACTCACTTTCTCTTCAATCTCAAACCTTAGATTTCTAGTTAATGTTCTAGAGCTCAAATCTTTTGTATAATCTTGTTCTTTACAATTTACTGAATCTTTTAAGGTAAGAATCTTAGTGTATCGAGCTTTAATCTTTGTGAAATTGAGGTTTTTGTGTCAAGTTTGTGAAAAGTGGGTTTTAATGTCAAATGGGTTGATTTTGATGTTGTTTGTGTCAAAATCTTGTGGGTTTATGCTTATTGATGTTTAGTGTAGTCGATTTGGTCAGTTTTGAGGTAAGAAACGAGCTCTAGAGCAACAAATGGCGAATTTTGGGTTAAACCCGTAGCTGTGTTCATCTTCTTCTTCAGATGAACACACTCGGCCGAGTGTCTCTTGACACTCGACCGACCGTGTAGACGATCGACCAGTTGAGTGACACACTCGACCGAGTGTGTCTGAGGTTCTGACCAGATGATTTATTTTACTCAGTCGACCGTGTGAGTGGACACTCAACCGAGTGTGTAGACACAGTCGACCGACTGTGTGAGTCAGTCGGCCGTGTGTCTTTGAGGGCAGAATATTTTACCAAGTGTTGATGTCTAGCCGTTATGCTGCCCGCGTGAATTCTGATATTCAGGATGTAAATTCTGAAAATGCATAAGTGTTAAATAGACTTTTTAGTAGCGCTTTTTGTGACTAATTTTCTGCACTGTGCTGTTTTGTGTTAACGGATAGAAACTAACTTGATTTGCCTTATGTTCAGGTGATAAGGATAAGGAAGCCACTCAGTGATAGATTATCTGAGCTAGTTGCTGGTATTCGATGAGTGGGTCTATCTTCGGATAGAGTATTAAGTAGCTGACACGCTACTTGTTCAGACTCTTTACATTCATGTTTATATACTGTATGAATACCATGTGTAGTTAGATATTGCCATGCTAGTTAGGACGATTGCATGACTATTTATCTGTGATCTTATGTGCGCACTGTTAGTTGGACACCAACCGAGGCGGCAAGGTAGGGTTGATGTGAGGTCGACTGTGGTAGCCTGGTCGGGTCACGATGTTACTGATTGTTCAGTATAGCATAGAAGGACGCATGTGTTGCGTCTGGACGGTTATGCAGTGGAATCAGTAAAATGGACTATCGGTAGACTGTAGCTTGATCAACTAAGTCATGTGCTCGTACAAGCCGCCGATCCTCATATTGTCAGTTGTTGTTATATGCTAGTTCAGGACGTTAGCATAGTTGTGACCCTTGCATGTTCAGTTGCTTATGCTTGGTCTGTTAGATAGTATCCATTCACTTAGCTGTGTGCTAACTCCCCCACATTTCCACCCTTGCAGGTTTAGGTACTGCTGTAGGAAGGGTGTTGCGGACGGGTCGAAGACATGTTTGACTACTAGCTGAACTCTGATGTTTTATGGTTTTGTAATGTTTTTATGTAACACCGCTGTTTTGAATGTTGTAATAACATTAACTAAGTGAAATTGTTAACTATGGTTTGTAAACATTAACCAGGGTTATTTTGGTAATAATAAATATACTTCCGATGTGTTTAAAAAAAATAAAAATCAGGGTGTTACACTACGGTTACAACAACATAACTGCACTTACAACAATTGATCACAAATAACTATGGTTACAACTACTTCATTTCTTAACCGAACCTAGTAGGACACGAGTTCCTGTTATGACCTGGTTGTGAGCAAAAATCACACCTAGGTGGACCGTATCTCTGTTGTACCTTTCATCCATCTCATTATGGTGCCGTCGTGATTGTCTCCTCCCCTATGTGTGATCAATCGTGTTGGATCGGCCTTCACTGTCCAGTTTGCTGTGGTCCAGTATGTGGCATCTCTTAGTGGATGTAAGTGATAACTATATTGTTCCCTCCACGTGGTAGTAGTGTAGTATTTACTAATCAAGGTTTTTAGATCTTTATTTCTCATGCGACATACTGCAATGCCATGAGAGCAATGCATTCTTTGATGTTGCCATCTTCCACAAGTGCACTTTTTGGCCAAATATCTAACAGTGTACTCTGTCCCACCATCACCACTTCTTTGATATGTAGATTGGACATTGTATACCCCTGTTTGCTGGTTATAATATGTTACTGTGTAAGCAGAAGCAAGTTTTTCAAAATTGTGTTCACATAGACTTCGATAGTGGTGCTTGCCATTCATGAGGGGTTGTTTCTTGCGTGTTGAAGTGCTCTCTTGTGTAGTGAAATGTATAATCCATACACGCTTTGACTGGAATCATACGTGCATGACGCAAAATATTGTTCAACGACTCGGCTATGTTTGTGGTTAAGTTACCCCAACGCAAACGTAAGCTATCTCTATACAAAGTCCACTTATGAAGATCAGCGTCTTCTAAATATTTCCAAGCTTCCTCACTCAATGTTCTAACTCCACGCACTGCAAGTTTGTATCTATTACTTTTTATCGTGGAACCGGCCCTCCAACACAACTTTTTCAACTCGGTGTTTCTGTTAAACTTTGTCATCAAGTTACTACGAATGTGGCGCAAGCAATAACGATTATTCCAACCATATTGTTAGTTAGCCATCACATTAAGTATACCTACATGACGATCATATATAACACACAAATCTCTGTTACTGACATCAACATGTGTTTGGACCATTTCCAAAAACCAAGCCCAACTTTCGTTCGATTCAGTATCAACTACTGCAAATGCAACAGGCAGAACTTGCCCATTAGCATTTTTGGCTACCGTTGTAAGCATCTTGTCAATGTAGTTACCCTTCAAATGAGTCCCATCAATACAAAGTAAACTCAACACTAAGTCATGTAATTTATACTAGAGCTTCAAAAGATAATAAAATTCATCTTAAAAGAAATAAATCATATAAAAATTCCATTTTGATGGTTTACACATAGAGATAAAGTGTATCATCATTTTGAGACTAATTTCATGAAGATCAACTTGAAAAGGCCATAACTCTCTCATTTCTTAACCAATGGAAGTCATTAAACTTCTAGATGTTAGGTCATTGAGTTACCTTTTCAAATCCTAGAGTCTTATTTAAAGATTTGAAACATATATATTTATGAGTGATCATTTTTAGACATGGAGGTCAGAATCACAACTCATCAAACACATGATTATAAAATAATAAGTTAACATAGCTAGACTCAACAAAATGAGATGATCCATACATCAAAAGTTAGATATGATCATATGCTAACTTGTGGTAAAGAGATTTAAACATAAAAACTTAGTTATCATATGGTTTAAGTCGATTTTATATAAGTTTTCATTTTGGATAGCTCACTTTAAGTATTAAAAGATGTTTAAATGTAAGATCCATGTTTGTTCTTGTTCATTTAACTTATGGTGACTTAATCACACCCCAAATACATGTTAAATATGTAAGATCTTAGTTTCTAACACTTCAAGAACAAGGATGTAGATATTTAAGTGTGTATGTAAACACACCATACAATAATCCTTCTTTATTCTTATGGAAGATCAAGAAAACTAAGAAGATGATAAGTGAAAGATGAGTATTTACTTGAATATGAATATGAATATGGAGATGAATATTATTAAGAAGATGAAAATATTTTGAGAGAAAATGTGTGTGAGTGATGTAGAGTGAATGAGAGGTAATGAGGAAGAGTGTGGAGTTATATAAGAAAAAGTCAAGCAATGGTAGGTGTGGGGACACCATAAGTCCGGCCACATGGGGTGGGAATTTATATTTTAAATGCAATAAAGTTGTAGCCCATTAAAATACGGACGTTTGGGTTTTTGATTCGTCCAAAACGGAGTTCGTATGAGTAAGATACGCTTAAAATAACGAGAGATGGTTATATAAAAAAATATCGAATATGTAGAATATTTAATTCGTTAATTAAACACACAGAATGATTGTATTTTTTATTTTATTTTTAGTACATGAGATATACATACATGAAAAAGACTTATCATGCCTGAAATTCGTAATCGTACGCGATCAGTAAATTACGGGTTTTAAATCTGAACCGAAAAGTTAGGACTGTGACAACAAATAAATAATGCACAAAAAGTAGGAGAGAATTATGATATTCGTCTTGGATTGTGCTTGGAAACGAAATGAGTGAGGGCGAAGTTGGAGGGCAAGGTGAGAGAACATACACTGATATCGGCGCCCTCGAGGGCAAGGTGATTTGGTGCACAAGTATTCTAATGCTCTTATGAATAAGATGCTTGTGACAAAATCATTAGTGATTTGGTGCACAAGTATTAAATTTAGAATTTTGCTAACACTTAAATCATTAAATTAAATATATTAAATATTAAATAAAAAAAAACTTTTTTAATGTTAATATAATAATTGTAATGATGAATTATGAAATTATCTTTTATATATATATATATATATATATATATATATATATATATATATATATATATATATATATATATATATATATATATATATATATATATATATATAGTTTCTATTATATTGCTAAAATGATGATGTCATTATTAGGCTAATTCCTTTGTTAAGAAAAAAGAAAAAAAAAAGAAAAAAATCTAAACATGATGAGTGATGTCATTAATTTAAATAATTTTGAATTAAAATTAAATTTTATTAATTAATTATTATTATTAAATCTTATTAATAATATTTTAATTATTAAAATTAAATATTTATGAATTATTTTAATTAATTATTTTGAATTAAGTACGAGAAGGTATAAAAGCTAAGCAGAAGGAAACTGATTCTAAATTTATATTTTAATTTACACTTTTAAAATACAATGACAATCGATATTATCTCTTATGATTGGATGTAGATTGTTTAATATGCATTTTAGATATTTGATGAAATGTTCAGCTGTCGAGTTTCTTAGTCCGACTCTGTGATTCCACGGGTCATTAAACTAAATAACTTTAACATTTAAGTTCACTTAATACTTAATTTAAACAAACCCGTGGTTTCACGGGTCATTTCACTAGTGTGTGTATATATATATATATATATATATATATATATATATATATATATATATATATATATATATATATATATATATATATAAATATAATATATATAACAAAAAGGTATTTGCTTAGGTGACATTTTCTTATTAATTTGAATTAATTATTCATTATAATTATACATATAATATAGTATAACCTATACCTATAATATAAAAATATAAAATATGAAAGAAAAAGATACGCTATAAAAAAATTTAGTAATATTCCATTCGATGGGCTAAACTACCAGACGAATAAAAAATTAGGACTAACGAAAAAATGGAAGGGTTAGTATTTTAACAATAAAATATATATATATATATCTATCTATAATCTATCTATCTATCTATAACATTATTATCATCATCATCATCATCATCATCATCATATCATATAAATCATGAAAGTTAATCCTAGGTAATTAACAATGCTTAATTAAAATTAAATCAAACAATATTACACGTGGCAATGCAACTACGGGCACTTTGAAACAATTAGGAGGTTACACTGTTGAAAACCATTTAGGCCGCTCCAATATTTTTTTTTTTTTTTTTTTGAGATTTCAAAATAAGGGTTTCAATACTTCAATAGATAACATCCAGGCATCAAAACTTATCATCTTCACCACAACAATTAGGGTTCATTGTCTCATAGCCATCAAATACGTTTTCATTCCTTATTTTAGGGTTCCTTCTCTTGCTCTTTTTCTGAAACACATTCCAAAAACTTCATCGTCAATTCCAATCGTGTTCCGCCTGATTATCGATCTCCTAGCAAATATCGCTTCCAATTATCCCTACCAAAGGCCTGCCTAATTTTCCCGATTACGTGATCGTCACCGATTAATCGTGTTACAATTTGGATTTCGCTACTCATCGCTAAATCCGTTGTAATCTGATACAAACTCAATTCCGATTTCATAACGTTCCCATCAAATTTCGATTACGATTTCACCCATGCTGAAGGATTCATTTTTTACAAAGGTATTTGTGTTTTGTAGTTTGATTTCATCTTAAACACTTCCATCTTATTTTGATTATGACTTCATTATTAAGTTAAGGTTTTAGTAAACTAAATGTATCTTTGTTTCTATATCAGGATTTTTGTTTATAATTATGTTGTAAAAATAGTTTGATTTTTATCTATATCCAAAGTTGTGCTGGTATAGCGCATTGATGAATGATGGCACTGTATGTTTTTAGTCCAATTTTTATTGCATCTTATACCATCTTTTCTCAATTTCATCTTTATTGAATTAATTTGTTAGGTACGTGTTTTAACTTTTTTTAATTGTATCAGTTAAACAACTTTGGTAGATGAGGTTAAATTGATACATACCTTCAATTTCAAGTTCTAATTGTTCTAAAAATGGTGACTAATTAAGAAAATGATGTGCGCTGTTTTTGTTTAACGATTGGTTTGTTAAATGATTTCAAGGTCTACTATGCTATATTCTTGGTTGTTTATGTTAATTTGTCATTTGTTCGTCGTTATAATATCAGTCAAAGTCTACTATGACTATGCCATATATGTTTGCACAATGTTTGTTATATGTGTTTCATGTGGTATGTCAAAAATAAGTGTTATGTTTCAATAATCTTTCATTGTTGGTTGCTGAATTCGATGACTCTGTAACTAATAAGTTACTGTTTGGGTATCTGACATCAAACGTTTAGGTTTGAAAAAAATTGGCCTTACATGAAATCTCATTTTCATATTAATTGAAATGGATTTGCAGGTATTGCACATACTTGATGAATAGATTGGACTTTATGAGTTGATGAAAGGTGTTTGATGAGCTCGGTTATTATTGGTACTTTTCAGTTGGAATGAAGTTCATTGACGTTAAAGGTTTAGTTAATCATTTTAAATTATTTTGATTTTAAGCGTTTTATAGCTCTAGCTATATGCTTTATTATGATGTTTATATAAAAATGCACACTATGAACAGTTTTATAGCTTTATAGGTTTTGTTATAGACGCTTATATTATAATACACATTACTAACTGATAGTGTATATTATTTTTATATTCAGTTAAGTTTAGTTAAATTGTTCTCCTTTAAATAGGTTCATGGTGTTTATGATTCTTATCTGAAGGATTACATCATCATTATTCTATACAAACTCTTGATCTATTGAAAACTATTTTCTGTCGCAATGTAGCAGTCGGTGAAAACATATTTAAAATCCCATGTCTGGATTGGCGCTCTGAATGGGTTTAATATCGCCCCATTCAATAGTATTGTATCCGAATGGACCGAATCACTCTGTGTCAACCATTTCATTGGTAAGTATTAAATACGCTTTACTTCATAATTTATTTTTGCATATAATTTTATGTTGTATACAAACCTAATTGACGCATTTGTTTACTAATGGATATTCACCAACATATTATTTGACGAATTATTGAAATCGGTGTTAAAAAACCATGGGACAATGGTAAAGATGCTCCTACCCAGCTCATCGAATTTACAGGGATTTGGAGTAAGTCAACTTGCACATATTACTTTCTTTCATTTATCTATTATGAGTTAAGTGTACAACGACATATTTTTGTGACTATCAGTTTAGTATAATCACGTTGTGAACGTCGTTTACATAAAACTCATGTGGTTCGTTTCTTCTATATATTGGATTTAAGGTTAGCGCCACATTTTATGGTAATGATCTCTTAAATGGTTGCTTCGAAGCGTTAAATGGTAGTTAGTTGAGTTTAAGGATGTTTAAGTCAAGTTGGTCTGAAGGTGTACATGTTTTTATGTGGATGCATCTATCGATAAGTTTTCCTAAAATTAAGTGAAGGCTGTGCTTTGCTACGTTAGTATATATTTTTAGGTTGATAGTATTTGCTAGAGATAGGATAGTGATTGGTGTCCGGGTATTGGGTTCAATGCAGCTAAATTTCGGAGGCTACCAGGCCCCACAAAGATATGGAATACTTTGCTTGCACGAAACAACGTTTTTGCTAATGATGAATTCACGTGTTGGACGAGTGTGGTAAAGAAGATCAATTTTAGGTGGTTTGATTGGGCTACAAGAACAAAGTTATACTATTCTCATGAATATCATGTATAAGATACAAATTAATGGTTTTAGTTGTAATCTAAATTTTTCGTTTCAGGTTGTGCGTGTTAGTTAGGCTTATGTTTACGCCTCTTTATGGGTATGTGTATTCCTTATGATACTGTGCCTATTGATCTTATATAGGCTAAAAAAGATTAAGATGGGGCCTTGCTTTGTAATTGGGTCAAGCCATCAATTTTTTTGGCGCGTGTTCTTTTTTTAATTTTATATATAATCTGTTTTTTGACAAAAAAAAAAAAGAAAAAGAAAAAAACTATGCTGATCAGGGCTGATTATGTGAAAAACAAAGCCCGAGTTTTTTTTTTTTTTTTTTTTTTTTTTTTCCCATTGTGGCTCTTCCGTATGCTAAGGAAAAAACTATTTCGGTATATTAACACCACATACATTTGTTTCATTAATCTGGCCTTTTTTATCGAATAAGGTAGACACACAGTGTTTCATTAAATGTACTAAAGGGCCATTGGCCTGGCGGTATCGTGGTGGCCCTCTTAACTAAGAGGTTGAGGGTTCAAGTCCCGTCGTAGACATATTTCGTGGATTATTGTAAATATTCATGTAAAGTGTGTGTGAGTTTGTCTTTCAAAAAAAAAAAAGTGTTTCATTAAATGTTCTCGGAAAAAACTATTTTATTGTTTTTTAATTGTTATTACTTATGTTGTTTTTGATTGTTTTTTGTTGTTCGTTGTTGTCCTCTATTTCACTACTATTGTTGAAACAGGTGGTAAATGTGTTGTTCTCCATACTTGCTCTTTAGTTTATAAATAACAATGTTAATACTGCCTATTACCCACCACAATGCCACATACTAACAGTGCCTTTTACGTCTTATGCAGCAAACAAGTCGTCAAATAAACCCTATGGAATTAACCGCGCCTTTTAAATCAGCGATTATATCTAATTTATGCGTTTATTAGTTAAGTGATATTGTGTATGGTGATTGATTAATTCGTGTGTATGTGTTTTTTTGGTGTTATTGTTTTTAGGGCTTCAGAAGTTTAACAAAGATGGCAGGAATTTCGGAACACTTGAATTTGTTATTGGATTTCGATTAATTATACATAGTAAGTTGATGTCTTTCACTTTTATGGATCATTTGTAATGAAATCTTAACTAAGTACCAAATAATAGTTGGCTCAATGATTAAGATTGTGAATCTATCATTTCATCAGTTCTATATATCATGTAATACTAATTGACTTTGTCATGTGACTTCATAGACATATTAATTTACTACTAAAACTAACACTGATGTTCTATTATTCTGTATTTCAGGCATTTAGAGTATCAATTTGCCTCTATACATACAATCTCAAATTTGGTGGAGGTAAGACCACATTTCAAGCCTTTACAGTAACAATCTAGAAACAATTTCATTCATATTTATTTAAAATTAGTATAAAGCCGTATTCGATAGGCTTTTAATTGGTTGAGGTAAAACGACATTTCACCGCATTCGATGGGCTTTTATGAATCAAAAACCGAGGATTGTTAAAATGTAAAAAAAAAAAAGTAGAGTCAAAAAAGTGATATTTCTTAAAGAATATAAGTAATAGTATTGAATCATATGTACACATAATAGATGGTGAAATGGGTAGAAATTCCAATATGACTAATAACCATCGAGGTGTATCTGAGTGCACCAAGTTCCAGTATTCAAACCTTAGGCACACTATAGGTCGCAATATGGGCGGGCTAACCGGAGGGAAATTTTTCTTAGACGTTTATTTATTTAACATTTACAAACAAGTGTTTTTTTTTTTTTTTTTTTAATAAATTCTTATTCCTATAGATCGCAATATGGGCGGGTTAACCGGCGAAGATTGAAGACAACACACACCATGCTTTTATTTGTATATTTTGGAGAGTGACTTGCAGCCATCATGACATACTTGCAAAAGTCAAGAGCAAACAAGAAGACTCTATTGGATAACTCTAAAATAAACCTGTGAGGAAGAGTCATTGCCCGAGGTTGTTATATTGCTCTAAATGTTCTTGCCAATCAAATTACTTTTGTATGCAACCATGAAAACAGTCGTGCACGTCTAAAGGTGATATTTCGCCATGTTCTGATGTTTTTCGAAACCACAACTACCATGTTTGCTACTGTTGGTGATGTATTTTGTGTTTTGCTAATGTCGAATTTAGCAGCCTTAATCTACGTGTTTTGTGTAAAATAAAAATACTTGAGCAGATTATATTTATTTCATTTACAATAATACATGTGATAATGTCGTTATCATACCGTTAATTGATATAATATTATACGATTCCAGTTTATTTGATTAACAGTAGCCGTGCAACGCACGGGCTCTTAAATCTAGTATATATATATATATATATATATATATATATATATATATATATATATATATATATATATATATATATATATAGACATTTTATTGTTTTATTTTGTCTTTTCCTTAAAATTTATAATTTACTCCCCTCATACTTGGGTATTAATTATAATTTATTATGGGTACAAAAGATAAATTCAGAGGTATAAAAGTTAAATTCACTATTTAATATAAACTCACCGAATAAAATCCACCAAAATCTTTTAACGGATTTATCTTTCTGTTCACTGCGAGTTAGGTTCCACCGCCATCACCGTTCAACTCAAAATAATTTTCCGAACAAAACGCAATAAATTTTATTCGAAACCGAGCTTCGATGCACTACCAGCGAAACATTTACTTTTAGCAATAAATATGAAAGTTATTTGAATTTACAGTTTTAGTCCTTAAAATATTTATGAACACGCAAATATAACTATTATAATATTATGTATACATGACGACTCCCCCAAGTACCATTATTTTGCTGAAATGATTAACAACTTTTCTAAAATTAAACTCGTGGTTATACTTTTATTCAAAAAATAATTGTACTTAATAATTCTAAAATAATATAGCTTATACTTTACTAATATTACCTTACATGACAAATTTTCAGTGTACTCTAAATATTGTGTAGTATATAATTTATATATTAAAAAGATATTAATGGTGAGAAAAAAAGTTGCAGACATTAAGTTACTAACACTACCCAAAATCACTTTTAAAATTTGTCAACACCAATGGCTCTTAATCTCAAAAGAACTTTTAAAATTCGTAACACCACGGGCTCTTAAACTCAAAAGGAATTTTTCAAATTTGTCAACACCACGGGCTCTTAAACTCAAAAGAATTTAAAACTTGTCAACATCACGGACTCTTAAATAATTCTCATAACTTTCCTATTTTTTTAGTATCTCTATTTACATGCTAATATAAACTGCAAACTACACTTTTTGCACGGTTTTTTACACACCCGTGCAACGCACGGGCTCAAAAAACTAGTATAATAACTCTATACATTAAAAGAGGGTCTTTATTAGCTAATAAATTATTGTGAAACCCCTTAATCACCATTATATTAAAAAATTACATAACAATACCCTTTAATCCAACGGTCATTAATCATCATCTAAAATTATTAGTTAATAAATCCACCTCCTCAATTGTAAATTGTCAATACCACCCTCTAATTAAAAAAACACGGGATCCATTCATTCAGATTACTGTTTACGCAAAAAAACAAAAAAAAAAAAACAAAAAAAAAAAAAAAAACCCTAGAATACTTTCTCCCAAAATCACGACACTGACAAAAACCCTACCATCCCTGATTATTTTATAGCTTAATTTTATAGCTTAAATTCATAGTTGGATGTAGAACGAAGATTCATTGGATTTCTCATCTGAATCAAAGCTATACAACGGAATTTTGCCGATGACAATCAATATTTGCTACAGGCTTTTGATTTTGATTGATCGATTTGGGAAGATATACTATGGATTTCCTTGAATCAATCCACGTAAGTTATATGTTTTATCATCTTCGAATTTTGTTAATGATGTTGGAGCTAATCGATTCATTGTGTCCCACATCGGAAAGGGTTAGAAACAAATGTGCATGTATAAGCTTATGGAACCCCCTCTATCACCAATTGGTTTTAGAGAAATGTGGAACTCATGAGCTTATATGTTGTACATGGTGGTGGACCTGAAAACAATCCTACAAATGGTATCCGAGCCTGGTTATAGCCAAGATGTGTGGACGGTGCATAATGGTAGCGAGGGTTCAAACCGAGATGACTATGGACGTGACCAAGGAGGAGGTCGGGTGTCCGGGAAGAGTCGAGATGGTATTGAACGTGTCCGTGGAAGTAGCGAGGAATGAACCGATTAAGGGGGTGATTGTTGGAGCTAATCGATTCATTGTGTCCCACATCGGAAAGGGTTAGAAACAAATGTGTATATATAAGCTTATGGGAACCTCCCTCTATCACCAATTGGTTTTAGAGAAATGTGGAACTCATGAGCTTATATGTTGTACATGGTGGTGGACCTGAAAACGATCCTACAAATGAATCCAGTGATCTGCTTACAATTTTTGTTTTTTGTTTTATCAGAAAGCAAGGTCCCTATTGTGAATAACATTTTCAAGGTACGTTTCAATATTGATGATTTCATTTAGGGTTTTGAAAGCCATTTGCGTTTTGAAATCCCTTTGCGTTTGCCATTGATTAACCAAGCGAATTCAACATTTGCAATTGGAATTTTTATTAGTTTGGCGTTTGTTGTTCCGTTGTTTACGTGTTGTCGATTGCTTCATCGATTCTCATTGCTTCGTGTTATACAGTTGTAAGTATTTGAATTGATGAATTTTCATTTTTTCCCTTTTTATGCTTAGCAGAGATTTTGATTTCACAGATGATGTTATTTGGATGTTATCCGTTCCGATTATATGTTATTTTGATTATGTTGTTTGGATTATAATCTGTTAATTTTCTTGGGTATTATTTGATTGATTCATACATGTTATAATCGGTGTATCATCAGTTTACCGTGATCTAGGTGACTGCAAACAGATATGTGTTCACTGTGGTGCAACATTTTGGTACAAAGAACGTTTAAGATCAACCAAAAAATCATGATCAGGTGTATGCCCGAGCATAAAGTTTTCCAGATCACTATTTTCAGTTTGCTTTCTAAAATCAGGTGTATGCTCGAGCAGAAAACAAGACTTCCATACTCACATAGTCACAGGTACCGCACACAAAAATGTTATAAACTTTTTAAAAATTGTATTTATTAATATTGGCTTCTTTATCGTGACAGACTATATAGGATGCGTCCAGAATTTCGGGAATTTGAAGAGTTTCGGTGATTCGAAAATTAACCGAATTATCGAGATTGTCAACCTGAAGTAAGTGTCAATTTGTCGTTATATACTAATAACCATTAATACTATTCAGATACCATGAGGAGCTTCAAAATACATGTTCATGAAGTTTAGTAGTATTTAAGAACTTTATATATAGCTTCATAATAGATGTGTATTTTATATACTGCACGTTCATACACAACAACTTGCAGTAATCACCATTTTGGATTCATATTGTGGAATGAAAGCACTTTGACATAGAAGTTAGCTCCTGCTGCTTCAACATCTACACAACCATCGGTACACATTAGTTGAAGGCAAACTTCAGTTAAAGGCGACACCAGCTGCGCACTACTACTTTAGCCCAAACATTTATTAACTAATAATTGATTTTACCACGGCACTCAGACGATTATAATTGATTTTAGGTGTAGTTGCTATTTGATTATTTCTGGGTATGTCATTGTGAGTTTGAAGTTTTTTAGAATTATAGGTATTTTTATTCCACTGGTCATGTCATTTGTTTGGAGATCAAGTTTTTCATTTGATAATTTTTGTTTTTTGAATCATACATACAGGGGTTTGGTCGAAGTTTCTAATTTGCGGATTGTCCTTGTCATAAGCAACTAACTAAGGTTTCTCTTTCTCCATCTGAATCCAAGTCATCGGCGATATGGGAGATATTGAAACTTCATAATCGAAAATATTATGCTTCTGATTCGATCGATCGGGGCAAAGATGTTCGAATCATAAGGAGCTATTTTTGAATGAATCTGGTCAGTATGTTTTTCGAATTATATCTTCTACTGATCATATGAATGTGACTTGCGAATGAATCCATGAAATCTTTCAATTACCCAATCGATTGAATCAAATTGCTTTTTTGGATTAGCTAATTGATATTAGTGATGTATTAATATTTTCTTTATCTTTGGCAACCTTCCTCTATAATGGCTTCCTCGATATCAAACTGCAAATTTGATAGAGGCATAAAATAAGCTTCCAAGACATGATGGGAGGTACGTAAGAAATGGTGCAATTATGGATGAAATGGTTCGAAAATATTTAAACAAATAATAAGCATAGCCATATATAATAATTTAAGAACAATTCAAAATAGATTATATAATATTATGGGGTGATCACCTTAGATAATTTGGAATACGGTAGCTGCCCAAAGTGTTGTATGGATACACAATGGAGGAAAAATAGACGGCTGGTCCAATTACAGATGATTGTACCATGTAGGGTCGAATGCGTTCCTGGTAGCATAAGTATATTTCACCTTATGGATAGTCCAATTAATGATCATTCATCAACTAACCGATCTCGCATAACATTTTGCACTTCTTCCCGACTGCCTAGGTGTGTATTGATTACTATAACCAAATAAAATGAGTTGATGAGAATCGACTGATTCTACCAAGCCAGATTGTCAGTTTACCTACTTCTGTACAACTTATATTATTAGTACTGTTTAGAATTGTATAATAGTAATTACTAACTAATGGTATTTCTTTTTCCAGTGTCATGTGAAATACTTCGAGCGCATCTTATCAGATTTCAATGGTGAATGTCCCCCCGGCAGGAGGTAAAATTTCTTTATTCAATTATTGAGCTCATTCTATAATATAGATTCAAGTTAAAATAGACTTTGGGAAACTTTCAATCCGTTTGACCCATTCCACCTTATAGCTATATTTTATGATCTTGCCTATTTGAGACGAACAACGTGAACCAGTAAAACGTGGCGAATTTTTCCACTTCTCTGTAATAGTTGCTGAAGTTTTATTTCAGGTGAATGCTGAGGGGATTCCGGCTACATGAACGCCCTTATTGGGTCAGACCTTCGATTACCATCTCTGATCGTAATGGTAATATAACATTTTTACTTTCATATATGATGTTTGTGTAATATAACATCTCTTGATAATTTTCTATGAATTCAGCCAAGAAATGTTTTAATTACTATACATTAATTTCATATAGGAATCTTGTTTACAACAAGCAAGCATCCAAAAACAAAGAATCTTATGGTATCATATATGCATTTTTTTCCTGGATCCGTACCTAAGAAAACTGCTTCTTAAGCTCATAAGAATTGTGCCCAATATTTTCAGCCTGAAGATTTTTGGATTCGAGCTTCAACGAAAGGGATTGTGGTTTTTGCTCTACTTGGGGAGTGTGGCCTGATAGAGTTAACGGGCGACTTTAAGATCCAAATTCATGATCGCCAAGGAGATTTTTACTGATTGGTTAATAATTACCTATCCATTATATTATTATTTCATGAAAAATTGACATCTTACCATAAATATATCTGAAATTGGCATGTTTTGGTGACAACACAAATTATTGGTTATATGTTTGATTGTCGACGAAAGATTCTACAACGTGTTACTAACTTGGTTATTTATCTTTGAATACAACAATGATGGAAAACATGGTTACTCTGAAGTGTTCTGATTTTGATGATTTTGACAAGGTATGTAATGCACCACGTTGTCATACCTGAATTTTCTTATCTACTTTTAAACCTATTAATGTACACAAAATTGTAGCCATTTAGGATGCTAGAAAATCGATGCTTTAACTCTCTAAAGATATCATTTGGCTAGAGTGGCAAAATGGGTTGGTCAGTTACAAGGCCAAACAGGTTTGGGTCAGGACGAACAACATTATGTAGCCATTTGACGCGGGTGGAGTCAGGTCAGGTCGGGTTCGCCCACAAACATTTCTTGGTCTTTTTTCGTGGAACAACTATATATTTTATAATATTATGATATCATTTATTAGACATTTAGGAGGTTTTATGCAATTTAGATGCACTTAGCGATTATCAACCCCTTTTGACATGTTTACGTTTTAGCTTAGGTAATTTACGTTCTAATTATAAGACCTGTTAGGAAATAAATTTAACCCAAATTCACCCATGCACTCATAAACGGGTCATAATTGTCACCTCCACATTCAGGTTTTTGTCGTCTTGCTATTCTTTTCCTGTGGCTGACCAACCACCTTTTGCAGAGAAAATTACTCATCTTAGGATTCAAAGCTGAAATAGTGATGATCAATATATGTTTTTCTTTTGGTTAATTATACTCTCATTCAAAGTCAATATAGTTTGCTTATTAATTGACTACTCATTCTCATTTTTATTTGTTTACAATTTAAATTTTAACATTTTATTATATCCGAGGAAAAATTTATCTTTTGATTCAACTACCACGTATTACATGGGTTCAAACCTTAGGTTTTGAGTCTTGAATTTCAATTTTTCTTATACTCAAAACCTAGCTTTTGAGGTTAGATACTTTTATTATTTTTTTGAGCTAAAGTGATGTATATCAGTGAGATATTTGTATCCATTTTAATGTTAATAACAATAACAATTTTTATAATAACGTTATTAAATACTTGTGTTTCATTTCAATGTTCATTATGACCTATTTGATCTTAGAGCACTAAGTGTGGTTGATGTCACCTCGGCGTCGGATGCCGACATCCGTCCAACTGACGGTCACCCCACACCATTTCAGTGTTAGTTTCGAAGTCTTGATGCCAAAGTCTTGTGCAAGACGTTGGAAATTTGGTTGAGAGTGGGCCGAAATTCAAAAATTGATCCGTTGCATACTCACACTTCCCTTATTTCTTCTCTCTTCAAGACACTGAACTGACCATCTTCCCAATTCCTCTGTTTTTTCACCAATGTCAGTTTACAATGTCAGTCCAGTCAACGTTCAGTCATCAGCAAGACACTGAACTAACACTGAACTGACGCGTCACCACACCCAATGCTCTTAAGATATTGCACTGTCACATCTAATTCTTTAATAAAGTTTTGTTGATAGTACTTGTGGCTATGTTGGTATGGATTTGTTAGTTAACTTATCAAATGCACCTCATGATTAGATGTGAAATTTGAAATCATTGTTGCATATGTTTGTAAAAGACATGTTATTTGTACATTATTGTTTCACAACATAGGCCAAGTTGTTGGAGCCCTTAGTTCCTTTCAAGAGGTCTCTGGTTCGAATCTTGTCTAGGACGAATATATTGTGGTGGCCAGGGAAGAGTTAGAAATAACTAGGGACTCCTACTGGGCTACGTACATCATAGTATGGGGTCGGATTACTCGTCCTTCCGGGTAGTCCGAACAGGGAAAACCTTCTACCTTTTATCTTTCTTTATTGTTTATTGTTTCACGTCTTATATAAGATACTTTGACATTCATACATCCCGAGTAGCTTAAGGCATTCTATATGCTTACATCAAAAGGTGTCACAAGTAAACTATAACTTTAGAAAAGCTGAATGGCCGATATTTGTTCTTTTGTCTTAAACTCCACATTTGTATTGGTTATATTATTACTTTCTGTTCAAAATGTATTTTTACATGTCATTGCAATAAGATCATGCAAATTGCAGTCGCAACGAAGTTAGAACCACTACGATTATATAACATTAAGAATATTGTGGATATTTTAACAGTGTGTATGTATAAGTTTAATCAGCCGGTAATCTACGGATTCCTCATTGTTGGTTGATTCAATTCGTTGCAGTGAAATTAATGGTTCACAGCTTGCTGATTATAACCCGAAGGAGGAATTGGACGAAAAGTTTGTGAATCTATAGCCCATTTAAAATAAGTATAATATCAATTGATTGTATAAACGGGTTATGAATGGCTTTTGTTATAGAAATAAAGGCGAAGTGAGGCTGTAGGAGGTCCAAGTTGCGCAAAAATGTTTGTTTACTGCTACCTTGTGTTAAAAGTCATTAGTGCTTTTAAAGGATGTACTTTCTGTAACTATATGTCAAAAAGTGATAAAATTCATTGGTGCTTTACGATACTAATAATTTTAATATTTTGATAACATTTTTTTTCAATTCAAATAATAGCAATAATGAAGAGTTTTTGTATTGTAATTGTTACTAAGGTTTTCGTATACAATTGATATAGGTAGTTTACTATTTTTTGTCGTTCATTACTATTACATCGCAACTATCATTATCCAACATCGTCCTTATATCAATTCCTTAAAAGATACCCGCGAATTCGCAAGTCTATAAATAGAAATTTTTGAATGTTTTCCTAATTCAACACCTTTTAAATTTGAATTTTTACCCACATTAACACATTCGACCTGGTGTTGTGTTTCATATGACCGAATACATTTTTCTCAATCTGAATTGTTCAAGCCAGAACATTTTCCTACACCATACTTTCCATCCTACATCGTGATGACAACAAAAAATAAAAAATAATAATGACACTTTACATTTGTCATGTATCATATACATCATATTATGAAAATTAATCAATATGTATTTACTTCTGATGTTATGCGAGGTGTATACGAAATAGTTATATTTTTACTACGAAATACTATTAAATATGATACAATTTTACAAAAGTTATTTATTTATTTATATAGTGGATATACATAAACCTTGCTACAACATTATAGGCAGTGTACCTAATCGTAGAGTAGTGTAGTTTTTAGTAAGTCCGGTTCGTTCCGCAGGGAGCTAGCTGAGTCTAACGCTATATTTATTTTAAACTATATTTGTATCAATATATATATAAATAATATTATTATTATTATTATAAAAGGGGGGTTTTTACCGTTTAATGACCGGTTTATCGATTTTATGTCTTAAGTCACAATTAAAATCTAATGTAAAATATTAAAAATAAATACAACTTAATTTAAAGCGTAAAGTAAATGACGATAAATAAAAATGCGATAATTAAAAGTACGATAATTAAAAGTGCAATAAATAAAATGACAGTAAATAACAGTGCGATGAGATATAAAATAAAGGAATTATGCTTATTTAAACTTCCGTAATCATGATGTTCGACGTGTTGATTTTAGTTTATTACCATGGGTTAATTGTCATTTGTCCTGGATTATTCGATATGTCCATCTGGTTTTTGTCTATAACAGTCCATCAGTCATAAATATAAAGTGCGAGTGTCCTCGTCAAGTTATCCTTATACCCGAAGTCAAATATTCTAACTAAATGGGGACTTAAACTGTAATAAGGTTTTAATACATTGTTAATGATTACACCAGGTTATCGACTGTGTGCAATCCAAGGTTTTAATACTTTGTTAACAATTACACCAAGTGTCCATGTATGTAATCCACCCCTGTTTTAATGAGTCCATTGACTATTAATCCATCTCCGTGTTCGTTTAAATGAACGATTATTAGTACTTATAAATATCCCGCCCATCGTGTCCAATCGAGTGTGTATGGTTATTTATAGATACGTCAAATTGTAAATCTCTATATTAAATTAACGAACTATCATTCAGTTAAACAAATATAAAGCCCATTAATAGCCCATAGTCCAATTTTCACAAGTGTCGGTCTTTTGTCCAAACCCTAATTATGGTACAAAACCCAATTACCTAATCTTTAATATTTAGCCCAACATCACGATTACTTCAGCTTAAATAAGCATAATAATAATTTAGCTACGAGACATTAATTTAAAAAGGTTGAACATAACTTACAATGATTAATAATAGCGTAGCGTTACACGGACAGAGTTTCGACTTACAAACTTAAAACATTCGCTAACATAACATTATTATTATTAAACTTTAATATTAAAATTATAATATGAATATAAATATATTGAGAGGGTAAGAGATTAGAAAAAGGTGTGTATAAAACGTCGAGCAAACTGCCTTTTTATAGAACCTGGCCAGCTACAGTGAGCCATGCGATCGCATGGGTTTAAGGCTTCCTGGCCATGCAATCGCATGGCAGCCATCTCCTGGTCACATTGCATTTTAAACGTGGGCTGCTCGTATTTATTTAATATATAATATAATATATATAATTTTATATAATTATATATATTATATTATATTCTTGTGCATCGTTGACTTGTAATTTTAGGTCCGTTGCGTCGCGCGTTGATAGTTGGTTCATGTCCCGGTTCCGGATTTTCGAACGTCCTTTCGTATGATTTAATATCTTGTACTTTGCGTTTCACGGCTTGTACTCTTGTAATTTTGAGACGTTTCTTATCAATAAATTGAACCACTTGGATTGTACTTTGTACTTTTTAGCGTTTTGGTCGTTTGCATCTTCAAATCGTCGAATCTATCTTCTGTCTTTACCTTTTATTATTTAAACGAATATCACTTGTAAATAGAACAATTGCAACTAAAATCTTGTCTTTCTTGAAGGATAATGCTATGAAATATATGTTCATTTTTAGCATTATCAACTTGTTTCAATAAAATGAATAAACAATCATTGCAGACATGCGTATTTGACTACAAAAAATGGATTAAAACCAATCATATTGGACGATAATGAGAATGATTCAAATACCACCAAGAATGTTGTTTATAAGAAAGTCTTGAGACATATTTGACTGAGATGTAAATGTTCTATGGTTAAATATCCTTTGAATATTTTATTTACATATCTAATTATATATACTTATAGTACAAACTAAATTCATTTTGACCACTAATATATGCATAATGGATAAAAATGATTAACGTTGAGAGTTAATGGTTTAAGGTTTAGGAATTTCTATTTAGGATTTACGGTTTATGGTTTACAGTTTAAGATTTAGGGTTTAGGGTTAAGATTTTAGAATTTATGCTTTAGGGTTTAGGGATTAGTGTATAAGGTTTACGGTTTAGTGATTAGGGGTTGGGGTTAAGGGTTTAGGGTTTAGAGTTTATGCTTTAGAGTTTAAGGTTTAGTTTTTAGAATTTATGGTATAGGGTTTAGGGTTTTATGGTTTATGGTTTTAGGTTTAGTGTTTAGGGTTTAGATATAGGGTTTAGGGTTTAGGGTTTGGTGTATAAGGTTTAGTGTATAGGGTTTAGGTTTTAGAGTTTAGGGTTTAGATTTTAGAATTTATGATTTAGGGTATAGGGTTTAGGGTTTAGAGTTTAGGGTTTAGTGTGTAGGGTTAAGGGTTGGTGGTTTAGGGTTGATTTAGGGTTTAGGGTTTAGGGTTTAGGCTTTAGGGTTTATATATAGGGTTTAGGGTTTAGAGTTTAGTGTATAGGGTTTAGGGTTTAGTGTTTAGGATTTATGGTTTAGACTTTAAGTTTTAAGGTTTGGATTTTAGAATTTATGGCTCAGGGTTTAGAGTATATGGTTGAGGGATTAGGGTTTAGTTTTTACAATTTATGGTTTAGAGTATAAATATAGGGTTTAGGGTTTACTGTATAGGATTTAGGGTTTAGGGTTTATGGTTTAGTGTATAGGGTTTTGGGTTTAGGGTTTAGAGTTTAGGGTTTAGATTTTAGAATTTAAGGTTTAGGGTATATGGCTTAGGGTTTAGAGTTTAAGGTTTAGGGTGTAGGGTAAAGGGTTGGTGGTTTAGGGTTTTGGGTTGGTTTAGGGTTTAGGTTTTAGATATATGGTTTAAGGTTTAGAGTTTAGTGTATAGGGTTTAAGGTTTAGTGTTTAGGGTTTATGGTTTACAGGTTAGGGTTTAGGGTTTAGGGTTTATAATTTAGAATTTATAGTTTAGGGTATATGGTTTAGGTTTTAGGGTTTAGGGTTTATTGTTTAGGGTTTAGAGTTAAGGGTTTAGTATGTTTAAGGTTTAGAGTTTAGTGTATAGGATTTAGGGTTTAGATTTTAGAATTTAAGGTTTAGAATTTGGGGAATAGGGTTTAGGGTTTAGAGTTTAGGGTTTAGAGTTTAGTGTGTAGGGTAAAGGGTTGGTGGTTTTGGGTTGGTTTAGGGTTTAGATATAGGGTTTAGGGTTTAGAGTTTAATGTATAGGGTTTAAGGTTTAGTGTTTAGGGTTTACAGGTTAGGGTTTAGGGTTTAGAATTTAGAATTTATGGATTAGGGTTTAGGTTTTGGGTTTAGGGTTTATTGTTTACGGTTTAGAGTTTAGGGTTTAGTATGTTTAAGGTTTAGATTTAGGGTTTAGGTTTTAGGCAGTGAGATATGTTGATTGAATTGCCGATAGAAAATTAAGATCGGTAGGAGGAGTATTGATACATAATATGTAGGAGGCCACAGATATATGCACAATATTTACTCTGGTAGAAGTTCTGAAAGGACAAAAGCATTAATAGTATGTTTTATTAACTTATAAAGTATGAGATTACAAAAGTTGAAATAATTTATTCTAACTACATTTACATGAGTCAAATATAAGTAATATATTATTTATTTTTTGAAAATTTGCAGAAAGAAAAGAAAAAAGCAAAGAATAGAGAAGCAGTTATGAAGCATCGCAAAAAAAAAAAAAAAAAAACAGGTTCCAATTGTTATAATGACAATAGTAATTGCTAATTTCAAACTGTTATAATTAACGTACAATTATATTTTTCTATTGTAGCTGTACTTCACTAAGATGGAAGAAAACGTTATACAACTGAAAAGGGAAATACAACAAAAAAATGAAATACTACAAAAAGTACTTTTTTAATACATGTCCACCAAAAAATAGAAATTATACGAATTAATGACTTTCAATTCTCAATCAATTTACAATTATATTGCTAAAATATTATATCACATTTACAGATTGCCAGGAACCAAGACTTCAATTGTGGTACATCTTAATTTAATATAATTTATATACTTCGATCTTTTATAAAACAATAATATGTATACCTTATAAGTTTGTGTTTAAATATTTCCTGAAGATTCGATTAACTTTAGCAAAAAGTATAGTGATTGGTTTGCTGAACATCACCAACGTATATTACAATTACGTAGAAGATTGATTGGAGAATTCATTGAAGACAACATTCTACCGATTATCGAAAACATATTATCACATTTCTATAGCTTATTTAATATGAATAAAATTGCTACTAAATTTGATGTCTTTAGTATTACATATGGTACTTGAATGTGTCCTACTCAGCAGTGTATAATGTGGATTGATGGATTATGTCCAACTGATATGCTACAGACAAGTACACGAAACTATTTCTTTACCTTATTTATTATTATTGGTTTTATATTAACTACTTTTTCATATTTCAATTTCGAGATTAACATACATTAACTTAATCTTGATTGTGAAAGTTAATCAACAATCATATTGAAGTTTTTGGAACAAAACTTAAAAAAATGAAATATTTAACAACTGACATTACGAACGAAGAGATTGCACTTACTACAAAATTTATAGATTTAGAAGCCACAATATCAAATACTTTAACAGGGAAAGATTTTTTAAATAAATGAGATGAAACAACAATGTCAAGTTATCACAATTCTATGTCATTTTTAGTTGAAAAGCTTATTATTATGCACAACTTTATGGATGAGGTATACTAAATCATAAACTTCATACGTCTTCTAAATAATTAAAAAATATTACAATATTATGCATTTTATTACAAATATAATGTTTCAATTCATTATAGGCTGACGAATTATGACAGAAGACTTTCTCATGGATGCACAGAGTACTAACAACAAGACAAAGAGTTATGGCATTCTTCAAAATTCATGATCATCTAACAAGAATAACTACATTGGCGAATATGTGGAAAAATACAACGAAGATTTGAGATAACCATCCATAATTCTTCATTTAATCGCCTAAAACTACATCACGATATCGGAGAAGATTTATTTAATTTGAATCAATTTTTTATTTATTTATTTGTTAATACATTTTGAAACTTTAAAAATTTGAATCCCCTATAAAACATTTGGTTTAATGTTCATCATAGACTTAATAATAGTTCGTTAGTTTTTTTTTTCGAACGGTTGATATTTTATTAGAAAAAATTAGCAAGACGCTAGAAAGGAACATAACAATAAAAATACAACAATTACAAAGACGAAAGCGGAGATTGCAACCAAACGTTCCAATTACATTTATCCAATTGAAGCTTGAGGCCACTATGCTATCGATCACATGACTTTTACTGAGAGATGTGTCTTTGAAGATGATGCAGTTGCGCAATCTCCAAATATTCCATAGCGTTGCATAGTTTGTTAGTACATTTTGAAACTTTAAAAATTTTAAGCCTCTAAAAAATATTTGGTTTAATGTGCAAATGGACATAATAATAGTTTTTTTAATTTATATATTTAATTTTATAGTTTAAATGAATAGACTCTTCAAAAATCTCGCAAAATCGCGAGTCTTTAACTAGTATATATATATATATGGACTAGTATATATATATATATATATATATATATATATACATATACATGGAAGAGATAGCTGCCAATTTGAGATAAGGGGATAAGCAATTATCTAACCGTTCATCTGTTCCGATCAACCTATGGTCCATCTTTTTCTTGTGATCCCGCGTTGTATTCTGTCATCAAGGATAGGGGTAATTTGGTCTCTTACATAATTTAATCATCGCTCGTCAATTTCAACCCCAAATCCCCAATCCACCCTAAATCAGTTTCATCTTTGATTTCAAATCCACTTGATACCTCCAATTAACCTCCACTTCATAAGATTGGATCGTCCCTAACAGGTGTTGATTACAGTTCTTCGTCAATTTTAGAATTATCCGTCGAGATTCGATTGAAACATCAAGATTTGTTTTGCAAAAACAACCGAAGGAGCAACCAAGGAGCATTTAGCGTGCGTTTTCTTCTTATGTGGTTAGGGTTAGGATCAATTATCTTAGTTGAAGGAACTTCCATTACTGCTTACTGCTTCTTGCTTCAGGTAAAACAATCAATTATTATTTTTAAATATATAGTATTGTTCTTTCAATTACTTTATTCAACTGAATTGATTCAGATTATACTTTTGTGTTCTTTAATAGGATTTTAGAATTTTTTTGGATTGAAGAAAATTGCTTCAGTAATTTGAATTATTATTCGACACTGAATGAATAAAATTGTTACTAATTTAATGACTAATAATAATTCTTGCAATAAGCTGTTGGTTATGACTGCTGCTATTCACAAGCCTGTTGTCAACAATCCTCATCTCAAATGTTAGACTTGCTACATGACAAATAACAAGCATACTTAAATACTTAATAGTAGTTGATTAACTGAAGAGTGGGAAAGGTGGGTCAAGTAACATGTCAAACAAGTAATTTTTGTTCAAATCAAGTAATTTTTGTTTGATAGATTAAAAAGTGACTTCACCTTCTGTTCGAGCTAGTTGCAGGTTTTTCCGGCTATTTTTTGGCGAGTGAATAGGCATGCACCTTCATCGTAGCTAGTTTTAAAGCTTATTTATGTAAAAAAAAATCAGCCCATTGATCACCGGAATGATAATCTAGGTTTGCCTCAAGATCATGTCAAAATTCATTTACGTGGATGTAAATCTTCTTGTTAATAATTTTAATTAGAATTTAGATCATATTCTGAGTAGCTCTTATAGTAAGATACAGACTTTATTACAAGGATTGCTTATGGGATTTAAGAGGTTTAAGCGAATGTGGTTAACTTTTTGTATCACCCTTTGATCATTGTGCAGATTGCTAGTATTTTTCATTGTTTGAGGTGCTAACCAACCCATTTACCTTGCCATTTTGCCACCTTCAGTGCGCATCAAGTGCATGTCAGTTATTATATTGGCCACCAACCCATTTTGCCCTGCCATATTTGACACATTCAGTGATATTTATTCAACTATGTGTTTTGATGTTTAATTTATTTAGTTGATGGATTTACCCGTTAGAGATCAATGAAATGTCAATTATTTTATGTTTTCATTTTGTGTGGTTATTCTCAGAGACAACTTCTTATGCTCTAAAGAGACTGCAAAGAAAAAATTGCAAAATTGTTGATCGACGTTCTTCCAAAAGCCGTAAGATAAGGTATATGATATTTTATTTATCAATAAAGAAGTTGATGTTGCACTGCATAAATTAGTCATTTGGCCCTTGTACAGTGGTTCCTTTTTAGCTCATTGCTCGTGTCAATTGTGATCACAGTATTACGTAATTTCAGCAAGTATAAATATTTTTGAATGAATTATTTAGCATGGTTTTATGCATTAAAATATAAACCATTTTAATTTCGACTTGTTAGACCCGTTTTCGTTTAGCTATCCACCTTTTGACTCATGAAAAGTAGTCATAACCTGAACGGTTTGTAACTGTCATATCTATGTGGGATTGTATGGTAACATGTTAATATTTTGCTATTTGATTTTACCTGCAGTTGGAGTGTGAGCCAGAATACTTAATGGTTGAGCTTGACTCTAATCCAGACATTGATGAGAAGCCTACTATAGCACTCCGAAATGCCCTTAAATGAAGTCGTTCTTAGGTTTGAAGATACCAGTGGTAGTCCTCTAGTCATTGGGATAGAAGAGCTCCAAAACTTGTTGCTAGTTACTTAAGTTTGTTTTTATTGAACTTATTAGCTTTATATTTTCTAAGGCTACAATGTTAATATTTACGATGATAAGTATTATTTTTTCATGATTTTTTTTGGTATTTATTAAATGATGTATATCATACATCTGAATTCTGATGAATGTTAATGTAATGAATTTTTTTTATTATACATTTGATTGATGAATGTTAACATACAAATAATAATGTTAACATACATCTGGTGAATGTTAACATACATCAGTTGAAGTTTTTATATTTATTGCTTAATGTGTTATCATACACATGATGAATGTAAACGTGCTAAGAAAATATTATTATTGTACATTCGATGAATGTTAATAATATTTTTGTACATCCGGTGATTATGTTGAATGTTAACATACATGGTTATGTTGAATGTTAACATATATCTAGTGAATTTTAACATACATCTGATGAATGTTAGTAATATGATGAATGTTAACATATATCTGATGAAGTTTTTATATTTATTTCTTAATATGTTATCATATACCCGATGAATGTTAACGTGCTGAGAAATTATTACTGTACATACGATATATATTATTATTGTACATTTGATGAATGTTAGTAATATTTATTTTACATTTGGTGATTATGTTAACATACATCTGGTGAATGTTAACATACATATGTTGATTATGTTAACATACATCTGGTGAATGTTATTGATGAATGTTAGTAATATTTATTTTACATTTGTTGATTATGTTAACATACATCTGGTGAATATTAACATACATTTACATCCGTTGAATGTTAACATACATCTACATCTAATGAAATTTTTATATTTATTACCTAATATATTATCATAAATCTGATGAATGATAACGTGCCAAGAAATTATTATAGTACATCTGATAATGTTAATATTTATTGTACATCTGGTGAACGTTAACATATATCTTGTGATTTTTTTTTATATCATCACTTAATATGTTATTATACATTTAATGAATGTTTTTTTTGTAAGGCAAATAAGATTTCATTTCATGTGTAAATATTTACAGTATATAATTGGTCAATATGTGCCCATCCAGTTTCACGAGTAAAATATCCATCTATCTGCATTACATCAGTAGACTACTTATATACAAGCTAAACAAGAAATCTGATCAAATCCAGGGATAAATGAGAAATAACCAATTCTAGTTTTGTAAAGCGGATTCTGATAATAAGTTCTTGGGGCTGCTAACCACGAGTGCCAATCTAAAGACCCATTTTTGTTGTGGTTCGTAATCCATTCGAAGCTTTTTAATTCGTATTTCGTTTAACATTGATGCGATGGTCATCTTCTCTTTGCAAACACCGAGCAATTTCAATTTCTCCATATTGTGTAACTCGTGATCCATTCTATAGCTTGCCAAAACTCGTGACCCGTACTCGTTATTAAGCTCCTTCCTGTGCCATTGAGGAGCTCATTAATTACTGAAAGGGTTGACT
Source organism: Rutidosis leptorrhynchoides (assembly GCF_046630445.1). NCBI lineage: Eukaryota > Viridiplantae > Streptophyta > Magnoliopsida > Asterales > Asteraceae > Rutidosis > Rutidosis leptorrhynchoides. The sequence goes on along the minus strand of NC_092343.1, from coordinate 161,814,842 downwards.
TTTGTTATAAAGATAAAACTCATTAAGACGTTTAATATTGTATTAAACACAAATAAATTAGCTGGTGAACAATTAAATTGGATGACTTCACATTCATTAATCTTGTTGTTATTGATAACGATTGAAGGATATAATTAAATTTAACCCATAAATTAACTACAGACTACTATTATGTCAAACCAGAAACACAGCAACTCAAAAAAGCATCAACGACTTGAGCATAAGACGTGAACATTTATTGTGTTCATACAATGCAAATAAACCTACTTGAAGTGATGCTTATGAGATACTAAAATGGGAATATGATACAATTATAAAGTTCTCAGTTTGACAAATAAGTATATATCTATTAAAGATTCATATAACCAAATAAACAGCTTAGATCAACCAAGTGTTGACATTAAGTTGTTCACCCGACCATTATTCATCCACTTAATCGCAGAAGTGAAAACTGAGAAACCACTTAACAGGGTTCTATCAAAATGTATTGTCAATACTAAAAAGATCCAAATTCACACATAGAATAGAAACTTAATCAACCCAAAAACAACTCCAGCCATAATCAACATCTAAGAATACAAAAGTACTCAGGTATCCACAATTTCATATCTATAGAAATAGAAAAGTAATACAAGTGTCATACCAAAGGTGCACAACAGTTGAAACTTATTCCTCAATTTCGATACATACATATCCATTCCAAGCTTCAATTATTTATCACACTAAAAAGGGACAGACAGTAAAAAAGAGAAATACATAATTGAAAAATGACATTGTTCATGAACATATGAAAATTGTATGTTTCGGGTACCCAAATAGGTAGGTATAATCAAGCCTTGGTAGCTTTCTCGGTGGCAGAAGCAATTGTTTTACCACGTTTAGCCTCATAATAGATGAACAAGGTAACTAGTAACAAACTTTAAACACAAAATTAATTGTCAATTTATACCTGAATGTTGCCGAACAATCATCGATTCATCAATATTTCTTTGTAACAAAACATCATATATCTTCATCTATGTTTGGTGTTCCCCCAAATTTTCTTCTTTTGCTTTTCGATTAGTTTGATCTCGACCATTCATTAATGATCCTAAATACAAGCAGGATTCAGTCGTCGTTTTTATTTAAAACAATTCATGTATCGTTGTTGATGGATATCCAATCGTTTGGTTTCACAACTGAATTTAGGATATGCATTCATTCGAACAATTTTCGTGTCGTAGCTTATCAGTAATTGGGAGATTTCTAAGTAATTTGTGCGTAATTTTGGAAGAAAATACTTAATGAACGTTGTTGAAGAATGTCTAAACCCCAACTGATGTCTTGTATTTCCTTTCCTTTTACGTTTTTCAATCAGAATTATGAATTTCCCAAATTACCCCTCTGTGTTTTTTATTATGTAAGTCAGATCTGTGCTCAGGATCAACTCATCCCGTTATCCCTTGATCTCCCCATATATATATATATATATATATATATATATATATATATATATATATATAGGGGCAGGATCAATGGGGAATTAACCAATCGGGGAGAAGCAAATTTTTTTTTTCTTTTTTTGGAATTTTTTTTTTTTGGAATCAAGATCACACGAAAATATGAACATTTAGAAAAGACACTTCGTGATAAATGTTATTATTTAGGCGGGAAAACGATCGACAAAAATAACATTCAAGATAATATTGTTCGTGATGAATATGAACGTTTTTTTTTTTTGCATGTTTTGTGAAGTAAAATTTAGCCCGATTTAGAGTTTAGGGTTTAGTGTTTTGGGTTTATTCCATAAACCCAAAACACCAAACCCTAAACCCTAAACTCTAAACCGTCCGTGTTAAAAACTCAATCTAAATCCTAAATCTAAACCCTAAACCCTAAATTTCTAAACCCTAATATCTAAACCCTATAAACCTTAATATCTAAACCCTAATATCTAAACCCAATGGCTAAAACCTCAATATACGCTCGAAAAACGCGATAATTGTTATATATTACTTCTTCGAGCGTTTTCCCGCCAAAATAAAAACATTTATCACAAAGTGTCTCTACTAAATGTTCATATTTTCATCTCATCTATAATGTTCGTGAACGAAGTTTTTTCAAAAAACGAAAAAAAAAGTTTTTGCTTCCCACCGCTTCCCCCGATTGGTTACTTCCCTCTTGATCCTACCACTATATATATATATATATATATATATATATATATATATATATATATATATATATATATATATATTGTTAGGATCAATGGGGTAGTAACCAATTAGAAGAAAGCGGGGGGAAGCAAATTTTGTTTTTTTTTTTTTTTGAAAAAATTTTGTTCACGAACATTATATATTGAATGAATATATGAACATTTAAAAAAGACACTTTGTGATAAATGTTTTTATTTTGGCGGAAAAATGCTCGAAGAAATAATATATAACAATTATCGTGTTTTTCGAGCTTATTTTGGGTGTTTAGATATTAGGTAGGGTTTAGGATTTAAATTTAGGATTTAGATTGAGTTTTTAACACGAACGATTTAGGTTTTAGGGTTTTGAGTTTTGGGTTTAGGGACTGATCAAACCAAAATCGTTAGGCGAGTTTTAGATTTCGGGTTTGAGTGCTTAATTTGGGAAAAAGAGTAAGTTGATTGTTTTAACTCCAATAATTGTGCAAACCCCAATTTGGAATCTGGATTCCAAGGGCGTAAAACAACTAATTGAAGTAACCTTATTCGATCGGAATCGAATAAGTTAATATCTTAATGTGAATTGGCTCCGATGATGATCGGAGTTCTGATCAAGATTAAGCTAACGAATGGAGTAATGCTACCATAATCGATTTGTGCAGAGTAACATTAATGCATCCAGTGTTGTGTAAATGAAAGATCTTATTTACGTATTTATAGATGTTATGGAGTGAATGATGACGTGGCACATGTCCCTTTCATGGTTGTAACGAACTTTGTCAATCCCGAGGGGTGACGTGGCACCTGTCCTTTTCATGGGAATAACATATCCTAACGAATTTCCCTAGGTTCGCGGGCTGACGTGGCATGCAAATTGCTTGCATGCTTGTTCCTTTACCAGGTGATCGTTCCGGGACGAAGTGTTTAGTCCGGGACGATGTATTTTCTCCGGGACATCGTGCTTGTCTCGGGTGAGTATCTTCGTGCCGGTTTGTAATACCGTGACGGTACTGACGGCGGGTTGATCCCGGTTAAGGCATCACGGTGCTCTCAGTCTAAACGGGAAGGTTTTGCTCTTCACTTGTTCCAAGTGTTTCTTTATGGTTATGATCATCATGACTGGCTGTATGATGCCGGTTATATGTGTGTCATCCGGGTTCTCGGACTTGCCATTTGTCCGGCATGGCAGAGTTTTCGGGATGACTTCAGGCGGATGTCGGGAAAGGGAGTCCGTATTCCAGGACGCGCAGTACCGGGTAAGATTTTTGCCGGGATGCTTGCCTATTCTTGAGACGGATCATTATGCGTATCATTAAGTCCCCCAGTTTGGTGAGGTCAGCTGGGACAGTTGCGTTGCCAAACTTAAATTATCATGACCCACTCACGTGATTTGATGTGCAATAAATGCGCGTTTCATGCTATCTTAATCACAGTACTTCTCGTGTGCCAACGCACCTTTTTGAGTTTTATGGGGCCCGCATAGGGCTTTTGTCTATATAAAGGAGCGTTTTTCTTCCTTCGATTCTTTCTACCTTCGATGGTATTCGCTTTACAGAATATAAAGAAACGATTTCCTTGTTTTCCTTGATTTGTATCTTATTACTTTCAATTTTTTGCAGTATGGCCCCCAGACCTAACATTCTTCACGACGTGTTACGTGCGCCTAGCAACGTTGATGAAGCTTACCTCGATAGGATTTGTTATATATGTCCTCAGCTGTGAGGCTTGGGGTTAATTATTCCAAGGTCACAGCAGCGCGCTTGTGGGCCCCCACCCAATCATTGTGCTATCTATTTGAGACCCTTTGAGGTTTCAAATCTGAGATGCCCATTCACTCGCTTTTTCATGAAGGTCTTAAATTTCTACGGCCTTAGCGTTGCCCGCTTGCATCCGAATGGGGTTCGTGCGATTGTGCTGTTTGAAATGTATTTCAATGGTTTAGGCATGGACCTAAGCTTGAATATTTTCAGGAGCATTTTTCGGCTGTCGTCCTATCGCAAAGGGTGGTATACGTTTACTGATGAAATTGACTTCCTTGGGGAGGCACCAGCGATTGCAGATAACTGGGTGCAATCATTTGTTTTTGCCACATGTTCTGACTTTCCGTTGAGGAACGCACAGTCCTATCTGTTTAGGTCTGTAAAGACCCGTCCTTATCCACCTGGACGAAGTCATCAACATTTGGTCCCATTGCGATGATCGACTCCAAGTAATGTCCTTAAAATGAGCAAATGCACAGCGGAAGACTTAATTCGTACCTGAGAATAAACATGCTTAAAAGTGTCAACCAAAAGGTTGGTGAGTTCATAGGTTTATCTTAACAATCATTTCAATATCTTAATATACCACAAGATTTCATATACACAAACGTTTTAATAAAAATATTTTAAGTGGTTGAGCACTTGGTAACCGTACTTAACATTTAATCAACGTCGCATATTCCCTTTATTATGAAATCTCACTACACTGTACCAAGAGTAGTCACCAAAACGAAGTACTGTGCAACCGTTGAATACTGGTCGTCCAGTCCGGTTGGGGTTGTCAGGCCCGATAGATCTATCAACAGGATTCGCGTTTACAATACCCATGTAAATAGTAGTTACCAAGCTACAGGGAAGTATGCCAGTGGTACAACTCAACGTAGAATATATTTTTAAGTACTTGTGTCTATTTTGTCAAACATGAAAGCAGCGCATGTATTCTCAGCCCAAAAATATATATTGCGAAAGCAATTAAAAAGGGAGCAAATGAAACTCATCTTACTGTATTTTGTAGTAAAAATACATATGACGACATTTAACAAGTGTAGGGTTGACCTTGGATTCACGAACCTAAATCATTTATATATATATTAACACACATAATTGTAATCAAACGAATTTATATAGTATTTATTATTTTATTAGATTATATGTTTTATTAATAACTTAATTAACTATTTTTTTTTCTATATACTTTAGATACATAATTAGTATTTATTACAAAAATATTAATATAGTTATGTCATATGTATTTAAATATATTTTTATATAACAATTATTTATTTGGTAAAATAATATTAATAATAAAAATTAAAAGGTGTATTTGATTAAAAATAATAATACTAATAATAATGATAATGATAAAAATAATAATTTTGATAAAAATGATAATTTTTCTAATACTGATAATAATACTAAAAATGATAACAATAAAAATAATAATTTTAATATTTTTGAAAATAAAATTAATAATAATAATGGTAGTAATTATAACTTTTACTAATAATTATAATCATAATGATATTAATACTAATAATACTTATTTTAGTATTAATAATGATATTAATGATCTAATAATAATAATAATAATAATAATAATAATAATAATAATAATAATAATAATAATAATAATAAGGATAATAATAATAAATATAGTAATAATAATAATAAATATAGTAATAATAATAGTAAATCAATAATAAATATAGTAATAATAATAATAATTATAGTAATAATAATAGTAAATAATACTACCTTTAAAAGGAATAAGCTTTTAAAAATAAGAATTGTCGTTGACCGGGCTTGAAACCGAAACCTCACGTTTCTTGCAAACACACCTAACCGATCCGCTGATTCATTTTTATCTGTTTTAACTCACGAATTAATCTATATGAGCCATGTATCCTGTTTTCTGCTTTTTCCACAAACTTAATCGATCAAAGGCTATTATCATTTAATCATGATTGTCATCATCACAGATTCATACATCATACACATATTATCATTTTCGTTATTTTATTTTATCATCATCAAAAGTTATCATCACGATTCGTCATCACACATAATTGTGATCACCTAAAATCGTCATGATCATTATCGTCTCATCTTCGCAAGGTCACAAACATCTCTGCTATCATAATTCTCGTGATCATCTTAGTTTTATAATATCATCATTTAGTCGTTTGATCCCCCACAGAATAGAATAGGAACAGAAAATGGATGCAATCAATATGCAACGATAGCAAGGTTTTTGAAGGCCAGTTTGTTCGTGTGAAGTTTGTTACAGCTCCAAGAGATTTAAAGCAGCCCAACAGAGAAAGGAATATGGCCCAACAGAAAGGATTACAGAACTTAAGCCAATCGAACACTTGAACTATGTTGGCCCAATAGAATGATCATGTATAAGATCCAATATCACTATAAACCCATCATGATTTATTTAAAGATGTCGGTATCATAACAGCCCCACTAGAATCGTTGTAATACATTGGTTTCTTTTAAATAATCACGTAGGGTTAATTGTTTAGGTACATGTCGGCCATAAGGGAGAAAGAGAAGAGAACGTGCAATCATCATCCTTCTTTATTAACTCCTTCAATTGCAGCTGTGTGTCGATCAGAAAACATAACAAAAACGGTAGCAGTAGCAGGATTGGTTTTAGGATTTCGGTGATAGTGATGACTAGTTATCAAAAAAAAAAAAAATGACAGAAGGTAGTAATATGTGAAGGTGTTAGGGTGTTTGATAAGGTTGAAGGTGATGATGTTACGGTGGTTCGTGGTGATCAGAGATGGCTATTATGGTGGTCCTTTGTGATTGTTTTCAAACGGGATCAAGAGAGAGAAGAAAAGAAGAGAGAGAAAGTAAAGGAAGGTAATTGCAGGCTTGTATTCGATGGTGAACAAGGTGAACGGAGATGATCACGGTGGTGTTGAGTGATGGTTGTTTCAAGATTGCCGATGGTGTTTCATTTGTTGGTGACAAGAACACACAACAAAAATATATAAATAGTGTAGCAGTAGCGTACATAGGGTGTTCGACGGTGGTAGCTTGAAGTGGTGGTGGTTATAAAGTGGTGGGTGTCGTGATGATTTTGGTGTTGGGCCGTAGGTGGTGATGAGTTTAAGTGGGTGGTGATCAAAGAAGGTAGTTTTGGTTCAAGAAAGTAATGGTTGTCGATCAAAGGTGGTGTTCGTTGGGTTAGTTTTGAATAGAGTGGTGTTTTATGGCGAAAGAAACAGAAACATGATGAAGTAGCAGTCGATTCTAATGGCTGTTGTTATGTATTTCGTTTGATGGATTTTGGATAGAAATAGAACAGAAAACAGTAGAAGAGAGAAAGAAAGAAAGATAGGTTGTGGATACTTGTATTTTTTAGATCACATGTATATGTATATATGATTGAGAGATACATATTTTTTTATCGAGCATAAAGGTGAAAGGAACATTCAACTGAATTTGTTTCCATTGGCAATTGATTGAGTAATATTCGGAGACAGGAATCAATCAAGAGGACAAATTAAGAAAATAGGAAAGGACTGGATACAGATTCGTTCAATAATTTGATCCTATATATTACATTTACTTTTAATATTAATAATTAATATATATTAATAATAATAATGCTACGATATTTTAAAAATATTAATATTTAATAATAATGTTAATAAAAAAAATAAAAAAAATATTAATAAACATACTACTAATAGAAATAATAATGATCTTAAATATAGTAGTAATATTAATATTAATAATATAATAAATTGCATGTATCAAATTTCATATCTATATATTAATATATTTCAAGTTATCATGTTAATATATATATCTACCCATATATTCATATACATATAATTATTTACAATTAATTGTTCGTGAATCGTCGGAAACAGTCAATGGTTAGATGGATATATGAAACAGTTCAAAATTTTTGAGACTCAACCTAACAGACTTTGCTTATCGTGTCAAAAATACAATATCGTATCGAGAGTTTGATTTAAATTTAGTCGAAATTTTCCGGGTCGTCACAAGGTCGGTGACTGTTCAGCCGCCGAGGCAGCTTTCTGAGCTAGGTGAGTCGATGGTTGACCAATTGAGGGGCCTGAGGATTCCTCAACGGTCTTATGAGGAGCAGGTGTTGGTAATGGCTAATGTTAGCAACAACTGGACTCACTCTGATATGATTCCTGTCGCTCGCAGAGGCGGGAGAGGTATTTGACGTTTTCATCCCTTTTCTATGTAACCGCGATTTATAAGATGACGATTTACAATTCGTGCAGAGTTGATTGTGCCAGAGGTTCTGAGGGCGGTGAGCCTGGATGGCATGGTTTTTAACGACAAAGTGGTTGAGGGGACGACACCGGCGTCCTCCAGCCGTCGCAGGGCGTCACCTCCTAAAGATTTGGAATCTTCTAATGGCGGCTCTTCGGAAGGTGGGCTGATCCGTCGTACCAGGCGTCGGATTGAGCCGGCTGCGGCAGCTGGAGGTGCGTGTTAGTCCTGTATTTGCTTTAACTTTCTTAACAGTATCTTGTGCTGATTATATTATTTTGGTGTTATGCGTAGGTAACACTGGTGTGGCCCCTGCGGGGGTGCATGCGTCTGCCCGCACAGTTCCGTTGTTAGAGGGAGCTGTTCCCCGGGAGGGGCTTGAGTCGGTTACGAGGGAGAATCGGGTGACTGATGGGTCAGCTACTGAAAGGGAGTCTGCTCAAAGTCATCATCCCGGCAAAGAACTCGCCGTGGAAGCCTCGGATGCTCGCCCCCGGCTGACGACAAATGCTGGGCAGAATGTGTACGTTCTGCCCGATTGTAATATCGGGCTATTCCGTGATCTTTTACATTGTGATGCCTCAGACTACCCGGTTTATAGGTAATATCTTAATTTCATTACTTTTCCGGCTCTGAAAGAGGCGTTGGCCGCTCTTTCCGTCGCCCAGGCATAGCGTTTGCGTTCTCAATTTGCCGTGTTTGCTCAGCACCTTGCGGCGGATGAACTGAACCGAAGCGAGGCTGATGCTCGTTGTATTCACGAGCATTGTGTGTTGTTTGAGAACGATAACCATCGGGTGGCGGAATTGTCAGGAACGATTGCTCGTCTTGAAAGGGAGTTGGTGTCAGCAAAGGAGGCTTTAGGGCCGATCCAGGATGAGCTGCGTGTTTCTCGGGAAGCGCATGAGTCGTTGAAGGCTGTGCTTGCCCAAGAACCGGAGAAAGTCGCCTTACTTTCTGACGACAACAAAATGTTATCGGAGAAGGTGTCGGCCACGTTAGGCGAACTTACCAGCCTTCAGCATGGTATTCAGTGCTTTTTGCCTGCCTCCTGAAGTCATCTATTGTTCATCAGCCGTTCAGTGCCTTTATTGAGGCTATCAAAAAGTTGACTACGTTTGAGGTTTTGAAGGCAGTGCAATGTTTCTTGCCATCTGGTAGCGCGGCCCAAAAGAAGAAGATTGATTTGAGCGCTACTTGTGTGCAAGACTGCCATCGGGCACATGAGGCTCTTGGCCGAATTAGTTTTGAAGAACTAGACAAAATCTGTAGGGACGAGATGTGATGACCTTGGAATTTCCAACCAAATTTAAACTTAATCTTTACATGATTTCGATAAGATAAGCAGAGTCTGTAATGTTGAGTCATAAAATCTTTGAACTGTATCATATATCTATTTGACCCTCGACAGTTCCCGACGATTCACGAACGATTGTTTGTAAATAAATATGTAAATATGTTTATATAAATATAAATATAGGTGTGTATATATAATACTTGGCATAAATAAAAATACACATTAATTAATTAATATTAAAAATGTAAAATTTATAAACAGAATGATTATGCACAATTAAAGAGAATATATATAAAACATGTATATGATATTATTATGAAACTATATATATATATGATATGAATTCCTATTAACAATTAGTGTTATATAATATTATATATAAAATATACGAACATTTAATATTTAATAAATGTTTTAATAAGATATATATAAATACAAATACATATATAAATTTTAGTTAAAAATATATAAATGACTATATATAAATAGATATATAAATAAATACATAAAATTAAATATACATAAATACATATATACGTATATAATACGAATATATATACAGCTATTTAAATATACTACTATTATATACATATATATATATATATATACATATATATATAAATATAGATAATATATAATCTATTATAATTATCACAATAAATTTAATATCTGATATATATAAAATCTAAAAGTTGTATGAATGGAATCATAAGAATTTTAACTTGTTCTTACTTTTCTCCCTTTTCTGTTCCTGATTGCAAAGTGGACGACTCAATCTGTAATACAAAACAATTTATGGTACAAATCTGGTAGCAGTCACTATCTGTTTCTATTTTTTTTATTTTTCTTTTTTTGTCTGACTTATCAGATTGTCGACCTATGGAGCATTATATTAAACGAATCATTGATGAAAATAATTAACACATTCAATTCCCTCATTACAATTATCAATTAACGATTAAACAACTTGAAATTTGTCGAATTTAAAAAGCAGAAGGAGAAGAACACTGCAGACTACTCTGTATGTGTCGTTTTTTTTAAAACCTTCGAATTCAAACGAAATTGCAAATTCTAAAAATACAGTTTTGTTAGGATCCATTTATGTAAACTTTCTGCAAAAGATTATGTTCCAATTCTTATTATCCATCACGAATTTTAGAGTCAAACATAATTTCTTTAAAAGTCAAACGGGCTGTTCAAGAAGAAATTCGAACTAGTTTCGATGTTTTAAGTTAAATTAACTGATAATGCTAAAAACGAACATATATTTCATAGCATTATTCCTCAAGAAAGACAAGCTTTTAGTTGCAATTGTTCTATTTACAAGTGATATTCGTTTAAATAATAAAAGGTGAAGACAAAAGACAGATTCGACGAATTGAAGACGCAAACGACCAAAAAGCTCAAAAGAACAAAAGACAATAAAAAAGGTTCCAATTATTGATAAGAAACGTCTCGAAATCACAAGAGTACAAGATTCAAAACGCAAAGTACAAGATATTAAATTGTACGCGAGGACGTTCGGAAATCCGGAACCGGGACCAGAGTCAACTCTTAACGCTCGACGCAACGGACTAAAAATTACAAGTTAACTATGTATATAAATATAATATAATATATAATTAATTATATTAATTATATATATATTATATATATATATTAAAAACCGTCGGCAGCAAGAAACTCCAAGGGTGTGAGCTGTAAATATATCTCCGCGACTCGCGGAGTTTGAAGGGCATTTTGCCGCGAGTCGCGGAGCCCCAATTTTCAAGTCTGGCTATAAAGCCAACCGAATTCTGATCAAAAAACACATCTTTTTTCTCTTCCTCTTCATACGTAAATATATTTATATTTATAATTTATATTTTAATTTTAATTATAATTCTAATAATAAGGGTATGTTAGCGAATGTTGTAAGGGTGTAAGTCGAAATTCTGTCCGTGTAACGCTACGCTATTTTTAATCATTGTAAGTTATGCTCAACCTTTTTATATTAATGTCTCGTAGCTAAGTTATTATTATGCTTATTTAAAACGAAGTAATCATGATGTTGGGCTAATTACTAAAATTGGGTAATTGGGCTTTGTACCATAATTGGGGTTTGGACAAAAGAACGACACTTGTGGAAACTAGACTATGGGCTATTAATGGGCTTTATATTTGTTTAACTAAATGAAAGTTTGTTAATGTTAATATAAAGATTTACAATTGGGCGTCCCTATAAATTACCATATACACTCGATCGGACACGATGGGCGGGGTATTTATATGTACGAATAATCGTTCATTTAACCGGACACGGGAATGGATTAATAGCCACTAGAATAATTAAAACAGGGGTGAAATTACATTCAAGGGTAATTGGTGTAATTGTTAACAAAGTAGTAAAACCTTGGTTTACACGCAGTCGATAACCTGGTGTATTCATTAAACAAAGTATTAAAACCTTGTTACAATTCGAATCCCCAATTAGTTGGAATATTTATCTTCGGGTATAATAATAATTTGACAAGGACACTTGCAATTTATATTTATGACTGATGGACTGTTATGGACAAAAACCAGACGGACATATTGAATAATCCAGGACAAAGGACAATTAACCCATGGGCATAAAACTAAAATCAACACGTCAAACATCATGATTACGGAAGTTTAAATAAGCATAATTCTTTTATTTCATATTTTATTTCCTTTATTTTATATTTAATTGCACTTCTAATTATCGCACTTTTATTGTTATTTAATCGCACTTTTAATTATCGTACTTTTAATTATCGCAATTTAATTTTATCGCATTTTTATTATTCGCAATTTCATTATCGTTATTTACTTTACGCTTTAATTTAAAGTCTTGTATTTATTTTATATTTTACATTAGGTTTTAACTGCGACTAAAGTTTTAAAATCGACAAACCGGTCATTAAACGGTAAAAACCCCCCTTTATAATAATAATATTACCTATATATATATTTGTATTTTTATAAAAATAAACTAATATAGCGTTGAGCTTTGTTTAAAGATTTCCCTGTGGAACGAACCGGACTTACTAAAAACTACACTACTGTACGATTAGGTACACTGCCTATAAGTGTTGTAGCAAGGTTTAAGTATATCCATTCTATAAATAAATAAATATCTTGTGTAAAATTGTATCGTATTTAATAGTTTTTCCTAGTAAAATATAAGCTATTTTATATACACCTCGTTAGACATCAAGTATTTTTGGCGCCGCTGCCGGGGACTATCTTAAAAGCCGGAAGCGCAACGCTAATATAAAAAAAAAAAAAAAAAGATTTTTAGTTACTTTTATTAAAAGTCGTTTTTGTAAAAATACGTTTTAAATATTCGAAAATATAAAAAGAAAAACAAAAATATTAGTATTTTTAAGATTTTGTAAATATTTAAGTTTTATAAGTTTCTTTATTTCTATTTTAGTTTATAAAAATATAAATTTTATTAAACATCTTTTATTTATTCTAAAAAAACAGAAAACATAAAAAAAAAAAAAAATAAAATAAAGAAAAACGCGTAAAAATTTCAAACCTGTCAACAGAATTCCTGAACCCCGCGACTAGCGGGGTTTTCCTCATTAATCACCGCGACTCGCGGAGACCTTCTGACAGGCGACAGGAAGCCCTAAAACTGCATTAATTACGGTTAATATTAATTATTATTAATTATTAAACCTAATTATTATTATTATTATTATTAGTTTTAGTTTTAGTTTTATTTTTACTTTTTATTTAATTTGTTGTATTTAGTTTTAATTAGTTTTTATTAAATTGTAAAATTAGTAGTTTTATTAAATAAATAATATAAAAATAATATTTTTATAAAAATTGTACTTTTTACAACTTTTTGTATATTTTTATATTTTGTTCCTTTTTAATCGTTGTAGCGTAATATTTGTATTTTTTAGCTCATATTTAATTTTAAACTTAGTTTTTGCTATAGTTATTTTTACTCCTAGATTTTTAGGCTTTGCCGTAGAATTCCTTAAGTGCTTTTTCTTTAGACTAAGATTTAGGTGCTTTAGAAATTTGCGACGCCTTTTTAAGTTTTAGTTTCTTTTTAAGTTATTTCCATTTGGGATTTAGTTTTTACTGTAAGCTTTAATATTTTTAGACCTTTTACTATGTACCAATTATCATTCCAATTAGTAATTTCAATTTGCGATTATAATTTTAAGTTAGTTGTAGTAATAAGGTTAAATTAGTTAAGTATTTTTAAGTTTTTATAAGTTTCTTTTATTTTTCCGTCACCTTTTATTTTTCAACCATTTTTCTTTTTCGACCTTTTGCGACGAACTCTTTGTCTTTCTTATTTCTCGCCATTCTAGTTTTTAGGACTTAGAATTTTTTTTCTTATCTAAATTTCTTAAAATTACGAAAACTTATTTTAAGTGGTTAAATTGATAGACATCAAAATTTTCTGGTTCGTAGTAATAGTTGGATTTGTACGTGGACCGGGTTATTGGAGCCAAACAGTCCTCAATTATATTGAGACCAAACGAATCCTGCCCCTCTGCTGCATCTTTTGGCTATTCGAAACGTGGGCAAAATCAGAAAAGTCTATTGATTGGATAACTTATTATAATTTTTCTTTCCTTTTTAAAACTAATAGGATATTCAGTGAATGCACCGAGCAAGACGTTCATCACCTTTTGTACGTTCACCACCTGTAACTCGATCAAGACATCGTTTAACAAATATAACCGCCGTTGATTTTTCTTTAGAATCGTCATCCAGTCAACCAAGTACTTCAGTTCAAATTTCCGATAATCCAGTTTTTGAAACAAACCTCACAATTGAGAATCCAGAGAATATTCAGGAACGGTTCGTAGATCCTGAACCATTAAACTTTCCTCCGGAACCACCAATCATTCAAACAGAGATTGTTGAGGAACGAACTATTAAATCAGAATCATCTATTGATACCGATTCAACAAATTCAATTATGGAGAATCTGGAACCTTTAAGTATGGAAGACCGAATGAGAGCTAAACGCACTGGCCAAGGTCACGCAATTACTCATCCAGACATTAATGCGCCAGATTATGAAATCAAAGGACAAATTCTACACATGGTGACTAATCAATGCCAATTTAGTGGTGCGCCGAAGGAAGATCCAAATGAACATCTACGTACCTTTAATAGGATCTGCACACTATTTAAAATACGAGAAGTGGAGGATGAACAGATATATCTCATGTTATTTCCCTGGACTTTAAAGGGAGAAGCCAAAGATTGGTTGGAATCGTTACCTGAAGGGGCGATTGATACATGGGACGTTTTAATTGACAAATTTCTTAAACAATTCTTTCCTGCATCTAAAGCCGTAAGACTTCAAGCAGAAATTGTTACGTTCACACAGAAGCCAAATGAAACTCTATATGAGGCGTGGACAAGATATGGAAAGTTATTAAGAGGATGTCCGCAACATGGTTTAGACACCTGTCAAATAGTACAAATATTCTACCAAGGATGCGACATCACTACAAGGAAAGATATAGATATAGCAGCTGGTGGTTCTATTATGAAGAAAACCGAAACTGATGCTTACAAAATTATTGATAATACTGCTTCTCACTCACATGAGTGGCACCAAGAAAAAGACATCATTAGATCATCTAAAGCAGCTAGAGCCGATTCTAGCCATGACTTAGATTCCATTTCCGCAAAGATAGATGCTTTCGAGAGACGAATGGAAAAGATGACTAAGGATATTCATGCTATACGAATTAGTTGTGAGCAGTGTGGAGGACCACATTTGACAAAAGATTGTCTCAGTATTGAATTAACAATGGAACAAAGAGAGAATATTTCATACATAAACCAAAGGCCTGGAAATAATTATCAGAATAATTATCAACCGCCAAGACCGATTTACAATCAAAACCAGAATTATAACCGAAATATTCCATACAACAACCAACAAGGTCCTAGCAATCAACAAGTATCCAATAATACTTACAATCAGCAAAGACCAAATTTTCAAAACAAACCACCACAACAAACCGATGATAAAAAGCCGAATTTAGAAGACATGATGACGAAGCTAGTTGAAACTCAAACGCAGTTTTTCACATCTCAAAAACAAACAAATGAACAAAATGCTCAAGCATTTAGAAATCAACAAGCTTCTATTCAAAATCTGGAACAAGAAGTAAGTAACCTAGCAAGGTTAATAGGTGAAAGAAAACCGGGAAGTCTACCTAGCGATACAAATGCTAACCCCCGGAATGAAACAGCTAAAGCTATTACCACAAGAAGTGGTACAACACTTAAATCACCTGAAATACCTGTAACTTCTGATGAAACTATTCCTACTCCACAAGAACCACAACCTGATCAAGATAAGGAAAAAGAACCGGTAGTTGAAAAGGTTAATGAAGATAACACAGTTAAGGATAAACCTTATGTTAAACCATACCAACCACCACTTCCTTATCCGAGTAAAATGAAGAAGGAAAAACTTGAAGCCGAGCAATCCAAATTCTTGGATATGTTTAAACAGATAAATGTAAACCTTCCTTTCATTGACGTAATTTCAGGAATGCCAAGATATGCTAAATTCTTGAAAGATCTAATCTCGAATAGAAAGAAAATGGAAGAACTCTCGGCTGTTACTATGAATGCTAATTGTTCAGCAGTGCTGTTGAATAAGATACCAGAAAAACTATCTGATCCAGGAAGTTTCACAATTCCATGTTTTCTGGGTAGTCTTAGTTCAATAGAAGCATTGGCAGACTTAGGTGCTAGTATAAATCTAATGCCGTATTCACTATACGCTAAACTAGACCTTGGAGAATTGAAACCAACAAGAATAAGCATACAACTAGCCGATAGATCAATAAAATATCCTAGAGGGATAATGGAGAACATGCTAGTTAAAGTTGGTACTTTAGTATTTCCAGTAGATTTTGTTGTTTTGGACATGGAAGAAGATTCTCAAGTTCCTCTCATATTAGGAAGACCATTCTTAAACACGGCTAAAGCAATGATAGACGTGTTCGGTAAGAAACTGACCCTAAGTATAGAGGATGAGAGTGTTACCTTTTCAGTTGATAGAGCAATGCAACAACCACAATCTGCAGATGATACATGTTATTATATTCAAACTATAGATGCACATGCAGAATTATTAGAAGAATTTCCAGAATTACAAGGAACAGGAGAATGTTCTTTAGGAGAAGGTAATGAACCAATTGATGAAGCTGAAATGTTAGCTACACTTATAGCTAATGGATATGAACCAACAACAGAAGAAATTCAAATGCTAAAAGAAGAAGACAGATATCGATATAAATCATCGATAGAAGAACCTCCGAAATTAGAGTTAAAGCCACTTCCAAACCATTTGGAATACGCTTATTTACATGGTGAATCTGAATTACCTGTAATAATATCGTCTTCTCTTACTGAAAATGAGAAATCACAACTCATTTCTGTGTTGAAAGCTCATAAACCAGCCATTGCATGGAAGATTCATGATATTAAAGGAATAAGTCCTTCATATTGCATACATAAAATCCTTATGGAAGAAGGTCATAAAACGTATGTGCAACGCCAACGAAGACTAAATCCTAATATGCAAGATGTAGTTAAGAAAGAGATTATTAAACTGCTAGATGCAGGTTTAATATATCCAATCTCTGATAGTCCATGGGTAAGCCCAGTTCAATGCGTGCCTAAGAAGGGTGGCATGACTGTCATCACAAATGAGAAAAATGAGCTTATTCCTACTAGGACTGTAACAGGATGGCGTGTATGTATTGATTATAGAAAATTAAATGACGCCACCAGAAAAGATCACTTTCCCTTACCTTTCATAGATCAAATGTTGGAAAGATTAGCCGGAAATAGTTACTATTGTTTTCTAGATGGATTTTCCGGATATTTTCAAATTCCAATAGCACCCGAAGATCAAGAGAAAACCACATTCACGTGCCCTTATGGTACTTTTGCTTACAAACGCATGCCATTTGGACTTTGTAACACCCCTGCAACCTTTCAAAGGTGTATGATGGCGATTTTTCATGACATGATAGAAGAATGCATGGAAGTATTCATGGATGACTTTTCAGTCTTCGGTGATACATTTAAATCATGTCTAGTTAATCTGGAACGAATGCTAATTAGATGCGAAAAATCAAATCTAGTACTTAATTGGGAGAAATGCCATTTCATGGTTAAAGAAGGCATCGTTCTTGGACATAAAATTTCAAAAGAAGGAATTGAAGTGGATAGAGCTAAAGTAGATGTAATTACTAAACTTCCACATCCCACCAATGTTAGAGGAGTTAGGAGTTTTCTAGGGCATGCCGGTTTTTACCGACGTTTCATAAAAGATTTTTCTAAAATTGCCACTCCAATGAATAAACTCCTAGAAAAGGATGCGCCATTCATCTTTTCAGATGAGTGTATCAAATCTTTTAATATTCTTAAAGAAAAACTCACTAATGCACCGATCATGATAACACCAAATTGGAATCTACCATTTGAACTAATGTGCGATGCAAGTGATTTTGCAATGGGAGCCGTTTTAGGACAAAGGATTGAAAAACGATTTCAACCTATATATTATGCTAGTAAGACGTTACAAGGAGCACAAACGAACTATACAACTACTGAAAAAGAACTCCTTGCTATTGTCTTTGCTTTTGACAAATTTCGATCATATCTCGTTCTAGCAAAAACGGTGGTCTATACCGACCATTCTGCTCTTAGATACCTATTTTCAAAACAAGATGCTAAACCAAGATTAATCCGTTGGATCTTACTCTTACAAGAGTTTGATATTGAAATCCGAGATAAAAAAGGAGCAGAAAATCTCGCCGCTGATCATCTTTCTCGTCTTGAAAATCCCGAATTAGAAGTTCTGAATGAATCGGCCATACAAGACAACTTTCCTGATGAATATCTATTGAAGATAGATTATAAAGAAATCCCATAGTTTGCAGACTATGCAAACTACTTAGTTTGTGGATTCCTTGAAAAAGGATTATCGTACCAAAGACGAAAGAAATTCTTCAGTGATATAAAACACTATTTCTGGGAAGATCCACATCTGTTTAAAAGTTGTCCCGATGGAATAATACGCCGATGTGTATTTGGAGATGAAGCTAGTAAAATTTTAAACCATTGTCACACAGGACCAACAGGAGGGCATTATGGGCCTCAACTAACAGCAAGAAAAGTTTATGAAGCTGGATTCTATTGGCCTACAATTTACAAAGACTCACACCTTCTTTGCAAATCCTGTGATGCATGTCAAAGGGCCGGAAAAATAAGTCAACGCGATGAAATGCCACAAAATGTCATCCAAGTATGTGAAGTATTTGACATTTGGGGTATTGACTTTATGGGTCCATTTCCAAAATCTCATAATAATCTATATATACTCGTAGCCATTGATTATGTATCTAAATGGGCGGAAGCACAAGCTCTCCCAACTAACGATGCACGAGTTGTAGTCAACTTTTTGAAACGTCTTTTTGCAAGGTTTGGAACACCGAAAGCTTTAATAAGTGATCGGGGTACTCATTTTTGTAATAATCAACTTGAAAAAGTTCTTAAAAGATATGGAGTAACTCATAAAATCTCCACCGCATATCATCCACAAACAAGTGGACAAGTTGAAAATACAAACCGAGCTTTAAAACGTATTCTAGAGAAAACCGTAGGATCAAATTCGAAGGAATGGTCCATTAAATTGGAGGATGCACTCTGGGCTTTTAGAACAGCCTACAAAACTCCAATTGGAACCACACCTTTTAGACTTGTTTATGGAAAAGCATGTCATCTTCCAGTAGAAATTGAACACAAAGCATTTTGGGCTTTAAAGACATGTAATCTTGATTTACATGAAGCCGGACGTCTACGATTAAGTCAACTAAACGAATTAGAAGAATTAAGACATGAAGCATACGAGAATTCGTTAATCTATAAAGAAAGAACGAAGAAATGGCATGATAAAAGAATCAGAAGTTCAAAAGAATTTAAAGAAGGAGACAGAGTTCTTCTTTTCAATTCACGATTCAAGCTATTTCCTGGAAAATTGAAATCAAGATGGTCTGGACCATTCATAGTCAAAAGAGTTTTCCCATACGGAACGATAGAATTAATAAATTCAAATGGGATTGAATTTAAAGTTAATGGTCACAGAGTTAAACATTACATACATGGTCCGATGGAAGTCGACAACGAAGTTAATCACAATTTCGACACCACAGCTAACTAAGTGTGGGGAGAATCAAGTCTTTAAAGGATAATATGTATTTCTGTTAGAGTTAGATTGACTGTTTTCGTGTAGTTCTCGAAAATGGAACACGTATGGTCTTTCCCTAGCAGACCCTAAAGAACTAGTCTTCTCCCCCCATTCTGAATTTTTATTTTTTTTAGGTTTTTACAAAATGAAGACTGCCTGTGAATTAAACCATGGTCTAATGCTACACGCTTTGATCACTAAAAGAAATAATGATATACTACCGAGTGAATTAGTATCAGTAATCAGAGAAAGAATGGACGGAGTTAGAAAAGGATCCAGATGCGAAGATAATAAGTTACAATTTGGTAAAGGAAAATCAAAATCCGCAGCAAAAAGAAGAGCACGACACCTAGAACGATGTCACAAATGCGGAAAATGGTCACATGGAGGTAAATGTTCAAATAATCAAACCTATTCAAATACCGAATTTGTTACTTTATGCAGAGACGGACCGTTCATATGTTTAGAAGAAAAGACAATGAATGCTCGAGGTTACGCCTATGCAGCCATGGAAAACCAATTAAACCGACTATCTTATGAATATAATAGATCATATAACTAAGAAATCTATTTCACAGGTATGTCTGTACAGTTTTTATTTTTATTTTTATTTTTAACCTTTTGATAATAAACGCTAATTTGTTCGCTAAAAAGTATTAAATTGGTATTAAATAAAATTAGGTTTGGCGACCGAAATTATTGATATCGTTCAAAAATTTATTACATCACTGCGAAATTTAACGTTTATTCTTAAGGTATAAATATCTTTAATCAATCAACCCAAAATATTTCAAAAATTCGTCATGAGTTAAATTAGGTCTTGGAACCGAAATTACTTTACCGAAAAGAGGGGCGCATATTTTTGATAATATTTAATTGATTAAAGTGGGATAAAAAGACAAAAAGATTTTTAATTTTATTTTTACCATGTTTTTAATCTTAATATTTAAATCTTAAATTAATATTGTAAACTTTGTAAAAACAATATATTTAAAATTATAAATATTTGAAAAATTAATATAAGTTTGATATGAATTTATGAATTTTTAAATTAAGTTTGGTGTGAATTTTTAATTTTTAAAAATATTAATTTTTAATTTTATGCATTTTAAATTTTGAGTTTGGTGTGAATTTTTAATATTAATTTTGAATTTTATATTTATGTTGTGTGAATTTAAAAACAAAAATTTACTTTATCTCATTAAGTTAAGAATATGATTTTTAAAATTCGTCGTAAGTTGAAGACTAGGTCTTTGAACCGAAATTGCTTTACCCGAGGGAGGGACGAGAACTTTTATTATCATTATTTTTAATCTTATTGATTTAAAGTATGCCAAAAACATTGAAAAAACCCAAAAATCTTAGCTTTTAAAACAATCGCTACAAAAAGACAAATTTTAAAATTTTGTCGAAGGACGGACTAGGACATCGATCCGAAACGACCTCGTCCTAAATAACAAGGGAAACAAAATTTTAAAGTTAAATACTTAATTGATTTATAAGTTAAAGATTATATAAAAAAAAAAAAAAAAAAAAAAAAAATACCAAACTCCGCGAGTCGCGGAGTTTGGAGGGTAAATCTCCGCGAGTCGCGGAGAGACCGGATTACAGAAAAAAAAATAAGAGCTGCACACGAACTGATCAGCTCCCACACACAAACACACTGCATAAACACCCGAAAAATACTGCGAAAACCCACGAAAATCACCCCCAAAAATCTCAATTTTTAACCGTTAATCACCAAATTTTTTGCTAAAATCATGTTGAGAAGGATGATATCTAAGAACTACTCAAGAAAAACGGTAAATTTCTACACCTAAACACCATTTAATTCGAAATTTTGTGTTCTTGAGCTATTTTTTCCCCAATTTGATTTTGATGCTTTTTAGTGTAATTAAGCTTAAATTGTTTATGTATTATGCTTGTATAACCTAGATTGATGCTGTTTAACATGATTAGAAGCCTTAAACTTCAAATTTTGAAAAATCTAGGGTTTGTGTTCTTGAGCAAATTTGGGGCTTTTTGATATAAACAGGTTATGGCCGATTTTTGTCATGAATTGTTGCTAAATTGAGTAGTATAACATGTCTAGGTAGTTAAATGATCCAAACTTTGAGCCTAAACATGATTTTGAGAATTAAAGTAGACTTTTTCAAGTCCAAAATTCATGAACTTGATTTTTGAAAGATAATGCCATTTGAGACTTGTTTATTTGCTAGTAATGATTATTTTGACATGTTATTTGAGTTGAATGCTTATGAACTTGGCGAAAATTTTCGTATATGCTTATTTGAAAAAGTGTAGATTTGATAAAAATGTGAAAATAAGCTTAAGTTTGATATAAATTGATAATGTCATTGTAATTATTTTGATTGATGATTTTGCTGACACTAATGCATATTTGGATGCACAAAATTTGTGTTTGATGTGTTTTGCAGAATGAAAGGGGTGAATCTTCATCCCAAGCCCGCCATGCTCCTGCTGAGAACTTGGAACAACAGGAGGTAGATAACTACTACAAGCAGGATGTACCTCATCCAGTCATGACCTTTTCAGATATGCACTTGGAACAGTTGCACCCGAACCTGCGATTTGACAGACTTTGGATAGATTATCCAAAATATCAACGGGGTTTGCATACTCTTCATTCCAAGGTTGTTGAGGTACCGAGGGTCATAGAATGGGGACCCTTGGAAGCTGTAGAATTGGCCGGGCCAATTAGGGAATTACTGGTACAGAGGTATGGTAATTCTTCTTTTAATGACTGGATATGTTTATTCACCATACGCAGACCTGTATATAAAGTATGGTGTGAAGAGCTGTTATGTAGTATAGAGTTGAATGATCGGGTAGCTAGTTTAACCGATCGTTCTTTTATTAGATTTTTGTTAGGCGGTTCGATGCGCCACATGTCTTTACTGGACATGGCTCAGGCTTTACGTATATATACGCCTGAGGAGTTAGCGTCTGCCGATTGTAGAGGATTGATACTAAACGGTAGAAAGATAGATGAGAATTTTGATACACACGGTGTGTGGAGTCAAATGACAAGCCATCACCGTTTCAAAGGGGGAAACTACTCTTATTTGGATATAGATAGAGCCGAATTAAGAGTAATACATAGGTTTTTAGCTAATTCGATTACACAAAGGGGTAAAAACAAAGAAAAGGTAAATGAACAAGATTTGTTTTACCATATGTGTATTCGAGACCCACACAGCGCTGTAAGTATACCATATTGTGTGGGTTATTATTTATCAGCTATGGTTCGGGGGATGCGTCCACATAGCATAATAGGAGGTGGTATTTTTATTACTTTGATTGGTGAATATCTCGGTGTGGATATAAGTCGGGGGGGATTATTAGTAGAAGAGCCGGAACCCCGCGACACTATAGGTTTAAATGTATACCATGGTGCGAAAGTTTTGAAGCGGCGAAATAACGCCGCAGTACGATACAATGGTAGACATCCACAGGTAGAGAGAAACCAGGAACAAGGTAATGTAGGAGGGGGGAATGAGATGCAAGAAATGCATAGGTTTATAGCTTCTCAAGAATACGAAAATGCTAGACAGAGGGCATTTGAAGATTGGCAAGTTCATCAGAACCAGATCATAGCGCATTGCCAACATATAGGTAGAAACTATATTCCTACACCTAAACCCGTCTTCCCTCCTTGGTCGATAGAGATGCAGCCACCATATCCTACGTATGACCCTGCCGAAGCATTCTATAGCACTTATGGTTATGCGTGGAACCCCTATTGGTACCAATATCATCCTTAGTTTACTTATTTTTTTTTATTATTTTGTAATTTGTAATTATTGATATGTTTAATATTTTTGTTAATATTGTAATCATTTTTATAATTATCTAACTTTTATTCTTAGATTTTAATAATTTTTGAATGTGGGGTAATAAACCAAACTTCAAAAATATGTATATATGTTTGCAGTTTATCTTATGTACACAACAGGGTAAAACAACGCATTTTCAAAGACTGGCATTAAGTTCAGCAAAAGCAACTAATTTTGACGACAAGATGCAAAATATATGTGAAATAACAACAAGACGGAATGAACAAATGATGTGCACCATTTATCATTCAGCAAACAAACGCCAATATATTTGGAAACTTTGGTAAAAATTTAATCATTTTCACACAAATCACCCTCAATAATTTAAATTGTTACTGATTTCTTGCAAATGAGGGCATTGCAAGATCTTAAGTGTGGGAAGGGGTTAAATTCTTTCGGATTTTAAAAATTTTTACTTTATACACTTGGTTACCATTAAAAATACTAGTAAAGCAGTAGTTGTATTAGAATCTAGTGCTCTCTGATAAAAAAGAACAGCCCTAGTCTTATATACTGACTACCCAATTCTAGTAAAATTTTTCAAAATTTTCAATTAAATGAATTAAAATCATGTTTATACATATTTATGAACGATAAAACTAGGTTTTAACACCGAAATTATTGTTACCTCAGAAAGGACATAAATTGAGAAACAAACTAAAATGTTAAAATTCATTTAAAATGGAATAGAGGACGATAAAAAGAAAAATAAAAAGCCAAGTGTGGGAAAATTTACCAAGTTATCTTAAACATATGTCACATATATCTGTAACAAATAACTGAAAATACTTTTGCTTTGGACTAAACTAAACTGTTTTACCCAATGAAAGAAAAGAAGAGATGGATCTACACGATGAATCAATTCCATCATTAAAAGGAAGTAAAGTCTTCCGAAAAAGAAACGCGCTTCTTGATTTAGGTCATGAAGTTGTCGTCCAGACCAGCTATAGGTTGACGAAAAATCTAGAAAAGTCATCACTAAAATCAGCAGGAAATCCACGGACCTCAGCATTAAACAGGGTCGCCAAGTGGTCAGATTTATCCTAACCATGAGAAGGATTTATCTCGTACAATGGGGGGGCACCGTGCAAATTAGCTGGATAAGACTAATGAATCAGATCCCCAGAAAGGATAATCTCCTTAAAAGATTAAAAATCAGCTTTTAAGACTGATATTACTCAATCCTAGAGATTGACCTTAAAGATTGAGAATTCAAACTCATGGAATTCAATGATATCTAAACTCGAGCTTAAACGAGAAAATACTTTGATCAAAAATTACAAACCGATTTGTTTTCTGAAAACCCTATTTTCAATGCGTTCATTACCATTGAACGTAAAATCCTAGGAATTCACCTGAAATTCATTAGGTCACCTGAACTAAATCGGGTGTCAACCGTAAGAACGGTGGTTGCATAGCATGATCAAAGACAGGACCTTGTGCCAGACCGACAAATTATAAGGGTGAGCTTTACTATTGCTCCTACCAAGGATAGTAATTGCGTCCGACACGTTATAGACCATAATCAAAAGCATGTCACGGGACATTGCCTTAAACAGTTGCTTGTTCAACGCTTTCCTTTACAACCGGACGGTAGTTTGCCGAAAGGTAATATACGGAACAAGTAAACTGGACGTGTTGCTTTCCAAATACAAGGTTAGCAAGTGGGTGACACAAAACCGCAAGTTTTGAGCTAAAATTTTCAAATCTGAAACCTACCAAACCCACAAAAATATTTTGCAAACACCGGTAAAGGGTTATTCCGGAAAACTTATCTAGGGTAAAAACTAGATTTAATTTTCAAAAGATCAAATGTTTTCATAAAGATCCAATTCCCTTAATGGATCTAAATTTTTATAGTCATGTGGGACTGTAAACCATATCGTTACTACCATTGTTTATACCGCCGTATAGAAATCACTGATGTACAAAGTGTGAAGAATAAAGAAGTGATTCTAGTATTTCAAGACGATATTGCTTGAGGACAAGCAACGCTCAAGTGTGGAAATATTTGATAATGCTAAAAACGAACATATATTTCATAGCATTATTCCTCAAGAAAGACAAGCTTTTAGTTGCAATTGTTCTATTTACAAGTGATATTCGTTTAAATAATAAAAGGTGAAGACAAAAGACAGATTCGACGAATTGAAGACGCAAACGACCAAAAAGCTCAAAAGAACAAAAGACAATCAAAAAGGTTCCAATTATTGATAAGAAACGTCTCGAAATCACAAGAGTACAAGATTCAAAACGCAAAGTACAAGATATTAAATTGTACGCGAGGACGTTCGGAAATCCGGAACCGGGACCAGAGTCAACTCTTAACGCTCGACGCAACGGACTAAAAATTACAAGTTAACTATGTATATAAATATAATATAATATATAATTAATTATATTAATTATATATATATTATATATATATATTAAAAACCGTCGGCAGCAAGAAACTCCAAGGGTGTGAGCTGTAAATATATCTCCGCGACTCGCGGAGTTTGAAGGGCATTTTGCCGCGAGTCGCGGAGCCCCAATTTTCAAGTCTGGCTATAAAGCCAACCGAATTCTGATCAAAAAACACATCTTTTTTCTCTTCCTCTTCATACGTAAATATATTTATATTTATAATTTATATTTTAATTTTAATTATAATTCTAATAATAAGGGTATGTTAGCGAATGTTGTAAGGGTGTAAGTCGAAATTCTGTCCGTGTAACGCTACGCTATTTTTAATCATTGTAAGTTATGCTCAACCTTTTTATATTAATGTCTCGTAGCTAAGTTATTATTATGCTTATTTAAAACGAAGTAATCATGATGTTGGGCTAATTACTAAAATTGGGTAATTGGGCTTTGTACCATAATTGGGGTTTGGACAAAAGAACGACACTTGTGGAAACTAGACTATGGGCTATTAATGGGCTTTATATTTGTTTAACTAAATGAAAGTTTGTTAATGTTAATATAAAGATTTACAATTGGGCGTCCCTATAAATTACCATATACACTCGATCGGACACGATGGGCGGGGTATTTATATGTACGAATAATCGTTCATTTAACCGGACACGGGAATGGATTAATAGCCACTAGAATAATTAAAACAGGGGTGAAATTACATTCAAGGGTAATTGGTGTAATTGTTAACAAAGTAGTAAAACCTTGGTTTACACGCAGTCGATAACCTGGTGTATTCATTAAACAAAGTATTAAAACCTTGTTACAATTCGAATCCCCAATTAGTTGGAATATTTATCTTCGGGTATAATAATAATTTGACAAGGACACTTGCAATTTATATTTATGACTGATGGACTGTTATGGACAAAAACCAGACGGACATATTGAATAATCCAGGACAAAGGACAATTAACCCATGGGCATAAAACTAAAATCAACACGTCAAACATCATGATTACGGAAGTTTAAATAAGCATAATTCTTTTATTTCATATTTTATTTCCTTTATTTTATATTTAATTGCACTTCTAATTATCGCACTTTTATTGTTATTTAATCGCACTTTTAATTATCGTACTTTTAATTATCGCAATTTAATTTTATCGCATTTTTATTATTCGCAATTTCATTATCGTTATTTACTTTACGCTTTAATTTAAAGTCTTGTATTTATTTTATATTTTACATTAGGTTTTAACTGCGACTAAAGTTTTAAAATCGACAAACCGATCATTAAACGGTAAAAACCCCCCTTTATAATAATAATATTACCTATATATATATTTGTATTTTTATAAAAATAAACTAATATATCGTTGAGCTTTGTTTAAAGATTTCCCTGTGGAACGAACCGGACTTACTAAAAACTACACTACTGTACGATTAGGTACACTGCCTATAAGTGTTGTAGCAAGGTTTAAGTATATCCATTCTATAAATAAATAAATATCTTGTGTAAAATTGTATCGTATTTAATAGTTTTTCCTAGTAAAATATAAGCTATTTTATATACACCTCGTTAGACATCATTAACGTTTCATATAGTTTCTAATAATTATTTTAAAACTTTTTCATGAAGTAATCATCGTCTAAAACAGCCTCTATATTCGAATTCGATCTTGGGTTTTAAAACGGGTTCTTTACTTAATTTTTCTGTGCAGCTTAATTTATTTTTCTGTTTTAATTAAGTTGTATAATCTGTAATTGTTTCTGATTATTAAATAAATCATAAGACGAACGAGTAAACTAAGGTTGCAGGATTTTTGGGTCAATTTTTAATTGAGGTTGAAGAAGAGAGTATACCAGAAAAATAGAAATGTGTTAAATATAAATGGAGTGTGTATAAATCAAAAGAAATCGAAACAGAAGAATGGTCTTGAGGGTGTTTGAGTGTTCGAGAGGTCACGGGTTCGAGCCCGGTTCGAGGCGTTTTCTTTTTAGAATGAGCTTTTGAGGTAGTCTCCATTTTTTAAAAATTATTATTATTATTACTATTGTCATTATTATTAGAATTATAATTTTGATCTTTGTTATTTATCATTTATTATTATTATTATGATTATGATTATAGTACTATATTTAATATCAATATTACTAATGTATATGTGTTGTTAATATGAAGATTATCAAAAATATTATTAATTTTCTCCAATATTAGTATTATTATCATTATTAAACATTAGTATTATTATTATAGATACTATGCTTATTATATTTATTACTAATATCATTATTATCCCTAGTATCATAATTATTGTTAGTATTATAATTATCATCATAAATACCATGTACATCATTATGATTATTATCACTATGAGTATTATTATTTATATTAACATAAGTATTATTATTAATATTATCATTATTATTATTAATATGATTATTAGTATTGGTATTATGCTATAACTATTAGTATTATCATTATGTATCATTATTGTTAATATTATTATCATTATTATTAATATTAACTAGATTAATGTAAGTATTATTATTCAAAATAATGATAACTATAAAAATAAGAGTTTTAAAAAAAATATTATTAGGGTTGTAAGTATGTTTTTAATCAAATTAACAAAGTTTATATAAATATTCATAAATAGCATGTTAGGTATTTTTATCAAAATACTAATCAAATATACATCAATATAACTATATAAATATTAGATATTTTGAATATATACATAAACTAAATAGGTATAACATATAATTTAAGATATACTATATATATATATATATATATATATATATATATATATATATATATATATATATATATATATATATATATATATATATATATATATATATATATATATATGTTCGATTACAAAAATATGTTTTAATTTATATACGAATGATATAGGTTCGTGAATCCGAGGCCAACCCTGCATTGTTCAAAATAGTCATATGTATTTTTACTACAAAATACATTAGGTGAGTTTTCATTACTCCCTTTTAAATGCTTTTGCAATATATATTTTTGGGACTGAGAATACATGCGCTGTTTTTATAACTGTTTTACGAAATAGACACAAGTAATTGAAACTACATTATATGGTTGAATGATCGAAATCGAATATGCCCCTTTTAGTCTGGTAATCTAAGAATTAGGGAACAGATACCCTAATTGACGCGAATCCTAAAGATAGATCTATCGGGCCCAACAAGCCCCATCCAAAGTACCGGATGCTTTAGTACTTTGAAATTTATATCATGTCCGAAGGAGGATCCCGGAATGATGGGGATATTCTCATATGCATATTGTGAATGTCGGTTACCAGGTGTTCAATCCATATGAATGATTATTTTTGTCTCTATGCATGGGACGTATGTTTATGAGAAATGAAAATATGAAATCTTGTGGTCTATTAAACTTATGAAATGATTATTTATGCTAAACTAATGAACTCACCAACCTTTTGGTTGACACTTGAAAGCATGTTTATTCTCAGGTACGAAAGAAATCTTCCGCTGTGCATTTGATCATTTTAAAGATATTACGTGGAGTCATTCATGACATATTTCAAAAGACGTTGCATTCGAGTCGTTGAGTTTATCAAGATCATTATTAAGTCAATTATAGTTGGATATATTATGAAATGGTATGCATGTCTGTCAACTTTAGATGTAATGAAAGATTGTCTTTTCAAAACGAATGCAATGTTGTAAAATGTATCATATAGAGGTCAAGTACCTCGCGATGTAATCAACTGTTGTGAATCGTTTATAATCGATACGGACTTCGTCCGGATGGATTAGGACGGATTGTAACATCCGTGTTACATCCATCCCACATCGGTTGGAGAGGGGAACGAAGCATGCCTTATAAGGGTGTGGAGACCTTTCCTAGCATGACGCGTTTTGGGACCACAAGCGCAGCAGATCCCATGAGAACTCTGCAGTTAAGCGTGCTCAAGCGAGAGCACTACTAGGATGGGTGACCTACTGGAAAAGTGCTCGTCGTGTTTGGTCGCCAAGAAAAATCCGTGAGCAACCTACGGGGGAGACAAGGGTACGTCCCTATTTCTGCAAAGCGGACAATATCATGCTACGGGGAACGTTTTACCTGGGGTGTTACATAATGGTATCAGAGCCAGGCCCCGGACCAAACGTGCACATCGAGTACGCTGTGTCCCATTAGAGGGGAGGATTGTAACATCCGTGTTACATCCGTCCCACATCGGTTGGAGAGGGGAACGAAGCATGCCTTATAAGGGTGTGGAGACCTTTCCTAGCATGACACATTTTGGGACCACAAGCGCAGCAGATCCCATGAGAACTCTGCAGTTAAGCGTGCTCAGGCGAGAGCACTACCAGGATGGGTGACCTATTGGGAAAGTGCTCGTCGTGTTTGGTCGCCAAGAAAAATCCGTGAGCAACCTACGGGGGAGACAAGGGTACGTCCCTATTTCTGCAAAGCGGACAATATCATGCTACGAGAAACGTTTTACCTGGGGTGTTACATGAGAATTCATCCGTTGAGGATATTGTAAATTACCAACCGTAGAGATATGCACTCGGTTGCATTTCGTATGATTAATGTGATTTCTCTATATCTTGTTGTATGTTGTGTATAAACTACTTTAATTTTCCTTTGAGTTGCGTATATTTGTCATGACAAAAAAGTAGATATCTAGACTACGGGTGAGTGTGGTCGAGTTGTTTATACGGTAAAACCGGACCACCAATGATATGATCGGATACCCTTGTTATCCGTTAAGGTTCTTCAAGGGGTGTCCTCCTACCAACGAAAGCTAGAAAGCATTTCTTCTGGTGGTAGGTCAGAAACATGCCGAAAGACTTTTGATTTTACTTGTGTCATATTCAGAGACATTACAGTGTATAAGCATATAAAATGAAACTTTATTGATGACTTATACATAGAAACTATTTGAGTACATAAGTGTTTTTCCTTCCTGCCATCCGATTGGGTGATCAGTCCTCCTGGTCGCAGGTAAGTTACACGTGATATTTCTTTAGATGGAAGGCGTGCCAAGGGCGTTGTATCGGAACTCCGTCTGGCGTCTCCGGGTGGTATGCACCATACTCAGTTATGCCGACAACCCTGTAGGGCCCTTCCCATCTGGGGCCTAATTTTCTGACGTCTTGCTGTCGGCTGGCCTCGTTGCTGCATAACACCAAATCGTTTAGTTGAAAGTCCAGTGGCTTGACTTTTTTGTCATCGTGGTTTGCGATTTGTTGTTTCTTTTCAACTTGCCGGATACGTGCTATTGTTCGCCGTTCTTCCAGAGCATCTAAGTTTTCCCGTAATGCGTCATCGTTTTGTTGTTCATCGAATGATCTTATTCGGTCGGTTGGGACAAGTACTTCAGCCGGTATAACTTCAGTTCCGTACACCAGAATGAAAGGTGTTTCGTTCATGCTATCTTTCGGTGTTGTCCGGTGTGCCCATAGCACGTGTTGGAGTTCATCCACCCATCCTTGTCAGTGTTTACCTAGTCTTGCTTTTATGCCGGCAACGATGTCACTGTTAGTAACCTCGACTTGCCCGTTGGCCTGCGGGTAGGCCACGGAGGTAAATGACTGTTGAATGTCTATGGCTGCGCACCAATCTTTAAATGGATTACGTGTGGACTGCGTGCCATTGTCGCTGACTATCTCTCGTGGTAAGCCGAAACGACAAACAATGTCCTCCCACACAAAGGTTAAAATTTCCCTTCCCGTAATCGTGCTTAACGGTTTCGCCTCAACCCACTTAGTAAAGTAGTCGATTGCGACTACTAAAAATTTAACATTACCGACACCGCATGTGTGATGACCCGGAAATTTCTGACCAAATTTAAACTTTATCTTTAAATGATTTAACGTTTCCGACACGATAAGCAAATTCTGTAAAACCGAATCTCAAAATTTTTGAACTATTCAAGTACCCTTCGGTTGTTCTCAACGATTCGCGAACCATTATATGTAAATAGATACATATATATACTATAACTTGAAGACGTAACAAAGTTTTAATTGCATGATACTGGACATTAAACTTATTGGTTTATATATCTATTTGGATATATATGATTTCAAGTTATTTGGTAAACGATAGTAACATTCGATTATTGATTCGATTGATATTTAGATAAGTTAACTAAAACATTTAAGGTGAACCAGTAAAACACTAATTTGCTACAGTATTTTCGAATTACTACAGTACCCGAAAAGCTACAGTGTTTTCGAAAATCACTATTTGCTACAGTAAAAAAAACTTTGCTACAGTAACTTTGCTACAGTAAGACACTATTTCAAAATGAAAATGTATATATGTATATGTATATACTACGAGGCGATGATTTATAGAAGTAAATGACCAAAACACTCAAAAGTTTAAGATATACTTTGAGTGGTATAGTTTATGGATACCTTAAGGCTATATTTTGACAAAGGTACGTGTCACGAAACGTAAAATGCAATTTTTCTTAGTGTACGAAAGGACGTTTGAAAAACCGGAACCGAGACATAAGTCGCGTGATGACGTACGACTTATCGGAACAAAAATTACAAGTCAACTATGCACGTGAATTTAATATAATATATAATTAATTATATAAATTATATATTATAAATATAATTAATAAATATGTCGACAAGCGTAGGACAAAAACATTTGTGAGCTGTCATACCTTCCCATGCGATCACATGGCACCCTTTTGCTAGCCACATCTATAGATTCGCGATTTCTGTTTCTGATTCATTCATATATCTATCTCTCGACTCTCTCTCTATATATATATATATATATATATATATATATATATATATATATATATATATATATATATATATATATATATATATATATATATATATATATTATTAATATTAAGATTATTATTATTAATCTTATTATTAATAGTATTAGTATTATTATTTTTACGATACAAAAATAATAATATACATAAAATATTATGACGGAGTGATGTCCAAATAATTTCAAAATGAGTTTTCGAGCAAGCTAAAGCCAAGGAAATTATGGGCTATTGCCATGGAGGTTATGGGTAATGTTCATGGGTAATATTCACAAGTCAAACCTAGTGTTTATCATCTCCATTACGTCTACGTACCTTCCTGCAATAATGAATCACAATATTGATACGTGAGCATTCATATCTTATCTTTTATATATTAATAGTGTATACATGTCTAGTGCTCGAGTATATATGTTTAGGCATGCTTGTATGCTAAATTTCGTTGTTAAACAGTTTATGACAAATCACGAATTAAATACATATATTACTGATAAAAGGTATATGATATGCATGTTTTTGGAAAGCTGGCGAAAAATCAGTAACTTTTCATTTAGATATCGAATAGTTTCGATGAACGGATTAAAAGATATGATCAACTGAATTATGATTGACATTAATTGAAATTGCTTTTGAATCTGCAATTAAGATTTAAACAACTTGTTTACGAGATTGATAAAATGGATTTTTAAATATTACCAGCCGAGTAAATGAATCCTTATTTAAGGCACGTCTCGTTTTGTTGAACAATTGTCAAAATTGACTGTTTTATCATGTTTTAAAGCCTTATAAAAACTATAGACTAATTTTACAAGAATTGGGAAACTATGTGAAATGTTAAAACGTTTCGATTGCCATGATCATTCAACTATAGTATTAAGTCAGAATGACTTTTTGAAATGACTTTTGATAACTTTTGTATGTCGATCTCGTGCATTAGGATTATGATACACTATGACCAGACCTAGCTTGATAGACATTTATTGACCAACATATGTTCTCTAGGTTAAGATCTACGATTAATTGATAATCCGAGTTTCGGTCACATTTTGGTGAACAACTTTATATGCTGCTAAGGTGAGTTTCATTTGCTCCCTTTTTAATTGCTTTTCCAATATATATTTTTGGGCTGAGAATACATGCAATATATTTTAAACGCAATGGATACAAGTACATACTTAATTCTACACTGAGTTTGAACCGAAAATCCCTTAGCTTTGGTAACTAGTAACTGCCGGTTATAAGAACTGGTGGGTGCGAATAGTGGTATATGGATCCATAGGGTTTGATATCCCCGTCCGAGCTAGAGCACTAGCCTTTTAACGGACGTATGCTATTTGAGAAGTGTACACGTTGGTTTGCGTGTATTATTAAGATGATTATACAAAGGGTATTAATTATATATACGTTAAGTTTAGTTACCAGGGTGCTCAATCTTGTAGAATATTTTGATAAACGTTTCTGGATGAAACAACTGAAATCTTGTGATCCACCTTTATATACAGATTATGCGAAACACTAAAACTATGAATTCACCAACCTTTGTGTTGACACTTGTTAGCATGTTTATTCTCAGGTTCCCTAGAAGTCTTCCGCTGTTTGCTTATATGTTAGACAAGCTATGTGCATGGAGTCTTACATGGCATATTTATCAAGGAAACATTGCATTCACCAAATCATCACCATGTATCTTATTTTGACTGCATTGTCAACAGAATTACTATTGTAAACTATTATTTATGGTGATTGTCTATATGTAGAAATCATCAGATGTAAAAAACCTATGATTTAAATATTCATTTATGGTGTGCCTTTTCAAAAGAATACAATGTTTACAAAACGTATCATATAGAGGTCAAATACCTCGCAATGAAATCGATGAATGATGTGTTCGTCCATATGGATTTGGAGCGATCGTCACAGTTGGTATCAGAGCATTGATCCGAGTGAACCAGGTTTTACATGAGTGTGTCTAACTGATAGTTGTTAGGATGCATTAGTAAGTCTGGACTTCGACCGTGTCTGCATGTTAAAAGTTTTGCTTATCATTTCTTGTCGGAAATTACATGCTTATCATTCTTAAGTCTAGACACGTTTTCCTGCATTTATTGCATAAATAGTGTATAGACAAAAATTCATATCTTAGCATATCTGTTACTGTAAACTTTTCCTGACATCTTCAGAAAATTTCTCAGTGATTTATGGAATTTGGTATTATATATACATATGTAAATTATGTATTGAAGAATACCAAACTAAATTCTATAATCTAATTCATATCTAAAATCATCTCCCTAATTATACTAGATGGATCCGGTATCTAGTTCAAATTTCTTAAACTCTGACAGCCATTCCGATATGGATATTCACCTGAATTCCGAAGACAGTGTAACCGGAATGGATCAACCAATTAGCCATCATCTATTCTGGATGAATTGGGATGGGTTCGTAGCCTACTTAATTATTGGAGACAAGAAGAAGGCGATCCCTTCCATCCACCACATTGCCCTCTTGGTGAAGAACCTGAAGCACTTATCGGCGAACCTGTTTGTAATACCATTTTCTCTCTCATCTCCAGAATATCTCGTCATGATCATATACTCTCTCAAATTCTGGATCTTATTCATCTGCTCGTCCGAACCAACAATCATCCTGGTGTAGTAGAAGAAGTCAACGAGCTTCGCTCTCGGGTAGTGGCTTTGGAGAATATGGTGCAAAGGTTACAAGCACCAGCAGAATCACCGGCATCTACAGTACCACCGACAACAACACTAACAGTACCATTACCACCACCAACAACATCCGCACCGCAAGCCTCAACATCATAATATATACCTTGAACATCAACGTCATACGCACCATAGATACCAAGGAGTACCAACAACAATAACCGATGAAGTATTGATTCATAACTTCATTGGAGAAATATCCTACGGCGATTATGTAATCTCTAAAATCTTAGAGATTATTTATCCCAGTTCTAACCATAAATCAGATGAATAGAGATGTAGAAGGGAGAATAGAAACCCTGACAGGAATGGTGTGTAATTTACAAGCTAGACTTGTTATACGAGCGCCACCAGAAGTACCACCAGCAACACCTGTATCACCACAAGCTCCACCAACTCCATAACCACCGATGATATCGACACCACAATCACCAATGGATATATTAAGATAATGAGTTATGAAGTATTAACTCACTATTTCCAAAGAATTTATATATTATATAGATTTTGGAAATTCTAATATATCTTTTCATACTAAGCTATTATGTATAAATTGAAAAAGGGTAAATATTACTTGGTTAAATTCATATTACTAATATGCTATGATGTACATCCTTCGTTAGCAACTTAACCTTCGTTAAATACAATCTCTGTTTCAACTCAATAAATTCCATTTCATAATAAACCAAGTGTATTATTCAAATACATAATAGATTTTACATTTTCATTTTCGATGTACTCGAAACTTTCCAGAAAACATCACCCCTGCCTTGCGAAGTTCGCAAGAATTCCACGAACAACAACATCCTTCACCGAGGAATATCAATAAGAACAAATAATGAAGTATTAATTTCATTAATGAAATACTCCGCAAAGATTATGTAATCTCTAATGTTTTAGAGATTATTTATTTCTAATTCAGGCCAAAAATCAAATGAGCTTAATATGATATTAACTCATTAAGTCTGTATTACATCTGAAGAAAATATACATACATATATTTTCATAAAGACTGTAATGAAAATTCTTTGTATAAAGTATTAATTGTGAATTTTTTTTTACAGGTAGGTAATACCTGAGAAATATTTGAGTTCACAATTAATATGTTACACAGTACATCATTCGATTATTCAAAAATCATTATCTACACTACTTTCACAATGCTATACATTCGTTCATAGAAATCTGAACAACCATTCTTGTTCAAATTCTATTACATATTCTGACAGAGCAGAAATATCATTCTTAGATCTCTACATCTTTCAAAGCTATACTTTGACTTCAAAACTGTGAAAGATCCTTTAGCATTGTTATTACCGAAAATAATCTTGCAATTCCTTTTCAAAGTATCCAGTTTTATTACACTTCCAACTAGTCAACTTCGACTTTTCAGATTAGCCTTATTATAACCTTGACATATACATTCTTGTTACTGGGGAACCTTTCATGTTCCACCACATTAGCAGTAAATTTACCAACAACTTTATTAATCCTTGACCTTTCGAAAAATCCTTATACTCATTGAAACCCTATCATGTACTCATCCACATCTTGTAACAATAATTGCCATACCAACCACCAGGAATTAGCAATCAGTATTTTGAATCTCGGAGTATTTTTTACGACAACAGTTATATATATACATATAATGTCTATCTTCTAGACTTACACACTTCGAATGTGAAGTTTCTGAAAAACACCCCAAACTGCGAAATTAGTTCTCCGAAATTGGAAAAATGCTGATGAAGCAGCAAAAACTGTAAACGAACTTAACAGTCAAAAGTTTGATGATAAAGAATAGTATGGTGGTAAAGTTGAGAAAAAGAGAAGGTTTGGAACTGGAAAACGGATTGAGCAGACCATGAAGGAGGCTGTGGACAAATCACAAAGACTAAACCTGCCTTCAAAGAATACAAATGATTCAGTGTCTGCTGAAATCCTTAGCAAATACCTTGCTCCTTACTCTAAAACCTTTGCGGACAATATTCTTCATCATCATCGTATCTTAAATATTCTAAGATATCATCGTATCTCCCATTATAAATATCCTCCATATTTCTGAAGATATTTTCATAACCATTCTTATCTGAAATCATTACCTCTTCGCACTATCTGTGTTACATCATAAAAGAAACTATTTTAGTTTCTAAAATCTGAAAAATTCGAAAAAATTGATGTTTTGAAGTAATATTGGGAATTAAAGCATGAGTTAGTATAATATAATGACACTTGATCAACGTGACTATATTACAGTAAGTCATGCTGAGTTTCTAATGGAAAGTGATAAAGGTTCACAGATCACACCCTCATCATGAACCATGTTACATAACTCTTTCATTCTATTTAATCTCTAAATATATGAAAAAAAATACTTTTCTTGATGATTCGGTCTTTTCCAGATATTCTGGTAATTTGACAAATCAAGATCGTGCAATTACAATTTCTTTCTTAGAACATTAACTATGTTCATTCCGAAATGTATAGCTACGAATTCTGGACCATTATTCGCTTGACTTAAAGTCGGGAAGGAAAAACGAAAGCATGGAGCTCCTAAATATAAAGAAAAATATAAAGCCTGACAACAACACATATATTACAAACCATGTATATCAATGCGTATAGTAATATAAAGACACGGGAGAATGAAAAATACTATAACTCCAAGGTAATAGTAGAAGAAAATAACTTCCTCTGGTGGCAGATGAAAAAGAAGAATGAAGGATACGATAGCCAAGAAAATATCAAGAATCAGAACTGGATTAAGCATTTCACAATCTTTTGGAAGTATGAAATAAGGGAGAAGATGTAGGAGTGGTGAAAATAATGAAACGAAAGTGGTTAATTTATAGCAGAATATCATACATAACAATCGAGGCAGATTACGCATTTAAAGGAAATCTTAATTTCCTTAAATTTCGAAGAATCAAATTTTATTTAGATTATGAAGATTTTCTATTCTTTAAATTCTGGAAATCAATCGTAACTACTTCAAAAGTTAAGACGAATCTCTATTCTTTCATTTCACTCTTTTACGATAACTTCTCTCATACGCTTCGAGAAATCGGATTGTTTTATCCATATTATTCAACGGTGATAAAATTCTATTTATCAACTCATATTCGTCATGAAAACATTTTTATTGTTAGCCATGACGACCTCACTTAAATTTCGGGATGAAATTTCTTTAACGGGTAGGTACTGTGATGACCCGGAAATTTCTGACCAAATTTAAACTTTATCTTTAAATGATTTAACGTTTCTGACACGATAAGCAAAGTCTGTAAAACTGAATCTCAAAATTTTTGAACTATTCAAGTACCCTTCGGTTGTTCTCAACGATTCGCGAATCATTATATGTAAATAGCTACATATATATATATACTATAACTTGAAAATGTAAAAAAGTTTTAATTGCATGATACTGTACATTAAACTTATTGGTTTATATATCTATTTGAATATATATGATTTCAAGTTATTTGGTAAACGATAGTAACATTCGATTATTGATTCGATTGATATTTAGATAAGTTAACTAAAACATTTAAGATGAACCAGTAAAACACTAATTTGCTACAATATTTTTGAATTACTACAGTACCCGAAAAGCTACAGTGTTTTCAAAAATCACTATTTGCTACAGTAAAAAAAACTTTGCTACAGTAAGACACTATTTCAAAATGAAAATGTATATATGTATATGTATATACTATGAGGCGATGATTTATAAAAGTAAATGACCAAAACACTCGAAAGTTTAAGATATACTTTGAGTGGTATAGTTTATGAATAACTTAAGGCTATATTTTGACAAAGGTACGTGTCACGAAACGTAAAATGCAAGTTTTCTTAGTGTACGAAAGGACGTTCGAAAAACCGAAACAGGGACATAAGTCGCGTGATGACGTACGACTTATCGGAACAAAAATTACAAGTCAACTATGCACGTGAATTTAATATAATATATAATTAATTATATAAATTATATATTATAAATATAATTAATAAATATGTCGACAAGCGTAGGACAAAAACATTTGTGAGCTGTCATACCTTCCCATGCGATCGCATGGGAAATGGCTTGGGAAGCCATGCGATCACATGGCACCCTTTTGCTGGCCACATCTATAAATTCACGATTTCTGTTTCTGATTCATTCATATATCTTTCTCTCGACTATATATATATATATATATATATATATATATATATATATATATATATATATATATATATATATATATATATATATATATATATATATATATATATATATATATATATATATATATTATTAATATTAAGATTATTATTATTAATCTTATTATTAATAGTATTAGTATTATTATTTTTACGAAACAAAAATAATAATATACATAAAATATTATGACGGAGTGATGTCCAAATAATTTCAAAACGAGTTTTCGAGCAAGCTAGAGCCAAGGAAATTATGGGCTATTGCCATGGAGGTTATGGGTAACGTTCATGGGTAATATTCGCAAGTCAAACCTAGTGTTTATCATCTCCGTTACGTCAACGTACCTTCCTGCAATATTGAATCACAATATTGATACGTGAACATTCATATCTTATCTTTTATATATTAATAGTGTATACATGTCTAGTGCTCGAGTATATATGTTTAGGCATGCTTGTATGCTAAATTTCGTCGTTAAACAGTTTATGATAAATCACGAATTAAATACATATATTACTGATAAAAGGTATATGATATGCATTTTTTTGGAAAGCTGACGAAAAATCAGTAATTTTCATTTAGATATCGAATAGTTTCGATGAACGGATTAAAAGTTATGATCAACTGAATTATGATTGACGTTAATTGAAATTGCTTTTGAATCTGCAATTAAGATTTAAACAACTTGTTTACGAGATTGATAAAATGGATTTTTAAATATTACCAGCCGAGTAAATGAATCCTTATTTAAGGCACGTCTCGTTTTGTTGAACAATTATCAAAATTGACTGTTTTATCATGTTTTAAAGCCTTATAAAAACTATAGATTAATTTTACAAGAATTGGGAAACTATGTGAAATATTAAAATGTTTCGATTGCCATGATCATTCAACTATAGTATTAAGTCAGAATGACTTTTTGAAATGACTTTTGATAACTTTTGTATGTCGATCTCGAGCATTAGGATTATGATACACTATGACCAGACCTATCTTGATACACATTTATTGACCAACATATGTTCTCTAGGTTGAGATCTACGATTAATTGGTAATCTGAGTTTCGGTCACATTTTGGTGAACAACTTTATATGCTGCTAAGGTGAGTTTCATTTTCTCCCTTTTTAATTGCTTTTGCAATATATATTTTTGGGCTGAGAATACATGCAATATATTTTAAATGCAATGGATACAAGTACATACTTAATTATACACTGAGTTTGAATCGAAAATCCCTTAGCTTTGGTAACTAGTAACTGCCGGTTATAAGAACTGGTGGGCGCGAATAGTGGTATATGGATCCATAGGGTTTGATATCCCCGTCCGAGCTAGAGCACTAGCCTTTTAACGGACGTATGCTATTTGAGAAGCGTACACGTTGGTTTGTGTGTATTATTAAGATGATTATACAAAGGGTATTAATTATATATACGTTAAGTTTAGTTACCAGGGTGCTCAATCTTGTAGAATATTTTGATAAACGTTTCTGGATGAAACAACTGAAATCTTGTGATCCACCTTTATATACAGATTATGCGAAACACTAAAACTATGAACTCACCAAACTTTGTGTTGACACTTGTTAGCATGTTTATTCTCAGGTTCCCTAGAAGTCTTCCGCTGTTTGCCTATATGTTAGACAAGATATGTGCATGGAGTCTTACATGGCATATTTATCAAGGAAACGTTGCATTCACCAAATCATCACCATGTATCTTATTTTGACTGCATTGTCAACGGAATTACTATTGTAAACTATTATTTACGGTGATTGTCTATATGTAGAAATCATCAGATGTCGAAAACCTATGATTTAAATATTCATTTATGGTGTGCCTTTTCAAAAGAATGCAATGTTTACAAAACTTATCATATAGAGGTCAAATACCTCGCAATGAAATCGATGAATGACGTGTTCGTCCATATGGATTTGGATCGATCGTTAGAGCATGGGAATGGGTCGTAGATATCGATCCCGCATTTTCAGAACGGCCAAGCAGCGTGTATTGGAATCATGTTCCGACGAGAGAATCTGTTGACGGGAGCGTGTATTTGACATGCTTCGCAGTTTACGATCAGGTCATACATATCCCGGTACATGTGTAGCCAGAAATAACCCATTCTCTTGATCCTGCTAACTATCGTTCGGTAGCCGGAGTGCGTTGAGCAGGCTCCCTCATGCATTTCTCGTATTATCTCTTTGGCCTGTGTCGGGCCGACGCATCGTAAGTAAGGTTCTGTGAACGACTTCCTGTACAGGATGCCGTTTTTGAAATAATACATTGGTGCCCGCATTTATATCCTGTAGGCTTGTAATTTGTCTTCCGGTAGGGTACCGTCAGCAAGGTATTTTATGAAGGGTGTAATCCAACATTCTTCTTCTGTTGTGATTGTCGCCATGAGGTTATCCTCTTCAGTTGACTTTCTTTCCAGAACTTTAACTATAACCTTTTTGGTAAAGTGATCGTATAGGAAATAGGAAAGCTTGCTCAGAGCATCCGCTTTCTTGTTACGATTTCGGGGTATTTGCTTTATTTCAAATGCCGCGAAGGTGTTGGTTAGTGCCTTCGTAAGTTCTAGGTATTTTTGCATCGACGCATCTCTTGCTTCGAAGCTGCCGTTTAGCTGGCTTGCAACCAGTTGCGAGTCGACATAAGCCGTGAGCTATCGCACATCAATACTTTTAGCCAAGCGTAATCCGGCTATTAGTGCTTCGTATTCGGTCTCATTGTTTGAGGCGGCGAACGTCAACCGGATAGCGTAAGTTATTTCCTCTCCGTTTGGGGAAACGAGGAGTATGCCTATGCCAGCTCCTTCCTCACTAGATGCCCCGTCCGTATATAGTTCCCAGAATTCGTCCATTTCTCTTCTTGTGACTGTTGTTTCACCTTGTTTGATCATGTCGGAAGGGAGCTCTACCAGGAAGTTTGCTATGACTTGGCCCTTGACCGAATGTCTCGGGAGGAAAGTGATTTTGTGCTCTTCGAGTTCTATTGCCCATTTCGCCATTCTCCCTGAGATTTCCGGCCTGGTCAGGATGTGTTTGATTGGTTGATCCGTAAAAACTTGTATCGGATGTGCTTGAAAATATCTCCGTAGCCGTCTGGCTGTGTGTACTAAAGCGTAAATTAGTTTTTCAATGACCGGGTAGTTTACTTCCCCGTTTTGCAATACCTTGCTTACAAAGTACATCGACATTTGAGTCTTACCCATGTCGGCAATTAGGACTGAGCTGATTGCCTCAGAGGAGGCGGCAAGGTATACCGTGAGGGTTTCACTCGGTATAGGTGCCGTTAATGTCGGCAGCTCTTTTAAGAATGCCTTCACATCCTGGAAGGCCCTCTCGGCCTCATCCGTCCACGTGAAATCTTTTTTGCTCAGGCAACCCTTTAACGTCTTGAAAAAGGGGAGAGCCCTGTCGACGGCTCGTGACAGGAACCTTGTGAGTGCCGCTAGTTTTCCGTTTAGGCTTTGCACGTCCTTTTTGCTCCTGGGTCACTGCATATCTTCGATTGCTTGAATTTTCTTCGGGTTTGCCTTGATTCCTCTCAGAGTGATCATGAAACCCAAGAAACAGCCTTCTTCCATTCCGAAAGAGCATTTTGACGAATTTAGTTTCATATTGATTTTGCGTAGCTAATTGAACGTTTCAATGATGCCTAAAATCATTTGTTCTTCTGTTTTGCTCTTGATGACGATGTCGTCCACGTATGCTTCGATATTTCATCCGATTTGGTCCTAGAATGCTTTGTCGATTAGTTGTTGATATGTTGCTCCAACATTCTTTTGCCCAAATGGCATTTTGGTATAGCAAAAGATGCCTTTGTTCGTGAAGAATGCGGTTTTTTCTTCGTCGATTTCTACCATTGGGATTTGTTGGTAACCCCTATATTTTCATGACCCGTCCTAATCCATCTGGACGAATACATTACATTTGGTTACTTCGCGAGGTACTTGACCTCTATATGATACATTTTACAAACATTGCATTTGTTTTTAAAAGACAAACTTTCATTTCATCGAAAGTTGATGGCATGCATACCATTTCATAGTATATCCAACTATAATTGACTTAATAATATTCTTGATGAACTCAACGACTCGAATGCAACATATTTTGAAATATGCCATGAATGACTCCAAGTAATATCTCTAAAATGAGCAAATGCATAGCGGAAGATTTCTTTAATACCTGAGAATAAACATGCTTTAAAGTGTCAACCAAAAGGTTGGTGAGTTCATTAGTTTATCGTAATCAATCATTTTCCATAATTTTAATTGACCACAAGATTTCATTTTTCCATAAATATCATTACACTCGCAAGTGTATAAAATCCATTCGTATGATGAACACCTGGTAACCGACATTAACATAATGCATATAGAATATCCCCCGCATACTCGCAAGTATGCCATAATATTGGCAATCGCAATCACCATTTAAATCGAAGTACTAAAGCATTCCAAATTCCAGAATGGGGTTTGTTAGGCCCATAGATCTATCTTTAGGATTCGCGTCAATTAGGGGTCATTTCCCTAATTCTTAGGTTACCAGACTTGAAGGTGAAATGTCCCGTTGTTGATTAAAAAGGTTCCATATTAATTGATTTCGTTGCGAGGTTTTGACCTCTATATGAGATGTTTTTCAAAGACTGCATTCATTTTAGAACAAACCATAACCTTTATTTCATCAATAAAGGTTTAAAAAGCTTTACGTAGATTATCAAATAATGATAATCTAAAACATCCTGTTTACACACGACTATTACATAATGGTTTACAATACAAATATGTTACAACGAAATAAGTTTCTTGAATGCAGTTTTTACACAATATCATACAAGCATGGACTCCAAATCTTGTCCTTATTTAAGTATGTGACATCGGAAGCTCTTAATAATCACCTGAGAATAAACATGCTTAAAATGTCAACAAAAATGTTGGTGAGTTATAGGTTTAACCTATATATATCAAATCGTAACAATAGATCACAAGATTTCATATTTCAATATACATCCCATACATAGAGATAAAAATCATTCATATGGTGAACACCTGGTAACCGACATTAACAAGATGCATATATAAGA
Source organism: Rutidosis leptorrhynchoides (assembly GCF_046630445.1). NCBI lineage: Eukaryota > Viridiplantae > Streptophyta > Magnoliopsida > Asterales > Asteraceae > Rutidosis > Rutidosis leptorrhynchoides. The sequence continues at coordinate 161,769,975 of NC_092343.1, read as the reverse complement.
ATATCCCCATCATTTCGGGATCCTCCTTCGGACATGATATAAATTTCGAAGTACTAAAGCATCCGGTACTTTGGATGGGGTTTGTTAGGCCCAATAGATCTATCTTTAGGATTCGCGTCAATTAGGGTGTCTGTTCCCTAATTCTTAGATTACCAGACTTAATAAAAAGGGACATATTCGATTTCGATAATTCAACCATAGAATGTAGTTTCACGTACTTGTGTCTATTTTGTAAATCATTTATAAAACCTGCATGTATTCTCATCCCAAAAATATTAGATTTTAAAAGTGGGACTATAACTCACTTTCACAGATTTTTTTACTTCGTCGGGAAGTAAGACTTGGCCACTGGTTGATTTACGAACCTATAACAATATATACATATATATCAAAGTATGTTCAAAATATATTTACAACACTTTTAATATATTTTGATGTTTTAAGTTTATTAAGTCAGCTATCCTCGTTAGTAACCTACAACTAGTTGTCCACAGTTAGATGTACAGAAATAAATCGATAAATATTATCTTGAATCAATCCACGACCCAGTGTATACGTATCTCAGTATTGATCACAACTCAAACTATATATATTTTGTAATCAACCTCAACCCCGTATAGCTAACTCCAACATTCACATATAGAGTGTCTATGGTTGTTCCGAAATATATATAGATGTGTCGACATGATAGGTCGAAATATTGTATACGTGTCTATGGTATCTCAAGATTACATAATATACAATACAAATTGATTAAGTTATAGTTGGAATAGATTTGTTACCAATTTTCACGTAGCTAAAATGAGAAAAATTATCCAATCTTGTTTTACCCATAACTTCTTCATTTTAAATCCGTTTTGAGTGAATAAAATTTCTATGGTTTCATATTGAACTCTATTTTATGAATCTAAACAGAAAAAATATAGGTTTATGGTCAGAAAAATAAGTTACAAGTCATTTTTGTAAAGGTAGTCATTTCAGTCGAAAGAACGACGTCTAGATGACCATTTTAGAAAACATACTTCCACTTTGAGTTTAACCATAATTTTTGGATATAGTTTCATGTTCATAATAAAAATCATTTTCCCAGAATAACAACTTTTAAATCAAAGTTTATCATAGTTTTTAATTAACTAACCCAAAACAGCCCGCGGTGTTACTCCGACGGCGTAAATCCGGTTTTACGGTGTTTTTCGTGTTTCCAGGTTTTAAATCATTAAGTTAGCATATCATATAGATATAGAACATGTGTTTAGTTGATTTTAAAAGTCATGTTAGAAGGATTAACTTTTATTTGCGAACAAGTTTAGAATTAACTAAACTATGTTCTAGTGATTACAAGTTTAAACCTTCGAATAAGATAGCTTTATATGTATGAATCGAATGATGTTATGAACATAATTACTACCTCAAGTTCCTTTGATAAACCTACTGGAAATGAGAAAAATAGATCTAGCTTCAAAGGATCCTTGGATGGCTTGAAAGTTCTTGAAGCAGAATCATGACACGAAAATAATTTCAAGTAAGATTTCCACTCGAAATAAGATTGTTATAGTTATAGAAATTGAATTAAAGTTTGAATATGATTATTACCTTGTATTAGAAAGATAACCTACTGTAAGTAACAAAGGTTTCTTGATCTTGGATGATTACTTGGAATGGATTCAGAAAACTTGGAAGTAAACTTGCAATCTTAGAAGTATTCTTGATTTTATGAAACTAGAACTTTTGGAATTTATGAAGAACACTTAGAACTTGAAGATAGAACTTGAGAGAGATCAATTAGATGAATAAAATTGAAGAATGAAAGTGTTTGTAGGTGTTTTTGGTCGTTGGTGTATGGATTAGATATAAAGGATATGTAATTTTGTTTTCATGTAAATAAGTCATGAATGATTACTCATATTTTTGTAATTTTATGAGATATTTCATGCTAGTTGCCAAATGACGGTTCCCACATGTGTTAGGTGACTCACATGGGCTGCTAAGAGCTGATCATTGGAGTGTATATACCAATAGTACATACATCTAAAAGCTGTGTATTGTACGAGTACGAATACGGGTGCATACGAGTAGAATTGTTGATGAAACTGAACGAGGATGTAATTGTAAGCATTTTTGTTAAGTAGAAGTATTTTGATAAGTGTCTTGAAGTCTTTCAAAAGTGTATGAATGCATATTAAAACACTACATGTATATACATTTTAACTGAGTCGTTAAGTCATCGTTAGTCGTTACATGTAAGTGTTGTTTTGAAACCTTTAGGTTAACGATCTTGTTAAATGTTGTTAACCCAATGTTTATAATATCAAATGAGATTTTAAATTATTATATTATCATGATAATATGATGTATGAATATCTCTTAATATGATATATATACATTAAATGTCGTTACAACGATAATCGTTACATATATGTCTTGTTTCAAAATCATTAAGTTAGTAGTCTTGCTTTTACATATGTAGTTCATTGTTAATATACTTAATGATATGTTTACTTATCATAATATCATGTTAACTATATATATATATATATATATATATATATATATATATATATATATATATATATATATATATATATATCCATATATATGTCATCATATAGTTTTTACAAGTTTTAACGTTCGTGAATCACCGGTCAACTTGGGTGGTCAATTGTCTATATGAAACCTATTTCAATTAATCAAGTCTTAACAAATTTGATTGCTTAACATGTTGGAAACACTTAATCATGTAAATAACAATTTCATTTAATATATATATAAACATGGAAAAGTTCGGGTCACTACAGTACCTACCCGTTAAATAAATTTCGTCCCGAAATTTTAAGCAGTTGGAGGTGTTGATGTATCTTCTAGAAATAAATGCGGGTATTTCTTCTTCATCTGATCTTCACGCTCCCAGGTGAACTCGGGTCCTCTACGAGCATTCCATCGAACCTTAACAATCGGTATCTTGTTTTGTTTAAGTCTCTTAACCTCACGATCCATTATTTTGACGGGTTCTTCAATGAATTGAAGTTTTTCATTGATTTGGATTTCGTCCAACGGAATAGTGAGATCTTCTTTAGCAAAACATTTCTTCAAATTTGAGACGTGGAAAGTGTTATGTACAGCCGCGAGTTGTTGAGGTAGCTCCAGTTGGTAAGCTACTGGTCCGACACGATATATAATCTTAAATGGTCCAATGTACCTTGGATTTAGTTTTCCCCGTTTACCAAATCGAACAACACCTTTCCAAGGTGAAACCTTAAGCATGACCATTTCTCCAATTTCAAACTCTATATCTTTTCTTTTACTGTCCGCGTAGCTCTTTTGTCGACTCTGGGCGGTTTTCAATCTTTGTTGAATTTGGATGATTTTCTCGGTAGTTTCTTGTATTATCTCTGGACCCGTAATCTGTCTATCCCCAACTTCACTCCAACAAATTGGAGACCTGCACTTTCTACCATAAAGTGCTTCGAACGACACCATCTCAATGCTTGAATGGTAGCTGTTGTTGTAGGAAAATTCTGCTAACGGTAGATGTCGATCCCAACTGTTTCCGAAATCAATAACACAAGCTCGTAGCATGTCTTCAAGCGTTTGTATCGTCCTTTTGCTCTGCCCATCAGTTTGTGGATTATAGGCAGTACTCATGTCTAGACGAGTTCCCAATGCTTGATGTAATGTCTGCCAGAATCTTGAAATAAATCTGCCATCCCAATAAGAGATAATAGAGATTGGTATTCCATGTCTGGAGACGACTTCCTTCAAATACAGTCGTGCTAACTTCTCCATCTTGTCATCTTCTCTTATTGGCAGAAAGTGTGCTGACTTGGTGAGACGATCAACTATTACCCAAATAGTATCATAACCACTTGCAGTCCTTGGCAATTTAGTAATGAAATCCATGGTAATGTTTTCCCATTTCCATTCTGGGATTTTGGGTTGTTGAAGTAGACCTGATAGTTTCTGATGCTCAGCTTTGACCTTAGAACACGTCAAACATTCTCCTACATATTTAGTAACATCGTCTTTCATACCCGGCCACCAAAAATGTCTCTTGAGATCCTTGTACATCTTCCCCGTTCCAGGATGTATTGAGTATCTGGTTTTATGAGCTTCTCTAAGTACCATTTCTCTCATATCTCCAAATTTTGGTACCCAAATCCTTTCAGCTCTATACCGGGTTCCGTCTTCCCGAATATTAAGATGCTTTTCCGATCCTTTGGGTATTTCATCCTTTAAATTTTTCTCTTTTAAAACTCCTTGTTGCGCCTCCTTTATTTGAGTAGTAAGGTTATTGTGAATCATTATATTCATAGATTTTACTCGAATGGGTTCTCTGTCCTTCCTGCTCAAGGCGTCGGCTACCACATTTGCCTTCCCCGGGTGGTAACGAATCTCAAAGTCGTAATCATTCAACAATTCAATCCACCTACGCTGCCTCATATTCAGTTGTTTTTGATTAAATATGTGTTGAAGACTTTTGTGGTCGGTATATATAATACTTTTGACCCCATATAAGTAGTGCCTCCAAGTCTTTAATGCAAAAACAACCGCGCCTAATTCCAAATCATGCGTCGTATAATTTTGTTCATGAATCTTCAATTGTCTAGACGCATAAGCAATCACCTTCGTTCGTTGCATTAATACACAACCGAGACCTTGCTTTGATGCGTCACAATAAATCACAAAATCATCATTCCCTTCAGGCAATGACAATATAGATGCCGTAGTTAGCTTTTTCTTCAATAACTGGAACGCTTTCTCTTGTTCATACTTCCATTCAAATTTCTTCCCTTTATGCGTTAATGCAGTCAAGGGTTTTGCTATTCTGGAAAAGTCTTGGATGAACCTTATGTAGTAACCAGCTAGTCCTAAAAACTGACGTATGTGTTTCGGAGTTTTCGGGGTTTCCCACTTTTCAACAGTTTCTATCTTTGCCGGATCCACCTTAATACCTTCTTTGTTCACTATGTGATCGAGGAATTGAACTTCTTCCAACCAAAATGCACACTTTGAAAACTTAGCGTACAATTCTTCCTTCCTCAATACTTCTAACACCTTTCTCAAATGTTCACCGTGTTCTTGGTCATTCTTTGAGTAAATAAGTATGTCATCAATGAAAACAATGACAAACTTGTCAAGGTATGGTCCACACACTCGGTTCATAAGGTCCATGAACACAGCTGGTGCGTTAGTTAAACTGATGTGCAGCGGGGTGTATATAAAATAGCTATTAATTTTAGCAGGAAATACTATTAAATACGTTACAATTTTACACAAGATATTTATTTATTTAGAGAATGGATATACTTAAACCTTGCTACAACACTTATAGGCAGTGTACCTAATCGTACAGTAGTGTAGTTTTTAGTAAGTCCGGTTCGTTTCACAGGGAAAATCTTTAAACAAAGCTTAACGCTATATTAGTTTACTTTTATAAAAATACAAATATATATTTAAGTAATATTATTATTATAAAGGGGGGTTTTTACCGTTTAATGACCGGTTTGTCGATTTTAAAACTTTAGTCGCAGTTAAAACCAAATGTAAAATATAAATACAAGACTTAAATTAAAGCGTAACGTAAATAACGATAATGAAATTGCGAATAATAAAAGTTCGATAAAATAAACTTGCGATAATTAAAAAGTACGATAATTAAAAGTGCAATTAAATACAATAACAATAAAAATGCGTTAATTAGAAGTGCAATTAAATATAAAATAAAGGAAATTAAATATGAAATAAAAGAATTATGCTTATTTAAACTTCCGTAATCATGATGTTTGATGTGTTGATTTTAGTTTTATGCCCATGGGTTAATTGTCCTTTGTCCTGGATTATTTAATATGTCCATCTGGTTTTTGTCCATAACAGTCCATCAGTCATAAATATAAAGTGCGAGTGTCCTCGTCAAATTATCCTTATACCCGAAGTTAAATATTCCAACTAATTGGGGACTTAAACTGTAACAAGATTTTAATACTTTGTTTAATAATTACACCAGGATGTCGACTGAGTGTAACCCAAGGTTTTAATATTTTGTTATCAATTATACCAAGTGTCCTTGTACATAATTTCACCCCTGTTTTAATTATTCTAGTGGCTATTAATCCATTCCCGTGTCCGGTTAAATGAACGATTATTCGTACATATAAATACCCCGCCCATCGTGTCCGATCGAGTGTATATGGTAATTTATAGGGACGCCCAATTGTAAATCTTTATATTAACATTAACAAACTATCATTTAGTTAAACAAATATAAAGCCCATTAATAGCCCATAGTCTAATTTCCACAAGTGTCGTTCTTTTGTCCAAACCCCAATTATGGTACAAAGCCCAATTACCCAATTTTAGTAATTAGCCCAACATCATGATTACTTCGGATTAAATAAGCATAATAATAACTTAGCTACGAGACATTAAATTAAAAAGGTTGAACATAACTTACAATGATTAAAAATAGCGTAGCGTTACACGGACAGAATTTCGACTTACACCCTTACAACATTTGCTAACATACCCTTATTATTAGGATTTAAAATTAAAATTAAAATTAAAATATAAATTATATATATATTTTTACGTATATATTGAGAGAGAGATAGATATTGGATGATTTTTACGATCAGAATGCGCGAGCTTTATAGGCAGTTTCAAAATTAGGGGCTCCGCGACTCGCGTAGTTTTTGCACTGCAAACTCCGCAACTCGTGGAGTTTGCTTTTACAGCTCACACAAGTTTGGAGCCTTTCTTGCCGACGGTTTATAATATATTATATAATATATAAATAATTATAAGAATTATTTAAATATTATATTATATTATATTTATGTGCATAGTTGACTTGTAATTTTTAGTCCGTTGCGTCGAGCGTTGAGAGTTGACTCTGGTCCCGGTTCTGGATTTTCGAACGTCCTTGCGTACAATTTAATATCTTGTACTTTGCGTTTTGAATCTTGTACTCTTGTAATTTCGAGACGTTTCTTATCAATAATTGGAACCTCTTTGATTGTATTTTGTACTTTTGAGCTTTTTGGTCGTTTGCGTCTTCAATTCGTCGAATCTGTCTTTTGTCTTCACCTTTTATTATTTAAACGAATATCACTTTTAAATAGAACAATTGCAACTAAAAGCTTGTCTTTCTTGAGGAATAATGCTATGAAATATATGTTCGTTTTTAGCATTATCAAATATTCCCACACTTAAGCGTTGCTTGTCCTCAAGCAATATCGTCTTGAAATACTAGAATCACTTCTTTATTCTTCACACTTTGTACATCAATGATTTCTATACGGCGGTATAAACAATGGTAGTAACGATATGGTTTACAGTCCCACATGACTATAAAAATTTAGATCCATTAAGGAAATTGGATCTTTATGAAAACATTTGATCTTTTGAAAATTAAATCTAGTTTTTACCCTAGATAAGTTTTCCGGAATAACCCTTTACCGGTGTTTGCAAATTATTTTTGTGGGTTTGATGGGTTTCAGATTTGAAAATTTTAGCTCAAAACTTGCGGTTTTGTGTCACCCACTTGCTAACCTTGTATTTGGAAAGCAACACGTCCAGTTTACTTGTCCCGTATATTACCTTTCAGTAAACTACCGTCCGGTTGTAAAGGAAAGCGTTGAACAAGCAACTGTTAAGGCAATGTCCCCTGACATGCTTTTAATTATGGTCTATAACGTGTCGGACGCAATTACTATCCTTGGTAGGAGCAATAGTAAAGCTCACCCTTATGATTTTTTGGTCTGGCACAAGGTCCTGTCTTTGACCACTATGCAACCACCGTTCTTACGGTTGATACCCGATTTAGTTCAGGTGACCTAATGAATTTCAGGTGAATTCCTAGGATTTTACGTTCAATGGTAATGAACGCATTGAAAATGGGTTTTTAGAAAACAAATCAGTTTGTAATTTTGATCAAAATATTTTCTCGTTCAAGCTCGAGTTTAGATATCATCGAATTCCATGAGTTTGAATTCTCAATCTTTAAGGTCAATCTCTAGGATTGAGTAATATCAGGCTTAAAAGCTGATTTTTGATCTTTTAAGGAGATTATCCTTTCTGTGGATCTGATTCATTAGTCTTATCCAGCTAATTTGCATGGTGCCCCCCCATTTTACGAGATAAATCCTTCTCATGGTTAGGATAAATCTGACCACTTGGCGACCCTGTTTGATGCTGAGGTCCGTGGATTTCCTGCTGATTTTAGTGATGACTTTTCTAGATTTTTCGTCAACCTACAGCTGGTCTGGACGACAACTTCTTGACCTAAATCAAGAAGCGCGTGTCTTTTTCTGAAGACTTTACTTCCTTTTAATGAAGGAATTGATTCATCGTGTAGATCCATCTCTTCTTTTCTTTCATCGGGTAAAACAGTTTAGTTTAGTCCTAAGCAAAAGTATTTTCAGTTATTTGTTACAGATATATGTGACATATGTTTAAGATAACTTGGTAAATTTTCCCACACTTGGCTTTTATTTTCCTTTTTATCGTCCTCTATTCCATTTTAAATGAATTTTAACATTTTGGTTTGTTTCTCAATTTATGTCCTTTCCGAGGTTACAATAATTTCGGTGTTAAAACCTAGTTTTATCGTTCATAAATATGTATAAACATGATTTTGAGTTCATTTAATTGAAAATTTTGAAAATTTTTACTAGAATTGTGTAGTCAGTATATAAGACTAGGGCTGTTCTTTATTATCAGAGAGCACTAGATTCTAATACAACTACTACTTTACTAGTATTTCTAATGGTAACCAAGTGTATAAAGTAAAAATTTTAAAATCCGAAAGAATTTAACCCCTTCCCACACTTAAGATCTTGCAATGCCCTCATTTGCAAGAAATCAGTAACAATTTAAATTATTGAGGGTGATTTGTGTGAAAATGATTAAATTTTACTAAAGTTTCCAAATATATTGGCGTTTGTTTGCTGAATGATAAATGGTGCACATCATTTGTTCATTCTGTCTTGTTGTTATTTCACATATATTTTGCATCTTGTCGTCAAAATTAGTTGCTTTTGCTGAACTTAATGCCAGTCTTTGAAAATGCGTTGTTTTACCCTGTTGTGTACATAAGATAAACTGCAAACATATATACTTATTTTTGAAGTTTGGTATATTACCCCACATTCAAAAATTATTAAAATCTAAGAATAAAAGTTAGAAAATTATAAAAACTATTACAATATTAACATAAGTATTAAACGTATCAACATTACAAATAATAAAAAAAAAAAACTAAGTAGACTAGGGATGATACTGATACCAATAGGGGTTCCATGCATAACCATAGGTGCTATAAAATGCTTCGGCAGGGTTATACGTAGGATACGGTGGTTGCATCTCTATAGACCAGGGAGGGAATATGGGTTTTGGAGTAGGAATATAGTTTCTACCTATATGTTGGCAATGAGCTATGATTTGGTTTTGATGAACTTGCCAATCTTCAAATGCTCTCTGTCCAGCATTTTCGTACTCCTGTGAAGCTATAAACCTTTGCATTTCTTGCATTTCATTTCCCCCTCCTACATTACCTTGCTGTTGGTTTCTCTCAACCTGTGGATGTCTACCATGGTATTGTACTGCGGCGTTATTTCGCCTCTTCAAAACTTTCGCACCATGGTATACATTTAAACCTATTGTATCGCGGGGTTCTGGTTCTTCGACTAATAATCCCCCCCGACTTATATCCACACCGAGATATTCAGCAATCAAAGTAATAAAAATACCACCTCCTATTATGCTATGCGGTCTCATCCCCTTAACCATAGCTGATAAATAATAACCCACACAATAAGGTATACTTACAGCGCTTTGTGGGTCTCGAATACACATATGGTAAAACAAATCCTGTTCATTTACCTTTTCCTTGTTCTTACCTCTTTGTGTAATCGAATTAGCTAAAAACCTATGAATCTCTCTTAATTCAGCTCTATCTATATCCAAATAAGAGTAATTTCCCCCTTTGAATCGGTGATGGCTTGTCATTTGACTCCATACACCATGTGTATCAAAATTTTCATCTATCTTTCTACCATTTAGTATCAACCCTCTACAATTGGCAGATGCTAACTCCTCAGGCGTATATATACGTAAAGCCTGAGCCATGTCTAGTAAAGACATGTGGCGCATCGAACCTCCTAACAAAAATCTAATAAAAGATCGATCGGTTAAACTAGCTACCCGATCATTTAATTCTATACTACACAACAATTCTTCACACCATACTTTATATACAGGTCTACGCATGGTGAATAAACGTACCCAGTCGTTAAAAGTAGAATTACCATACCTCTGTGCAAGTAATTTCCTAATTGGCCCGGCCAATTCTACAGCTTCTAATGGTCCCCATTCTATGACCCTAGGTACCTCAACAACTTTAGAATGAAGAGTATTCAAACCCCTTTGGTATTTTGGATAATCTATCCAAAGTCTGTCAAATCTCAGGTTCGGGTACAAATCTTCCAAGTGCATATCAAAAAATGTCATGACTGGATGAGGTATATCTTGCTTGTAGTAGTTATCCACCTCCTGTTGTTCCGCATTCTCAACAGGAGCATTGCGAGCTTGGGATGAAGATTCACCCCTTTCAGTCGTTTTTCTTGAGTAATTCTTTGATAGCATCCTTCTCAACATGATTTTAGTAAAAGATTTGATGATTAACGGTTAAAAATTGTGATTTTGGGGGTGTTTTTTCGGGTTTTTGCGGAGTATTTTCGCAGTATTTTTCTTGTTTGTGGGTTGCAACTGAGCTGTTATGCGTTTATATTTTTTTCTGGATTTTAGGAACTCCGCGAGTCGCGGGGTTTAAACCTTCAAACTTCGCGAGTCGCGGAGTTTTTTTTATTTTTTATATATCTTATACTAATTAAAACAATTAAGTAATTAATTTTAAAATTTTGTTTCCCTTGTTATTTAGGACGAGGTCGTTTCGGATCGATGTCCTAGTCCGTCCCTCGATAAAATTTTAAAATTTGTCTTTTTGTAGCTATTGTTTTAAAAGCTAAGATTTTTGGTTTTTTAATGTTTTTGGCATACTTTAATTCAATAAGATTAAAAATAATGATAATAAAAGTTCTCGTCCCTCCCTCGGGTAAAGCAATTTCGGTTCAAAGACCTAGTCTTCAACTTACGACGAATTTTAAAAATCATATTTTTAACTTAATGAGATAAAGTAAATTTTTGGTTTTAAATTCACACAATTTAAATATAAAATTCAAAATTAATATTAAAAATTCACACCAAACTTTAAAATTTGAAATGCATAAAATTAAAAATTCATATTTTTAAAAATTAAAAATTCACACCAAACTTAAATTAATTTTTCAAATATTTACAATTTTAAATATATTGTTTTTACAAAGTTTACAATATTAATTTAAGATTTATATATTAATTTTAAAAACATGGTAAAAATAAAATTAAAAATCTTTTTGGCTTTTTATCCCACTTTAATCAATCAAATATTATCAAAAATATGCGCCCCTCTTTTCGGTAAAGTAATTTCGGTTCCAAGACCTAATTTAACTCATGACGAATTTTTGAAATATTTTGGGTTGATTGATTAAAGATATTTATACCTTAAGAATAAACGTTAAATTTCGCAGTGATGTAATAAATTTTTGAATGATATCAATAATTTCGGTCGCCAAACCTAATTTTATTCAATACCAATTTAATACTTTATAGCGAACAAATTAGCGTTTATTATCAAAAGGTTAAAAATAAAAATAATAAAAACTGTACAAACATACCTGTGAAATAGATTTCTTAGTTATATGATCTATCCTATTCATAAGATAGTCGGTTTAATTGGTTTTCCATAGCTACATAGGCGTAACCTCGAGCATTCAGTGTCTTTTCTTCTAAACATATGAACGGTCCGTCTCTGCATAAAGTAACAAATTCGGTATTTGAATAGGTTTGATTATTTGAACATTTACCTCCATGTGACCATTTTCCGCATTTGTGACATCTTTCTAGGTGTTGTGCTCTTCTTTTCGCTTCGGATTTTGATTTTCCTTTACCAAATTGTAACTTATTATCTTCGCATCTGGATTCTTTTCTAACTCCGTCCAATCTTTCTCTGATTACTGATACTATTTCACTCGGTAGTGTGTCATTATTACGTTTAGTAATCAAAGCGTGTAGCATTAGACCATGGTTTAGTTCACAGGCAGTCTTCATTTCCTAAAAAAAATAAAAATTCAGAATGGGGGGAGAAGACTAGTTCTTTAGGGTCTGCTAGGGAAAGACCATTCGGGTTCCATTTTCGAGAACTACACGAAAACAGACAATCTAACTCTAACAGAAATACATATTATCCTTTAAAGACTTGATTCTCCCCACACTTAGTTAGCTGTGGTGTCGAAATTGTGATTAACTTCGTTGTCGACTTCCATCGGACTATCTATGTAGTGTTTAACTCTGTGACCATTAACTTTAAATTCAATCCCATTTGAATTTATTAATTCTATCGTTCCGTATGGGAAAACTCTTTTGACTATGAATGGTCCAGACCATCTTGATTTCAATTTTCCAGGAGATAGCTTGAATCGTGAATTGAAAAGAAGAACTCTGTCTCCTTCTTTAAATTCTTTTGAACTTCTGATTCTTTTATCATGCCATTTCTTCGTTCTTTCTTTATAGATTAACGAATTTTCGTATGCTTCATGTCTTAATTCTTCTAATTCGTTTAGTTGACTTAATCGTAGACGTCCGGCTTCATGTAAATCAAGATTACATGTCTTCAAAGCCCAAAATGCTTTGTGTTCAATTTCTACTGAAAGATGACATGCTTTTCCATAAACAAGTCTAAAAGGTGTGGTTCCAATTGGAGTTTTGTAGGCTGTTCTAAAAGCCCAGAGTGCATCCTCCAATTTAATGGACCATTCCTTCGGATTTGATCCTACGGTTTTCTCTAGAATACGTTTTAAAGCTCGGTTGGTATTTTCAACTTCTCCACTTGTTTGTGGATGATATGCGGTGGAGATTTTATGAGTTACTCCATATCTTTTAAGAACTTTCTCAAGTTGATTATTACAGAAATGAGTACCCCGATCACTTATTAAAGCTTTCGGTGTTCCAAACCTTGCAAAAAGACGTTTTAAAAAGTTGACTACAACTCGTGCATCGTTAGTTGGGAGAGCTTGTGCTTCCGCCCATTTAGATACATAATCAATGGCTACGAGTATATATAGATTATTATGAGATTTTGGAAATGGACCCATAAAGTCAATACCCCAAATGTCAAATACTTCACATACTTGGATGACATTTTGTGGCATTTCATCACGTTGACTTATTTTTCCGGCCCTTTGACAAGCATCACAGGATTTGCAAAGAAGGTGTGAGTCTTTGTAAATTGTAGGCCAATAGAATCCAGCATCATAAACTTTTCTTGCTGTTAGTTGAGGCCCATAATGCCCTCCTGTTGGTCCTGTGTGACAATGGTTTAATATTTTACTAGCTTCATCTCCAAATTCACATCGGCGTATTATTCCATCGGGACAACTTTTAAACAAATGTGGATCTTCTCAAAAATAGTGTTTTATATCACTGAAGAATTTCTTTCGTCTTTGGTACGATAATCCTTTTTCAAGGAATCCACAAACTAAGTAGTTTGCATAGTCTGCAAACCATGGAATTTCTTTATAATCTATCTTCAATAGATATTCATCAGGAAAGTTATCTTGTATGGCCGATTCATTTAGAACTTCTAATTCGGGATTTTCAAGACGAGAAAGATGATCAGCGGTGAGATTTTCTGCTCCTCTTTTATCTCGGATTTCAATATCAAACTCTTGTAAGAGTAAGATCCAACGGATTAATCTTGGTTTAGCATCTTGTTTTGAAAATAGGTATCTAAGAGCACAATGGTCGGTATAGACCACCGTTTTTGCTAGAACGAGATATGAACGAAATTTGTCAAAAGCAAAGACAATAGCAAGGAGTTCTTTTTCAGTAGTTGTATAGTTCGTTTGTGCTCCTTGTAACGTCTTACTAGCATAATATATAGGTTGAAATCATTTTTCAATCCTTTGTCTTAAAACGGCTCCCATTGCAAAATCACTTGCATCGCACATTAGTTCAAATGGTAGATTCCAATTTGGTGTTATCATGATCGGCGCATTAGTGAGTTTCTCTTTAAGAATATTAAAAGATTTGATACACTCATCTGAAAAGATGAATGGAGCATCCTTTTCTAGGAGTTTATTCATAGGAGTGGCAATTTTAGAAAAATCTTTTATGAAACGTCGGTAAAAACCGGCATGCCCTAGAAAACTCCTAACTCCTCTAACATTGGTGGGATGTGGAAGTTTAGCAATTACATCTACTTTAGCTCTATCCACTTCAATTCCTTCTTTTGAAATTTTATGTCCAAGAACGATGCCTTCTTTAACCATAAAATGGCATTTCTCCCAATTAAGAACTAGATTTGATTGTTCGCATCTAATAAGCATTCGTTCAAGATTAGCTAGACATGATTCAAATGTATCACCGAAGACTGAAAAGTCATCCATGAAAACTTCCATGCATTCTTCTATCATGTCATGAAAAATCGCCATCATACACCTTTGAAAGGTTGCAGGGGCGTTACAAAGTCCAAATGGCATGCGTTTGTAAGCAAAATTACCATAAGGGCACGTGAATGTGGTTTTCTCTTGATCTTCGGGTGCTATTGGAATTTGAAAATATCCGGAAAATCCATCTAGAAAACAATAGTAACTATTTCCGGCTAATCTTTCCAACATTTGATCAATGAAAGGTAAGGGAAAGTGATCTTTTCTGGTGGCGTCATTTAATTTTCTATAATCAATACACACACGCCATCCTGTTACAGTTCTAGTAGGAATAAGCTCATTTTTTTCATTTGTAATGACAGTCATGCCACCCTTCTTAGGCACGCATTGAACTGGGCTTACCCATGGACTATCAGAGATTGGATAAATTAGACCTGCGTCTAGCAGTTTAATAATTTTTTTTTAACTACATCTTGCATATTAGGATTTAGTCTTTGTTGGCGTTGCACATACGTTTTATGACCTTCTTCCATAAGGATTTTATGTGTGCAATACGAAGGACTTATTCCTTTAATATCATGAATCTTCCATGCAATGGCTGGTTTATGAGCTTTCAACACAGAAATGAGTTGTGATTTCTCATTTTCAGTAAGAGAAGACGATATTATTACAGGTAATTCAGATTCACCATGTAAATAATCGTATTCCAAATGGTTTGGAAGTGGCTTTAACTCTAATTTCGGAGGTTCTTCTATCGATGATTTGTATCGATATCTGTCTTCTTCTTTTAGCATTTGAATTTCTTCTGTTGTTGGTTCATATCCATTAGCTATAAGCGTAGCTAACATTTCAGCTTCATCAATTGGTTCATTACCTTCTCCTAAAGAACATTCTCCTGTTCCTTGTAATTCTGGAAATTCTTCTAATAATTCTGCATGTGCATCTATAGTTTGAATATAATAACATGTATCATCTGCAGATTGCGGTTGTTGCATTGCTCTATCAACTGAAAAGGTAACACTCTCGTCCTCTATACTTAGGGTCAATTTCTTACCGAACACGTCTATCATTGCTTTAGCCGTGTTTAAGAATGGTCTTCCTAATATGAGAGGAACTTGAGAATCTTCTTCCATGTCCAAAACAACAAAATCTACTGGAAATACTAAAGTACCAACTTTAACTAGCATGTTCTCCATTATCCCTCTAGGATATTTTATTGATCTATCGGCTAGTTGTATGCTTATTCTGGTTGGTTTCAATTCTCCAAGGTCTAGTTTAGCGTATAGTGAATACGGCATTAGATTTATACTAGCACCTAAGTCTGCCAATGCTTCTATTGAACTAAGACTTCCCAGAAAACATGGAATTGTGAAACTTCCTGGATCAGATAGTTTTTCTGGTATCTTATTCAACAGCACTGCTGAACAATTAGCATTCATGGTAACAGCCGAGAGTTCTTCCATTTTCTTTCTATTTGAGATTAGATCTTTCAAGAATTTAGCATATCTAGGCATTCCTGAAATCACATCAATGAAAGGAAGATTTACATTTATCTGTTTAAACATATCCAAGAATTTGGATTGCTCGGCTTCAAGTTTCTCTTTCTTCATTTTACTCGGGTAAGGAAGTGGTGGTTGGTATGGTTTAACATAAGGTTTAGCCTTAACTGTGTTATCTTCATTAACCTTTTCAACTACCGGTTCTTTTTCCTTATCTTGATCAGGTTGTGGTTCTTGTGGAGTATGAATAGCTTCATCAGAAGTTAAAGGTATTTCAGGTGGTTTAAGTATTGTACCACTTCTTATGGTAATGGCTTTAGCTGTTTCATTCCGGGGGTTAGCATTTGTATCACTAGGTAGACTTCCCGGTTTTCTTTCACCTATTAACCTTGCTAGGTTACTTACTTCTTGTTCCAGATTTTGAATAGAAGCTTGTTGATTTCTAAATGCTTGAGCATTTTGTTCATTAGTTTGTTTCTGAGATGTGAAAAACTGCGTTTGAGTTTCAACTAGCTTCGTCATCATATCTTCTAAATTCGGCTTTTTATCATCTGTTTGTTGTGGTGGTTTGTTTTGAAAATTAGGTCTTTTCTGCTTGTAAGTATTATTGGATACTTGTTGATTGCTAGGACCTTGTTGGTTGTTGTATGGAATATTTCGGTTATAATTCTGGTTTTGATTGTAAATAGGTCTTGGCGGTTGATAATTATTCTGATAATTATTTCCAGGTCTTTGGTTTATGTATGAAATATTCTCTCTTTGTTCCATTGTTAATTCAATACTGAGACAATCTTTTGTCAAATGTGGTCCTCCACACTGCTCACAACTAATTCGTATTGAGTGAATATCTTTAGTCATCTTTTCCTTTCGTCTCTCGACAGCATCTATCTTTGCGGAAATGGAATCTAAGTCATGGCTAGAATCGGCTCTAGCTGCTTTAGATGATCTAACGATATCTTTTTCTTGGTGCCACTCATGTGAGTGGGAAGCAGTGTTATCAATAATTTTGTAAGCATCAGTTTCGGTTTTCTTTATAATAGAACCACCAGCTGCTATATCTATGTCTTTCCTTGTAGTGATGTCGCATCCTTGGTAGAATATTTGTACTATTTGACAGGTGTCTAAACCATGTTGCGGACATCCTCTCAACAACTTTCCAAATCTTGTCCACGCCTCATATAGAGTTTCATTTGGTTTCTGTGTGAACGTAACAATTTCTCCTTGAAGTCTTACGGCTTTAGATGCAGAAAAGAATTGTTTAAGAAATTTTTCAACTAAAACGTCCCATGTATCGATCGCCCCTTCAGGTAATGATTCCAACCAATCTTTGGCTTCTCCCTTTAAAGTCCAGGGAAATAACATGAGATATATCTGTTCATCCTCCACTTCTCGGATTTTAAATAGTGTGCAGATCCTATTAAAGGTACGTAGATGTTCATTTGGATCTTCTTTCGGCGCACCACTAAATTGGCATTGATTAGTCACCATGTGTAGAATTTGTCCTTTGATTTCATAATCTGGCGCATTAATGTCTGGATGAGTAATTGCGTGACCTTGGCCAGTGCGTTTAGCTCTCATTCGGTCTTCCATACTTGAAGGTTCTGTTACTTCCATAATTGAATTTGTTGAATCGGAATCACTAGAGGATTCTGATTTAATAGTTCGTTCCTCAACAATCTCTGTTTGAATGATTGGTGGTTCCGGAGGAAAATTTAATGGTTCAGGATCTACGAATCGTTCCTGAATATTCTCCGGATTCTCAATTGTGAGGTCGGGTTCAAAAAATGGATTATCGTAAATTTGAACTGGAGTACTTGGTCGACTGGATGACGATTCTAAAGAAAAATCAACGGCGGTAATATTTGCTAAATGTCTTGATCTAGTTACAGGTGGTGAACGTACAAAAGGTGGTGAACGTCTTGCTCGGTGCATTCACTGAATATCCTATTAGTTTTTAAAAGGAAAGAAAAATTATAATAAGTTATCCAATCAATAGACTTTTCTGATTTTGCCCACGTTTCGAATAGCCAAAAGATGCAGCAGAGGGGCAGGATTCGTTTGGTCTCAATATAATTGAGGACTGTTTGGCTCCAATAACCCGGTCCACGTACAAATCCAACTATTACTACGAACCAGAAAATTTTGATGTCTATCAATTTAACCACTTAAAATAAATTTTCGTAATTTTAAGAAATTTAGATAAGAAGTAGAATAAAAATCTATGTCCTAAAACTAGAATAGCGAGAAATAAGAAAGAAAAAGAGCGTGTCGGAAAAAGATCGAAAAAGAAAAATAGTTGAAAAATAAAAGGTGACGGAAAAATAAAAGAAACTTATAACACTTAAAAACACTTGACTAACCTAACCTTATTACTACAACTAACTTAAAATTATAATCGCAAATTGAGATTACTAATTGGAATGATAATTGATACATAGGTAAAAGTCGTCTAAAAATATTAAAGCTTACAGGAAAAACTATATCCCAAATGGAAATAACTTCAAAAGAAACTAAAACTTAAAAAGGCGTCGCAAAATTCTAAAGTACCTAAATCTTAGTCTAAAGAAAAAGCACTTAAGGAATTTTAAGGCAAAGCCTAAAAATCTAGAAGTAAAAATAACCATGGCAAAAACTATGAGTTAAAAATAAATACGAGCGAAAAATACAAAAATTACGCTAAAACGATTAAAAAGGGACAAAATATAAAAATATACAAAAAGTTGTAAAAAATACAATTTTTATAAAAATATTATTTTTATATTATTTATTTATTAAAACTATTAATTTTACAATTTAATTAAACTAATTTAACTAATTATATAAATTGAATAAAAAGTAAAACTAATTATAATAATAATAATTAACTAGGGTTAATAATAATAATAATTAATAATTACCCGTAATAAAAGCTAAATTAGGGTTCTGTCGGTGTCAGAGTGTCTCCGCGAGTCGCGGTATTCCAAGCAGCAAACCCCGCGAGTCGCGGGGTTCCAAAATTCAACTCTGGTACAGTTTTGAATTTGACGCGTTTTTTTTTTTTTTATATTTCCTGTTTTATATTTTCTGTTTTTAAAATCTAAAATATTTATATAATAAAAACTTATATTTTAAAAACTAGAATAAAAATAGAACTACTTTATAATTTTATAAATAAAAATCTTAAAGCTAGATTTATATATATATATTTTTTTTTTCGATTTTTTTTATATATGTTATAAATAAAAATAAAATACTTAAATAAAACTTATATAAAAATAAAGAAACTTTATAAAACTTAAATATTTAACAAAATCTTAAAAATACTTATATTTTTGTTTTTCTTTTTATATTTTTGAATATTTAAAACGTATTTTTATAAAAACGAATTTTAATAAAAGTAAACTAAAAATCTTTTTTTTTTTATATTAGCGTTGCGCTTCCGGCTTTTAAGCTAGATTGTCCCCGGCAGCGGCGCCAAAAATACTTTGATGTTTACGCGAGGTGTATATAAAATAGCTATTAATTTTAGCAGGAAATACTATTAAATACGATACAATTTTACACAAGATATTTATTTATTTAGAGAATGGATATACTTAAACCTTGCTACAACACTTATAGGCAGTGTACCTAATCGTACAGTAGTGTAGTTTTTAGTAAGTCCGGTTCGTTTCACAGGGAAAATCTTTAAACAAAGCTTAACGCTATATTAGTTTACTTTTATAAAAATACAAATATATATATAAGTAATATTATTATTATAAAGGGGGGTTTTTACCGTTTAATGACCGGTTTGTCGATTTTAAAACTTTAGTCGCAGTTAAAACCAAATGTAAAATATAAATACAAGACTTAAATTAAAGCGTAACGTAAATAACGATAATGAAATTGCGAATAATAAAAGTGCGATAAAATAAACTTGCGATAATTAAAAAGTACGATAATTAAAAGTGCAATTAAATACAATAACAATAAAAATGCGTTAATTAGAAGTGCAATTAAATATAAAATAAAGGAAATTAAATATGAAATAAAGGAATTATGCTTATTTAAACTTTCGTAATCATGATGTTTGACGTGTTAATTTTAGTTTTATGCCCATGGGTTAATTGTCCTTTGTCCTGGATTATTTAATATGTCCATCTGGTTTTTGTCCATAACAGTCCATCAGTCATAAATATAAAGTGCGAGTGTCCTCGTCAAATTATCCTTATACCCGAAGTTAAATATTCCAACTAATTGGGGACTTAAACTGTAACAAGATTTTAATACTTTGTTTAATAATTACACCAGGATGTCGACTGAGTGTAACCCAAGGTTTTAATATTTTGTTATCAATTATACCAAGTGTCCTTGTACATAATTTCACCCCTGTTTTAATTATTCTAGTGGCTATTAATCCATTCCCGTGTCCGGTTAAATGAACGATTATTCGTACATATAAATACCCCGCCCATCGTGTCCGATTGAGTGTATATGGTAATTTATAGGGACGCCCAATTGTAAATCTTTATATTAACATTAACAAACTATCATTTAGTTAAACAAATATAAAGCCCATTAATAGCCCATAGTCTAATTTCCACAAGTGTCGTTCTTTTGTCCAAACCCCAATTATGGTACAAAGCCCAATTACCCAATTTTAGTAATTAGCCCAACATCATGATTACTTCGGATTAAATAAGCATAATAATAACTTAGCTACGAGATATTAAATTAAAAAGATTGAACATAACTTACAATGATTAAAAATAGCGTAGCGTTACACGGACATAATTTCGACTTACACCCTTACAACATTTGCTAACATACCCTTATTATTAGGATTTAAAATTAAAATTAAAATTAAAATATAAATTATATATATATTTTTACGTATATATTGAGAGAGAGATAGATATTGGATGATTTTTACGATCAGAATGCGCGAGCTTTATAGGCAGTTTCAAAATTAGGGGCTCCGCGACTCGCGTAGTTTTTGCACTGCAAACTCCGCAACTCGCGGAGTTTGCTTTTACAGCTCACACAAGTTTGGAGCCTTTCTTGCCGACGGTTTATAATATATTATATAATATATAAATAATTATAAGAATTATTTAAATATTATATTATATTTATGTGCATAGTTGACTTGTAATTTTTAGTCCGTTGCGTCGAGCGTTGAGAGTTGACTCTGGTCCCGGTTCCGGATTTTCGAACGTCCTTGCGTACAATTTAATATCTTGTACTTTGCGTTTTGAATCTTGTACTCTTGTAATTTCGAGACGTTTTGAAATGTCCCGTTCTTGTTGATTAAAAACGTTCCATATTAATTGATTTCGTTGCGAGGTTTTGACCTCTATATGAGACGTTTTTCAAAGACTGCATTCATTTTAAAATAAACCATAACCTTTATTTCATCAATAAAGGTTTAAAAAGCTTTACGTAGATTATCAAATAATGATAATCTAAAATATCCTGTTTACACACGACCATTACATAATGGTTTACAATACAAATATGTTACAACAAAATAAGTTTCTTGAATGCAGTTTTACACAATATCATACAAGCATGGACTCCAAATCTCGTCCTTATTTAAGTATGCGACAGCGGAAGCTCTTAATAATCACCTGAGAATAAACATGCTTAAAACGTCAACAAAAATGTTGGTGAGTTATAGGTTTAACCTATATATATCAAATCATAATAATAGACCACAAGATTTCATATTTCAATACATATCCCATACATAGAGATAAAAATCATTCATATGGTGAACACCTGGTAACCGACATTAACAAGATGCATATATAAGAATATCCCCATCATTCCGGGACACCCTTCGGATATGATATAAATTTCGAAGTACTAAAGCATCCGGTACTTTGGATGGGGCTTGTTGGGCCCGATAGATCTATCTTTAGAATTCGCGTCAATTAGGGTGTCTGTTCCCTAATTCTTAGATTACCAGACTTAATAAAAAGGGGCATATTCGATTTCGATAATTCAACCATAGAATGTAGTTTCACGTACTTGTGTCTATTTTGTAAATCATTTATAAAACCTGCATGTATTCTCATCCCAAAAATATTAGATTTTAAAAGTGGGACTATAACTCACTTTCACAGATTTTTACTTCGTCGGGAAGTAAGACTTGGCCACTGTTGATTCACGAACCTATAACAATATATACATATATATTAAAGTATGTTCAAAATATATTTACAACACTTTTAATATATTTTGATGTTTTAAGTTTATTAAGTCAGCTGTCCTCGTTAGTAACCTATAACTAGTTGTCCACAGTTAGATGTACAGAAATAAATCGATAAATATTACCTTGAATCAATCCACGACCCAGTGTATACGTATCTCAGTATTGATCACAACTCAAACTATATATATTTTGGAATCAACCTCAACCCTGTATAGCTAACTCCAACATTCACATATAGAGTGTCTATGATTGTTCCGAAATATATATAGATGTGTCGACATGATAGGTCGAAACATTGTATACGTGTCTATGGTATCTCAAGATTACATAATATACAATACAAGTTGATTAAGTTATGGTTGGAATAGATTTGTTACCAATTTTCACGTAGCTAAAATGAGAAAAATTATCCAATCTTGTTTTACCCATAACTTCTTCATTTTAAATCCGTTTTGAGTGAATCAAATTGCTATGGTTTCATATTGAACTCTATTTTATGAATCTAAACAGAAAAGTATAGGTTTATAGTCGGAAAAATAAGTTACAAGTCATTTTTGTAAAGGTAGTCATTTCAGTCGAAAGAACGACGTCTAGATGACCATTTTAGAAAACATACTTCCACTTTGAGTTTAACCATAATTTTTGGATATAGTTTCATGTTCATAATAAAAATCATTTTCTCAGAATTACAACTTTTAAATCAAAGTTTATCATAGATTTTAATTAACTAACCCAAAACAGCCCGCGGTGTTACTACGACGGCATAAATCCGGTTTTACGGTGTTTTTCGTGTTTCCAGGTTTTAAATCATTAAGTTAGCATATCATATAGATATAGAACATGTGTTTAGTTAATTTTAAAAGTCAAGTTAGAAGGATTAACTTTTGTTTGCGAACAAGTTTAGAATTAACTAAACTATGTTCTAGTGATTACGAGTTTAAACCTTCGAATAAGATAGTTTTATATATATGAATTGAATGATGTTATGAACATCATTACTACCTTAAGTTCCTTGGATAAACCTACTGGAAAAGAGAAAAATGGATCTAGCTTCAACGGATCCTTGGATGGCTCGAAGTTCTTGAAGCAGAATCATGACACGAAAACAAGTTCAAGTAAGATCATCACTTGAAATAAGATTGTTATAGTTATAGAAATTGAACTAAAGTTTGAATATGATTATTACCTTGTATTAGAATGATAACCTACTATAAGAAACAAAGATTCCTTGAGGTTGGATGATCACCTTACAAGATTGGAAGTGAGCTAGCAAACTTGAAAGTATTTTTGATTTTATGTAACTAGAACTTGTAGAATATATGAAGAACACTTAGAACTTGAAGATAGAACTTGAGAGAGATCAATTAGATGAAGAAAATTGAAGAATGAAAGTGTTTTTAGGTGTTTTTGGTCGTTGGTGTATGGATTAGATATAAAGGATATGTAATTTTGTTTTCATGTAAATAAGTCATGAATGATTACTCATATTTTTGTAATTTTATGAGATATTTCATGCTAGTTGCCAAATGATGGTTCCCACATGTGTTAGGTGACTCACATGGGCTGCTAAGAGCTGATCATTGGAGTGTATATACCAATAGTACATACATCTAAAAGCTGTGTATTGTACGAGTACGAATACGGGTGCATACGAGTAGAATTGTTGATGAAACTGAACGAGGATGTAATTGTAAGCATTTTTGTTAAGTAGAAGTATTTTGATAAGTGTATTGAAGTCTTTAAAAAGTGTATAAATACATATTAAAACACTACATGTATATACATTTTAACTGAGTCGTTAAGTCATCGTTAGTCGTTAGATGTAAGTGTTGTTTTGAAACCTTTAGGTTAACGATCTTGTTAAATGTTGTTAACCCAATGTTTATAATATCAAATGAGATTTTAAATTATTATATTATCATGATATTATCATGTATGAATATCTCTTAATATGATATATATACATTAAATGTCTTTACAACGATAATCGTTACGTATATGTCTCGTTTAAAAATCATTAAGTTAGTAGTCTTGTTTTTACATATGTAGTTCATTGTTAATATACTTAATGATATGTTTACTTATCATAGTATCATTTTAACTATATATATATCCATATATATGTCATCATATAGTTTTTACAAGTTTTAACGTTCGTGAATCACCGGTCAACTTGGGTGGTCAATTGTCTATATGAAACATATTTCAATTAATCAAGTCTTAACAAGTTTGATTGCTTAACATGTTGGAAACATTTAATCATGTAAATATCAATCTCAATTAATATATATAAACATGGAAAAGTTCGGGTCACTACAGTACCTACCCGTTAAATAAATTTCGTCCCGAAATTTTAAGCTGTTGAAGGTGTTGACGAATCTTCTGGAAATAGATGCGGGTATTTCTTCTTCATCTGATCTTCACGCTCCCAGGTGAACTCGGGTCCTCTACGAGCATTCCATCGAACCTTAACAATTGGTATCTTGTTTTGCTTAAGTCTTTTAACCTCACGATCCATTATTTCGACGGGTTCTTCGATGAATTGAAGTTTTTCGTTGATTTGGATTTCATCTAACGGAATAGTGAGATCTTCTTTAGCAAAACATTTCTTCAAATTCGAGACGTGGAAAGTGTTATGTACAGCCGCGAGTTGTTGAGGTAACTCAAGTCGGTAAGCTACTGGTCCGACACGATCAATAATCTTGAATGGCCCAATATACCTTGGATTTAATTTCCCTCGTTTACCAAATCGAACAACGCCTTTCCAAGGTGCTACTTTAAGCATGACCATCTCTCCAATTTCAAATTCTATATCTTTTCTTTTAATGTCAGCGTAGCTCTTTTGTCGACTTTGGGCGGTTTTCAACCGTTGTTGAATTTGGATGATCTTCTCGGTAGTTTCTTGTATAATCTCCGGACCCGTAATTTGTCTATCCCCCACTTCACTCCAACAAATCGGAGACCTGCACTTTCTACCATAAAGTGCTTCAAACGGCGCCATCTCAATGCTTGAATGGTAGCTGTTGTTGTAGGAAAATTCTGCTAACGGTAGGTGTCGATCCCAACTGTTTCCGAAATCAATAACACATGCTCGTAGCATGTCTTCAAGCGTTTGTATCGTCCTTTCGCTCTGCCCATCAGTTTGTGGATGATAGGCAGTACTCATGTCTAGACGAGTTCCTAATGCTTGCTGTAATGTCTGCCAGAATCTTGAAATAAATCTGCCATCCCTATCAGAGATAATAGAGATTGGTATTCCATGTCTGGAGATGACTTCCTTCAAATACAGTCGTGCTAACTTCTCCATCTTGTCTTCTTCTCTTATTGGCAGGAAATGTGCTGATTTGGTGAGACGATCAACTATTACCCAAATAGTATCAAAACCACTTGCAGTCCTTGGCAATTTAGTGATGATCTCCATGGTAATGTTTTCCCATTTCCATTCCGGGATTTCGGGTTGTTGAAGTAGACCTGATGGTTTCTGATGCTCAGCTGTGACCTTAGAACACGTCAAACATTCTCCTACGTATTTAGCAACATCGGCTTTCATACCCGGCCACCAAAAATGTTTCTTGAGATCCTTATACATCTTCCCCGTTCCAGGATGTATTGAGTATCTGGTTTTATGAGCTTCTCTAAGTACTATTTCTCTCATATCTCCAAATTTTGGTACCCAAATACTTTCAGCCCTATACCGGGTTCCGTCTTCCCGAATATTAAGATGCTTCTCCGATCCTTTGGGTATTTCATCCTTTAAATTTCTCTCTTTTAAAACTCCTTGTTGCGCCTCCTTTATTTGAGTAGTAAGGTTATTATGAATCATTATATTCATAGATTTTACTCGAATGGGTTCTCTGTCCTTCCTGCTCAAGGCATCGGCTACCACATTTGCCTTCCCCGGGTGGTAACGAATCTCAAAGTCGTAATCATTCAATAATTCAATCCACCTACGCTGCCTCATATTCAGTTGTTTCTGATTAAATATGTGTTGAAGACTTTTGTGGTCGGTATATATAATACTTTTGACCCCATATAAGTAGTGCCTCCAAGTCTTTAATGCAAAAACAACCGCGCCTAATTCCAAATCATGCGTCGTATAATTTTGTTCGTGAATCTTCAATTGTCTAGACGCATAAGCAATCACCTTCGTTCGTTGCATTAATACACAACCGAGACCTTGCTTTGATGCGTTACAATAAATCACAAAATCATCATTCCCTTCAGGCAATGACAATATAGGTGCCGTAGTTAGCTTTTTCTTCAATAACTGAAACGCTTTCTCTTGTTCATCATTCCATTCAAATTTCTTCTCTTTATGCGTTAATGCAGTCAAGGGTTTTGCTATTCTGGAAAAGTCTTGGATGAACCTTCTGTAGTAACCAGCTAGTCCTAAAAACTGGCGTATGTGTTTCGGAGTTTTCGGGGTTTCCCACTTTTCAACAGTTTCTATCTTTGCCGGATCCACCTTAATACCTTCTTTGTTCACTATGTGACCGAGGAATTGAACTTCTTCCAACCAAAATGCATACTTTGAAAACTTAGCGTACAATTCTTCCTTCCTCAATACTTCTAACACCTTTCTCAAATGTTCACCGTGTTCTTGGTCATTCTTTGAGTAAATAAGTATGTCATCAATGAAAACAATGACAAACTTGTCAAGGTATGGTCCACACACTCGGTTCATAAGGTCCATGAACACAGCTGGTGCATTAGTTAAACCAAATGGCATGACCATAAACTCGTAATGACCGTAACGTGTTTTGAAAGCAGTCTTTGGAATATCATCTTCTTTCACCCGCATTTGATGATACCCGGAACGTAAGTCAATCTTTGAATAAACAGACGAGCCTTGTAGTTGATCAAATAAGTCGTCGATTCTCGGTAGTGGGTAGCGGTTCTTGATGGTAAGTTTGTTCAACTCTCGGTAGTCGATACACAACCTGAATGTACCATCTTTCTTCTTGACAAACAAAACAGGAGCTCCCCACGGTGATGTGCTTGGTCGAATGAAACCACGCTCTAAAAGTTCTTGTAATTGGCTTTGCAGTTCTTTCATCTCGCTGGGTGCGAGTCTATAAGGAGCACGAGCTATTGGTGCAGCTCCTGGTACAAGATCTATTTGAAATTCAACGGATCGATGTGGGGGTAATCCTGGTAATTCTTTCGGAAATACATCAGGAAATTCTTTTGCAATGGGAACATCATTGATGCTCTTTTCTTCAGTTTGTACTTTCTCGACGTGTGCTAGAACAGCATAGCAACCTTTTCTTATTAGTTTTTGTGCCTTCAAATTACTAATAAGATGTAGCTTCGTGTTGCCCTTTTCTCCGTACACCATTAAGGGTTTTCCTTTTTCTCGTATAATGCGAATTGCATTTTTGTAACAAACGATCTCTGCTTTCACTTCTTTCAACCAGTCCATACCGATTATCACATCAAAACTCCCTAACTCTACTGGTATCAAATCAATCTTAAATGTTTCGCTAACCAGTTTAATTTCTCGATTCCGACATATATTATCTGCTGAAATTAATTTACCATTTGCTAATTCGAGTAAAAATTTACTATCCAAAGGCGTCAATGGACAACTTAATTTAGCACAAAAATCTCTATTCATATAGCTTCTATCCGCACCCGAATCAAATAAAACGTAAGCAGATTTATTGTCAATAAGAAACGTACCCGTAACAAGCTCTGGGTCTTCCTGTGCCTCTGCCGCATTAATATTGAAAACTCTTCCGCGGCCTTGTCCATTCGTGTTCTCCTGGTTCGGGCAATTTCTAATAATGTGGCCCGGTTTTCCACATTTATAACAAACTACATTGGCATAACTTGCTCCGACACTACTTGCTCCGCCATTACTCGTTCCGACACCATTTGTTCCTTTCGTTCTATTAACCCCTGGTCCGTAGACCTCACACTTTGCCGCGCTATGACCATTTCTTTTACACTTGTTGCAAAATTTGGTGCAGAACCCCGAGTGATACTTTTCACACCTTTGGCATAGCTGCTTCTGATTGTTGTTGTTGTTGCGGTTATTATTGTTGTTGGGATGATTGTTGTAGTTGCTGTTGTTGTTGTTGTTGTTGTTGTTGTTGTTGTTGTTGGGCCATTTGTTGTAGTTACGATTGATGTTGCGATTGTTGGGATAATTGTTGCGATTATTGTTGTAATTGCTGTTGTTGTTGTATTGGTGATTCTTATCACCGTTTTCCTCCCACTTTCTTTTGACTTGCTTCACATTGGCCTCTTCAGCAGTCTGTTCTTTAATTCTTTCTTCAATCTGGTTCACTAGTTTTTGAGCCATTCTACATGCCTGTTGTATGGAGGCGGGCTCGTGTGAACTTATATCTTCTTGGATTCTCTCCGGTAATCCTTTCACAAACGCGTCGATCTTCTCTTCCTCATCTTCGAAAGCTCCCGGACACAATAGGCACAATTCTGTGAATCGTCTTTCGTACGTGGTAATATCAAATCCTTGAGTTCGTAACCCTCTAAGTTCTGTCTTGAGCTTGTTGACCTCAGTTCTGGGACGGTACTTCTCGTTCATCAAGTGCTTGAATGCTGACCACGGTAGTGCGTACGCATCATCTTGTCCCACTTGCTCTAGATAGGTATTCCACCATGTTAACGCAGAACCTGTGAAGGTATGCGTAGCGTACTTCACTTTGTCCTCTTCAGTACACTTACTTATGGCAAACACCGATTCGACCTTCTCGGTCCACCGTTTCAATCCGATCGGTCCTTCGGTTCCATCAAATTCTAAAGGTTTGTAGGCAGTGAGTTCTTTGTAGGTGCATCCTACACGATTTCCTGTACTGCTAGATCCAAGGTTATTGTTGGTATGTAGCGCAGCCTGTACTGCGGCTATGTTTGAAGCTAGAAAAGTACGGAATTCCTCTTCATTCATATTCACGGTGTGTCGAGTAGTCGGTGCCATTTCCTTCAAAATAGTCAAATGGAACAAGTTAATCATACAGAATATTAAGAGTAGTTAATAGTATTTCGTAGCATAATATGAACTCATTTATAAAAGCTTTTTCTTCATATTAGCATTTTATAAGTTTAAATTCGGGTAGTACCTACCCGTTAAGTTCATACTTAGTAGCTAATATACAATTCAACTACTACAATTCTATATGAAAAACTGATTATAATAATATTTCGCGTTCAAACTTTTACACAATATTTTACAAACTTACAATACCGCTTATTTTACATATAGCATGAAATATAGCACACAATAAATTTGATACAAGATGGTTGTGAAGATAATTCTAGCTAGTACACAAGTCGTTCAGCAAAGGCAATAAAGACACGTAATTCACACATCCAGAAACAAGTCATGCATTCTGGTTTTACTAGGATTACTTCCCATCCTTGGTCTTGTGGAACATAACCGTTATGGCCGTTGATAAGACAGCGTGTTGTAACATCGTCAAAGGGACGAGGGTTACGTAATGTCCAACAGTCCCGTAACAACCTAAAAACCTCATTTCTTACCCCAATTACCGACTCCGTCACTTGTGGGAACGTTTTGTTTAATAGTTGTAGCCCGATGTTCTTGTTCTCACTTTGGTGAGAAGCGAACATTACTAATCCGTAAGCATAACATGCTTCTTTATGTTGCATGTTAGCCGCTTTTTCTAAATCACGAAGTCCAATATTCGGATATATTGAGTCAAAATAATTTCTTAACTCATTGCGTAAAATAGCATTTGGGTTCCCCGCAATATATGCGTCAAAGTAAACACATCGTAACTTATGGATTTCCCAATGTGATATCCCCCCATCTTTCGAACGAAAGCCTTTCATAAACCAAGGCATTCTTGGAACGTTCTTCGAATGTCTTACAAACTGATCTCGCCTTAAATAGTTGTGCCGAAGAATTTTGACCGACTCTAGACAAGATTTCATCAATCATGTCTCCGGGTAGGTCTCTTAAAATATTGGGTTGTCTATCCATTTTGTATTTTTATACTGTAAAATAGACAAGAGTTAGATTCATAAAAAAAAATACATATTAATACAAGCAATTTTTACATATATCATAAAGCATAAGCACACTATATTACATATATTACACCACACGAATACAACTATCTTATTCCGACTCGCTTGTTTCTTCTTCTTCGGTTTTGGTTCGTTTTGCCAAGTTTCTAGGGATATATGATGTTCCCCTAATACGAGCCGTAATTTTCCACATTGGTTTAGAAAAACCTGGTGGTTTAGAGGTTCCCGGGTCATTGTTACAACTTAAGGACTTCGGGGGTTGACGATACATATAAAGTTCATCGGGGTTGGAATTAGATTTCTCTATTTTTATGCCATTTCCCTTATTATTTTCTTTTGCCTTTTTAAATTCAGTTGGGGTAATTTCTATAACATCATCGGAATTCTCGTCGGAATCCGATTCATCGGAGAATTGGTAATCCTCCCAACATTTTGCTTCCTTGGCGGAAACACCATTGACCATAATTAACCTTGGTCGGTTGGTTGAGGATTTTCTTTTACTTAACCTTTTTATTATTTCCCCCACCGGTTCTATTTCTTCATCTGGTTCCGATTCTTCTTCCGGTTCCGATTCTTCTTCCGGTTCCGAGTCTTCTTCCGGTTCCTCTTCGGGAACTTGTGAATCAGTCCACGAATCAT
Organism: Rutidosis leptorrhynchoides; assembly: GCF_046630445.1. Classification (NCBI taxonomy): domain Eukaryota; kingdom Viridiplantae; phylum Streptophyta; class Magnoliopsida; order Asterales; family Asteraceae; genus Rutidosis; species Rutidosis leptorrhynchoides. The sequence continues at coordinate 161,739,109 of NC_092343.1, read as the reverse complement.
TCCAATTTACATTTGACTCTTCATTATTATTAGGTGAGTCAATGGGACTTGTTCTAGAGGTAGACATCTACCACATAATATCAAACGCGTTAAGAGATTAATATATCACATAATATTCACATGTTAAAAATATATAGTTTCCAACAAAATTTGTTAAGCAATCATTTTTCAAGTAAACACGGTCGAAGTCCAGACTCACTAATGCATCCTAACAAACTCGATAAGACACACTAATGCAAAATTCTGGTTCTCTAAGACCAACGCTCGGATACCAACTGAAATGTCCCGTTCTTATTGATTAAAAACGTTCCATATTAATTGATTTCGTTGCGAGGTTTTGACCTCTATATGAGACGTTTTTCAAAGACTGCATTCATTTTAAAACAAACCATAACCTTTATTTCATCAATAAAGGTTTAAAAAGCTTTACGTAGATTATCAAATAATGATAATCTAAAATATCCTGTTTACACACGACCATTACATAATGGTTTACAATACAAATATGTTACAACAAAATAAGTTTCTTGAATGCAGTTTTACACAATATCATACAAGCATGGACTCCAAATCTCGTCCTTATTTAAGTATGCGACAGCGGAAGCTCTTAACAATCACCTGAGAATAAACATGCTTAGTACGTCAACAAAAATGTTGGTGAGTTATAGGTTTAACCTATATATATCAAATCATAATAATAGACCACAAGATTTCATATTTCAATACATATCCCATACATAGAGATAAAAATCATTCATATGGTGAACACCTGGTAACCGACATTAACAAGATGCATATATTGTAACATCCCGCGTTTTTCCGTTAAATTTATTTTAACACCGTCTTTTTTTTATATATATATAATATCTTTCGTCATTTAAATTTGTATCCTTCGTTAACTATCGTTCATAACATCCTCGTTATTTAATTATAACGTCACCCGTTTACTCGGGCGTTTCAAAATAATTCGTTTGGATAATCCACGCACCCGACTACAAACTTGAGGGACTAAACTTGCCAAAAGACCAAACTTTTGACTAGGTCAAAGTGGTCAAACCACTCTCCACCATTCATTAATTCTATTTTCATTTTCCTTTTTCCTTCATACTTTCCATTTTCCTTTCAATTCTCCAATTTGAAGATTCATCATCCATTTTAATTCAAGCAATCAAACATCAAAACAAACTACATATTCTTGATCCTCTCACCATCCTCTTCGATTTGATGCTAACCACTTCGATTTTGGGTAACATTTCTAAAACACTAGATTTCTTTAAATTCGTGTTCTTGACTTATAAAGTTGTTAATTAGTGTCTATGGCTCATCGTGATGTCGTGTATGTAATTTGTATGCTCGATTCGTTGTTTTTGGTGTAACTAGTTCATTATGAAAATTTGCTTGCTAAATCTTTGATTTTGAATGATCAAATGTTGTTAGATTGTTAAAGTGCATGTTTTAAAAGTGTTACTAGTATCATTAGCTTCGTTTTGATGTATAGGTTGATTAAGGAAACTCCAAGAACATGATTAGTGATTTTGTGAACTTGGATTAGGGTTTGATAAGCTTTAGATAAACTTTTGATGCACCAAATGCTATGAAATATTGTAGATAAGAATTTTGTTGCAATGTGTGTATGATTACCTTCGAAACGGCATATCATACATGTAAATTGGTTACCCGAATCATAAAATGCGTTTTAGAACTTGAAACTTTGATTATGAACGTTTAATGCGGTTTTTGGTTGTTGTTAGTGATGAATTGCTTGATGAAATGTGCTTAGTTGTTTTCCTTGTCAAATTACCTTTATAATGATATAGGTTATGCGTTTTAAGTGTTTTCGGTGCATGAAATGTGTTATATTGTATTTTGGTTCGTGACTTGGACCATTTTTCTGCAAACTGCATGATTCCCAGGTATTGCGCGCCGCGCATTTACCCGCGCGCCGCGCAGAATCAGAGATCCCAGATGTTTGCCTTCTTGGTTGAGTTCTGACCAGAAATTGCACTTGGGTGCGCGCCGCGCAACCTAGTGCGCGCCGCGCAAAAGCCCCAGGCCACTCTCTTTTGTTTTTAAATGTCACAAAAATGTTTCCGCTTAACTAAAACTCCGTTTAACATGAAACTTGACTATTAGGCTCTTATATGACTTCTCGTCTTGGGAAAATTGTCGGATACCCGACCCGACCCCGTTGACTTTGACTTTGACCAAGTTTGACTTTTAGTCAAACTTAACCAAACGATTATACAATCGTTCTAACATACTTAACTACTTGTATCGTGCATGAAACTTGACAAATTGATCCACGTGCTATATTAATCAAGTCGTAACGAGCCATAGGACTAATTGAACATCTTTGACCGTTTGTGTTTACCGTTATTGATACAACCTATATGTTTAGGTCAAGACTAGCTTTGTCTTTGCGCGCGTCTACTTGTTGAAGTACTTTATTAACTCTTGCACTCAAGGTGAGATCATAGTCCCACTTTTACTCTTTTTGAACTTATATTTGGGATGAGAAAACATAAATGATTCTTTTAAACTAACTGAACACAAGAACGGGAAAACAAACATTCTACATACGAGTTTAGAACAAAATCCTCAATTCAATTATCATTAGTTGCATTTGCAGGGTGTAAGTGTAGGCGTGAACTTATGTTGTATGGCCATATGGGTTTGACAACCCTCATCTTTGACGGTTCGCTACCGTCTACGGATGAAATATATTTTCGGGAAACAGTGTTGTTCTAGCACTAATTAATGGGGTATTCAACGGACGGAATGTTAAGCTTTGATAATTGGGTGCTCGTGAATATTAACTTTAGAATGTATTACTATTATTTCAACTTTGCAAACCTTGTGGTTCTACTTACTTACTTTTACTCACTTACTTACTTAAACCTATGATTTCACCAACGTTTTTCGTTGACAGATTTCTATGTTTTTCTCAGGGCTTGCACGATATGTGAAACATGCTTCCGCTCACTATTTGATACTTGCATTGGATGTCGAGTATACATGCATTTCATGGAGCGTCTTTGACTTTACTTTAAACCGTGTCGCCTAGATTTCATTTGTACTTATAACCTTGTAACTTAACCTATGGTTGAACTATTCTTGTAAACTTTGAAAACAATCTTTATTTTGAAATGAAGGCGACATATTTTGGTCAAACGTTGTCATAAAGACTTATGACCAGGTAATGGGACCCACGTAGACGACGCCGTCACTTGACGATTTGTCGGGGTCGCTACAAGTGGTATCAGAGCCTTGGTTGTAGGGATTTAGAGTTCATTTGTGTCCACCCCGAGTCATAGGGTACATAGGTGAATCTAGACTACAACCGGCATATAGACTGAAGTAGGAATTATTTGACTAATTGTGCATTTATACTCGAACTCTTCTATCATATCTAACTCGTATTCGATCTTGATCTTACGTTGATAAATTTTGTTGATGCGCCACCTTGACTTTATGAAGTAATGTTAAATGCACATGAGAATCAGGGTAATATAATTTCCGGGATTATATTACGGTGATTCACATGGACGTTCCGACATTATGACATAGAGAATTTAAGGCGAGTCAAGGAAAATTTTCTCTCTATCCTTATTCCATGCCACGGTTAGTATTGTTGAAAATACTAACCAACGATATTCTTGTCTCATGAAGGAACAATGGCTCACCAAGGTCAACACAATACTCCTCTCGAAACTCTAGAACAAGCTCTTCAACGAATGATAACCACCGCCGTGGGTACGGCCGTGGCCGATCACTTTTCTAACAACAACAATCATGGAGCCGGTAATTCAATCGAAGGTTGCTCCTACAAGAACTTCATGAAGTACAATCCTCCCACTTTCGATGGAACCGGGGGACCGGTTACTCTCACCCGATGGTTTGAACAAATGGAGACCGTTTTTAACACAAGCGGTTGTCGAGACCAAGATAAGGTCAAGTTTTCCACCCTCACTTTCACCGGTATTGCTATCTCATGGTGGACCACGTATGTACAATTAGTGGGAAGTAATGAAGCCCACACACTCTCTTGGACCGAATTAAGAGAAAGAATGATCACCGAATACTTCCCGCGCGACGAGACTCGAAGGCTCGAACAGGGTCTAAGGAATTTAAAAACGGTCGGAAATGACCTCGAAGCTTATAATCAACGGTTTACCGAACTAGTCTCGATGTGTCCAAATCTCATGACTCCCGAATCCCTAAGAGTCGAACTTTACATGGATGGCCTCCCTAAGAGCATTCAACACAAGGTAATGACATCTCAACCCACTAACCTACAAGAGGCTTTAACAATGGCCCGCCAAGCCTTAGAAACGGTGAATGAAATGGAAGCACCGGCACCAATGGTCGAGAACCACCCGAGTAACAACAAAAGAACATGGGAAGCCTCTCAATCAAGCAACCACAACAATAACAACAACCCCGCCAAGAAGCCTCTTACCTCCAACGACAAGAAAGGCTATGCCGGAAAACTACCTTTTTGTAACGAATGCCACAAGCATCACTTTGAAGGATGTGGCAGGTTTCGCCACCGGCGCCAAGGACCCGTCGCTCGAAAGATGCCCAACGCACACAGAACGGGTGCTTGCTTCGAATGTGGCCAACTGGGTCATTTTAGGAATGTGTGCCCAAATAAGAAAATCAACCCCAACGCACGCCGTTGAACCTTCAACATCGACACCTAGGATGCCCGGAACGACGATGGACTAGTAACGGGTACGTTTCTTCACAACAAACCGTATACTTCATACTTATTCGATTCCATTACCGCTAGACGTTTTATAACCAAGTCTTTGACTCGTACTCTTTGCACTCCACTTTTTCCCTAGACACTACTTAGGCAATTTAAGTGACCAACGGAATATATTGTGTGCCTATAAATTTTATCAGAGGATATACGTTAAGAATTATGACTTGACACCTATAGAACTAAGGAGCTCAAAACCTATTCGTTAAGGAGAAATTTTTTTTTTTCTTCTTTCTTTCTTTCCTACAATTATGTATGGATTTTTGTGAACTAAATAATTTTCGGTTGAAAACCGATACCCTCCCCCTCGCATCCATGACCTCATGATTATTTGCATGAATCCCGTATGTTCCAAATCGACCTCCGTTCCGGTTATCATCAATTGGGGGTTAAGGGAGACGATGTCTCCTGAGTCTTTTCCGAACTCGCAACGTTAGTTGTAAATCTCTCTTAGTACCATTCGATTTATCCAAGGCTCGTCCGTATCCATAAACCTCTTAACCCACGTATGCAAACTTATCTAGACAAGTCTGTTATCGAATTTATAGATGATATCTTAACTTATTCAAGTAAAGAAGGAAAACGAACAACATCACCAGCTTACGCTCGAACTTTTGAGAAAAGAGCAACTCTATATCAAATTCTCCGAGTGGGAATTTTTGTTGAACGAAGTCTAATTTTCTAGACCATGATGCTAATGGTCAAGGCATTACAATCAATCTCGAAATCAAGCCACACATAATCAGGAAACTCTCCCCACTCAGACTTGTATTCATAAAATCTTAGATCTCGCCGGTTATTACCGAAGATTCATTTCTAACTTTTCTCGTGTTACACGACTTCTAACCTCGTTAACTCATTGAGGGAAAATTCAAACCCCTCCGTGCCCGGGCCCTGAGCGTGATTTTCACACCAACATTTCTAGCTAAATTCGTATAGCAACAGATGGAACTCAAACATGGAAATATTTCTACTTGAACGCCGAAAGGCATACTCTCTCGACTCAAAATCAACGTAACTAAAAATTCGTTATTTTGCACGAAGAATTCGAATACTAAATTATGGATCCGATCAATTTTCTCGTCATCTCATACCACACTACATACCTCTGATATTTCACCGTTACCGTCTGATATTACGGGAATTTAAGATAACACACACTCCAAGGATACCTCATTCTTCTTTGACTTAACGTCCTTGTGTTGCTGATAATTGGCCAACTACTATTCAACCCCGAACTATACAACTACGTGTACTATCTCGTTTCCTTTTTCAAACCTCAACTTTTGACAACTAGATGCACGATATGGCTACCTCGAGATGTAAACTCACTCTACTCTAAGTTCTCATTGCAATTCTCTTTCAAACCTCAACTTCTATCTTTATCGCCCGCACTCCCGTATAAGGGAACTTTTTGTAAAACTTCTCAATGGATAGAGAAACTCCTCATATTACATTAATATTCGCCACGAGGGTGAGTAGTCCTAACGAACATTTTCGAACCCTAACTAACTTGTTCAAACATATCTTAAGAGATTCTATTCCAACACGGTGCATCTTTGTCAATTATCACGTATCGAAATACTCGTTTCACTTCTAGTTTTGCAAGAAACCTTAGGATCCACTTAGACATGTGTACCGCGTATCTTCCACAACCCGACGAACCGAACAAACGAACGATTTACGTCTTGGAAAGACATGTTACAAACTCGTGTTGTCACCTTTAGCAGATCCCTCTTACAACAGTAGTTACCACTCGTGTGTTCACACGCACTTTCCAAAACCCTATATGACCGCTAATGTCATACCCCTGTTCATTTAACCAAAGCATCAACCACCGAAATCTGAACTCCATCAAGAAACAACAATTGAGATCGTTCAAGTCCGAGAAGGGCTCGAGACAACCCATTGTCGCCAGAAGAGTTATACCAAACTTAGATGAAAAACCTCACCAAACCCAGTGTGTAACCGCGTAATATTGAGAAACCGCACCTTGGAAGGGTGTAATCCATTTTGGGAAATCGAGAAAGGCTATATCCGCAATATTGAACCTTTTGAAACCTTGGGGCGTATTGGAACCGCTTCCTACCGTTTAGAACTTCCGACTCAATTAAGTTTCAGTTTACCCTACATTTCGTGTAACAAACTTAGAAACGTGTCCTGCGGAACAGGAACGTGCAATCCTGCTAGATACATAAACTATCGATGACAAACTACTCTTCATAGGAAAACCAGTTGAAACCGGGGATCGTAAAAACCAAACCTTAATACAACGTGAAACCCTAACTATCCAAATTCATGAGAACACTCAAGGACGTACCTTCACTTATTCATAGCATTGACATCTCCGGTCTCGAGTGAGAGGCATCGATTATTACTTCCAACTAAATTTCGGGACAAAATTTCTTTTGAGGTGTGGATAATGTAACATCCCGCGTTTTTCCGTTAAATTTATTTTAACACCGTCTTTTTTTATATATATATATAATATCTTTCGTCATTTAAATTTGTATCCTTCGTTAACTATCGTTCATAACATCCTCATTATTTAATTATAACGTCACCCGTTTACTCGGGCGTTTCAAAATAATTCGTTTGGATAATCCACGCACCCGACTACAAACTTGAGGGACTAAACTTGCTAAAAGACCAAACTTTTGACTAGGTCAAAGTGGTCAAACCACTCTCCACCATTCATTAATTCTATTTTCATTTTCCTTTTTCCTTCATACTTTCCATTTTCCTTTCAATTCTCCAATTTGAAGATTCATCATCCATTTCAATTCAAGCAATCAAACATCAAAACAAACTACATATTCTTGATCCTCTCACCATCCTCTTCGATTTGATGCTAACCACTTCGATTTTGGGTAACATTTCTAAAACACTAGATTTCTTTAAATTCGTGTTCTTGACTTATAAAGTTGTTAATTAGTGTCTATGGCTCATCGTGATGTCGTGTATGTAATTTGTATGCTCGATTCGTTGTTTTTGGTGTAACTAGTTCATTATGAAAATTTGCTTGCTAAATCTTTGATTTTGAATGATCAAATGTTGTTAGATTGTTAAAGTGCATGTTTTAAAAGTGTTACTAGTATCATTAGCTTCGTTTTGATGTATAGGTTGATTAAGGAAACTCCAAGAACATGATTAGTGATTTTGTGAACTTGGATTAGGGTTTGATAAGCTTTAGATAAACTTTTGATGCACCAAATGCTATGAAATATTGTAGATAAGAATTTTTTTGCAATGTGTGTATGATTACCTTCGAAACGGCATATCATACATGTAAATTGGTTGCCCGAATCATAAAATGCGTTTTAGAACTTGAAACTTTGATTATGAACGTTTAATGCGGTTTTTGGTTGTTGTTAGTGATGAATTGCTTGATGAAATGTGCTTAGTTGTTTTCCTTGTCAAATTACCTTTATAATGATATAGGTTATGCGTTTTAAGTGTTTTCGGTGCATGAAATGTGTTATATTGTATTTTGGTTCGTGACTTGGACCATTTTTCTGCAAACTGCATGATTCCCAGGTATTGCGCGCCGCGCATTTACCCGCGCGCCGCGCAGAATCAGAGATCCCAGATGTTTGCCTTCTTGGTTGAGTTCTGACCAGAAATTGCACTTGGGTGCGCGCCGCGCAACCCAGTGCGCGCCGCGCAAAAGCCCCAGGCCACTCTCTTTTGTTTTTAAATGTCACAAAAATGTTTCCGCTTAACTAAAACTCCGTTTAACATGAAACTTGACTATTAGGCTCTTATATGACTTCTCGTCTTGGGAAAATTGTCGGATACCCGACCCGACCCCGTTGACTTTGACTTTGACCAAGTTTGACTTTTAGTCAAACTTAACCAAACGATTATACAATCGTTCTAACATACTTAACTACTTGTATCGTGCATGAAACTTGACAAATTGATCCACGTGCTATATTAATCAAGTCGTAACGAGCCATAGGACTAATTGAACATCTTTGACCGTTTGTGTTTACCGTTATTGATACAACCTATATGTTTAGGTCAAGACTAGCTTTGTCTTTGCGCGCGTCTACTTGTTGAAGTACTTTATTAACTCTTGCACTCAAGGTGAGATCATAGTCCCACTTTTACTCTTTTTGAACTTATATTTGGGATGAGAAAACATAAACGATTCTTTTGAACTAAGTGAACACAAGAACGGGAAAACAAACATTCTACATACGAGTTTAGAACAAAATCCTCAATTCAATTATCATTAGTTACATTTGCAGGGTGTAAGTGTAGGCGTGAACTTATGTTGTATGGCCATATGGGTTTGACAACCCTCATCTTTGACGGTTCGCTACCGTCTACGGATGAAATATATTTTCGGGAAACAGTGTTGTTCTAGCACTAATTAATGGGGTATTCAACGGACGGAATGTTAAGCTTTGATAATTGGGTGCTCGTGAATATTAACTTTAGAATGTATTACTATTATTTCAACTTTGCAAACCTTGTGGTTCGACTTACTTACTTTTACTCACTTACTTACTTAAACCTATGATTTCACCAACGTTTTTCGTTGACATATTTCTATGTTTTTCTCAGGGCTTGCACGATATGTGAAACATGCTTCCGCTCACTATTTGATACTTGCATTGGATGTCGAGTATACATGCATTTCATGGAGCGTCTTTGACTTTACTTTAAACCGTGTCGCCTAGATTTCATTTGTACTTATAACCTTGTAACTTAACCTATGGTTGAACTATTCTTGTAAACTTTGAAAACAATCTTTATTTTGAAATGAAGGCGACATATTTTGGTCAAACGTTGTCATAAAGACTTATGACCAGGTAATGGGACCCACGTAGACGACGCCGTCACTTGACGATTTGTCGGGGTCGCTACATATATAAGAATATCCCCATCATTCCGGGACACCCTTCGAATATGATATAAATTTCGAAGTACTAAAGCATCCGGTACTTTGGATGGGGCTTGTTGGGCCCGATAGATCTATCTTTAGGATTCGCGTCAATTAGGGTGTCTGTTCCCTAATTCTTAGATTACCAGACTTAATAAAAAGGGGCATATTCGATTTCGATAATTCAACCATAGAATGTAGTTTCACGTACTTGTGTCTATTTTGTAAATCATTTATAAAACCTGCATGTATTCTCATCCCAAAAATATTAGATTTTAAAAGTGGGACTATAACTCACTTTCACAGATTTTTACTTCGTCGGGAAGTAAGACTTGGCCACTGTTGATTCACGAACCTATAACAATATATACATATATATTAAAGTATGTTCAAAATATATTTACAACACTTTTAATATATTTTGATGTTTTAAGTTTATTAAGTCAGCTGTCCTCGTTAGTAACCTATAACTAGTTGTCCACAGTTAGATGTACAGAAATAAATCGATAAATATTACCTTGAATCAATCCACGACCCAGTGTATACGTATCTCAGTATTGATCACAACTCAAACTATATATATTTTGGAATCAACCTCAACCCTGTATAGCTAACTCCAACATTCACATATAGAGTGTCTATGATTGTTCCGAAATATATATAGATGTGTCGACATGATAGGTCGAAACATTGTATACGTGTCTATGGTATCTCAAGATTACATAATATATAATACAAGTTGATTAAGTTATGGTTGGAATAGATTTGTTACCAATTTTCACGTAGCTAAAATGAGAAAAATTATCCAATCTTGTTTTACCCATAACTTCTTCATTTTAAATCCGTTTTGAGTGAATCAAATTGCTATGGTTTAATATTGAACTCTATTTTATGAATCTAAACAGAAAAGTATAGGTTTATAGTCGGAAAAATAAGTTACAAGTCATTTTTGTAAAGGTAGTCATTTCAGTCGAAAGAACGACGTCTAGATGACCATTTTAGAAAACATACTTCCACTTTGAGTTTAACCATAATTTTTGGATATAGTTTCATGTTCATAATAAAAATCATTTTCTCAGAATTACAACTTTTAAATCAAAGTTTATCATAGATTTTAATTAACTAACCCAAAACAGCCCGCGGTGTTACTACGACGGCGTAAATCCGGTTTTACGGTGTTTTTCGTGTTTCCAGGTTTTAAATCATTAAGTTAGCATATCATATAGATATAGAACATGTGTTTAGTTAATTTTAAAAGTCAAGTTAGAAGGATTAACTTTTGTTTGCGAACAAGTTTAGAATTAACTAAACTATGTTCTAGTGATTACGAGTTTAAACCTTCGAATAAGATAGTTTTATATATATGAATTGAATGATGTTATGAATATCATTACTACCTTAAGTTCCTTGGATAAACCTACTGGAAAAGAGAAAAATGGATCTAGCTTCAACGGATCCTTGGATGGCTCGAAGTTCTTGAAGCAGAATCATGACACGAAAACAAGTTCAAGTAAGATCATCACTTGAAATAAGATTGTTATAGTTATAGAAATTGAACCAAAGTTTGAATATGATTATTACCTTGTATTAGAATAATAACCTACTGTAAGAAACAAAGATTCCTTGAGGTTGGATGATCACCTTACAAGATTGGAAGTGAGCTAGCAAACTTGAAAGTATTATTGATTTTATGTAACTAGAACTTGTAGAATATATGAAGAACACTTAGAACTTGAAGATAGAACTTGAGAGAGATCAATTAGATGAAGAAAATTGAAGAATGAAAGTGTTTGTAGGTGTTTTTGGTCGTTGGTGTATGGATTAGATATAAAGGATATGTAATTTTGTTTTCATGTAAATAAGTCATGAATGATTACTCATATTTTTGTAATTTTATGAGATATTTCATGCTAGTTGCCAAATGATGGTTCCCACATGTGTTAGGTGACTCACATGGGCTGCTAAGAGCTGATCATTGGAGTGTATATACCAATAGTACATACATCTAAAAGCTGTGTATTGTACGAGTACGAATACAGGTGCATACGAGTAGAATTGTTGATGAAACTGAACGAGGATGTAATTGTAAGCATTTTTGTTAAGTAGAAGTATTTTGATAAGTGTATTGAAGTCTTTCAAAAGTGTATAAATACATATTAAAACACTACATGTATATACATTTTAACTGAGTCGTTAAGTCATCGTTAGTCGTTACATGTAAGTGTTGTTTTGAAACCTTTAGGTTAACGATCTTGTTAAATGTTGTTAACCCAATGTTTATAATATCAAATGAGATTTTAAATTATTATATTATCATGATATTATCATGTATGAATATCTCTTAATATGATATATATACATTAAATGTCTTTACAACGATAATCGTTACATATATGTCTCGTTTAAAAATCATTAAGTTAGTAGTCTTGTTTTTACATATGTAGTTCATTGTTAATATACTTAATGATATGTTTACTTATCATAGTATCATGTTAACTATATATATATCCATATATATGTCATCATATAGTTTTTACAAGTTTTAACGTTCGTAAATCACCGGTCAACTTGGGTGGTCAATTGTCTATATGAAACATATTTCAATTAATCAAGTCTTAACAAGTTTGATTGCTTAACATGTTGGAAACATTTAATCATGTAAATATCAATCTCAATTAATATATATAAACATAGAAAAGTTCGGGTCACTACACGTTTCTTATCAATAATTGGAACCTCTTTGATTGTATTTTGTACTTTTGAGCTTTTTGGTCGTTTACGTCTTCAATTCGTCGAATCTGTCTTTTGTCTTCACCTTTTATTATTTAAATGAATATCACTTTTAAATAGAACAATTGCAACTAAAAGCTTGTCTTTCTTGAGGAATAATGCTATGAAATATATGTTCGTTTTTAGCATTATCATAAACCAAACGGCATGACCATAAACTCGTAATGACCGTAACGTGTTCTGAAAGTAGTCTTTGGAATATCATCTTCTTTCACCCGCATTTGATGATACCCGGAACGTAAGTCAATCTTTGAATAAACAGACAAGCCTTGTAGTTGATCAAATAAGTCGTCGATTCTCGGTAGTGGGTAGCGGTTATTAATGGTAAGTTTGTTCAACTCTCGGTAGTCGATACACAACCTGAATGTACCATCTTTCTTCTTGACAAACAAAACAGGAGCTCCCCACGGTGATGTGCTTGGTCGAATGAAACCACACTCTAAAAGTTCTTGTAATTGGCTTTGCAGTTCTTTCATCTCGCTGGGTGCGAGTCTGTAAAGAGCACGAGCTATTGGTGCAGCTCCTGGTACAAGATCTATTTGAAATTCAACGGATCGATGTGGGGGTAATCCCGGTAATTCTTTCGGAAATACATCGAGAAATTCTTTTGCGACGGGAACATCATTGATGCTCTTTTCTTCAGTTTGTACTTTCTCGACGTGTGCTAGAACAACATAGTAACCTTTTCTTATTAGTTTGTGTGCCTTCAGGTTACTAATAAGATTTAACTTTGCGTTGCTCTTTTCTCCGTACACCATTAAGGGTTTTCCTTTTTCTCGTAAAATGTGAATTGCATTTATATAACATACGATCTCTGCTTTCACTTCTCTCAACCAGTCCATACCGATTATCACATCAAAACTCCCTAACTCTACTGGTATCAAGTCAATCTTAAATGTTTCGCTAACCAGTTTAATTTCTCGATTCCGACATATATTATCTGCTGAAATTAATTTACCATTTGCTAATTCGAGTAAAAATTTACTATCCAAAGGCGTCAATGGGCAACTTAATTTAGCACAAAAATCTCTACTCATATAGCTTCTATCCGCACCCGAATCAAATAAAACGTAAGCAGATTTATTGTCAATAAGAAACGTACCCGTAACAAACTCCGGGTCATCCTGTGCCTCTGCCGCATTAATATTGAAAACTCTTCCACGACCTTGTCCATTCGTGTTCTCCTGGTTCGGGCAATTTCTAATAATGTGGCCCGATTTTCCACATTTATAACAATCTACATTGGCATAACTTGCTCCGACACTACTTGCTCCACCATTACTCATTCCGACACCATTTGTTCCTTTCGTTCTGTTAACCCCTGGTCCGTAGACCTCACACTTCGCCGCGCTATGACCATTTCTTTTACACTTGTTGCAAAATTTGGTGCAGAACCCCGAGTGATACTTTTCACACCTTTGGCATAGCTGCTTCTGATTGTTGTTGTTGTTGCGGTTGTTATTGTTGTTGGGATGATTGTTGTAGTAGTAGTAGTAGTTGTTGTTGTTGTTGTTGTTGTTATTGTTGTTGTTGTTGTTGTTGATGTTGTTGTTGTTGTTGTTGTTGTTGTTGTTGTTGTTGTTGTTGTTGTTGGGCCGTTTGTTGTAGTTGCGATTGATGTTGCGATTGTTGGGATAATTATTGCGATTATTATTGTAATTGCTGTTGTTGTTGTATTGGTGATACTTATCACCTTTTTCCTCCCACTTTCTTTTGACTTGCTTCACATTGGCCTCTTCAGCCGTCTGTTCTTTAATTCTTTCCTCAATCTGGTTCACTAGTTTGTGAGCCATTCTACATGCCTGTTGTATGGAGGCGGGCTCGTGTGAACTTATATCTTCTTGGATTCTTTCCGGTAATCCTTTCACAAATGCGTCGATCTTCTCTTCCTCATCTTCGAACGCTCCCGGACACAATAGGCACAATTCTATGAATCATCTTTCGTACGTGGTAATATCAAATCCTTGGGTTCGTAACCCTCTAAGTTCTATCTTGAGCTTATTGACCTCAGTTCTGGGACGGTACTTCTCGTTCATCAAGTGCTTGAATGCTGACCACGGTAGTGCGTACGCATCATCTTGTCCCACTTGCTCTAGATAGGTATTCCACCATGTTAACGCAGAACCTGTGAAGGTATGCGTAGCGTACTTCACTTTGTCCTCTTCAGTACACTTACTTATGGCAAACACCGATTCGACCTTCTCGGTCCACCGTTTCAATCCGATCGGTCCTTCAATTCCATCAAATTCTAAAGGTTTGCAGGCAGTGAATTCTTTGTAGGTGCATCCTACACGATTTCCTGTACTGCTAGATCCAAGGTTATTGTTGGTATGTAGCGCAGCCTGTACTGCGGCTATGTTTGAAGCTAGAAAAGTACGGAATTCCTCTTCATTCATATTCACGGTTTGTCGAGTAGTTGGTGCCATTTCCTTCAAAATAGTCAAATGGAACAAGTTAATCATACAGAATATTAAGAGTAGTTAATAGTATTTCGTAGCATAATATGAACTCATTTATAAAAGCTTTTTCTTCATATTAACGTTTTATAAGTTTAAATTCGGGTAGTACCTACCCGTTAAGTTCATACTTAGTAGCTAATATACAATTCAACTACTACAATTCTATATGAAAAACTGATTATAATAATATTTCGCGTTCAAACTTTTACACAATATTTTACAAACTTACAATACCGCTTATTTTACATATAGCATGAAATATAGCACACAATAACTTTGATACAAGATAGTTGTGAAGATAATTCTAGCTAGTACACAAGTCGTTCAGTAAAGGCAATAAAGACACGTAATTCATACGTCCAGAAACAAGTCATGCATTCTGGTTTTACTAGGACTACTTCCCATCCTTGGTCTTGTGGAACATAACCGTTATGGCCGTTGATAAGACAGCGTGTTGTAACGTCGTCAAAGGGACGAGGGTTACGTAATATCCAACAGTCCTGTAACATTACGTAATATCCAACAGTCCCGTAACAATCTAAAAACCTCATTTCTTACCCCAATTACCGACTTCGTCACTTGTGGGAACATTTTGTTTAATAGTTGTAGCCCGATGTTCTTGTTCTCACTTTGGTGAGAAGCGAACATTACTAACCCGTAAGCATAACATGCTTCTTTATGTTGCATGTTAGCCGCTTTTTCTAAATCACGAAGTCCTATATTCGGATATATTGAGTCAAAATAATTTTGTTAACCCGTTGCGTAAAATAGCATTTGGGTTCCCCGCAATATATGCATCAAAGTAAACACATCGTAACTTATGGATTTCCCAATGTGATATCCCCCATATTTCGAACGAAAGCCTTATATAAACCAAGGCATTCTTGGAACGTTCTTCGAATGTCTTACAAACTGATCTCGCCTTAAATAGTTGTGCCGAGGAATTCTGACCGACTCTAGACAAGATTTCATCAATCATGTCTCCGGGTAGGTCTCTTAAAATATTAGGTTGTCTATCCATTTTGTGTTTTTATACTGTAAAATAGACAAGAGTTAGATTCATAAAGAAAAATACTTATTAATACAAGCAATTTTTACATATATCATAAAGCATAAGCACACTATATTACATATATTACACCACACGAATACAACTATCTTATTCCGACTCGCTCGTTTCTTCTTCTTCGGTTTTGGTTCGTTTTGACAAGTTTCTAGGGATATATGATGTTCCCCTAATACGAGCCGTCGTTTTCCACATTGGTTTAGAAAAACCTGGTGGTTTAGAGGTTCTCGGGTCATTGTTACAACTTAAGGGCTTCGGGGGTTGACGATACATATAAAGTTCATCGGGGTTGGAATTAGATTTCTCTATTTTTATGCCCTTTCCCTTATTATTTTCTTTTGCCTTTTTAAATTCAGTTGGGGTAATTTCTATAACATCATCGGAATTCTCGTCGGAATCCGATTCATCGGAGAATTGGTAATCCTCCCAATATTTTGCTTCCTTGGCGAAAACACCATTGACCATAATTAACCTTGGTCGGTTGGTTGAGGATTTTCTTTTACTTAACCGTTTTATTATTTCCCCCACCGGTTCTATTTCCTCCTCCGGTTCCTCCTCTTCCGGTTCTGATTCTTCTTCCGGTTCTGATTCTTCTTCCGGTTCTTCTTCGAGAACTTGTGAATAAGTCCAATTTACATTTGACTCTTCATTATTATTAGGTGAGTCAATGGGATTTGTGCTAGAGGTAGACATCTATCACATAATATCAAACGCGTTAAGAGATTAATATATCACATAATATTCACATGTTAAAAATATATAGTTTTCAACAAAATTTGTTAAGCAATCATTTTTCAAGTAAACACGGTCGAAGTCCAGACTCACTAATGCATCTTAACAAACTCGATAAGACACACTAATGTAAAATTCTGGTTCTCTAAGACCAATGCTCGGATACCAACTGAAATGTCCCGTTCTTATTGATTAAAAACGTTCCATATTAATTGATTTCGTTGCGAGGTTTTGACCTCTATATGAGACGTTTTTCAAAGACTGCATTCATTTTTAAAACAAACCATAACCTTTATTTCATAAATAAAGGTTTAAAAAGCTTTACGTAGATTATCAAATAATGATAATCTAAAATATCCTGTTTACACACGACCATTACATAATAGTTTACAATACAAATATGTTACAACAAAATAAGTTTCTTGAATGCAGTTTTTACACAATATCATACAAGCATGGACTCCAAATCTCGTCCTTATTTAAGTATGCGACATCGGAAGCTCTTAATAATCACCTGAGAATAAACATGCTTAAAACGTCAACAAAAATGTTGGTGAGTTATAGGTTTAACCTATATATATCAAATCGTAACAATAGACCACAAGATTTCATATTTCAATACACATCCCATACATAGAGATAAAAATCATTCATATGGTGAACACCTGGTAACCGACATTAACAAGATGCATATATAAGAATATCCCCATCATTCCGGGACACCCTTCGGATATGATATAAATTTCGAAGTACTAAAGCATCCGGTACTTTGGATGGGGCTTGTTGGGCCCGATAGATCTATCTTTAGGATTCGCGTCAATTAGGGTGTCTGTTCCCTAATTCTTAGATTACCAGACTTAATAAAAAGGGGCATATTCGATTTCGATAATTCAACCATAGAATGTAGTTTCACGTACTTGTGTCTATTTTGTAAATCATTTATAAAACCTGCATGTATTCTCATCCCAAAAATATTAGATTTTAAAAGTGGGACTATAACTCACTTTCACAGATTTTTACTTCGTCCGGAAGTAAGACTTGGCCACTGGTTGATTCACGAACCTATAACAATATATACATATATATCAAAGTATGTTCAAAATATATTTACAACACTTTTAATATATTTTGATGTTTTAAGTTTATTAAGACAGTTGTCCTCGTTAGTAACCTACAACTAGTTGTCCACAGTTAGATGTACAGAAATAAATCGATAAATATTATCTTGAATCAATCCACGACCCAGTGTATACGTATCTCAGTATTGATCACAACTCAAACTATATATATTTTGGAATCAACCTCAACCCTGTATAGCTAACTCCAACATTCACATATAGAGTGTCTATGGATGTTCCGAAATATATATAGATGTGTCGACATGATAGGTCGAAACATTGTATACGTGTCTATGGTATCTTAAGATTACATAATATATAATACAAGTTGATTAAGTTATAGTTGGAATAGATTTGTTACCAATTTTCACGTAGCTAAAATGAGAAAAATTATCCAATCTTGTTTTACCCATAACTTCTTCATTTTAAATCCGTTTTGAGTGAATCAAATTGCTATGGTTTCATATTGAACTCTATTTTATGAATCTAAACAGAAATGGTATAGGTTCACAGTTGGAAAAATAAGTTACAAGTCATTTTTGTAAAGGTAGTCATTTCAGTCGAAAGAACGACGTCTAGATAACCATTTTAGAAAACATACTTCCACTTTGAGTTTAACCATAATTTTTGGATATAGTTTCATGTTCATAATAAAAATCATTTTCCCAGAATAACAACTTTTAAATCAAAGTTTATCATAGTTTTTAATTAACTAACCCAAAACAGCCCGCGGTGTTACTCCGACGGCGTAAATCCGGTTTTACGGTGTTTTTCGTGTTTCCAGGTTTTAAATCATTAAGTTAGCATATCATATAGATATAGAACATGTGTTTAGTTGATTTTAAAAGTCAAGTTAGAAGGATTAACTTTTATTTGCGAACAAGTTTAGAATTAACTAAACTATGTTCTAGTGATTACAAGTTTAAACCTTCGAATAAGATAGCTTTATATGTATGAATCGAATGATGTTATGAACATCATTACTACCTCAAGTTCCTTTGATAAACCTACTGGAAATGAGAAAAATAGATCTAGCTTCAAAGGATCCTTGGATGGCTTGAAAGTTCTTGAAGCAGAATCATGACACGAAAACAATTTCAAGTAAGATTTCCACTCGAAATAAGATTGTTATAGTTATAGAAATTGAATTAAAGTTTGAATATAATTATTACCTTGTATTAGAAAGATAACCTACTGTAAGTAACAAAGGTTTCTTGATCTTGGATGATTACTTGGAATGGATTTAGAAAACTTGGAAGTAAACTTGCAATCTTGGAAGTATTCTTGATTTTATGAAACTAGAACTTTTGGAATTTATGAAGAACACTTAGAACTTGAAGATAGAACTTGAGAGAGATCAATTAGATGAAAAAAATTGAAGAATGAAAGTGTTTGTAGGTGTTTTTGGTCGTTGGTGTATGAAAACAAAATTACATATCCTTTATATCTAATCCATACACCAACGACCAAAAACACCTACAAACACTTTCATTCTTCAATTTTCTTCATCTAATTGATCTCTCTCAAGTTCTATCTTCAAGTTCTAAGTGTTCTTCATAAATTCCAAAAGTTCTAGTTTCATAAAATCAAGAATACTTCCAAGATTGCAAGTTTTCTTCCAAGTTTTCTAAATCCATTCCAAGTAATCATCCAAGATCAAGAAACCTTTGTTACTTACAGTAGGTTATCTTTCTAATACAAGGTAATAATCATATTCAAACTTTAATTCAATTTCTATAACTATAACAATCTTATTTTGAGTGGAAATCTTACTTGAAATTGTTTTCGTGTCATGATTCTGCTTCAAGAACTTTCAAGCCATCCAAGGATCCTTTGAAGCTAGATCTATTTTTCTCATTTCCAGTAGGTTTATCCAAGGAACTTGAGGTAGTAATGATGTTCATAACATCATTCGATTCATACATATAAAGCTATCTTATTCGAAGGTTTAAACTTGTAATCACTAGAACATAGTTTAGTTAATTCTAAACTTGTTCGCAAATAAAAGTTAATCCTTCTAACTTGACTTTTAAAATCAACTAAACACATGTTCTATATCTATATGATATGCTAACTTAATGATTTAAAACCTGAAAACACGAAAAACACCTTAAAACCGGATTTACGCCGTCGTAGTAACACCGCGGGCTGTTTTGGTTTAGTTAAATAAAAACTATGATAAACTTTGATTTAAAAGTTGTTATTCTGAGAAAATGATTTTTATTATGAACATGAAACTATATCCAAAAATTATGGTTAAACTCAAAGTGGAAGTATGTTTTCTAAAATGGTCATCTAGACGTCGTTCTTTCGACTGAAATGACTACCTTTACAAAAACGACTTGTAACTTATTTTTCCGACTATAAACCTATACTTTTTCTGTTTAGATTTTAAAATAGAGTTCAATATGAAACCATAGCAATTTGATTCACTCAAAACAGATTTAAAATGAAGAAGTTATGGGTAAAACAAGATTGGATAATTTTTCTCATTTTAGCTACGTGAAAATTGGTAACAAATCTATTCCAACCATAACTTAATCAACTTGTATTGTATATTATGTAATCTTGAGATACCATAGACACGTATACAATGTTTCGACCTATCATGTCGACACATCTATATATATTTCGGAACATCCATAGACACTCTATATGTGAATGTTGGAGTTAGCTATACAGGGTTGAGGTTGATTCCAAAATATATATAGTTTGAGTTGTGATCAATACTGAGATACGTATACACTGGGTCGTGGATTGATTCAAGATAATATTTATCGATTTATTTCTGTACATCTAACTGTGGACAACTAGTTGTAGGTTACTAACGAGGACAACTGACTTAATAAACTTAAAACATCAAAATATATTAAAAGTGTTGTAAATATATTTTGAACATACTTTGATATATATGTATATATTGTTATAGGTTCGTGAATCAACCAGTGGCCAAGTCTTACTTCCGGACGAAGTAAAAATCTGTGAAAGTGAGTTATAGTCCCACTTTTAAAATCTAATATTTTTGGGATGAGAATACATGCAGGTTTTATAAATGATTTACAAAATAGACACAAGTACGTGAAACTACATTCTATGGTTGAATTATCGAAATCGAATATGCCCCTTTTTATTAAGTCTGGTAATCTAAGAATTAGGGAACAGACACCCTAATTGACGCGAATCCTAAAGATAGATCTATCGGGCCCAACAAGCCCCATCCAAAGTACCGGATGCTTTAGTACTTCGAAATTTATATCATATCCGAAGGGTGTCCCGGAATGATGGGGATATTCTTATATATGCATCTTGTTAATGTCGGTTACCAGGTGTTCACCATATGAATGATTTTTATCTCTATGTATGGGATGTGTATTGAAATATGAAATCTTGTGGTCTATTGTTACGATTTGATATATATAGGTTAAACCTATAACTCACCAACATTTTTGTTGACGTTTTAAGCATGTTTATTCTCAGGTGATTATTAAGAGCTTCCGCTGTCGCATACTTAAATAAGGACGAGATTTGGAGTCCATGCTTGTATGATATTGTGTAAACACTGCATTCAAGAAACTTATTTTGTTGTAACATATTTGTATTGTAAACTATTATGTAATGGTCGTGTGTAAACAGGATATTTTAGATTATCATTATTTGATAATCTACGTAAAGCTTTTTAAACCTTTATTTATGAAATAAAGGTTATGGTTTGTTTTAAAAATGAATGCAGTCTTTGAAAAACGTCTCATATAGAGGTCAAAACCTCGCAACGAAATCAATTAATATGGAACGTTTTTAATCAATAAGAACGGGACATTTCAGTTGGTATCCGAGCGTTGGTCTTAGAGAACCAGAATTTTACATTAGTATGTCTTATCGAGTTTGTTAAGATGCATTAGTGAGTCTGGACTTCGACCGTGTTTACTTGAAAAATGATTGCTTAACAAATTTTGTTGAAAACTATATATTTTTAACATGTGAATATTATGTGATATATTAATCTCTTAACGCGTTTGATATTATGTGATAGATGTCTACCTCTAGAACAAGTCCCATTGACTCACCTAATAATAATGAAGAGTCAAATGTAAATTGGAATGATTCGTGGACTGATTCACAAGTTCCCGAAGAGGAACCGGAAGAAGATTCGGAACCAGAAGAAGAATCAGAACCGGAAGAGGAGGAACCGGAGGAGGAAATAGAACCGGTGGGGGAAATAATAAAATGGTTAAGTAAAAGAAAATCCTCAACCAACCGACCAAGGTTAATTATGGTCAATGGTGTTTCCGCCAAGGAAGCAAAATATTGGGAGGATTACCAATTCTCCGATGAATCGGATTCCGACGAGAATTCCGATGATGTTATAGAAATTACCCCAAATGAATTTAAAAAGACAAAAGAAAATAATAAGGGAAAGGGCATAAAAATAGAGAAATCTAATTCCAACCCCGATGAGCTTTATATGTATCGTCAACCCCCGAAGCCCTTAAGTTGTAACAATGACCCGGGAACCTCTAAACTACCAGGTTTTTCTAAACCAATGTGGAAAACAACGGCTCGTATTAGGGGAACATCATATATCCCTAGAAACTTGGCAAAATGAACCAAAACCGAAGAAGAAGAAACGAGCGAGTCGGAATAAGATAGTTGTATTCATGTGGTGTAATATATGTAATATAGTGTGCTTATGCTTTATGATATATGTAAAAATTGCTTGTATTAATAAGTAATTTTTTTATTAATATAACTCTTGTCTATTTTACAGTTTAAAAACACAAAATGGATAGACAAACCAATATTTTAAGAGACCTACCCGGAGACATGATTGATGAAATCTTGTCTAGAGTCGGTCAGAATTCCTCGGCACAACTATTTAAGGCGAAATCAGTTTGTAAGACATTCGAAGAATGTTCCAAGAATGTCTTGGTTTATAAGAGACTTTCGTTTGAAAGATGGGGGATATCACATTGGGAAACCCATAAGTTACGATGTGTTTACTTTGACGCATATATTGCGGGGAACCCAAATGCTATTTTAAGCAACGGGTTAAGAAATTATTTTGACTCAATGTATCCGAATATAGGACTTCATGATTTAGAAAAAGCGGCTAACATGCAACATAAAGAAGCATGCTATGCTTACAGGTTAGTAATGTTCGCTTCTCACCAAAGTGAGAACAAGAACATTGGGCTACAACTATTAAACAAAACGTTCTCACAAGTAACGGAGTCGGTAATTGGGGTAAGAAATGAGGTTTTTAGGTTATTACGAGACTGTTGGTCATTACGTAACCCTCGTCCCTTTGACGACATTACAACACGCTGTCTTATCAACTGCCATAACGGTTATGTTCCACAAGACCAAGGATGAGAAGTAGTCCTAGTAAAACCAGAATGCATGACTTGTTTCTGGACGTATGAATTACGTGTCTTTATTGCCTTTGCTGAACGACTTGTGTACTAGCTAGAATTATCTTCACAACTATGTTGTATCAAAGTTATTGTGTGCTATATTTCATGCTTTATGAAAAATAAGCGGTATTGTAAGTTTGTAAAATATTGTATAAAAGTTTGAACGCGAAATATTATTATAATCAGTTTTTCATATAGAATTGTAGTAGTTGAATTGTATATTAGCTACTAAGTATGAACTTAACGGGTAGGTACTACCCGAATTTAAACTTATAAAACGCTAATATGAAGAAAAAGCTTTTATAAATGAGTTCATATTATGCTACGAAATACTATTAACTACTCTTAATATTCTGTATGATTAACTTGTTCCATTTGACTATTTTGAAGGAAATGGCACCGACTACTCGACACACCGTGAATATGAATGAAGAGGAATTCCGTAATTTTCTAGCTTCAAACATAGCTGCAGTACAGGCTGCGTTACATACCAACAATAACCTTGGATCTAGCAGTACAGAAAATCGTGTAGGATGCACCTACAAAGAATTCACTGCCTGCAAACCTTTGGAATTTGATGGAACCGAAGGACCGATCGGATTGAAATGGTGGACCGAGAAGGTTGAATCTGTGTTTGCCATAAGTAAGTGTACTGAAGAGGACAAAGTGAAGTACGCTACGCATACCTTCACAGGTTCTGCGTTAACATGGTAGAATACCTATCTAGAGCAAGTGGGACAAGATAATGCGTACGTACTACCGTGGTCAGCATTCAAGCACTTGATGAACGAGAAGTACCGTCCCAGAACCGAGGTCAATAAGCTCAAGACAGAACTTAGAGGGTTACGAACCCAAGGATTTGATATTACCACGTACGAAAGACGATTCAAAGAATTGTGCCTATTGTGTCCGGGAGCGTTCGAAGATGAGGAAGAGAAGATCGACGCGTTTGTGAAAGGATTACCGGAAAGAATCCAAGAAGATATAAGTTCACACGACCCCGCCTCCATACAACAGGCATGTAGAATGGCTCACAAACTAGTGAACCAGATTGAGGAAAGAATTAAAGAACAGACGGCTGAAGAGGCCAATGTGAAGCAAGTCAAAAGAAAGTGGGAGGAAAACGGTGATAAGAATCACCAATACAACAACAACAGCAATTACAATAATAATCGCAACAATTATCCCAACAATCGCAACATCAATCGCAACTACAACAAACGGCCCAACAATAACAACAACAACAACAACAACAACAACAACAACAACAACAACAACAACAACAACAACAGCAGCAACTACAACAATCATCCCAACAACAATAACAACCGCAACAACAACAACAATCAGAAGCAGCTATGCCAAAGGTGTGAAAAGTATCACTCGGGGTTCTGCACCAAATTTTGCAACAAGTGTAAAAGAAATGGTCATAGCGCGGCGAAGTGTGAGGTCTACGGACCAGAGGTTAACAGAACAAAAGGAACAAATGGTGTCGGAACGAGTAATGGCGGAGCAAGTAGTGTCGGAGCAAGTTATGCCAATGTAGTTTGTTATAAATGTGGAAAACCGGTCCACATTATTAGAAATTGCTCGAACCAGGAGAACACGAATGGACAAGGCCGCGGAAGAGTTTTCAATATTAATGCGGCAGAGGCACAGGAAGACCCGGAGCTTGTTACGGGTACGTTTCTTATTGAAAATAAATCTGCTTACGTTTTATTTGATTCGGGTGCGGATAGAAGCTATATGAGTAGAGATTTTTGTGCTAAATTAAGTTGTCCATTGACGCCGTTGGATAGTAAATTTTTACTCGAATTAGCAAACGGTAAATTAATTTCAGCGGATAATATATGCCGGAATCGAGAAATTAAACTGGGTAGCGAAATATTTAAGATTGATTTGATACCAGTAGAGTTAGGGAGCGGCATGGACTGGCTGAAGAAGGTGAAAGCAGAGATCTTATGTTATAAAAATGCA
Organism: Rutidosis leptorrhynchoides; assembly: GCF_046630445.1. Taxonomy (NCBI): domain Eukaryota; kingdom Viridiplantae; phylum Streptophyta; class Magnoliopsida; order Asterales; family Asteraceae; genus Rutidosis; species Rutidosis leptorrhynchoides. The sequence continues at coordinate 161,713,900 of NC_092343.1, read as the reverse complement.
ATTCGCATAGTACGAGAAGAAGGAGAACCCTTAATGGTGTACGGAGAAAAGGGCAACATGAAGCTACATCTTATTAGTAATTTGAAGGCACAAAAACTAATAAGAAAAGGTTGCTATGCTGTTCTAGCACACGTCGAGAAAGTACAAACTGAAGAAAAGAGCATCAATGATGTTCCCGTCGCAAAAGAATTTCCCGATGTATTTCCGAAAGAATTACCGGGACTACCTCCACATCGATCTGTTGAATTTCAAATAGATCTTGTACCAGGAGCTGCACCAATAGCTCGTGCTCCTTATAGACTCGCACCCAGCTAGATGAAAGAACTGCCAAGCCAACTGCAAGAACTATTAGAACGTGGTTTCATTCGACCAAGCACATCACCATGGGGAGCTCCTATTTTGTTTGTCAAGAAGAAGGATGGTACATTTAGGTTGTGTATTGACTACAGAGAGTTGAAAAAACTTACCATCAAAAACCGTTATCCACTGCCGAGAATTGACGACTTATTTGATCAACTACAAGGCTCGTCGGTTTATTCGAAGATCGATTTACATTCTGGATATCATCAAATGCGAGTAAAGGAGGATGATATTCCAAAAACTGTTTTAGGACGCGTTATGGTCATTACGAGTTTATGGTTATGCCGTTTGGATTGACTAACGCACCAGCTGTGTTCATGGACCTTATGAACCGAGTGTGTGGGCCATATCTTGACAAGTTTGTCATTGTTTTCATCGATGACATACTTATTTACTCAAAGAATGATCAAGAGCACGAAGAACATTTGAGAAAAGTGCTAGAAGTATTGAGGAAAGAAAAACTGTACGCTAAGTTTTCAAAGTGTGCATTTTGGTTGGAAGAAGTTCAATTCCTCGGTCACATAGTGAACAAAGAAGGTATCCAGGTGGACCCGGCAAAGATCGAAACCGTTGAAAAGTGGGAAACCCCAAAAACTCCGAAGCATATACGTCAATTTTTAGGATTGGCTGGTTACTACAGAAGATTCATCCAAGATTTCTCCAAAATAGCAAAACCCTTGACTGCATTAACGCATAAAGGAAAGAAATTTGAATGGAAGGATGAACAAGAGAAGGCGTTTCAATTATTGAAGAAAAAGCTAACTACGGCACCTATATTGTCATTGCCTGAAGGGAATGATGATTTTATGATTTATTGTGACGCATCAAAGCAAGGTCTCGGTTGTGTATTAATGCAACGGACGAAGGTGATTGCTTATGCGTCTAGACAATTGAAGATTCACGAACAAAATTATACGACGCATGATTTGGAATTAGGCGCGGTTGTTTTTGCATTAAAGACTTGGAGGCACTACTTATATGGGGTCAAAAGTATTATATATACCGACCACAAAAGTCTTCAACACATATTTAATCAGAAACAACTGAATATGAGGCAGCGTAGGTGGATTGAATTATTGAATGATTACGACTTTGAGATTCGTTACCACCCAGGGAAGGCAAATGTGGTAGCCGACGCCTTGAGCAGAAAGGACAGAGAACCCATTCGAGTAAAATCTATGAATATAATGATTCACACTAACCTTACTACTCAAATAAAGGAGGCGCAACAAGGAGTTTTAAAAGAGGGAAATTTAAAGGATGAAATACCCAAAGGATCGGAGAAGCATCTTAATATTCGGGAAGACGGAACCCGGTATAGGGCTGAAAGGATTTGGGTACCAAAATTTGGAGATATGAGAGAAATGGTACTTAGAGAAGCTCATAAAACCAGATATTCAATACATCCTGGAACGGGGAAGATGTACAAGGATCTCAAGAAACATTTTTGGCGGCCGGGTATGAAAGCCGATGTTGCTAAATACGTAGGAGAATGTTTGACGTGTTCTAAGGTCAAAGCTGAGCATCAGAAACCATCAGGTCTACTTCAACAACCCGAAATCCCGGAATGGAAATGGGAAAACATTACCATGGATTTCATCACTAAATTGCCATGGACTGCAAGTGGTTTTGATACTATTTGGGTAATAGTTGATCGTCTCACCAAATCAGCACACTTCCTGCCAATAAGAGAAGATGACAAGATGGAGAAGTTAGCACGACTGTATTTGAAGGAAGTCGTCTCCAGACATGGAATACCAATCTCTATTATCTCTGATAGGGATGGCAGATTTATTTCAAGATTCTGGCAGACATTACAGCAAGCATTAGGAACTCGTCTAGACATGAGTACTGCCTATCATCCACAAACCGATGGGCAGAGCGAAAGGACGATACAAACGCTTGAAGACATGCTACGAGCATGTGTTATTGATTTCGAAAACAGTTGGGATCGACATCTACCGTTAGCAAAATTTTCCTACAACAACAGCTACCATTCAAGCATTGAGATGGCGCCGTTTAAAGAACTTTATGGTAGAAAGTGCAGGTCTCTGATTTGTTGGAGTGAAGTGGGGGATAGACAGATTACGGGTCCGGAGATAATACAAGAAACTACCGAGAAAATCATCCAAATTCAACAAAGATTGAAAACCGCCCAGAGTCGACAAAAGAGCTACGCGGATAGTAAAAGAAAAGATATAGAGTTTGAAATTGGAGAAATGGTCATGCGTAAGGTTTCACCTTGGAAAGGCGTTGTTCGATTTGGTAAACGGGAGAAACTAAATCCAAGGTACATTGGACCATTCAAGATTATAGATCCTTGCAATTCGCAATATACGAGAAAAAGGAAAACCCTTAATGGTGTACGGAGAAAAGGGCAACACGAAGCTACATCTTATTAGTAATTTGAAGGCACAAAAACTAATAAGAAAAGGTTGCTATGCTGTTCTAGCACACGTCGAGAAAGTACAAACTGATGAAAAGAGCATCAATGATGTTCCCGTCGCAAAAGAATTTCCCGATGTATTTCCGAAAGAATTACCGGTATTACCCCCACATCGATCCGTTGAATTTCAAATAGATCTTGTACCAGGAGCTGCACCAATAGCTCGTGCTCCTTACAGACTCGCACCCAGCGAGATGAAAGAACTGCAAAGCCAATTACAAGAACTTTTAGAGCGTGGTTTCATTCGACCAAGCACATCACCGTGGGGAGCTCCTGTTTTGTTTGTCAAGAAGAAAGATGGTACATTCAGGTTGTGTATCGACTACCGAGAATTGAACAAACTTACCATCAAGAACCGCTACCCACTACCGAGAATCGACGACTTATTTGATCAACTACAAGGCTCGTCTGTTTATTCAAAGATTGACTTACGTTCCGGGTATCATCAAATGCGGGTGAAAGAAGATGATATTCCAAAGACTGCTTTCAGAACACGTTACGGTCATTACGAGTTTATGGTCATGCCGTTTGGTTTAACTAATGCACCAGCTGTGTTCATGGACCTTATGAACCGAGTGTGTGGACCATACCTTGATAAGTTTTTCATTGTTTTCATTGATGACATACTTATTTACTCAAAGAATGACCAAGAACAAGGTGAACATTTGAGAAAGGTGTTAGAAGTATTGAGGAAGGAAGAATTGTACGCTAAGTTTTCAAAGTGTGCATTTTGGTTGGAAGAAGTTCAATTCCTCGGTCACATAGTGAACAAAGAAGGTATTAAGGTGGATCCGGCAAAGATAGAAACTGTTGAAAAGTGGGAAACCCCGAAAACTCCGAAACACATACGCCAGTTTTTAGGTCTAGCTGGTTACTACAGAAGGTTCATCCAAGACTTTTCCAGAATAGCAAAACCCTTGACTGCATTAACGCATAAAGGGAAGAAATTTGAATGGAAGGATGAACAAGAGAAAGCGTTTCAGTTATTGAAGAAAAAGCTAACTACGGCACCTATACTGTCATTGCCTGAAGGGAATGATGATTTTGTGATTTATTGTGACGCATCAAAGCAAGGTCTCGGTTGTGTATTAATGCAACGAATGAAGGTGATTGCTTAAGCGTCTAGACAATTGAAGATTCACGAGCAAAATTATACGACGCATGATTTGGAATTAGGCGCGGTTGTTTTTGCATTAAAGACTTGGAGGCACTACTTATATGGGGTCAAAAGTATTATATATACCGACCATAAAAGTCTTCAACACATATTTAATCAGAAACAACTGAATATGAGGCAGCGTAGGTGGATTGAATTGTTGAATGATTACGACTTTGAGATTCGTTACCACCCGGGGAAGGCAAATGTGGTAGCTGATGCCTTGAGCAGGAAGGACAGAGAACCCATTCGAGTAAAATCTATGAATATAATGATTCATAATAACATTACTACTCAAATAAAGGAGGCACAACAAGGAGTTTTAAAAGAGGGAAATTTAAAGGATGAAATACCCAAAGGATCGGAGAAGCATCTTAATATTCGGGAAGACGGAACCCGGTATAGGGCTGAAAGGATTTGGGTACCAAAATTTGGAGATATGAGAGAAATGGTACTTAGAGAAGCTCATAAAACCAGATACTCAATACATCCTGGAACGGGGAAGATGTACAAGGATCTCAAGAAACATTTTTGGTGGCCGGGTATGAAAGCCGATGTTGCTAAATACGTAGGAGAATGTTTGACTTGTTCTAAGGTCAAAGCTGAGCATCAGAAACCATCAGGTCTACTTCAACAACCCGAAATCCCAGAATGGAAATGGGAAAACATTACCATGGATTTCATCACTAAATTGCCAAGGACTGCAAGTGGTTTTGATACTATTTGGGTAATAGTTGATCGTCTCACCAAATCAGCACACTTCCTGCCAATAAGAGAAGATGACAAGATGGAGAAGTTAGCACGACTGTATTTGAAGGAAGTCGTCTCCAGACATGGAATACCAATCTCTATTATCTCTGATAGGGATGGCAGATTTATTTCAAGATTCTGGCAGACATTACAGCAAGCATTAGGAACACGTCTAGACATGAGTACTGCCTATCATCCACAAACTGATGGGCAGAGCGAAAGGACAATACAAACGCTTGAAGACATGCTACGAGCATCTGTTATTGATTTCGGAAATAGTTGGGATCGACATCTACCATTAGCAGAATTTTCCTACAACAACAGCTACCATTCAAGCATTGAGATGGCGCCGTTTGAAGCACTTTATGGTAGAAAGTGCAGGTCTCCGATTTGTTGGAGTGAAGTGGGGGATAGACAGATTACGGGTCCGGAGATTATACAAGAAACTACCGAGAAGATCATCCAAATTCAACAACGGTTGAAAACCGCCCAAAGTCGACAAAAGAGCTACGCTGACATTAAAAGAAAAGATATAGAATTTGAAATTGGAGAGATGGTCATGCTTAAAAGGGAAATTAAATCCAAGGTATATTGGACCATTCAAGATTATTGATCGTGTCTGTGACGATCGGTCCAAATCCATATGGACGAACACGTCATTCATTGATTTCATTGCGAGGTATTTGACCTCTATGATACGTTTTGTAAACATTGCATTCTTTTGAAAAGGCACACCATAAATGAATATTTAAATCAAAGGTTTTCGACATCTAATGATTTCTACATATAGACAATTACCATAAATAATAGTTTACAACACTACTTCCATTGACCATGCAGTCAAAATAAGATACATGGTGATGATTTGGTGAATGCAACGTTTCCTTGAAAAATATGTCATGCAAGACTCCATGCACATAGCTTGTCTAACATCTAAGCAAACAGCGGAAGACTTCTAGGAAACCTGAGAATAAACATGCTAACAAGTGTCAACACAAAGGTTGGTGAGTTCATAGTTTTAGTGTTTCGTATAATCTGTATATAAAAGTGGATCACAAGATTTTAGTTGTTTCATCCAGAAATGTTTATCAATAGATTATATAAAAGTGGATCACAAGATTTCAGTTGTTTCATCCAGAAACGTTTATCAAAATATTCTACGAAATTGAGCACCCTGGTAACTAAACTTTAACGTATATATAATTTGTACCCTTTGTATAATCATCTTAATAATACACGCAAACCAACGTGTACGCTTCTCAAATAGCATACGTCCGTTAAAAGGCTAGTGCTCTAGCTCGGACGGGGATATCAAGCCCTATGGATCCATATACTACTACTCGCGCCCACCAGTTCTTATAACTGGCAGTTACTAGTTACCAAAGCTAAGGGATTTTCGGTTCAAACTCGGTGTAGAATTTAGTATGCACTTGTATCCATTGCGTTTAAAATAAAGTGCATGTATTCTCAGCCCAAAAATATAGATTTTAAAAGCAATTAAAAAGGGAGCAAATGAAACTCACGCATATAAATATTGTATATCGGTTAATAAAGCATTTGCATGTATTCTCAGCCCAAAAATGTAGAGAGTAAAAGGGATCTTATGAAACTCACACATATAAATATTGTATATCGTTTAATAAAGCATTTGCATGTATTCTCAGCCCAAAATGTAAAGAGTAAAAGGGATCTTATGAAACTCACAGTTTAATATTGATATACAATATTGCAGGAAAGCACGTAGACGCATCAGAGATGATAAACACGAGGTTTGATTCACAAAAATACCCCCGAACATTACCCATAATTTCCTTGGCAATAACCCATATTTTCCTTAGCTCTAGCTCGCTCGGAAACTCGTTTTGAAAATTACTTGGACATCACTCCGTCGTAATATTTTTTTTTGTACATTATTATTTTTGTATCGCAAAAATAATAACACTAATAATAATAAAAAAAAATAATAAGATTAATAATAATCTTATTAATAATAATAATAATAATAATAATAATAATAATAATAATAATAAATAATAAATAATATTACGGAGTATATATATATTTGTGTATGTGTGTGATTTAAATCGAGCGAAAACACTGAAATTTATAGATGTGGCCTGAAATCTGGAGTCATGCGACTCGCATGGAAATGGCCTTCTGGCCATGCGACTCGCATGAGGACCAGGGACAGCTCACATTGTTTTGGCTCCTAGCTTGTCGACATAATATAAAATAAATATAAATATAATATATATAATTTAAATTAATTAATTATATATTATATTAAATTCACGTGCATAGTTGACTTGTAATTTTTGTTCCGATAAGTCGTACGTTGTCACTCGACTTATGTCCCGGTTCCGGTTTTTAGAACGCCCTTTCGTACGCTGAGAAAACTTGTACTTTACGTTTCGTGAATCGTACCTTTGTCAAAATATAGTCTTAAATCATCCATAAATCATCAATTTTTACTGTAGCAATTCACTGTAGCAAAGTCAATTTCACTGTAGCAAATAGTGATTTTCAAAAACACTGTAGCATTTTGGGTACTGTAGCAATTTGAAATGTTACTATCGTTTACTAAATAACTTGAAATTATATATATGTATATATCTTTTTAATATATATAAATCAGTTTTTTAAATACACATTGGAAGTTATTTATAAATAAATTTTAATAATAAATATTTCAACTTATCATATATATTCAAATAGATATTTAAACCAATAAGTTTAATGTACGGTATCAAATAATTAATACATTGTTACCTTTTCAAGTTATAGTATATATGTATCTATTTACATATAATTGTTCGCGAATCGTCGAAAACAACCGAAAGGTATTTAAATATATAAAAGTAGTTCAAAAATTTTGAGATTCAGTTTTACAGACTTTGCTTATCGTGTCGAAAATGTTAATCATACAAAGATTAAGTTTAAATTTGGTCAGAAATTTCCGGGTCATCACAGTACCTGCCCGTTAAAGAAATTTCGTCCCGAAATTTGAGTGAGGTCGTCATGGCTAACAATAAAAATGTTTTAATGACGAATATGAGTTGATAATAGAGTTTTATCTATGTTTGAATAATATGGATAAAATAATCCAATTACTCGAAGCGTATGAGAGAAGTTATCGTAATCAAGTGAAATGGAGAATAGAGATGCGTCTTATCTCTTGATGTAGTAACGATTGATTTCCGGATTTTAAGGAATAGAAAATCTTCATAATTTTAATAAGATTTGATTTTTCGGAATTTGCAGAAATTAGGATTTTCTTTGATTAAATGCGTAACCTGCCTCTATTGCTGCGTCCGATATTTTGCTATAAATTGACCTCTTCCGTTTCATTTATTTTCAACACTCCTATAATCTTCTTTATTATTTCATACATCCCAACAGATTGTGAAAATGCTTAATCCAGTTCTGATTCTTGATATTTTCCTGGCTATCGTATCCTTCATTCTTCTTTTTCATCTACCACCAGAGGAAGTTATTTTCTTCTACTATTACCTTGGGGTTATAGTGTTTTTCATTCTCCCGTATCTTTATGTTGCTATACGCATTGATATACACGGTTTGTAATTTCGGGGTTGTTATCGGGCTTTATATTCTCCATTATATTTCGGAGCTTCAAGCTTTCGTTTTCTCTTCCCGACCTTAAGTCAAGCGAATAATGGTCCAGAATTCGTAGGTATGAATTTCAGAATAAACATAATTAATGTTCTACGAAAGAAACGGTAATGGCACAATCTGACTTGTCAAATTACCAGAATATCCGGAAAAGACCGAATCATCAAGAAATATATTTTCTTGATATATTTAGAGATTATATAGAATGAAAGAGTTATGTAACATGGTTTATGATGAGGGTGTGATCTGTGAACCTTTGTCACGTTCCATTAGAAACTCAACATGACTTACTGTAATATAATCACGTTGATCAAGTGTCATTATATTATACTAACTCATGCTTCAGTTCCCAACATTACTTCAAAACATCCATTTTTTTCGAATTTTTTTAGATTTTAGAAATTAAAATAGTTTCTTTTATGATGTAACACAGATAGCGCGAAGAGGTAATGATTTCAGATAAGAATGGTTTAAAAAAATATCTTCAGAAATATGGAGGATATTTATAATGGGAGATACGATGATATCTTAGAATATTTAAGATAAGATGATGATGAAGAATATTGTCCGCAAAGGTTTTAGTGTAAGGAGCAAGGTATTCTTTAATGATTTCAGCAGACTCTGAATCATTTGGATTCTTTGAAGGTAGATTTAGTCTTTGTGATTTGTCCACAGCCTCCTTCATGGTCTGCTCAATCCGTTTTTCAATTCCAAACCTTCTCTTTTTCTCTGCTTTACCACCATACTATTCTTTATCATCAAACTTTTGACTGTTAAGGTCGTTTACAGTTTTTGCTGCTTCATCAGCATTGTTCCAATTTCAGAGAACTAGTTTCATAGTTTGGGGTGTTTTTCAAAAACTTCATATTCGAAGTATGTAATTCGAGGAGGTAGACGTTATATGTACACATATAACTGTTGGCGTAGACGTGCTGCAAGATTTCAAAATACTGATTGCAAATTCCCGATAGTTGGAATGGCAACTATTGTTACAAGATGTGGATGAGTACATGATAGGGTTTCAATGTATATATAGTGATTTCCGGAGAGTTTCAAATAGCAGAGTGACGGAGTCGCTGGTACATTTACTGCTAATATGGTGGAACATAAAAGGTTCCCCAGTAACAAAAACGTATATGCCAAAGTTATAAGTCTGAAAGGTCGTCATTGACTACCTGAATGGGTGATAATACTGGATACTTTTAAAAAGGAATTGCAAGGTTACTTTCAGTAATAATAATGCCGAAGGATTTATCACAGATACGTGTTAAAGTTTTACTTAGGTTTCGAGAGCTTTCCAGATATATGATTATAAGTACAAATCTTTCTTCTCGTAGATATCGTGTAGTTGGTTTGTCTTCCCGTTTGTTCATTAGTTGAAGTGTTTCCAAGAATTTCGATGGGTTTGAACGCAAAATATAATCATATGATGTTCTAATACTGTTCTGAATTCAAAGCATGGGTTTCGAAGCATGGTTTTGAAAGATGTAGGAATCTAAGAGTGATGTTTTTCGTTTAATCTTGACTTGGATTCTGATCTATCGAAATCAGAATATGAAATTGAATGAAAATGGTTATTCTGCGATGAACAGATACGTATATCTATAGGTTTGAGCAGTATAGTTAATGATTGCTGAATCAGAATTGAAGAATGTATAGTGTAACATATTAATGTGGAATTTATATATTTCTAGGGTATTACCTACCCGTTAAAATATTCTCATCATTAACAGTTTGTACAAAAGGATTTTCAATTACAATCTTTATGAAAATATATGTATGTAGCAATTCACTGTAGCAATTCACTGTAGCAAAGTCAATTTTTACTGTAGCAATTCACTGTAGCAAAGTCAATTTCACTGTAGCAAATAGTGATTTTCAAAAATACTGTAGCATTTTGGGTACTGTAGCAATTTGAAATGTTACTATCGTTTACTAAATAACTTGAAATTATATATATGTATATATCTTTTTAATATATATAAATCAGTTTTTTAAATACACATTGGAAGTTATTTATAAATAAATTTTAATAATAAATATTTTAACTTATCATATATATTCAAATAGATATTTAAACCAATAAGTTTAATGTACGGTATCAAATAATTAATACATTGTTACCTTTTCAAGTTATAGTATATATGTATCTATTTACATATAATTGTTCGCGAATCGTCAAAAACAACCGAAAGGTATTTAAATATATAAAAGTAGTTCAAAAATTTTGAGATTCAGTTTTACAGACTTTGCTTATCGTGTCGAAAATGTTAATCATACAAAGATTAAGTTTAAATTTGGTCAGAAATTTCCGGGTCATCACAGTGTCGGACCAGTAGCTTACCGACTTGAGTTACCTCAACAACTCGCGGCTGTACATAACACTTTCCACGTCTCGAATTTGAAGAAATGTTTTGCTAAAGAAGATCTCACTATTCCGTTAGATGAAATCTAAATCAACGAAAAACTTCAATTCATCGAAGAACCCGTCGAAATAATGGATCGTGAGGTTAAAAGACTTAAGCAAAACAAGATACCAATTATTAAGGTTCGATGGAATGCTCGTAGAGGACCTGAGTTCACCTGGGAGCGTGAAGATCAGATGAAGAAGAAATACCCGCATCTATTTCCAGAAGATTCGTCAACACCTTCAACAGCTTAAAATTTCGGGACGAAATTTATTTAACGGGTAGGTACTGTAGTGACCCGAACTTTTCCATGTTTATATATATTAATTGAGATTGATATTTACATGATTAAATGTTTCCAACATGTTAAGCAATCAAACTTGTTAAGACTTGATTAATTGAAATATGTTTCATATAGACAATTGACCACCCAAGTTGACCGGTGATTCACGAACGTTAAAACTTGTAAAAACTATATGATGACATATATATGGATATATATATATATATAGTTAACATGATACTATAATAAGTAAACATATCATTAAGTATATTAACAATGAACTACATATGTAAAAACAAGACTACTAACTTAATGATTTTTAAACGAGACATATATGTAACGATTATCGTTGTAAAGACATTTAATGTATATATATCATATTAAGAGATATTCATACATGATAATATCATGATAATATAATAATTTAAAATCTCATTTGATATTATAAACATTGGGTTAACAACATTTAACAAGATCGTTAACCTAAAGGTTTCAAAACAACACTTACATGTAACGACTAACGATGACTTAACGACTCAGTTAAAATGTATATACATGTAGTGTTTTAATATGTGTTTATACACTTTTGAAAGACTTCAATACACTTATCAAAATACTTCTACTTAAAAAAAATGCTTACAATTACATCCTCGTTCAGTTTCATCAACAATTCTACTCGTATGCACCCGTATTCGTACTCGTACAATACACAGCTTTTAGATGTATGTACTATTGGTATATACACTCCAATGATCAGCTCTTAGCAGCCCATGTGAGTCACCTAACACATGTGGGAACCATCATTTGGCAACTAGCATGAAATATCTCATAAAATTACAAAAATATGAGTAATCATTCATGACTTATTTACATGAAAACAAAATTACATATCCTTTATATCTAATCCATACACCAACGACCAAAAACACCTACAAACACTTTCATTCTTCAATTTTCTTCATCTAATTGATCTCTCTCAAGTTCTATCTTCAAGTTCTAAGTGTTCTTCATAAATTCCAAAAGTTCTAGTTTCATAAAATCAAGAATACTTTCAAGTTTGCTAGCTCACTTCCAATCTTGTAAGGTGATCATCCAACCTCAAGAAATCTTTGTTTCTTACAGTAGGTTATCATTCTAATACAAGGTAATAATCATATTCAAACTTTGGTTCAATTTCTATAACTATAACAATCTTATTTCAAGTGATGATCTTACTTGAACTTGTTTTCGTGTCATGATTCTGCTTCAAGAACTTCGAGCCATCCAAGGATCCGTTGAAGCTAGATCCATTTTTTTCTTTTCCAGTAGGTTTATCCAAGGAACTTAAGGTAGTAATGATGTTCATAACATCATTCGATTCATACATATAAAGCTATCTTATTCGAAGGTTTAAACTTGTAATCACTAGAACATAGTTTAGTTAATTCTAAACTTGTTCGCAAACAAAAGTTAATCCTTCTAACTTGACTTTTAAAATCAACTAAACACATGTTCTATATCTATATGATATGCTAACTTAATGATTTAAAACCTGGAAACACGAAAAACACCGTAAAATCGGATTTACGCCGTCGTAGTAACACCGCGGGCTGTTTTGGGTTAGTTAATTAAAAACTATGATAAACTTTGATTTAAAAGTTGTTATTCTGAGAAAATGATTTTTATTATGAACATGAAACTATATCCAAAAATTATGGTTAAACTCAAAATGGAAGTATATTTTCTAAAATGGTCATCTAGACGTCGTTCTTTCGACTGAAATGACTACCCTTAAAAAAACGACTTGTAACTTATTTTTCCGACTATAAACCTATACTTTTTCTGTTTAGATTCATAAAATAGAGTTCAATATGAAACCATAGCAATTGGATTCACTCAAAATGGATTTAAAATGAAGAAGTTATGGGTAAAACAAGATTGTATAATTTTTCTCATTTTAGCTACGTGAAAATTGGTAACAAATCTATTCCAACCATAACTTAATCAACTTGTATTGTATATTATGTAATCTTGAGATACCATAGACACGTATAAAATGTTTTGACCTATCATGTCGACACATCTATATATATTTCGGAACAACCATAGACACTCTATATGTGAATGTTGGAGTTAGCTATACAGGGTTGAGGTTGATTCCAAAATATATATAGTTTGAGTTGTGATCAATACTGAGATACGTATACACTGGGTCGTGGATTGATTCAAGATAATATTTATCAATTTATTTCTGTACATCTAACTGTGGACAACTAGTTGTAGGTTACTAACGAGGACAACTGACTTAATAAACTTAAAACATCAAAATATATTGAAAGTGTTGTAAATATATTTTGAACATACTTTGATATATATGTATATATTGTTATAGGTTCGTGAATCAACCAGTGGCCAAGTCTTACTTCCCGACGAAGTAAAAATCTGTGAAAGTGAGTTATAGTCCCACTTTTAAAATCTAATATTTTTGGGATGAGAATACATGCAGGTTTTATAAATGATTTACAAAATAGACACAAGTACGTGAAACTACATTCTATGGTTGAATTATCGAAATCGAATATGCCCCTTTTTATTAAGTCTGGTAATCTAAGAATTAGGGAACAGACACCCTAATTGACGCGAATCCTAAAGATAGATCTATTGGGCTTAACAAACCCCATCCAAAGTACCGGATGCTTTAGTACTTCGAAATTTATATCATATCCGAAGGGTGTCCCGGAATGATGGGGATATTCTTATATATGCATCTTGTTAATGTCGGTTACCAGGTGTTCACCATATGAATGATTTTTATCTCTATGTATGGGATGTGTATTGAAATATGAAATCTTGTGGTCTATTATTATGATTTGATATATATAGGTTAAACATATAACTCACCAACATTTTTGTTGACGTTTTAAGCATGTTTATTCTCAGGCGATTATTAAGAGCTTCCGCTGTCGCATACTTAAATAAGGACGAGATTTGGAGTCCATGCTTGTATGATATTGTGAAAAAAACTGCATTCAAGAAACTTATTTTGTTGTAACATATTTGTATTGTAAACCATTATGTAATGGCCGTGTGTAAACAGGATATTTTAGATTATCATTATTTGATAATCTACGTAAAGCTTTTTAAACCTTTATTGATGAAATAAAGGTTATGGTTTGTTTTAAAGTGAATGCAGTCTTTGAAAAACGTCTCATATAGAGGTCAAAACCTCGCAACGAAATCAATTAATATGGAACGTTTTTAATCAATAAGAACGGGACATTTCATTATATACATAAAAATGAGACTATTAATTTAAGAAACTCGAAAACGATATATATAACGATTATCGTTATAACAACGTCTTACTAGGTACATATGAATCATATTAAGATATTGATACACTTGGTTAATTATGTTAAATGATAAGTAAATATATTATTAAGTGTATTAAATAATGAAATACATATGTAAAAATAAGACTACTAACATAATGATTTCGAAACGAGACATATATGTAACGATTATCGTTGTAACGACATTTAACTGTATATATATCATACTAAGATATATTATATATCATAATATCATGATAATATAACAATTTAACATCTCATTTGTTATAATAAACAATGGGTTAACAACATTCAACAAGATCGTTAACCTAAAGGTTTCAAAACAACATTTACAAGTAACGACTAACGATGACTTAACGACTCAGTTAAAATGTATAAACATGTAGTATTTTAATATGTATTCATACACTTTTGAAAGAATTCAAGACACTTATCAAAATACTTCTACTTAACAAAAATGCTTACAATTACATCCTCGTTCAGTTTCATCAACAATTCTACTCGTATGCACCCGTATTTTTACTCGTACAATACACAGCTTTTAGATGTATGTACTATTGGTATATACACTCCAATGATCAGCTTTTAGCAGCCCATGTGAGTCACCTAATACATGTGAGAACCATCATTTGGCAACTAGCATGAAATATCTCATAAAATTATAAAAATATGAGTAATCATTCATGACTTATTTACATGAAAACAAAATTACATATCCTTTATATCTAATCCATACACCAACGACCAAAAACACCTACAAACACTTTCATTCTTCAATTTTCTTCATCTAATTGATCTCTCTCAAGTTCTATCTTCAAGTTCTAAGTGTTCTTCATAAATTCCAAAAGTTCTAGTTTCATAAAATCAAGAATACTTCCAAGATTGCAAGTTTACTTCCAAGTTTTCTAAATCCATTCCAAGTAATCATCCAAGATCAAGAAACCTTTGTTACTTACAGTAGGTTATCTTTCTAATACAAGGTAATAATCATATTCAAACTTTAATTCAATTTCTATAACTATAACAATCTTATTTCGAGTGGAAATCTTACTTGAAATTGTTTTCGTGTCATGATTCTGCTTCAAGAACTTTCAAGCCATCCAAGGATCCTTTGAAGCTAGATCTATTTTTCTCATTTCCAGTAGGTTTATCCAAGGAACTTGAGGTAGTAATGATGTTCATAACATCATTCGATTCATACATATAAAGCTATCTTATTCGAAGGTTTAAACTTGTAATCACTAGAACATAGTTTAGTTAATTGTAAACTTGTTCGCAAATAAAAGTTAATCCTTCTAACTTGAATTTTAAAATCAACTAAACACATGTTCTATATCTATATGATATGCTAACTTAATGATTTAAAACCTGGAAACACGAAAAACACCTTAAAACCGGATTTACGCCGTCGTAGTAACACCGCGGGCTGTTTTGGGTTAGTTAAATAAAAACTATGATAAACTTTGATTTAAAAGTTGTTATTCTGAGAAAATGATTTTTATTATGAACATGAAACTATATCCAAAAATTATGGTTAAACTCAAAGTGGAAGTATGTTTTCTAAAATGGTCATCTAGACGTCGTTCTTTCGACTGAAATGACTACCTTTACAAAAACGACTTGTAACTTATTTTTCCAACTGTGAACCTATACCGGTTCTATTTAGATTCATAAAATATAGTTCAATATGAAACCATAGCAATTTGATTCACTCAAAACGGATTTAAAATGAAGAAGCTATGGGTAAAACAAGATTGGATAATTTTTCTCATTTTAGCTACGTGAAAATTGGTAACAAATCTATTCCAACCATAACTTAATCAACTTGTATTGTATATTATGTAATCTTGAGATACCATAGACACGTATACAATGTTTTGACCTATCATGTCGACACATCTATATATATTTCGGAACATCCATAGACACTCTATATGTGAATGTTGGAGTTAGCTATACAGGGTTGAGGTTGATTCCAAAATATATATAGTTTGAGTTGTGATCAATACTGAGATACGTATACACTGGGTCGTGGATTGATTCAAGATAATATTTATCGATTTATTTCTGTACATCTAACTGTGGACAACTAGTTGTAGGTTACTAACGAAGACAGCTGACTTAATAAACTTAAAACATCAAAATATATTAAAAGTGTTGTAAATATATTTTGAACATACTTTGATATATATGTATAGATTGTTATAGGTTCGTGAATCAACCAGTGGCCAAGTCTTACTTCCCGACGAAGTAAAAATCTGTGAAAGTGAGTTATAGTCCCACTTTTAAAATCTAATATTTTTGGGATGAGAATACATGCAGGTTTTATAAATGATTTACAAAATAGACACAAGTACGTGAAACTACATTCTATGGTTGAATTATCGAAATCGAATATGCCCCTTTTTATTAAGTCTGGTAATCTAAGAATTAGGGAACAGACACCCTAATTGACGCGAATCCTAAAGATAGATCTATCGGGCCCAACAAGCCCCATCCAAAGTACCGGATGCTTTAGTACTTCGAAATTTATATCATATCCGAAGGGTGTCCCGGAATGATGGGGATATTCTTATATATGCATCTTGTTAATGTCGGTTAAAAGGTGTTCACCATATGAATGATTTTTATCTCTATGTATGGGATGTGTATTGAAATATGAAATCTTGTGGTCTATTGTTACGATTTGATATATATAGGTTAAACCTATAACTCACCAACATTTTTGTTGACGTTTAAAGCATGTTTATTCTCAGGTGAATACTAAGAGCTTCCGCTGTTGCATACTAAAATAAGGATAAGATTTGGAGTCCATGTTTGTATGATATTGTTTAAAAACTGCATTCAAGAAACTGATTTCGATGTAACATATTTGTATTGTAAACCATTATGTAATGGTCGTGTGTAAACAGGATATTTTAGATTATCATTATTTGATAATCTACGTAAAGCTTTTTAAACCTTTATTTATGAAATAAAGGTTATGGTTCGTTTTAAAAATGAATGCAGTCTTTGAAAAACGTCTCATATAGAGGTCAAAACCTCGCAACGAAATCAATTAATATGGAACGTTTTTAATCAATAAGAACGGGACATTTCAGTTAAGGCATTACGATGCTCTCAGTCTAACCGAGAAGGTTTTGCTCTTCACTTGTTCCAAGTATTTCTTCACGGTTATGATCATCATGACTGGCTGTATGATGCCGGTTATATGTGTGTCATCCGGGTTCTCAGACTTGCCATTTGTCCGGCATGGCAGAGTTTCCGGGATGACGTCAGACGGATGTCGGGAAAGGGAGTCCGTATTCCGGGACGCGCAGTACCGGGTAAGATTTTTGCCGGGATGCTTGCCTATTCTTGAGACGGATCATTATGCGTATCATTAGGGACTAAACCCAAAACACTGAACCCTAAACCCTAAAATCTAAATCGGGCAAAATTTTGACAAAAAATACTTCACAAAAAATGAAAAAAAAAACGTTCAATGATTATTATTCTTCACGATCGATATTAACTTGAATGTTATTTTTGTCAATCGTTTTCGCGCCTAAATAATAACTTTCATTACCAAATGCCTTTTTTAAATGTTCATAATTTCGTGTGATCTTGATCCCTGAAAAAATTCAAAAAGAACCAAAATTTTAATAAATAATAAAATTTACTTCACCCACTTCCCCCGCTTCACCCAATTGGTTACTTTTCTATTGATCTTACCATATATATATATATATATATATATATATATATATATATATATATATATATATATATATATATATATGGGCAGGATCAATGGGGAAGTAACCAATCGGGGGGAAGCGGGGGGAAGCAAAAAAAAATCATTTTTTTAAAAAACTTTGTTCACGAACATTATAGATTGGATGAAAATAAGAACATTTAGAAAAGACACTTCGTGATGAATGTTATTATTTTGGCGGGAAAACGATCGATAAATAACATTCAAGGTAATATTGTTCGTGAAGAATGTTCACGTTTTTTTTTCATGTTTTGTGCAGTAAAATTTAGCCCGATTTAGAGTTTAGGGTTTAGGGTTTAGGGTTTGGTGTTTTGGGTTTATTCCATAAACCCAAAACACCAAACCCTAAACCCTAATCCCTAAACCCTAAACCATAAACTCTAAACCGTTCGTGTTAAAAACTCAATCTAAATCCTAAATCTAAACCCTAAATCTAAACCCTAAACCCTAAATTTCTAAACCCTAATATCTAAACCCTATAGACCATAATATCTAAAACCTAATATCTAAACCCCAATAGCTAAAACCTCAAAATACGCTCGAAAAACACGATAATTGTTATATATTACTTCTTCGAGCGTTTTCCCGTCAAAATAAAAATATTTATCACAAAGTGTCTCTACTAAATGTTCATATTTTCATCTCATCTATAATGTTCGTGAACAAAGTTTTTTCAAAAAACGAAAAAAAAAAAGTTTTTGCTTCCCCCCGCTTCCCCCCGAATGGTTACTTCCCTCTTGATCCTACCACTATATATATATATATATATATATATATATATATATATATATATATATATATATATATATATATATATATATATATATATATATATTATTAATAAATATTAATTACAGAGTAATAATTAGTACTCCCTATTAAATTTAAATTTAAAAATATATATATATATATATATATATATATATATATATATATATATAAATAACATATTATTATTATTATTATTATTATTATTATTATTATTATTATTATTATTATTATAATAATAATAATAATGGATAAGGTTGACCAAGTCCGTTGCGCTTATGGATAAGGTTGCTAAGCTTGATGATCCTCAGTGTGAGTTGTTGTTGCTTAGGGCATGTACGGGAGTTTCTAAACTCTACTTTTCCTTGCGTACTTGTCCTCCTAGTATATTTGAGGCGGCTCAACGCGCTTTCGATGGAGCCCTTCGATCTTCCTTGGAGCGTATTGTTACTGCTTCAGGGCCTGGGTTTGGTGATTGGCAGTGGCGGCTTGCCACCTTGCCATTTGCATTTGGAGGGCTTGGTGTTTATTCTGCGGGAGATGTTCGTCATTATGCTTTTCTGGCTTCTCGATTACAGTCTGCTGGATTACAGACCAAGCTACTACGTCATGCGAGTATTGTTGGTCTTGGTCGTGCTTTTGAAGATGCATTGGGTCTGTCTAATAAAACAGTTGGGTTTGATATTTTAGGTAATCCGAGTGAGGTCGCTGCCCCAATACTCATGAAGAAATTGGCAGATGTTTATTTCACAAAGGTTACCGCTTCTGCAGAATCCACTTTTTCGTTATCTCCCCGACAATCGGCCTTATGGAAATCACAGCAGAGTGATCACACCTCTGCTTGGCTAAGGGCAGTCCCTATTTTGGGGTTGGGTCAGACGATGAACGCAAAGACTTACCGATGTGTGTTGTGCTACCGGTTAGGTGTTCCATTGTTCTCTATCTCGACGGCATGCTCTGCCTGTTCAAGGGTTTTTACTGGGGATATTTTCGGGGATCACGCGGTGTCTTGTGCTGGTATGGTGGGTATTAAGCATCGACATAATATTGTCCGGGATTCCCTTGTTGATGTTTGTTATCGATCTGGGATTTCAGCGAGAAAGGAGGTTGACATTAGGTTGTCTGGAGGGAACGACAGGGCCCTCAGACCTGCAGATGTGTTACTTTATTCCTGGGATTGTGGTCGCGATGTTTGTGTTGACTTGACAGGATCTTCTCCTTTGACACAGTCTGGGCTTTCTGACTTTGTCCCTGGACGTGCTGTGATTGATGCGGCTCGTCGGAAGCGGGTCAAGTACGAATCTAGTTGTCTGGCGATTGGTTATGGTTTCATTCCTTTCTCATTTTCTTCCCTTGGGGAATTAGAGAAGGAGACTGTTTCTTTGCTAAAGCGGGTTCAGAAGAGTTCGATGGCGCAAGATATTGGTGCCGGTGCTGCTGCTCATATTTTTACTAGGATAGGTTTTGCTATTGCTAGAGGTGTGGGGGCCCAGATTGTCTCTAGGCTTCTCACTAATTTTTTGTAAGTTTTAAAACTTTTAAGTTTATTATTATTATTATTATTATTATTATTATTAAAGATAAAGAAAATAATAATACGGAGTAACTGAGTAGCAACCAGGTGGGTCCCTTTCGAAAAGTAGTCGTTGACTTAACTATTATGTGGATGTAAATGTAAAGTCGTTCATCTCTTTTCAGATCTCCAATTCATTCCCAGAATTCCTTATGGAAAATCCAGGTTCCAATATATATGATGTATTCCTAAGTTTTAGAGGTGAAGACACTCGTCTTGGCTTCACCGATTTCCTTCTTCAGGAACTCAAGGAGTTCGGAATTACTACGTTTTATGATGATGATGATATTGATTCCGGAGCACCGTTAAAAACTGAAATAGAGAACGCAATCAACAAATCCAGGGCTTCTATTATTGTTTTGTCTAAGAACTATGCTTCTTCGACTTGGTGCCTTGATGAATTAGCATTGATCATGGACCGAAGTATGACCTCTAACCACATTATATTTCCCATCTTCTATGAAATTGAGCCCACTATTGTCAGGAACCAAGAGAAAAGCTTCGCAACAGGAATGGCAAAACATATAAACAAAATGTACGCAGAAATAGATGATGAGGAAAAAAGTAAATGGGATGGAAAGATTGATAAATGGAAGAAAGCACTCACGGATGTTGCTAACCTCAAAGGGGAGGCTGTAACTACGTCTACAACTGGCCGGTAACTAGCTACTTTCTTTGCATACACAATAACACAAATTACCCTCGGTTTTAAAATACTCCATCCCTCTCTCACCACAATTGTCTTAAATCTATTTTGTATTGTATCAATATCGTATTCACTTTGATGTTATAACAAAACAAAAGAACTTAAGTTTGTATAAAAGTTATTTGATTTGATTGGTGAAGAGTATAGTTAGTGAAAATGTCTAAAACTATGTTCATAGTCAAAGTGGACCGAGAGGCAAGGAGGTTTTTACACATCAAATTGTCAAACCTTCACAATATAGCCATTGGCTAGGGCTTGATATCTTTGACATAGATCTCATGTTCGAATCTTGTGGTGGCTGAAAATGGGTTGGAAACGGTCACAGAGTAATCCGGCTAAGCCGCGTACATTAGAGTATGGTTTCGGAATACTCGCCTTACTGGGTAACCCGAGCAAGGAAATACATTATAAATTTAAATTTAAGGGTTAAAGCTATATATTTTCTCAAATGTCCCGATGTCGCTCATATACCTATTTGCGTCCCACTGTCGTCTACAAACTTTCGAAAAATGTACCGATGTCGCTAACAATACTTTTTTTACCTATAACCAAAACAATTGATGACGTGACTTATAAGTAGTCATGACACGTCGGTGGTACATCGGAACAAAAGTTGAAAGTATATGGGCGAAATCGGAACACCGCTGAAATATATGGGCGACATCGGGACATATAAAATGAAAAAAAAAAGTTAAATAATTAATTTTACCGGTTCAGCAGGTAAACGGTAACGAAATGTTGACATTGGTATATTTTTTGAATGTGTGTAGACGACAGTGGGACGCAAATGGGTATATGGGCGACATCGGGACATTTGAGAAAGTATATAGCCAATTTGTGGCTTTAACCCTAAATTTAACATCAAAGCGTCACATGTGAAACTAAAAGACAGAGAAGAAGCATTTGTCTGTAATAAACAATAACACCAGAATATGATATAATTGTCTTAAATTTTTTGTAACCATGCTATTCGGGTCAGTTTTTCAGTCTAAAAAGATATGTTATTGTTGTCCTCACGGAAGTTGTTTTTCAGGAAACAGACGGAGGTTATTAAAAACCTTATTGGGGATGTAAATCGCAGATTAGGGGTGCTTATAGCGATGAATTCACCAGTCCTTACTGGGATGGACGAACACATTGAATTCATCAGTTCATGGTTGAAAGATGGATCCACTGATACGGTCGACATTCTCACTATTTCGGGTATGGGTGGGATAGGGAAAACATGTTTGGCCGAATACATCTATGTCAAGCACAGTCTTTCATTCGAGAGATCAAGCTTAATAAAGGACATCAATAAGAAATGCTGCACAGACCAATCTGTAAAAATGATCGATCTACAAAAGGAACTTTTTTCTGACATATCAAAATCAAAGGTGGTTAAAAGTAAAGCTGTTCCAGATTACAAGTCTAATATTGAGAGTGCACTAAAAGATAAAAAGGTGTTAGTAGTTCTTGATGATGTTGGCAATGTTCACCAGTTGAATAACTTACTTGGGCAAGGAGGTTTCTGTCCAGGAAGCAAAATCATAGTAACAACCGAAGATGTATCATTGACAAAGAAGTGTGAACTACATAATGTTCAACCCAGGCATACAGTACTCTTGCTTAAAGGCTTGAATAAGAACTCATCAATGCAACTTTTAAGTTTGCATGCAAAAAAACCTGAGGGTCTCTGGGGTGATTATAGAGAAGTCAGTGAAAAGCTTTTAAAGTACTGTGAAGGACATCCATGGGCTCTTAAAGAATTAGGCTTGTATTTGAGTCCCCACGGTATAGATGGATGGGAAGAATTTACGAAATCGCTGGATAAAGAGATGAATGAGGATATGGAAAAATTATTGAGAAAGAGCTTTGACTCTTTGCCATCCCCTAGTGATAAGAAGTTATTTAAGCATATTGCCTCTTTCTTTGTTAGAAAAGATAGAGTTTGTGTTGAAACAATATTAAAGGCGTGCAAAATAAATTTGGTAACAGGGATCAAGAATCTCACAGATCGATGCCTTCTTAGGATTGGACCGAGGAATGAATTTTTGATGCATCCTTTGATTCAAGCAATGGGTAGAGAAGTAGTACGCCAAGAATCACCAAATGAACTGTGGAAGCGTAGCCGATTATGGTCTACTGAGGATTCATGCAATGCGTTGGAGAGAAATAAGGTAAGAGGCCATGTATACTTATGTATATTATAAGTCTTTTGAACTATCTGAATATACACTTACATAAAACATTTTGACTAATTGACATTCTCATTCTTTCTAGGTTATGGAATGTCTTCAAGGGTTTGTTCTTGATTGGAGTGAGTCACAAGGTTCAATTGAGGTGGATACAGATGCATTCAGTACAATGGATAATCTAGTGTTACTGCAACTTAATAATGTTGATATCACTGGATCTTTTCAGAAACTCCCTAAAGAGTTAGTATGGTTATGCATGAACAGAAGCCCTTTAACGTCTATACCTGAAGACATACCAATGAAGAATCTTGTTGTACTTGACATGTCTTATAGTAAGTTTATAAATGTTGACTTTGATCTGTATAATTTCGAATCAGCTCAGCACTCGAGTTTCCAAAACTTAAAGGTAAGAAGTTTGAGTCATCCACTTCAGTTATTTTTCTTTCATCGTAAGTCAATGCATTTTCTAATTTATTATTTTAACTCTGTTTCAACAGATAAGTAAATCATGCTCAAAAGACAACTCGGTGCTTTTGTCATTGAAGATTCTCAATCTGAGTTTCTGTGATCAGCTTCGTAGTCTTCGAGGTCTTTGCAAATTCACTTCACTTGAAAGGTTAATACTTGCAGGTTGCGTAAGTTTAATCGAGATTTGTGAAAAGATTGACAAATGTAATCAACTTGTCATAATCGATTTGAGTTATTGCATTATGCTTAGAAACCTTCCAAGTACCATGTTCGAGTTGAAAAAGCTCGAAGCACTCTCACTAGATGGTTGTAATCTTCACGAATTTCCAGGTAACGTGAGTAATGACGATTTACAGAAGCTGTCTGATGAATTCAGGGTCTACATAGCCTCACAAACCTCTTCCGTTAGTAATGTGGAGGCTGACGTTAAGCCTGGTGCAATTTGTTCAGCTAATACCTCATTAGTTTGTGACTCACGTGAAGATAAACTTGAATCGTATCCTATGGAATTCAGTAGCCTATCCATGTCTGAGATGTTGAGTTTAGATGGTGAACCAGTCGTTTACTTGCCCAATTGTGTTAGAAGCCTTCGTAGGATTGAGTTGCTCAGTTTGGAAGAATGTGATATGCTTAAGCCATTTGGACACCCTCCACATAGACTAAGAAAATTGAAATATAGAAGATGGCAATTACAGAAACTTTTAAATCGGTCCCAATGTCATATAGCACTCGCTATATATACATTAGCGCATTCATTGATTGGAATTGAAGGCATTGTGAAAATCAAACCTATAGCCGATGTTGAAGATTTGTTATATACATTGGGATGGTATGATCTGGATTTGGTACATAAACAGATCATGACTTGGAATGATTTTAGAACAAAAAAGAAATCTCAAGTTCAGGTGCGTTCTATATGTCTCTCTATCTAATCAACTAAGCTATTACAGTTTGTGTTAATTTAGAGTTTTTATTTTTGTGTGTGTGTGTGTGTAGTTGTTCTACGAATTTGGAATATTCAGCACATTTTATGGGGGAGACGAGATTCCATATTATATTAATAGGAGAAAACGTGGGTCATCAATATCATTTGGCATTCTATCTTCTCATATGAAACTAAAAGGATTGAATTTCTGTTATCGGCTGAAGGGACGATCTCAAGATAGTGGCTTTAATTTGCTAACTGTCATAGTTAGTAATGAAACAAAGAACCGGACCTGGATATACAAGCATTACGTTCACTGGGTCAAAGTAGATGAAGAGTCTCTCATATGGTTAAGTCATTGGATGTTTGGGAAGAATGAGATGGAAGATGGTGACAAAGTTACAATTACCATACCAAAGGAGTATGTAAGTTCTGACGTTAGCGTAAGAGAGTGTGGAGTTAGTATTATATATGATTGGGAAAATGTGAAATACGATCATCATGGACCCACAAAATCACAAGTCATTGATCCACTGCATGATTACAAGTCATGGGACCACATTATTGGTGGTGATATCTCTGCTTTTCGTTTAACTTCAGGAGAATACTTGCTAGACAATCATCGGTTTTTTTTCTGGCATATTGATTGTCCTGCTTATCGCTCTTTCATTGCAAATGGTGCTTGTTATAAAGGTATATGCTATTACTTTCTAACAACTGGCTTTTCTCATTCGACACATGTTTACCAAACATCTAATTTAGTAAAACTTGATGCGAACTGACCCCTTTTTTTATTTTTTATTAGAAAAGGGACTGTACACAACCAGATCCAGAAAGTCTGGCATAGTCAGTGACGCAACTAAGGTACTTATCTGCCCCCAAACCCTTTAGTAATCTCACATATAAAACCTGTACACAACGCTATCCCAGATATATTTGGATTTTAATCAAACTGTCATTTTATCGAACAAACTATAAAATTTGTTAAAAAAACGAAGTTACAATTTTGACCTCTCCATTCGCAAACTCCGTATAAGCATGATCCAGAAAATTTGTTTATACGGGCATTTAGTCTTATTTTCCGAAATCTATATTTGTTCAAATTAGGGTTTGTTGTAAGATGCATGTTCTTTCTTCGACTCAAAATTTAAAGATTAGGTTGTGATACCAATTGTTGAAACATACTCAAAATTTAAAATTTTGTTTATACTGACGAGGATTGTTTTCGTCTGACTATATTCATGGTCTAGCGGGCTTTCATGGGTATGCAAAACCACCATCTTTTCTCTTCCGATCTTCTACACCTACGGGAAGATATGGACCAAATAACTGAGTACCCTTAGGGTTCTTGTATTTAGGAGGCTACTTACTCGTAGATGCACTCTAATTTGATTGATCTGTGTACGTACACTTGTGTTATATTATCTTCCCTACAATTTATACATGTTTTAACTGACAAGTTGATGAAAAATGTCTGGTTCAGGAGCTTGTGGTTGAGGGACAGAGGAATGTTAATGAGCAGCTTATGGATGTTGAGCCTCTAGTTGAGGAGTCGAGGGTAGACCCTAGGGTATATCTATTAATAATCTTTATATGTCTCATTTTATATTTGTACATCAATTTATTTTTAGCATAGATAGATGTTGTCAAGCAGGGCCGGACCTGGGGTGAGGCTGGAGGTGCAACCGCACCTGGGAATCATGAAAGAGAGGGCATCATGTGTTCAATGGTTGTTCTTGAGTATTTACAGATTTGAGATGTATAAGTGTGTAAAAATCGAGTTTTGAACAATTTAATTATGTTATATGATACTTATATATATATAGTATGTATAGATGGTTAATTTTGGTTTCTTGGCGCAAACTTAAAAGCTTCATTTAGGTTTTATGGTGTTAGGATGTTGCAGAGAATTTTGGAGAAATTTTGGGGAAGGTGATTCCCTGACACGATCAATTAACTTTTTTGCTACTTACCCCTTCACTATTAGACCACTTGTAGTGGTTGGGAGCGTGAGTTGAGGGCGTGAGTTGCTTTTTGATAACTATGACGTGTGGGTTATGTTTGTGGAGTGGTGGTGGTGTGGGTTTATGGTGTAGGTTAAGAGTATTGTGAAGATATGTTAAAATATAATTGGGTTAAATATTAAAAGGGGATAAAAATAACATTTTTAAAATAAAAAAAAATTAAAAAAAATTGGCAACTGACGTTGCTTGGTACGTTGCTTGGCAACGGACAGAGGTAAAATACACCATCCAACACATTGATACTTACAATTTATGGTGTTGGTTGGGTGCCACGTGGGCTTGCAACGCCCCAAAACCAAACCGATACAACAAGTCTTGTACTAACTTACATATTAACCGTTCTCTTTAGATTTTATTATTTAAAACTTTTTTATTGTAATTATATACGAGTATTACTATATGTGAGTATACTAAGGAATTAAAGACCACTTTTGTATTTGTAATACAAAATAAAATAGGACCATATAATGTACTCGTATGTTATTTAGTTTATGTCAATTTATATCTAGACTAAAAGATATAGTTTAAATTAATAAGTTAATAAAAAAGTATTTTTTATTTTTTTTTATATTTGAATTTCAAATCTAATTGAATAAATATATTAACATTAACGTGATATTTTTACAAACTAGAATAACTGAAATAATTATTTGAATTCTTAATTTTGTTTAAGAATCATACAATCACATACGATTGGATACTTATATTTATAAAGATAGTATAATAATACTATTTGCTTACAAAAATTAAAGGGACATATTTTTATATTTACGCATCGGGCATCAAAAATGACAGGACCGGCCCTGTTGTCAAGGCATTAAGTAATGTTAGTATGTAGCTTAATTCCCTCCTAACATATGTGATTTTTTAAAATAGTAGGTATTCAATTAAATATAACAAAAAATCATCGAAGATTTAATTCATTTCATAGTATCACAGCCAACCAAATCAACCTGTGAATTTTTTTCATTTTTTTTTTTTTTCACAGATGCTTGTTACATAACTATCATGTAAGGAACGCTTGATCTAGTTTTAATTAAACCGAAGCAACTGCTAGTCGCTCGCACAGTATAAATATATACCAGCCAGGTTACCAGTTTTACTAGTACCACCCAACAAGTTAAAGAACCAGATTAAACCCGTCAAAAGCAATTAAAGAACTTGAAGATACGACAACTTGAAGATACGACGCTCGTGACCATGGTGAAGGTGCAAAATTCAGTTGTTTATGATCACTGTGAATCAAAAAATTATTTCTTATCAATAATTGATTATATCAAACGGTATACAGCAAACTAGAATTTAGCAAGAACCAGCTGCCCAATTATATGTATTACAATCGTCAAGTCCCACGACATACAAAACATGAACAATCAAAACCCATAACAAATATGCATACAATCAGAATACAACTAAATTGCAAAGTAACTTAAAGTTATTAGTGGATTGTAGTTACGGATCCAAGTAGTGAAGCTCTGCTTTCGAGGAAGCTCGTGGGAACCGCGTAACATCCTTAGCGAAGTTGTACTTTTCATGAGCATCAACAGTTACATGGGGTCGGATTGATATGATTTCAGAGAATGATAAAGTAAAAGCTTTATAAGATCACTCACTATGGTACCGTCTTTGGTACCTTTTTGACTTCTTTTAAATGACACTGTAGGTAGCAAGCTGTCTTTTTGCGTCTTTTGCTAGAAGTACTCTCGATTCGTCTATTTGTGAGAGGTTAAAGACGATGAGTATGTGAAGTGGGTGGGGCCAGCTGTGTTTAAAGATTCTCCTAAAGTAACCCAACGTATTTATATTCTTTAAAGTACTAGTATAAATGCAAAACATACAAGTCTTAAAAGCACTACTTTTTCCAAATCAGTCTTGTTTTTATACTATTTAAAAAAATCAAAGCTAAGTAAATAAATAGTAGGTCCCAGTTTTTATGAGGAAGTATGTTATAATTGGTTGCATTCAGTCTCTTTTAGTCATTCGAAGAAAATGTTGAAGTGACATTAATTTGTCATTCATTCTTGTTAAAGAAGGATGTAATGGTTGGGAGTGGTCTAAAGAGCAACAAGGGTCTTGATCTTTATAGTTTTCAGTTGGTTCAACCGTCTGGGTCCAGACAGTCAGAAGCTTCCAAATAAGTTACAGCTGGTTTCACATCCATATCCAAATGCACGTTTGAAAGACCCTAGAAATACATTGGAAGTGAGACCATGCATTAAAAGTATGTACCTTAAATTACTATATAAGCTTTTGCCTTTCGGAAAAAAAAAGAAAGAAACTATACAAGCACACACGACACAGAAACACAAAAGAAAAGGTTTAGCAGTCTATACCTACCTTATTATACACATCGAGTTGTCCTAAATTAGGTGAGTTACGAAGCATACATAAAACACCTTGAAGTTGATTTAAATCACCAAATTTGAAGTTGTGTAAGTTGAGAGACTCTAAACTATTAGCTGGGTGTGGAAGCCACTTGAGAATATTTTCTGCAATACAAAACTGTGAGAGTAAAAGTGAGATTTTAATTTACCAAAGAAGATATGAAAGAAAAGTTCACTTGCTAAAATGCAATAGGATGAAGAACAAAAATTATGTAAAAGAAGTTAGATGTCAAATCATACCTGGAGAAAATACCCGTCGAAAGTTAAACCCCAAAGACATGGCATATTACTTAACAAAGTGGCCAAACTAACTCTTTCAACTCCTTGAATGGTTTTAGGAAAAGTATACCAACCGAACTAAGACATTTACTATGCAATAACTGAAGCAAAGTTGCATCAGGGCAAATTAAGACCACTAACCGAAACAACTTTGTAGACTTGATCTTGAAATTGTAAACATTGGTGCATGCAGACAGTTTCAACTTCTTAAGTTGTGGTAAGTTGATGATAGTTCCATTCAAGTTAGCCCCAAATTCAATATTCTTGAACGAGAGATTTTCGAGATAAATAAATCCTTGAAACTCGAGTGGTGGCTTAATGATACAGTTTCCAAGTTTTAGCTTTCTTAATTCTAGACAACGAAAAATACAACATGGAAGTTCATAACGTTGATTTGAATTTGTAAGCACGAGTTCTCTAATAACACCGTCTCTTGACAAGGATAAAATCCACTGATCGACTTCTTGAAAGCTATCAAGAGCCATGTTTGGTATGTGGAGATGTAACTTTAAAATAGGACCCTTGAGAAAGTTAAAGATTTGGTTTGTAAATTGTAATCCTTATAAATCCATTATGACTAAAAGCTCCATATTTGGCAAATTTTTCTGAGAAATGTTTATTAAGAACAAGCGACCTCAATGTGGTCCATTTGTACGCCCATTTTTGAGCTAAAACGTGTGTCTTCACAGCATCTTGAACGGGAAGCTTCTTTAAAATCAAGTCTATCAAATTCTCTGGCAAGTTACTGATTCTATCTACTTCAGTACAAGCTACCAACCTCCTCTTACTATTTTTACTAATACCTATCATTAATTCAAGAAAACCAAAACTAGTAGGTCATTCAAAAGAAAAACAAATCCATCATAATACTCTTGATTTGTGTTTTTGATGTATATGGACTTGAATGTAACATGACAAGTAACAAAATATATACTTGTCTGCAATACATATTATTGAAGGTTGAAAGCATTTTTCTTAACATTCTTAATAATATGGCCCTGA
This sequence comes from Rutidosis leptorrhynchoides, assembly GCF_046630445.1. Taxonomy (NCBI): domain Eukaryota; kingdom Viridiplantae; phylum Streptophyta; class Magnoliopsida; order Asterales; family Asteraceae; genus Rutidosis; species Rutidosis leptorrhynchoides. The sequence continues at coordinate 161,683,472 of NC_092343.1, read as the reverse complement.
CTGTCTATAGTAACATTTTTATCAACTATCAGGAAATGAACATTCTCCTTACAAAAGAAGGGAGCAGGTCAAAGGTATATATTGCAATATTTATTTGAAGGGTTGTATCGTGATGCAACATACATGGGAATGATGTCGAATGACATAACTAAGTGGTGGAACAAAGTACTCAGTAGTTAATAATGCAAGTGTACTACTAAAGAGATAAGTAGAGACAGCAACAAACATCTCAAAGAGAGAAACGAGGCGATTTGCAGAAATAAACAAACTTGAGTAGCCAAGCAAAAATGTTCAAAATGTTATTAAGGTTAAGAATGGGGGCTATGAAATCTTAACTGGTCGTAATAACAATGTCATCCTAAAGCAATATTAATATCCAAAAGCAAGCTGCAGGCCAAAATACATGAAACTAGGCATAGAGTGAACATGAGGAATTAATGTTGACCAATAACAGAAACATTTTACTTATACCGACCAGTTATGAATCGCGCCAACATTTAGTTTTCAAGGTACTCTCAGTTCTTCATGTTAAAAAAACCTGGTTCTACCTCTCTTTGTCTTTTAGCAATTTTCAACACATTAGGGTTTCGCTTTCACTATGTTGCATCTTATAATCAGTATAGACAAGCAACTTGTAAACATTTTATAATTATGCGAAACCTAAAGCAATTCATTCATACTTGCGGCTTTATTTTTTAGGGTTCTAGTATATCTAGGTATAATTTCGGTTACTTGAATATGTTTCCAATAAATTGCTAAGTTATAACTATGATAATTGGTGGAACTGTTAATCTATAATCTACTATTTAAAATGGAATGAAGGATGTATGTATTATATAGAATTAAATTAAAGAAATAGAAAATCAAATAGATATGACAACAGAAATCAAGTTTTTTCATACATAATTACGTTTATATGAAAGAATCAAACCAAATTATTAGGTAAAAATTAACTTACCGATATTCAGAATTACAGATGAATCCATCGGAGTACCGGTTAGAGTTAAGCGCCCAAATTGCAGCCCTAACTTAAGTATCTAGTCAACAATGAGTCAGTCCAAATGTCCTAACCTCTTCCTCTTTCATGATATGAAAAAGTTGCTTCATTTGGTAAATTATAGGAACACAGTTAAAGGTGTGACCCGTGATTAGTGTGTGTTATATCAGATCTGAAAATCAGTAGTGGGATAAAAAACCAGGGGGTACGGAGTAGATAAAAATAAACAAATGTATATGTTTGTTTAGATTTTTAGTATGCCAAGTGGATAAAGTTAATGACGTGAAATGCCAATGTAGTACTTAATTGAAAAAATTAATGACATCTGCTATTTAATTAATTCCGAATAACATTTGTTAAAATGATCATTTAAATTGTTAAAAGTATAATAGATTACCTTTTATAGAAAAATAAGATAAAAAAATGTTACCTTTTACTATAGAACTACTGAAATGACCCGTGAAAACACGAGTTTGTTTAAACGAAATAGTTTAATAATATGTTTTTACGTATTAAGTGAATGTAAATGTTAAAGTAATTTAGTTTATTACCCCCTGGAACTACGGATTTCGACTAAGAAACTTGTCATTTCTTACTCTTTCACCTACACACTTTCATTCAAGAGAGAGAGTTAAGGTTTTAGAGAGAGAAAGCGTATTTTGGAGAAGAAGGAACCCGTTTCGTGTCTAAACCCAAACATTAAAGTTGTTCACTACGTCTCTAGCTACGTTTTAGTAGTAGTGGTAAGTGTTAATTCCGAGTTTAAACTCTTAATTGATTTATGACTAGTGATTGGGTTATGGGTTTTGTTGTAAGACCCATTTTAAGGTTAAATGGGCGAATTTGGGGTAAACTTCTTGTATGGAAACCCTAAGGTTTGTAATCTAGGGTTTAGCCATGTGATTTGAAGTTGTAGGGTAAATTGTGTTGATGAATAACTAACACACTTATGTGTTAGTGAAAGATTTGTTATTAGGGTTCATGGTTGAAAGATTTGTTATTAGGGTTCATGGTTGACTTAAAATGGGTCAAATGGGTAAGTTTGACCTAGTGGGATAAATTGGGTATGAAAATACCCTAGACTTGTATTAATGGAAGTCTTAGAATCCTAATCACTAGCTTTTAGTGATTTGTTGTAGACTTGACCTTGATTGAGCGATTCTAGTGCAAGTGGGTCATAAATACCCTTTTGGGTCATAAATGCACTAGTGAGGTTAGTTGGTGAATAGTCCAACTTGTTATGTGAATTAATTGGGCATTAATTGTATTAGGTGACTTGCTTTGAAGGTTGCGAGTTTGTGGTTAGAAATCTCACCAAGACGATAAGGTGAGTGGAATATTTATGTATGTATGTATATGATTTATTTGCCCGTATTAATTGTGCACATAGCCGTATTGTGCACATGGTTGTGAGTAATAGCCGTGTTTTACTCACACGTTGATTAAGTGTTGCGATAGCCGTGTTTCGTACACTTGGGGGTTATACCATAGCCGTTTTTGGGACACCTCGGGGTTAGCATACCATAGTCGTTTTTGGGCGCTAACGGTTGTTATGAACACCGATGACTTGTTCGCGAGGTCATCCCTTGTGATTTTGGTTAACCATGGTTTGTACTTGTTGATGTTTAGCATTTCATTATTATTATGATTATTAATTATTATGCTAATGATGTTGCTAGTTGTACGATTTGACGATACTAGCTTTTGTTATGAGATGATATGCGATTATATGCATTGTATGATGTCGTGGATGTGAGTAGGTAAATTGTATATGCATGTACATATTTATTTTACTCACTAAGCTTTAGCTTACCCTCTCGTTGTTTACATTTTTAGATGCGGGCGCGGATCGTGGCAAGGGTAAAGTTGTGGACTAGGCTTTTCCCCTTTAGTGCCTTGTGGATTGCTTTTGGAAGTTCGACTTAATGTTTGGGTAGTTTAACCCCAAACCCATGCTCTAGTGATGTTTGAAACTTAAACTAATTGGTCGAAACTTATATTTTTGGGAATTGTAAAATGGGTCATTGAAACCGAATGTTGATGTAAACTTTTATTTATGTCGTATGTGCCTTTTGAACATGTAACAACTAATTGTGATGTGATGGTTTGTTGGATATGACGACATGTTATATTTTAAAAAAATGTGTACGTTTTTCTTAATATAACGGGTTGGGTCGTTACAAGTGGTATTAGAGCATGGTCTAAGGAATTTAGGTGACTTGAGATAGACGCCTATACTTAGACTTTTGTGTTGTTATTTTATATGCGGGACTTGTAGGACTACGAGTCGGTACGGGTTTGATTAGTGCCTTGGTGAATAGGTGGACTAACTATGCTAATGTTATGATGTTACTAATCATGCTTTATTGTTTCGAACATCGGGCAAGATGGTTGTGGTACGTTTGAGTGTGGCATGGTGTGCGAGCGTAATAGTGATTCGTGACCACTATTACGGTTGCAAGTCAAGTCAAGCAAGGACGCGTGACAAGTATTGAGCTAGGTGTGATGTGCGTGCGGTGATATGCATATGTGTATATATATATATATGTATATATGTATTGTTTTGTTGGTGATATCTAATCCGTTTCGATCTTTAGAATGAAGACGAGAAATGGAACTGAGACAATCGACTGTGGTGGTCCTCCACACGAGGAATCGGACAAAATGACCACCAAAATAGAGGCCGCTCTAGAAAACTACATCCCGGTTTTCTCTCGAAAAGTTAAACAAATACTCGAAGAGTCGATTTCGGAACATGTGGTCTATTTGATTCGAGAACAAATGGCCGATGTGAAATGTCCCGTTCTTATTGATTAAAAACGTTCCATATTAATTGATTTCGTTGCGAGGTTTTGACCTCTATATGAGACGTTTTTCAAAGACTGCATTCATTTTTAAAACAAACCATAACCTTTATTTCATAGATAAAGGTTTTAAAAAGCTTTACGTAGATTATCAAATAATGATAATCTAAAATATCCTGTTTACACACGACCATTACATAATGGTTTACAATACAAATATGTTACAACAAAATAAGTTTCTTGAATGCAGTTTTTACACAATATCATACAAGCATGGACTCCAAATCTCGTCCTTATTTAAGTATGCGACAGCGGAAGCTCTTAATAATCACCTGAGAATAAACATGCTTAAAACGTCAACAAAAATGTTGGTGAGTTATAGGTTTAACCTATATATATCAAATCATAATAATAGACCACAAGATTTCATATTTCAATACACATCCCATACATAGAGATAAAAATCATTCATATGGTGAACACCTGGTAATCGACAATAACAAGATGCATATATAAGAATATCCCCATCATTTCGGGATACCCTTCGGATATGATATAAATTTCGAAGTACTAAAGCATCCGGTACTTTGGATGGGGTTTGTTAGGCCCAATAGATCTATCTTTAGGATTCGCGTCAATTAGGGTGTCTGTTCCCTAATTCTTAGATTACCAGACTTAATAAAAAGGGGCATATTCGATTTCGATAATTCAACCATAGAATGTAGTTTCACGTACTTGTGTCTATTTTGTAAATCATTTATAAATCCTGCATGTATTCTCATCCCAAAAATATTAGATTTTAAAAGTGGGACTATAACTCACTTTCACAGATTTTTACTTCATCGGGAAGTAAGACTTGGCCACTGGTTGATTCACGAACCTATAACAATATATACATATATATCAAAGTATGTTCAAAATATATTTACAACACTTTTAATATATTTTGATGTTTTAAGTTTATTAAGTCAGCTGTCCTCGTTAGTAACCTACAACTAGTTGTCCACAGTTAGATGTACAGAAATAAATCGATAAATATTATCTTGAATCAATCCACGACCCAGTGTATACGTATCTCAGTATTGATCACAACTCAAACTATATATATTTTGGAATCAACCTCAACCCTGTATAGCTAACTCCAACATTCACATATAGAGTGTCTATGGTTGTTCCGAAATATATATAGATGTGTCGACATGATAGGTCGAAACATTGTATACGTGTCTATGGTATCTCAAGATTACATAATATACAATACAAGTTGATTAAGTTATGGTTGGAATAGATTTGTTACCAATTTTCACGTAGCTAAAATGAGTAGTTTTTACCAATTTTGTTTTGCTCGCCATTTATTCGTTTCTAATCCGTTTTGAGTGATTTAAGCGGCCACGGTTTCGTATTGAACTTGACTTTATGAAAATAAACAGAAAAGGTATAGGTTTATAGTCGGAAATACAAGTTACAAGTCGTTTTTGAAAGAGGTAGTCATTTCTGTCGAAAGAACGACATCTTGATGACTGTTTTGAAAAACATACTTTCACTTTGAGTTTAACCATGATTTTTGGATATGGTTTCATGTTCATAAGAAAAATCATTTTCCCAGAAGTATAGCTTTTAAATCAAAGTTTTTCATAGTTTTAATTATCCAAACCAAAACAGCCCCCGGTTGTAACTACGACAGCGTAAATCCGGTTTTATGGTGTTTATCGTGTTTCCGGGTTTTAAATCATTAAGTTAGCATATCATATAGATATAGAACATGTGTTTAGTTGATTTTAAAAGTCAAGTTAGAAGGATTAACTTTTATTTGCGAACAAGTTTAGAATTAACTAAACTATGTTCTAGTGATTACAAGTTTAAACCTTCGAATAAGATAGCTTTATATGTATGAATTGAATGATGTTATGAACATCATTACTACCTCAAGTTCCTTGGATAAACCAACTGGAAATGAGAAAAATAGATCTAGCTTCAAAGGATCCTTGGATGGCTTGAAAGTTCTTGAAGCAGAATCATGACACGAAAACAATTTCAAGTAAGATTTTCACTCGAAATAAGATTGTTATAGTTATAGAAATTGAATTAAAGTTTGAATATGATTATTACCTTGTATTAGAAAGATAACCTACTGTAAGTAACAAAGGTTTCTTGATCTTGGATGATTACTTGGAATGTATTTAGAAAATTTGGAAGTAAACTTGCAATCTTGGAAGTATTCTTGATTTTATGAAACTAGAACTTTTGGAATTTATGATGAACACTTAGAAATTGAAGATAGAACTTGAGAGAGATCAATTAGATGAATAAAATTGAAGAATGAAAGTGTTTGTAGGTGTTTTTGGTCGTTGGTGTATGGATTAGATATAAAGGATATGTAATTTTGTTTTCATGTAAATAAGTCATGAATGATTACTCATATTTTTGTAATTTTATGAGATATTTCATGCTAGTTGCCAAATGATGATTCCCACATGAGTTAGGTGACTCACATGGGCTGCTAAGAGCTGATCATTGGAGTGTATATACCAATAGTACATACATCTAAAAGCTGTGTATTGTACGAGTATGAATACGGGTGCATACGAGTAGAATTGTTGATGAAACTGAACGAGGATGTAATTGTAAGCATTTTTGTTAAGTAGAAGTATTTTGATAAGTGTCTTGAAGTCTTTCAAAAGTGTATGAATACATATTAAAACACTACATGTATATACATTTTAACTGAGTCGTTAAGTCATCGTTAGTCGTTACATGTAAATGTTGTTTTGAAACCTTTAGGTTAACGATCTTGTTAAATGTTGTTAACCCAATGTTTATAATATCAAAAGAGATTTTAAATTATTATATTATCATGATATTATGATGTACGAATATCTCTTAATATGATATATATACATTAAATGTCGTTACAACGATAATCGTTACATATATGTCTCGTTTCAAAATCATTAAGTTAGTAGTCTTGTTTTTACATATGTAGTTCATTGTTAATATAATTAATGATATGTTTACTTATCATAATATCATGTTAACTATATATATAACCATATATATGTCATCATATAGTTTTTACAAGTTTTAACGTTCGTGAATCACCGGTCAACTTGGGTGGTCAATTGTCTATATGAAACCTATTTCAATTAATCAAGTCTTAACAAGTTTGATTGCTTAACATGTTGGAAACATTTAATCATGTAAATATCAATCTCAGTTAATATATATAAACATGGAAAAGTTCGGGTCACTACAGTACCTACCCGTTAAATAAATTTCGTCCCGAAATTTTAAGCTGTTGAAGGTGTTGACGAATCTTCTGGAAATAGATGCGGGTATTTCTTCTTCATCTGATCTTCACGCTCCCAGGTGAACTCGGGTCCTCTACGAGCATTCCATCGAACCTTAACAATTGGTATCTTATTTTGATTAAGTCTTTTAACTTCACGATCCATTATTTCGACGGGTTCTTCGATGAATTGAAGTTTTTCGTTGATTTGGATTTCATCTAACGGAATAGTGAGATCTTCTTTAGCAAAACATTTCTTCAAATTCGAGACGTGGAAAGTGTTATGTACAGCCGCGAGTTGTTGAGGTAACTCAAGTCGGTAAGCTACTGGTCCGACACGATCAATAATCTTGAATGGTCCAATATACCTTGGATTTAATTTCCCTCGTTTACCAAATCGAACAACGCCTTTCCAAGGTGCTACTTTAAGCATGACCATCTCTCCAATTTCAAATTCTATATCTTTTCTTTTAATGTCAGCGTAGCTCTTTTGTCGACTTTGGGCGGTTTTCAACCGTTGTTGAATTTGGATGATCTTCTCGGTAGTTTCTTGTATAATCTCCGGACCCGTAATCTGTCTATCCCCCACTTCACTCCAACAAATCGGAGACCTGCACTTTCTACCATAAAGTGCTTCAAACGGCGCCATCTCAATGCTTGAATGGTAGCTATTGTTGTAGGAAAATTCTGCTAACGGTAGATGTCGATCCCAACTGTTTCCGAAATCAATAACACATGCTCGTAGCATGTCTTCAAGCGTTTGTATCGTCCTTTCGCTCTGCCCATCAGTTTGTGGATGATAGGCAGTACTCATGTCTAGACGAGTTCCTAATGCTTGCTGTAATGTCTTCCAGAATCTTGAAATAAATCTACCATCCCTATCAGAGATAATAGAGATTGGTATTCCATGTCTGGAGATGACTTCCTTCAAATACAGTCGTGCTAACTTCTCCATCTTGTCATCTTCTCTTATTGGCAGGAAGTGTGCTGATTTGGTGAGACGATCAACTATTACCCAAATAGTATCAAAACCACTTGCAGTCCTTGGCAATTTAGTGATGAAATCCATGGTAATGTTTTCCCATTTCCATTCCGGGATTTTGGGTTGTTGAAGTAGACCTGATGGTTTCTGATGCTCAGCTTTGACCTTAGAACACGTCAAACATTCTCCTACGTATTTAGCAACATCGGCTTTCATACCCGGCCACCAAAAATGTTTCTTGAGATCCTTGTACATCTTCCCCGTTCCAGGATGTATTGAGTATCTGGTTTTATGAGCTTCTCTAAGTACCATTTCTCTCATATCTCCAAATTTTGGTACCCAAATCCTTTCAGCCCTATACCGGGTTCCGTCTTCCCGAATATTAAGATGCTTCTCCGATCCTTTGGGTATTTCATCCTTTAAATTTCCCTCTTTTAAAACTCCTTGTTGCGCCTCCTTTATTTGAGTAGTAAGGTTATTGTGAATCATTATATTCATAGATTTTACTCGAATGGGTTCTCTGTCCTTCCTGCTCAAGGCATCGGCTACCACATTTGCTTTCCCCGGGTGGTAACGAATCTCAAAGTCGTAATCATTCAACAATTCAATCCACCTACGCTGCCTCATATTCAGTTGTTTCTGATTAAATATGTGTTGAAGACTTTTGTGATCGGTATATATAATACTTTTGACCCCATATAAGTAGTGCCTCCAAGTCTTTAATGCAAAAACAACCGCGAATAATTTCAAATCATGCGTCGTATAATTTTGTTCGTGAATCTTCAATTGTCTAGACGCATAAGCAATCACCTTCGTTCGTTGCATTAATACACAACCGAGACCTTGCTTTGATGCGTCACAGTAAATCACAAAATCATCATTCCCTTCAGGCAATGACAATATAGGTGCCGTAGTTAGCTTTTTCTTCAATAATTGAAACGCCTTTTCTTGTTCATCCTTCCATTCAAATTTCTTCCCTTTATGCGTTAATGCAGTCAAGGATTTTGCTATTTTGGAGAAATCTTGGATGAATCTTCTGTAGTAACCAGCCAATCCTAAAAATTGACGTATATGCTTCGGAGTTTTTGGGGTTTCCCACTTTTCAACGGTTTCGATATTTGCCGGGTCCACCTGGATACCTTCTTTGTTCACTATGTGACCGAGGAATTGAACTTCTTCCAACCAAAATGCACATTTTGAAAACTTAGCGTACAGTTTTTCTTTCCTCAATACTTCTAGCACTTTTCTCAAATGTTCTTCATGCTCTTGATCATTCTTTGAGTAAATAAGTATGTCATCGATGAAAACAATGACAAACTTGTCAAGATATGGCCCACACACTCGGTTCATAAGGTCCATGAACACAGCTGGTGCGTTAGTCAATTCAAACGGCATAACCATAAACTCGTAATGACCATAACGCGTCCTAAAAGCAGTTTTTGGAATATCATCCTCCTTTACTCGCATTTGATGATATCCAGAACGTAAATCGATCTTCGAATAAACCGACGAGCCTTGTAGTTGATCAAATAAGTCATCAATTCTCGGCAGTGGATAACGGTTTTTGATGGTAAGTTTGTTCAACTCTCTGTAGTCAATACACAACCTGAATGTACCATCTTTCTTCTTGACAAACAAAACAGGAGCTCCCCACGGTGATGTGCTTGGTCGAATGAAACCACGTTCTAATAGTTCTTGCAGTTGGCTTTGCAGTTCTTTCATCTCGCTGGGTGCGAGTCTATAAGGAGCACGAGCTATTGGTGCAGCTCCTGGTACAAGATCTATTTGAAATTCAACGGATCGATGTGGGGGTAATCCCGGTAATTCTTTCGGAAATACATCGGGAAATTCTTTTGCAATGGGAACATCATTGATGCTCTTTTCTTCAGTTTGTACTTTCTCGACGTGTGCTAGAACAGCATAGCAACCTTTTCTTATTAGTTTTTGTGCCTTCAAATTACTAATAAGATGTAGCTTCGTGTTGCCCTTTTCTCTGTACACCATTAAGGGTTCTCCTTCTTCTCGTACAATTCGAATTGCATTTTTATAATATACGATCTCTGCTTTCACCTTCTTCAGCCAGTCCATGCCAACTATTACATCAAAACTCCCTAACTCTACTGGTATCAAATCAATCTTAAATATTTCGCTACCCAGTTTAATTTCTCGATTCCGGCATATATTATCTGCTGAAATTAATTTACCGTTTGCTAATTCGAGTAAAAATTTACTATCCAACGGCGTCAATGGACAACTTAATTTAGCACAAAAATCTCTACTCATATAGCTTCTATCCGTACCCGAATCAAATAAAACGTAAGCAGATTTATTGTCAATAAGAAACGTACCCGTAACAAGCTCCGGGTCTTCCTGTGCCTCTGCCGCATTAATATTGAAAACTCTTCCGCGGCCTTGTCCATTCGTGTTCTCCTGGTTCGGGCAATTTCTAATAATGTGGCCCGGTTTTTCACATTTATAACAAACTACATTGGCATAACTTGCTCCGACACTACTTGCTTCGCCATTACTCATTCTGACACCATTTGTTCCTTTCGTTCTGTTAACCCCTGGTCCGTAGACCTCACACTTCGCCGTACTATGACCATTTCTTTTACACTTGTTGCAAAATTTGGTGCAGAACCCCGAGTGATACTTTTCACACCTTTGGCATAGCTGCTTCTGATTGTTGTTGTTGTTGCGGTTGTTATTGTTGTTGGGATGATTGTTGTAGTTGCTGTTGTAGTTGCTGTTGTTGTTGTTGTTGTTGTTGTTGTTGTTGTTGTTGTTGTTGTTGTTGTTGTTGTTGTTGTTGTTGTTGTTGGGCCGTTTGTTATAGTTGCGATTGATGTTGCGATTGTTGGGATAATTGTTGCGATTATTATTGTAATTGCTGTTGTTGTTGTTGTATTGGTGATTCTTATCACCGTTTTCCTCCCACTTTCTTTTGACTTGCTTCACATTGGCCTCTTCAGCCATCTGTTCTTTAATTCTTTCCTCAATCTGGTTCACTAGTTTGTGAGCCATTCTACATGCCTGTTGTATGGAGGCGGGCTCGTCTGAACTTATATCTTCTTGGATTCTTTCCGGTAATCCTTTCACAAACGCGTCGATCTTCTCTTCCTCATCTTCGAATGCTCCCGGACACAATAGGCACAATTCTGTGAATCGTCTTTCGTACGTGGTAATATCAAATCCTTGGGTTCGTAACCCTCTAAGTTCTGTCTTGAGCTTATTGACCTCGGTTCTGGGACGGTACTTCTCGTTCATCAAGTGCTTGAATGCTGACTACGGTAGTGCGTACGCATCATCTTGTCCCACTTGCTCTAGATAGGTATTCCACCACGTTAACGCAGAACCTATGAAGGTATGCATAGCGTACTTCACTTTGTCCTCTTCAGTACACTTACTTATGGCAAACACTGATTCGACCTTCTCGGTCCATCGTTTCAATCCGATCGGTCCTTCGGTTCCATCAAATTCCAAAGGTTTGCAGGCAGTGAATTCTTTGTAGGTGCATCCTACACGATTTCCTGTACTGCTAGATCCAAGGTTATTGTTGGTATGTAGCGCAGCCTGTACTGCGGCTATGTTTGAAGCTAGAAAAGTACGGAATTCCTCTTCATTCATATTCACGGTGTGTCGAGTAGTCGGTGCCATTTCCTTCAAAATAGTCAAATGGAACAAGTTAATCATACAGAATATTAAGAGTAGTTAATAGTATTTCGTAGCATAATATGAACTCATTTATAAAAGCTTTTTCTTCATATTAGCGTTTTATAAGTTTAAATTCGGGTAGTACCTACTCGTTAAGTTCATACTTAGTAGCTAATATACAATTCAACTACTACAATTCTATATGAAAAACTGATTATAATAATATTTCGCATTCAAACTTTTATACAATATTTTACAAACTTACAATACCGCTTATGTTACATAAAGCATGAAATATAGCACACAATAACTTTGATACAAGATAGTTGTGAAGATAATTCTAGCTAGTACACAAGTCGTTCAGCAAAGGCAATAAAGACACGTAATTCATACGTCCAGAAACAAGTCATGCATTCTGGTTTTACTAGGACTACTTCCTATCCTTGGTCTTGTGGAACATAACCGTTATGGCCGTTGATAAGACAGCGTGTTGTAACGTCGTCAAAGGGACGAGGGTTACGTAATGTCCAACAGTCCCGTAACAATCTAAAAACCTCATTTCTTACCCCAATTACCGACTCCGTCACTTGTGGAAACGTTTTGTTTAATAGTTGTAGCCCGATGTTCTTGTTCTCACTTTGGTGAGAAGCGAACATTACTAATCCGTAAGCATAACATGCTTCTTTATGTTGCATGTTAGCCGCTTTTTCTAAATCACGAAGTCCAATATTCGGATATATTGAGTCAAAATAATTTCTTAACCCATTGCGTAAAATAGCATTTGGGTTCCCCGCAATATATGCGTCAAAGTAAACACATCGTAACTTATGGATTTCCCAATGTGATATCCCCCATCTTTCGAACGAAAGCCTTTTATAAACCAAGGCATTCTTGGAACGTTCTTTAAATGTCTTACAAACTGATCTCGCCTTAAATAGTTGTGCCGAAGAATTCTGACCGACTCTAGACAAGATTTCATCAATCATGTCTCCGGGTAGGTCTCTTAAAATATTGGGTTGTCTATCCATTTTGTGTTTTTATACTGTAAAATAGACAAGAGTTAGATTCATAAAAAAAATACTTATTAATACAAGCAAATTTTTACCTATATCATAAAGCATAAGCACACTATATTACATATATTACACCACACGAATACAACTATCTTATTCCGACTCGCTCGTTTCTTCTTCTTCGGTTTTGGTTCGTTTTGCCAAGTTTCTAGGGATATATGATGTTCCCCTAATACGAGCCGTCGTTTTCCACATTGGTTTAGAAAAACCTGGTGGTTTAGAGGTTCCCGGGTCATTGTTACAACTTAAGGACTTCGGGGGTTGACGATACATATAAAGTTCATCGGGGTTGGAATTAGATTTCCTATTTTTATGCCCTTTCCCTTATTTTTTTCTTTTGCCTTTTTAAATTCAGTTGGGGTAATTTCTATAACATCATCGGAATTCTCGTCGGAATCCGATTCATCGGAGAATTGGTAATCCTCCCAATATTTTGCTTCCTTGGCGGAAACACCATTGACCATAATTAACCTAGGCTGGTTGGTTGAGGATTTTCTTTTACTTAACCGTTTTATTATTTCCCCCACCGGTTCTATTTCTTCATCCGGTTCCGATTCTTCTTCCGGTTTCGATTCTTTTTCCGGTTCCGACTCTTCTTCCGGTTCCTCTTCGGGAACTTGTGAATCAGTCCACGAACATTCCAATTTACATTTGACTCTTCATTATTATTAGGTGAGTCAATGGGACTTGTTCTAGAGGTAGACATCTATCACATAATATCAAACGCGTTAAGAGATTAATATATCACATAATATTCACATGTTAAAAATATATAGTTTCCAACAAAATTTGTTAAGCAATCATTTTTCAAGTAAACACGGTCGAAGTCCAGACTCACTAATGCATCCTAACAAACTCGATAAGACACACTAATGTAAAATTCTGGTTCTCTAAGACCAACGCTCGGATACCAACTGAAATGTCCCGTTCTTATTGATTAAAAATGTTCCATATTAATTGATTTCGTTGCTAGGTTTTGACCTCTATATGAGACGTTTTTCAAAGACTGCATTCATTTTTAAAACAAACCATAACCTTTATTTCATAGATAAAGGTTTTAAAAAGCTTTACGTAGATTATCAAATAATGATAATCTAAAATATCCTGTTTACACACGACCATTACATAATGGTTTACAATACAAATATGTTACAACAAAATAAGTTTCTTGAATGCAGTTTTTACACAATATCATACAAGCATGGACTCCAAATCTCATCCTTATTTAAGTATGCGACAGCGGAAGCTCTTAATAATCACCTGAGAATAAACATGCTTAAAACGTCAACAAAAATGTTGGTGAGTTATAGGTTTAACCTATATATATCAAATCATAATAATAAACCACAAGATTTCATATTTCAATACACATCCCATACATAGAGATAAAAATCATTCATATGGTGAACACCTGGTAACCGACATTAACAAGATGCATATATAAGAATATCCCCATCATTCCGGGATACCCTTCGGATATGATATAAATTTCAAAGTACTAAAGCATCCGGTACTTTGGATGGGGTTTGTTAGGCCCAATAGATCTATCTTTAGGATTCGCGTCAATTAGGGTGTCTGTTCTCTAATTCTTAGATTACCAGACTTAATAAAAAGGGGCATATTCGATTTCGATAATTCAACCATAGAATGTAGTTTCACGTACTTGTGTCTATTTTGTAAATCATTTATAAAACCTGCATGTATTCTCATCCCAAAAATATTAGATTTTAAAAGTGGGACTATAACTCACTTTCACAGATTTTTACTTCGTCGGGAAGTAAGACTTGGCCACTGGTTGATTCACGAACCTATAACAATATATACATATATATCAAAGTATGTTCAAAATATATTTACAACACTTTTAATATATTTTGATGTTTTAAGTTTATTAAGTCAGCTGTCCTCGTTAGTAACCTACAACTAGTTGTCCACAGTTAGATGTACAGAAATAAATCAATAAATATTATCTTGAATCAATCCACGACCATTTATTCGAATGAAACCACGTTCTAATAGTTCTTGCAGTTGGCTTTGTAGTTCTTTCATCTCGCTGGGTGCGAGTCTATAAGGAGCACGAGCTATTGGTGCAGCTCCTGGTACAAGATCTATTTGAAATTCAACGGATCGATGTGGGGGTAATCCCGGTAATTCTTTCGGAAATACATTGGGAAATTCTTTTGCAATGGGAACATCATTGATGCTCTTTTCTTCAGTTTGTACTTTCTCGACGTGTGCTAGAACAGCATAGCAACCTTTTCTTATTAGTTTTTGTGCCTTCAAATTACTAATAAGATGTAGCTTCGTGTTGCCCTTTTCTCCATACACCATTAAGGGTTTTCCTTTTTCTCGTATTATGCGAATTGCATTTTTGTAACAAACGATCTCTGCTTTCACTTCTTTCAACCAGTCCATACCGATTATCACATCAAAACTCCCTAACTCTACTGGTATTAAATCAATCTTAAATGTTTCGCTAACCAGTTTAATTTCTCGATTCCGACATATATTATCTGCTGAAATTAATTTACCATTTACTAATTAGAGTAAAAATTTACTATCAAAAGGCGTCAATGGGCAACTTAATTTAGCACAAAAATCTCTACTCATATAGCTTCTATCCGCACCCGAATCAAATAAAACGTAAGCAGATTTATTGTCAATAAGAAACGTACCCGTAACAAGCTCCGGGTCTTCCTGTGCCTCTGCCGCATTAATATTGAAAACTCTTCCGCGGCCTTGTCCATTCGTGTTCTCCTGGTTCGGGCAATTTCTAATAATGTGGCCTGGTTTTCCACATTTATAACAAACTACATTGGCATAGCTAGCTCCGACACTACTTGCTCCGCCATTACTCATTCCGACACCATTTGTTCCTTTCGTTCTATTAACCCCTGGTCCGTAGACCTCACACTTCGCCGCGCTATGACCATTTCTTTTACACTTGTTGCAAAATTTAGTGCAGAACCCCGAGTGATACTTTTCACACCTTTGGCATAGCTGCTTCTGATTGTTGTTGTTGTTGCGGTTATTATTGTTGTTGGGATGATTGTTGTAGTTGCTGTTATAGTTGTTGTTGTTGAGCCGTTTGTTGTAGTTGCGATTGATGTTGCGATTGTTGTTGTTGTTGTATTGGTGATTCTTATCACCATTTTCCTCCCACTTTCTTTTGACTTGCTTCACATTGGCCTCTTCAGCAGTCTGTTCTTTAATTCTTTCTTCAATCTGGTTCACTAGTTTGTGAGCCATTCTACATGCCTGTTGTATGGAGGCGGGCTCGTGTGAACTTATATCTTCTTGGATTCTTTCCGGTAATCCTTTCACAAACGCGTCGATCTTCTCTTCCTCATCTTCGAATGCTCCCGGACACAATAGGCACAATTCTGTGAATCGTCTTTCGTACGTGGTAATATCAAATCCTTGGGTTCGTAACCCTCTAAGTTCTGTCTTGAGCTTATTGACCTCGGTTCTGGGACGGTACTTCTCGTTCATCAAGTGCTTGAATGTTGACCACGGTAGTGCGTACGCATCGTCTTGTCCCACTTGCTCTAGATAGGTATTCCACCATGTTAACGCAGAACCTGTGAAGGTATGTGTAGCGTACTTCACTTTGTCCTCTTCAGTACACTTACTTATGGCAAACACCGATTCGACCTTCTCGGTCCACCGTTTCAATCCGATCGGTCCTTCGGTTCCATCAAATTCCAAAGGTTTGCAGGCAGTGAATTCTTTGTAGGTGCATCCTACACGATTTCCTGTACTGCTAGATCCAAGGTTATTGTTGGTATGTAGCGCAGCCTGTACTGCGGCTATGTTTGAAGCTAGAAAAGTACGGAATTCCCCTTCATTCATATTCACTGTGTGTCGAGTAGTCGGTGCCATTTCCTTCAAAATAGTCAAATGGAACAAGTTAATCATACAGAATATTAAGAGTAGTTAATAGTATTTCGTAGCATAATATGAACTCATTTATAAAAGCTTTTTCTTCATATTAGCGTTTTATAAGTTTAAATTCGGGTAGTACCTACCCGTTAAGTTCATACTTAGTAGCTAATATACAATTCAACTACTACAATTCTATATGAAAAACTGATTATAATAATATTTCGTGTTCAAACTTTTACACAATATTTTACAAACTTACAATACCGCTTATTTTACATATAGCATGAAATATAGCACACAATAAATTTGATACAAGATGGTTGTGAAGATAATTCTAGCTAGTACACAAGTCGTTCAGCAAAGGCAATAAAGACACGTAATTCATACGTCCAGAAACAAGTCATGCATTCTGGTTTTACTAGGATTACTTCCCATCCTTGGTCTTGTGGAACATAACCGTTATGGCCGTTGATAAGACAGTGTGTTGTAACGTCGTCAAAGGGACGAGGGTTACGTAATGTCCAACAGTCCCGTAACAATCTAAAAACCTCATTTCTTACCCCAATTACCGACTCCGTCACTTGTGGGAACGTTTTGTTTAATAGTTGTAGCCCGATGTTCTTGTTCTCACTTTGGTGAGAAGCGAACATTACTAATCCGTAAGCATAACATGCTTCTTTATGTTGCATGTTAGCCGCTTTTTCTAAATCACGAAGTCCAATATTCGGATATATTGAGTCAAAATAATTTCTTAACCCATTGCGTAAAATAGCATTTGGGTTCCCCGCAATATATGCGTCAAAGTAAACACATCGTAACTTATGGATTTCCCAATGTGATATCCCCCATCTTTCGAACGAAAGCCTTTTATAAACCAAGGCATTCTTGGAACGTTCTTCGAATGTCTTACAAACTGATCTCGCCTTAAATAGTTGTGCTGAAGAATTCTGACCGACTCTAGACAAGATTTCATCAATCATGTCTCCGGGTAGGTCTCTTAAAATATTGGGTTGTCTATCCATTTTGTGTTTTTATACTGTAAAATAGACAAGAGTTAGATTCATAAAAAAAATACTTATTAATACAAGCATTTTTTTTTACATATATCATAAAGCATAAGCACACTATATTACTTATATTACACCACACGAATACAACTATCTTATTCCGACTCGCTTGTTGTTTCTTCTTCGATTTTGGTTCGTTTTGCCAAGTTTCTAGGGATATATGATGTTCCCCTAATACGAGCCGTCGTTATCCACATTGGTTTAGAAAAACCTGGTGGTTTAGAGGTTCCCGGGTCATTGTTACAACTTAAGGACTTCGGGGGTTGACGATACATATACAGTTCATCGGGGTTGGAATTAGATTTCTCTATTTTTATGCCCTTTCCATTATTATTTTCTTTTGCCTTTTTAAATTCAGTTGGGGTAATTTCTATAACATCATCGGAATTCTCGTCGGAATCTGATTCATCGGAGAATTGGTAATCCTCCCAATATTTTGCTTCCTTGGCGGAAACACCATTGACCATAATTAACCTTGGTCGGTTGGTTGAGGATTTTCTTTTACTTAACCGTTTTATTATTTCCCCCACCGATTCTATTTCTTCATCCGGTTCCGATTCTTCTTCCGGTTCCGATTCTTCTTCCGGTTCCGACTCTTCTTCCGGTTCCTCTTCGGGAACTTGTGAATCAGTCCACGAATCATTCCAATTTACATTTGACTCTTCATTATTATTAGGTGAGTCAATGGGATTTGTTCTAGAGGTAGACATCTATCACATAATATCAAACGCGTTAAGAGATTAATATATCACATAATATTCACATGTTAAAAATATATAGTTTCCAACAAAATTTGTTAAGAAATCATTTTTCAAGTAAACACGGTCGAAGTCCAGACTCACTAATGCATCCTAACAAAATAGATAAGACACACTAATGCAAAATTCTGGTTCTCTAAGACCAACGCTCGGATACCAACTGAAATGTCCCGTTCTTATTGATTAAAAACGTTCCATATTAATTGATTTCGTTGCGAGGTTTTGACCTCTATATGAGACGTTTTTCAAAGACTGCATTCATTTTAAAACAAACCATAACCTTTATTTTATCAATAAAGGTTTAAAAAGCTTTACGTAGATTATCAAATAATGATAATCTAAAATATCCTGTTTACACACGACCATTACATAATGGTTTACAATACAAATATGTTACAACAAAATAAGTTTCTTGAATGCAGTTTTTACACAATATCATACAAGCATGGACTCCAAATCTCGTCCTTATTTAAGTATGCGACAGCGGAAGCTCTTAATAATCACCTGAGAATAAACATGCTTAAAACGTCAACAAAAATGTTGGTGAGTTATAGGTTTAACCTATATATATCAAATCATAATAATAGACCACAAGATTTCATATTTCAATACACATCCCATACATAGAGATAAAAATCATTCATATGGTGAACACCTGGTAACCGACATTAACAAGATGCATATATAAGAATATCCCCATCATTCCGGGACACCCTTCGGATATGATATAAATTTCGAAGTACTAAAGCATCCGGTACTTTGGATGGGGTTTGTTAAGCCCAATAGATCTATCTTTAGGATTCGCGTCAATTAGGGTGTCTGTTCCCTAATTCTTAGATTACCAGACTTAATAATAAGGGGCATATTCAATTTCGATAATTCAACCATAGAATGTAGTTTCACGTACTTGTGTCTATTTTGTAAATCATTTATAAAACCTGCATGTATTCTCATCCCAAAAATATTAGATTTTAAAAGTGGGACTATAACTCACTTTCACAGATTTTTACTTCGTCGGGAAGTAAGACTTGGCCACTGGTTGATTCACGAACCTATAACAATATATACATATATATCAAAGTATGTTCAAAATATATTTACAACACTTTTAATATATTTTGATGTTTTAAGTTTATTAAGTCAGCTGTCCTCGTTAGTAACCTACAACTAGTTGTCCACAGTTAGATGTACAGAAATAAATCGATAAATATTATCTTGAATCAATCCACGACCCAGTGTATACGTATCTCAGTATTGATCACAACTCAAACTAAATATATTTTGGAATCAACCTCAACCCTGTATAGCTAACTCCAACATTCATATATAGAGTGTCTATGGTTGTTCCGAAATATATATAGATGTGTCGACATGATAGGTCGAAACATTGTATACGTGTCTATGGTATCTCAAGATTACATAATATACAATACAAGTTGATTAAGTTATGGTTGGAATAGATTTGTTACCAATTTTCACGTAGCTAAAATGAGAAAAATTATCCAATCTTGTTTTACCCATAACTTCTTCATTTTAAATCCGTTTTGAGTGAATCAAATTGCTATGGTCTCATATTGAACTCTATTTTATGAATCTAAACAGAAAAAGTATAAGTTTATAGTCGGAAAAATAAGTTACAAGTCGTTTTTGTAAAGGTAGTCATTTCAGTCGAAAGAACGACGTCTAGATGACCATTTTAGAAAACATACTTCCACTTTGAGTTTAACCATAATTTTTGGATATAGTTTCATGTTCATAATAACAATCATTTTCTCAGAATAACAACTTTTAAATCAAAGTTTATCATAGTTTTTAATTAACTAACCCAAAACAGCCCGCAGTGTTACTACGACGGCGTAAATCCGGTTTTACGGTGTTTTTCGTGTTTCCAGGTTTTAAATCATTAAGTTAGCATATCATATAGATATAGAACATGTGTTTAGTTGATTTTAAAAGTCAAGTTAGAAGGATTAACTTTTATTTGGGAACAAGTTTAGAATTAACTAAACTATGTTCTAGTGATTACAAGTTTAAACCTTCGAATAAGATAGCTTTATATGTATGAATCGAATGATGTTATGAACATCATTACTACCTTAAGTTCCTTGGATAAACCTACTGGAAAAGAAAAAAATGGATCTAGCTTCAATGGATCCTTGGATGGCTCGAAGTTCTTGAAGCAGAATCATGACACGAAAACAAGTTCAAGTAAGATCATCACTTAAAATAAGATTGTTATAGTTATAGAAATTGAACCAAAGTTTGAATATGATTATTACCTTGTATTAGAATGATAACCTACTGTAAGAAACAAAGATTTCTTGAGGTTGGATGATCACCTTACAAGATTGGAAGTGAGCTAGCAAACTTGAAAGTATTCTTGATTTTATGAAACTAGAACTTTTGGAATTTATGAAGAACACTTAGAACTTGAAGATAGAACTTGAGAGAGATCAATTAGATGAAGAAAATTGAAGAATGAAAGTGTTTGTAGGTGTTTTTGGTCGTTGGTGTATGGATTAGATATAAAGGATATGTTATTTTGTTTTCATGTAAATAAGTCATGAATGATTACTCATATTTTTGTAATTTTATGAGATATTTAATGCTAGTTGCCAAATGATGGTTCCCACATGTGTTAGGTGACTCACATGGGCTGCTAAGAGCTGATCATTGGAGTGTATATACCAATAGTACATACATCTAAAAGCTGTGTATTGTACGAGTACGAATACGGGTGCATACGAGTAGAATTGTTGATGAAACTGAACGAGGATGTAATTGTAAGCATTTTTGTTAAGTAGAAGTATTTTGATAAGTGTCTTGAAGTCTTTCAAAAGTGTATGAATACATATTAAAACACTACATGTATATACATTTTAACTGAGTCGTTAAGTCATCGTTAGTCGTTACATGTAAATGTTGTTTTGAAACCTTTAGGTTAACGATCTTGTTAAATGTTGTTAACCCAATGTTTATAATATCAAAAGAGATTTTAAATTATTATATTATCATGATATTATGATGTACGAATATCTCTTAATATGATATATATACATTAAATGTCGTTACAACGATAATCGTTACATATATGTCTCGTTTCAAAATCATTAAGTTAGTAGTCTTGTTTTTACATATGTAGTTCATTGTTAATATAATTAATGATATGTTTACTTATCATAATATCATGTTAACTATATATATAACCATATATATGTCATCATATAGTTTTTACAAGTTTTAACGTTCGTGAATCACCGGTCAACTTGGGTGGTCAATTGTCTATATGAAACCTATTTCAATTAATCAAGTCTTAACAAGTTTGATTGCTTAACATGTTGGAAACATTTAATCATGTAAATATCAATCTCAGTTAATATATATAAACATGGAAAAGTTCGGGTCACTACAGTAGGGTTGTCTTGGGAGGAGTTCAAGAAGGAGTTTTTCCTTGAGTATCGTACGCAAGAGGATCTTTATAAATTGTGCAACGAGTTAAGAAACATGTGTCAAGGGTCTTTGGACCTAAACACTCTTAAAACCAACTTTCTCGTCAAAGCGCGTTTTTGCCCCGAGTATGTGGGGAATGACCAATTATTGATGGAAGATTTTCATGCGACCCTTAGAGATGATTTGAAGGGTAAGATTAGTATTGGTCATGTTGAGACTTTTGATAAGCTCTTGGCGGTAGCGAAAAGGTTTGAAGTGCAAGCTCCGAGTCCGGTTGGTTATGTGTCGAGTAAAAGAAAATTTGAAGCATCCGGTTTCTCCAACAAGAAAAGCAAAGGTGTGTCTGAATGTGTGAAAAAGGGTGGTTTGAGTGGTTTTTCACCTACGTGTTATAGTTGCGGGAAGAAGGGTCATTACTCCCGCGAGTGTTTGAGTAAGACGGTCATGCGCTTTAATTGTCAAAAAGCGGGACACGGAAGTCGGAATGTCCCGAATTGTTAGGTGACCAAGTGAAGAAGCTTGAGAAGGCGGCGGGTACGGCTAAGGGGAGAAACTACTTGATGACCAACGATGAAGTCAAACAATCCAATGAAGTTGTCTCAGGTACTTTCATGGTTAATTCTAATCCGACAACGATACTATTTGATAGCGGTGCTAATTTATCGTTTGTGTCTCCACGATTTGTGTCTAAGCTTAATAAACCGCTAGCTAAGTTAAGTCATCTGATAGAAGTTGAAATAGCGGATGGTAAGACTGTGCTAGGGGTTGATGTGTGTATAGATTGTAATGTTGTGATCGGTGTCGAAACCTTTAAAATCGATCTTATCCCGATGACTTTGGGTGAGTTTGATATTGTTGTGGGTATGGATTAGCTCGATCGTTATAGAGTCGATATAGCATGCCATGAAAAGTTTATTCGTGTAAAAGCCCCAAGTGGGGGAGAGTTAATTATTTATGGCGATAAGCGAAGGAGACTCGTACCATTATGCACTTATGTACGGCCGCGTCGTTTCCTTAATAGTGGTGGCATGATTTTTCTTGCCCATATAGTTGATACTCGCGAAGATCCACCATCCATTCGTGAAATTCTGGTGGTTAGCGAATTTGAAGATGTGTTTCCGGATGAGTTACCGGGTGTTTCGACGTAAAGACAAGTTGAATTTCGCATTGAGTTGATTCCGGGAGCTAATCCCATTGCTAAGACGCCTTATCGTTTAGCACTAATGGAGATGCAAGAATTGATGAACCAAACCCAAGATTTGTTAGGAAAGGGTTTTATTCAGTCGAGTGCTTCGCCATGGGGAGCTTCGGTTTTGTTCGTGAAGAAGAAAGATGGTAGTATGTGGATGTGCATTGACTATCGGGAGTTGAACAAATTGACGATCAAAAATCGTTATCCATTGCCTAGGATCGACGATTTATTTGACCAACTCCAAGACGCGACTTACTTTTCAAAAATTGACTTACGGTCCGGCTATCACCAAATGCGGGTCCGTGAGGAAGATATTGAGAAAACGGCCTTTCAAACTCGTTATGGACATTTTGAATTCGTGGTAATGCCTTTTGGTCTTACGAATGCATCGGCGACATTCATGGATCTTATGAACCGGGTGTGCCAACCTATGTTGGACAAGTCGGTAATTGTGTTCATTGACGACATACTTGTTTATTCCAAGAGTATGAAGGTGTGACGACCCGGAGATTTCCGACCAAATTTAAACTTAACCTTTATATGATTTCGAAACGATAAGCAAAGTCTATAATGTTGAGTCACAAAAGTTTGAACTGTTTACATGGATTCATTTGACTTTCGACCATTCCCGACGATTCACGAACAACTATTTGTAAATAGATACATATATATTTATATATATATATATATATATATATATATATATATATATATATATATATATATATATATATATATAATAATAATTTGAAACATTATTTGAAATAATAAATGATTTAATTGTTGGAATTAAATATGTAAAGTAATATGCGATGTAATGAAAACTATTATATATATATATATATATATATATATATATATATATATATATATATATATATATATATATATATATATATATATATATATATATATATATATATATAAATATGTATACAATTATTATTTGTAAATATACAAAATTATATTAAATTTATTTGTTTAAAATTTTATAACATATATTTATGAGGTAAAACTTGTTATTTAAAAACTGATGATATATATATATATATATATATATATATATATATATATATATATATATATATATATATATATATATATATATATATATATATATATATATATATATATATATATATATATATATATATATATATATATATATATATATATATATATATAGAGAGAGAGAGAGAGAGAGAGAGAAATTGGATTATGAATGATTTCAAGCTTAAATAGTAAACGTCTGTAACACTCAGTTGACATTTCGTTAGTGTTCATATAGATCTGTTACGCATATATGAAGATTTAAAATAAAAGTTGAACTGTAAATCGATTACGAAAATTTTAGATTTGTTAAAAATATTTTTACCTTTTTAAGTTTAAATATTAGTACTCCGGATATAGTACTTGGAACTGAAAATAAATATTAGACGCATCCTTTTGATTAGATTTCATAAAGTTAATGACCAGAATAACTAAATGGTCTTAATTTAAAAATTGGAGATTTTTCTGAATACTTTTGTATATTAACTGTTTAGCAATGGACACGATACTACCGTGCAATTAAAACTGTCGGCAGTGTAATAGTTATAAACATCCGTGATATTTATATTTATGAAGTGGGATTACTTTAATGAGTTTGTATTTATTGTCTTCATCACTTTAAATATACATAAACATTTACATGAAACCCATATAACTTATAACTTGCTCGATCAACTACACTAATCCACCTTCTTCAAACACCGGAGCCACCATGGCAACACCACAACCGCCGAGTTATTCACCACCACCTGCAGCCGGCAATCACCACCCACGACCACCGGAGGACACCATAACCACCAACTGCCATCTTATAATCAACAATCCTCACCATTATCGTAAACACATCACCTTGGTTCACCACCTTCACCCGGCACCAACTTTCTGTCCGAAACCACCATCACCGGTCATCTAGAACTACCGTTAACCACAAGCTCCACCACCACTCGCCATGCTACAACGACACCACCGACCACTCCACCATACACAACCATCAATCCGCCACCCTTCTCTCCCTCCCTCTCTTCATCGATAAAAACAACCACCACATCCAACACCGAACCATTTCACTACCATCATCACCTTCCTTCAAACCACCACTTAACCGCCATCCTTTTTACTTATTATTTTTTTTCTTTTCTTTTTCCTTCTTCTCACTATATTGCTACTGTCACAAACAGTAGGGATTCTGTTTCTTTTCTATTAATACATGATGATGTGATGATGATGGAATGGAAAACGATAACGAAGGTGATGATATTCAAGATGATGGAGATAAAGAAGATCAAATATTGAGGATGATTACTGCGTACAAAATTCTGTTTCTGCTGTTCCTTTTCGCATAAAAAAAAAGAAAAAGAAACGAACACTATGTTGAAGAAGATGATGACTTGGAAAGAAGAAAATATTATGTTATTGTTTCGGTATAACCATACGAACCCCACCACCATTCCATCGAGCTTAGTTACAATTAAATAATGAACCAGGTAATTTAATGGGTAGTGGTTGGGCCATATTGTTTATTTTTTCTTAATTTTTGGGGCCGTAAACCTTGTTTTATTGGGCTTTTATCTGGGCTGAGATCTAGATTTTATTGGACTGAATGATTATAGCAATGTACGCGTACATTGATGTTAAGATGATGGATGATGTCGATGGTAAAGGGTTATGATGCATAATGATAATGATAGTGATGATGTCGAGTAGGATGATGATAGTAGGAATAACATGGTGGTGATTTTAGATTATGATTATGATTTATGATATGTATGATGATAATGATGAACTTCGATGATGGTGTTGACAATATGCTTAGATGAGGATGATCGTATGATATTGTCGATACTATGATCGTGAGGAGACGATGTGAAGATTGTAATGTTATAAATATAGGATGGTGATGATGTTATTTATGATTATGATGTTATTAATGATTATGATGTTATGATATAATAACGGGGATGATAATAATAACGAACAATACATGATGATGATGATAAAAGATCATGAGGGTTATGTTATGATCACAATTGTGATAATAATGGTAAGTTTATGATAATGATCGTGATGGTATTTATGATGATGTGCGAATGATTAAGATGATGATGATATAGTATTAAGATGATGATGTTTAGAGTGAATGATAACGATGATTATGATGATGATCCGTAATTATGAGCATGATGATGATGAACAATGAATGATGATGAATCGGATGGTATAATCCTTATTATTATTATTATTATTATTATCTTTATTATTATTACTAACTTCATTATTATTATTATTATTATTATTATTATTATTATTATTATTATTATTATTATTATTATTATTATTATTATTTTTAAGTATTAATATTATTCTTATTAAATTTTTTTTATTATTATCATTATTTATTATTATTTTGATTATTATTATTATATTATAACAAATAAATATTTTGTATATAAAAATATACTTACTACATAATTATATTAATATTACACATAAAAATATATTAAAAATATTAATCTTTATTATATAGATATTACATAATAGATAGAATTATGTGATATGTGTTAATATATATACTTGATATAGGTTCGTGAATCCAAGGCCAACCCTACACTTGTTCATTGACGTCATATGTATTTTTACTACAAAATACAGTATTGTGAGTTTCATTTGCTCCATTTTTAAATGCTTTTGCAATATATATTTTTGGGACTGAGAATACATGCGCTGCTTTTATAAATGTTTTACGGAATAGACACAAGTAATCGAAACTACATTCTATGGTTGGATTATCGAAATCGAATATCACCCTTTTAGCTTGGTAGCCTAAGAATTAGGGAACAGACACCCTAATTGACGCGAATCCTAAAGGTAGATCTACGGACACTAACTCCCCCCATACTGGAAAATGGTATGCTTTAGTACTTCGAGTTTATATTATACAGATGGATTTCTGTTTTGGGGATATTCTATATGCATGATGTTAATGTCGGTTACTAGGTGTTCAATCCATATGAATGATTTTTAAACACTTGCGAGTGTATGATTATTGAATAAAGGAAATCTTGTGGTCTATTAAAATGAGAAAAATGAATGTTTATGATAAACTAATGAACTCCCCAACCTTTTGGTTGACATTTGAAAGCATGTTTATTCTCAGGTTTGAAAGAAATCTTCCGCTGTGCATTTGACCATTTAAAGATATTACTTGGAGTCATTCATGACATATTTCAAAAGACGTTGCATTCGAGTCGTTGAGTTCATTAAGATTATTATTAAGTCAATTATAGTTGGATATATTATGAAATGTTATGCATGCCGTCAACTTTCGATGTAATGAAAGTTTGTCCTTTAAAAACGAATGCAATGTTTGCAAAATGTATCATATAGAGGTCAATGTAGCGACCCGTCCTAATCCACCTGGACGAAGTTTCAACAGCTGGTCCCATTGCGAGGTACTGACCTCTATATGCCATGAACGACTCCATGTAATATCTTTAAAAATGAGCAAATACACATCGGAAGATTTCTTTCAGACCTGAGAATAAACATGTTTTAAAAGTATCAACCAAAAGGTTGGTGAGTTCATAGGTTTATCATAAACAGTAAAATTCATCATTTTGATAGACCACAAGATTTAAATACAGTACACATATCTCGTGTACGAAACCAGTTTTCATAATGCTTAGCAGAGTAGGTTCGTATCCTTTTCTCCCCCGTAGGTTGCCTTGCGATTTTTAAATAACCGTACACATATCTCGTGTACAAAATATAATACACATAACCTGTGTATAAAAATCATTCTCTCGATACATAACATTCATTTCGATTTTATTGCTCAACATGGTAACCGACCTTAACATATAATGCGCATCAATAATATCCCCAAAACAGAACATCTCGCCTGTATAATAATCATATAAACTTCGATGTACTAAACACCACGCCCACTAGCTCTTCCGTCTAGTGAACATTCTGGGTGGGGGTGTTAAACCCGGTAGCTACCTTTAGGATTCGCGTGAATTAGGGCCATACCTGATTCTAATTCTTAGGTTACCAAGCAATAATAATCAGGGGAAAAATATTCACATCAATTGGTGGCAATCATCATGTCCACATAATTCAATAATAATCCACAGAACTTCTGTCTGCATAATAATTCATTCGAGGAATGTTTTGCTTGTGTCTATCTCGTCAAACATTTATAAAAGCATTTCATGTATTCGCAGTTCAAAAAATATATTTCAAAAGCATTTAATAAAGCAGTTGTAAAAATAGCGCATGTATTCTCAGTCCTAAAAATGTAAAGAGTAAAAGGGAGCAAATGAACTCACGATACGATATTTTGTAGTAAAAATATTCACACGACGAACTGAACAATGAAGGGTTGGCCTCGGATTCATGAACCTATATCATTTATATATATTAAAACATATAGTTGTAATCAAATAAATTCATATATTATATCTTAATTTATATATCTTATATATTTAATTTGTATATATTTAAAATAGTTAATATTTATATAATTTAATATTATATTTAAAATCAATAATTTGTTATATAGTTATGTAAATAAACTTAATATATATAATTATATGTAATATCATGGTAGTTGTAATATATATAATCTTATATAGAAAATATTTATTTGTTATAATAATATTATTAATATAAAAGTAATATAATAATAATATTAATAATAATGATAATAATAATAATAATAATAATGATAATAATACTACTAATAATAATAACTATGAAAATAATGGTTTTACTAATAGTAATAATACTAACATTTATTTTAATAACTATAATGATAATAATGATAAGTAAATAAATAAATAACTAACTCAAAAAAGTAATCCTAAAAAAAATGTCCAGTCGGGTTTTGAACCCGCGACCTCCCGCTTACTTACAAACACTCTTAACCCTTCTTCAATTCCGTTTTTCTAATATTAATCAGATACCTATTGCATATAACTCGTATAGTATCTTCTGATTTCCCTTTTTCTTCTTCTTTATCAAAACCAAACTTCATCATCATCCTTCTATGGTCATAATCCTAATCGTGATTATCATCACCATTTAACTTACTCATTTCGTACATCATCATTAATCATTATCATCATTATCTATATATAGTTTGGTTATCCATTCGGTTATCATTTTAACCTCGTACGTCCCCATTATCAATCACGATCATAATACTATCATGTATTGTCATCAACCTCTTTATAACTGACATCACCATAATAATCATTTCCCTCGTTTAAACAATGACCCAAAACATGAAAGTCACTGTAACCGCAGCAGTTGAAGCTGCTATAATCCGATCAAAGAGTGACAATAGGAGCTGTATAAATGAGATCATCATCATTCGTATGATTCATCATCCTACTCACCTTACTATATTAATTATTATTTCTCTTTTAAGTGTAAAAGTGGGACTACCTCAACAAAAGTTGTTTCCCACTCATCTTCATATGATAATGAATACAAAGGCCCCCTTTGGACCCATAATCCCACTAGCATACATGTGTTTGTTTTTCAAAGATTTGTTAAATTGATTTGATAGAAACAGAAACGTCAAGTAGTGAAATAGAAGAGATCGTGATGTTATTTTGGGTGGTTGGGGTTGTTGTGGTTCGAAATAGAAGCAAAAACAGATAGCGATACAGTTGGTTTCGTTTGGTGTTAACTCGAACAGAAAGGACAGGAAGGATAGCAGCAGTGACTAACCCACAAAATCGTTTCAAAAAGGAATACCAGAGAAAAATGAACTTCCATTTTGTTACTCCTCTTGGTCAGCCATTATGTGCCACCTTATCCCACAACTTGGAGTATTATATGCTTGCATACTAGGCAAATATCTATTTACTTTATATATTGCCCCACACCTCAAATCATCAATCAAATAAGAAAAAGAATCGCTGTATCCATCTTTAATCTATCCATCCCCATCACTTCTTTAATATCATCATTATTTGTTTTAAAAAAAAAACGGGTATGCACGGTAATAGGGCTGTAGGGATAAAGGGAAATAAAGAAAATGGGTGTTTGAGTATAATAATATATCAATTATTGATGGTTTCATTGGGTGTTTGTGGGGTTAATCCCTTGGTATCTGTCGGCCAACAAGAAAGAAAGAAACGCCTAGCTGAATTTATAAATTCATAAAGTTTCAAAGTGGGGTTATCACTTTACTAAAGTTCGATCAAAAGAAAAGAAAGAACACACACTAGTAGTCAACTTCCACTTTACATAAAGAGTCACTAATTCATAAATATCACCATGTTTGCATACCTCTCTATCTTAGTTTAAATCAACACATAAGTAGGAGAGCTTCGAGTAGCAGCTGCAATAGGAACGAGTTGGTTAAACAAAGATTGGTGTCGTGGAGTTCGTATAACAACAGGATCAGAAGTGAAAGTATGCAACAGCTAAAATTGTAATTCCATGGTGTTCTTCTAATGGTGATGGTGATTTAATAATTGTACAAAGACAAGGTAGAAGCTGCAAAACAGAAGCATAGTAGCTGCAATTTGCAGCAGAAATACGTAGCAATTTTGTTGGGTTGTTGTTTAGATTTCTGGACAGGAATAGAAAGAAAATAAATGGTTGACAAGTGTTATGAGTATTGATGATTATGGTGTTTATGTTTTCATGATATGTGGTGATGGTTGTAGTTACGATTGGTTCTCGGTGATGGATGCTAGAGGTGGTGCGTGGTTTTAATGTGGTGTCGGGTGTTGATGAAAAAGATGCTATGCTTGTTACATACAATTGAAGGAGTCGACAGGAAGAATCGAGCAGGGCAGAAGACAAGAGAAAAATTTAAAACCGATGGTGACATGTAACAAATTCGTACATTTTTCTGTTACTGATTTCTATCCAAATTTGTTTTATAATGAAATTAAAATCGACAGAGAATCTTGAGCAGAAGAAAGGTGATAGTAATTGTAAGGGATAATAGTAATAATGTATTGAATGATTTTCTTTTCTGTTTTTAATTTTTCTTCTTTCCGAGTTGCAGTAAACCAATACAATATATAATATCTTGTGAATCGAATATTTGAAGCAGTATAATAGTTTGTTATCTAGTGATGATGGTCGACCAGGAATCTATAATCAGAGAAAGAAGGACATAAATAAAAATAAAATATAAAGCTTGATTGGAACGTGAAACAGAATAGATCCCTTTTTCTAATTCTTTTGGTTCTTCGTTCTTGAATTGCAGTCAGTAGAAAATTATATGAGGTGAAAGGGAGCTTTAATACAACTACAAGATTCGTTTGATATTTTGTTTTGTAGTTTGATTGAGTTGACAGAAATATTCGATCAGGAGAAGAAACAAAATAGAAATTTAAAAGCAGATTGAGACTTGTAATAAAATCATATATAAACAAATCAGATACAGTTTTTGATTGCTACTTGCAACTGATTCTGATTCTAAATCTATATATATGATTTTTTTTATAAATAATATTAATAATTAATGATTATAATTATAATTATATTAATAATTATATAAATACAAATAATAATAATAATAATAATAATAATAATAATAATAATAATAATAATAATAATAATAATAATAATAATAATAAGAGTAATAATTATAATAATATGATGATATTAATAGTAACAATAATAATATTCTTAATAAGTTTAATAATAATTAATAATGATAATATTAATAGTAAAATGATAATAATAATGTTATTAATGATACTAATAATATTAGTTATAATATTATTAATATTTATTAATATTTATCAATGATAATAATAATAGTAATAATAATATTATAACAACTTCTATTTATATTTGTATGTATACACATTTATTTGCAATTAATGGTTCATGAATCGTCGAAAATAGTCAAAGGTTAAATGAATGAAATAAAACGGTTCAAAATTTTTGAGACTCAACCTAACAGATTTTTCTTATCGTGTAAAAAATATTAAATTGTATCGAGAATTTGGTTTAAAATTAGTCTAAATTTTCCGGGTCATTACAGTCAAGTACCTCGCGATGTAACCAAATGTAATGTATTCGTCCAGATGGATTAGGACGGGTCATTAAAGTTGGTATCAGAGCGGTGGTCTTAGCGAACCAGGTCTTGCATTAGTGTGTCTAACTGATAGTTGTTTAGATGCATTAGTGGGTCTGGACTTCGACCGTGTCTGCATGTCAAAATTTTTGCTTATCATTTCGTGTCAAAAATTACCTGCTTATCATCCTTAGGGAATCACTTGCTTATATCCTCAAATTCCAGACATATCTTACTGCTTCTATTGCCTAGATAGTGTATAGACAAAAACTCATATCTTAGCATATATGCTAATTCATATCTTAGCGTATCTGTTACTGTTACCTTTGCCTGACAGCTTCCGTAGATCCCTCCGTAATTTATGAGATTTTAGTATTATATATGTGGTGACCCGAACTTTTCCATGTTTATATATATTAATTGAGATTGATATTTACATGATTAAATGTTTCCAACATGTTAAGCAATCAAACTTGTTAAGACTTGATTAATTGAAATATGTTTCATACAGACAATTGACCACCCAAGTTGACCGGCGATTCACGAACGTTAAAACTTGTAAAAACGACATGACGATATATATATGGATATACATATGGTTAACATGAGATTATGATAAGTAAGTATCTCCATAAGTATATTAACAATGAATTATATACATATAAACAAGACTACTAACTTAAGGATTTCGAAACGAGACATATATGTAACGATTATCGTTGTAACGACATTTAAACGTATATATATCATATTAAGATATATTAATATATCATAATATCATGATAATATAATAATTTAACATCTCATTAGATATAATAAACAATGGGTTAACAACATTAATTGAGATCGTTAACTTAAAGGTTTTAAAACAACACTTACATGTAACGACTAACGATGACTTAACGAATCAGTTAAAATGTATATACATGTAGTGTATTTAGATGTATTAAAATACTTTTGGAAGACTTCAAGACATATATCAAAACACTCATACTTAACAAAAATGGTTACAGTTACTTTTCCATTCTTTTCTTTCATCAAGAATTCTAGTCGTATTCTTACCCGTATTATACACAGCTTCAAAAAGTACTTACTATGGGTATATACCAATAGGAACTAGCATAGGATTCCACTCTTGATTATGTCATGTATGACTAATCAATTTTAACTTCTACCATGAGCTAGTCAACTAACTAGAACTCCTTTTAACCCCACTCACCACTCACCAATTACCACTCATCATTCACTCCATTTCACTTCCAATTCTCTTTCTAATTCTCTCTCAACACACCCACACTATTATGAAACTATTTTTCCAGTAGTTAATCATCATCTTCATCAAAAATCACTTCAAGAATCAAGCTATAATCATCATAGGAAGAACACTTCAAGAACACTTCAAAAATCCCTTCAAGTTTACTAATTTACTTCCAAGCTTTCTAATCCATTCCAAGTAATCATCTAAGATCAAGAAACCTTTGTTATATACAGTAGGTTATCTTTCTTATTCAAGGTAATATTCATATTCAAACTTTGATTCAATTTCTATAACTATAAACTATCTTAATTCGAGTAAAAATCTTACTTGAACTTGTTTTTGTGTCATGATCCTACTTCAAGAACTTTCAAGCCATCCAAGATCCTTTGAAGCTAGATCATTTCTTGTCACTTCCAGTAGGTTTACCTACTAAACTTGAGGTAGTAATGATGTTCATAACATCATTCGATTCATATATATAAAACTATCTTATTCGAAGGTTTAAACTCGTAATCACTAGAACATAGTTTAGTTAATTCTAAACTTGTTCGCAAACAAAAGTTAATCCTTCTGACTTGACTTTTAAAATTAACTAAACACATGTTCTATATCTATATGATATGCTAACTTAATGATTTAAAACCTGAAAACACGAAAAACACCGTAAAACCGGATTTACGCCGTCGTAGTAACACCGCGGGCTGTTTTGGGTTAGTTAATTAAAAACTATGATAAAATTTGATTTAAAAGTTGTTATTATGAGAAAATGATTTTTATTATGAACATGAAACTATATCCAAAAATTATGGTTAAACTCAAAGTGGAAGTATGTTTTCTAAAATGGTCATCTAGACGTCGTTCTTTCGACTGAAATGACTACCTTTACAAAAACGACTTGTAACTTATTTTTCCGACTATAAACCTATACTTTTTCTATTTAGATTCATAAAATAGAGTTCAATATGAAACCATAGCAATTTGATTCACTCAAAACGGATTTAAAATGAAGAAGTTATGGGTAAAACAAGATTGGATAATTTTTCTCATTTTAGCTACGTGAAAATTGGTAACAAATCTATTCCAACCATAACTTAATCAACTTGTATTGTATATTATGTAATCTTGGGATACCATAGACACGTATACAATGTTTTGACCTATCATGTCGACACATCTATATATATTTCGGAACAACCATAGACACTCTATATGTGAATGTTGGAGTTAGCTATACAGGGTTGAGGTTGATTCCAAAATATATATAGTTTGAGTTGTGATCAATACTGAGATACGTATACACTGGGTCGTGGATTGATTCAAGATAATATTTATCGATTTATTTCTGTACATCTAACTGTGGACAACTAGTTGTAGGTTACTAACGAGGACAGCTGACTTAATAAACTTAAAACATCAAAATATATTAAAAGTGTTGTAAATATATTTTGAACATACTTTAATATATATGTATATATTGTTATAGGTTCGTGAATCAACAGTGGCCAAGTCTTACTTCCCGACGAAGTAAAAATCTGTGAAAGTGAGTTATAGTCCCACTTTTAAAATCTAATATTTTTGGGATGAGAATACATGCGGGTTTTATAAATGATTTACAAAATAGACACAAGTACGTGAAACTACATTCTATGGTTGAATTATCGAAATCGAATATGCCCCTTTTTATTAAGTCTGGTAATCTAAGAATTAGGGAACAGACACCCTAATTGACGCGAATCCTAAAGATAGATCTATTGGGCCTAACAAACCCCATCCAAAGTACCGGATGCTTTAGTACTTCGAAATTTATATCATATCCGAAGGGTGTCCCGGAATGATGGGGATATTCTTATATATGCATCTTGTTAATGTCGGTTACCAGGTGTTCACCATATGAATGATTTTTATCTCTATGTATGGGATGTGTATTGAAATATGAAATCTTGTGGTCTATTGTTACGATTTGATATATATAGGTTAAACCTATAACTCACCAACATTTTTGTTGACGTTTAAAGCATGTTTATTCTCAGGTGAATATTAAGAGCTTCCGCTGTTGCATACTAAAATAAGGACAAGATTTGGAGTCCATGTTTGTATGATATTGTGTAAAAACTACATTCAAGAAACTGATTTCGATGTAACATATTTGTATTGTAAACCATTATGTAATGGTCGTGTGTAAACAGGATATTATAGATTATCATTATTTGATAATCTACGTAAAGCTTTTTAAACCTTTATTTATGAAATAAAGGTTATGGTTTGTTTTAAAAATGAATGAAGTCTTTGAAAAACATCTCATATAGAGGTCAAAACCTCGCAACGAAATCAATTAATATGGAACGTTTTTAATCAATAAGAACGGGACATTTCAGTTGGTATCCGAACGTTGGTCTTAGAGAACCAGAATTTTGCATTAGTGTGTCTTATCGAGTTTGTTAGGATGCATTAGTGAGTCTGGACTTCGACCGTGTTTACTTGAAAAAATAATTGCTTAACAAATTTTGTTGGAAACTATATATTTTTAACATGTGAATATTATGTGATATATTAATCTCTTAACGCGTTTGATATTATGTGATAGATGTCTACCTCTAGAACAAGTCCCATTGACTCACCTAATAATAATGAAGAGTCAAATGTAAATTGGAATGATTCGTGGACTGATTCACAAGTTCCCGAAGAGGAACCGGAAGAAGAGTCGGAACCAGAAGAAGAATCGGAACCGGAAGAAGAATCGGAACCGGATGAAGAAATAAAACCGGTGGGGGAAATAATAAAACGGTTAAGTAAAAGAAAATCCTCAACTAACCGACCAAGGTTAATTATGGTTAATGGTGTTTCCGCTAAGGAAGCAAAATATTGGGAGGATTACCAATTCTCCGATGAATCGGATTCTGACGAGAATTCCGATGATGTTATAGAAATTACCCCAACTGAATTTAAAAAGGCAAAAGAAAATAATAAGGGAAAGGGCATAAAAATAGAGAAATCTAATTCCAACCCCGATGAACTTTATATGTATCGTCAACCCCTGAAGTCCTTAAGTTGTAACAATGACCCGGGAACCTCTAAACCACCAGGTTTTTCTAAACCAATGTGGAAAACGACGGCTCGTATTAGGGGAACATCATATATCCCTAGAAACTTGACAAAACGAACCAAAACTGAAGAAGAAGAAACAAGCGAGTCGGAATAAGATAGTTGTATTCGTGTGGTGTAATATATGTAATATAGTGTGCTTATGCTTTATGATATATGTAAAAATTGCTTGTATTAATAAGTATTTTTTTTATGAATCTAACTCTTGTCTATTTTACAGTATAAAAACACAAAATGGATAGACAACCTAATATTTTAAGAGACCTACCCGGAGACATGATTGATGAAATCTTGTCTAGAGTCGGTCAGAATTCTTCGGCATAACTATTTAAGGCGAGATCCGTTTGTAAGACATTCGAAGAACGTTCCAAGAATGCCTTGGTTTATAAAAGGCTTTCGTTCGAAAGATGGGGGATATCACATTGGGAAATCCATAAGTTACGATGTGTTTACTTTGACGCATATATTGCGGGGAACCCAAATGCTATTTTACGCAATGGGTTAAGAAATTATTTTGACTCAATATATCCGAATATTGGACTTCGTGATTTAGAAAAAGCGGCTAACATGCAACATAAAGAAGCATGTTATGCTTACGGATTAGTAATGTTCGCTTCTCACCAAAGTGAGAACAAGAACATCGGCCTACAACTATTAAACAAAACGTTCCCACAAGTGACGGAGTCGGTAATTGGGGTAAGAAATGAGGTTTTTAGATTGTTACGGGACTGTTGGACATTACGTAACCCTCGTCCCTTTGACGACGTTACAACACGCTGTCTTATCAACGACCATAACGGTTATGTTCCACAAGACCAAGGATGGGAAGTAGTCCAAGTAAAACCAGAATGCATGACTTGTTTCTGGACGTATGAATTACGTGTCTTTATTGCCTTTGCTGAACGACTTATGTACTAGCTAGAATTATCTTCACAACTATCTTGTATCAAAGTTATTGTATGCTATATTTCATGCTTTATGTAAAATAAGCGGTATTGTAAGTTTGTAAAATATTGTATAAAAGTTTGAACGCGAAATATTATTATAATCAGTTTTTCATATAGAATTGTAGTAGTTGAATTGTATATTAGCTACTAAGTATGAACTTAACGGGTAGGTACTACCCGAATTTAAACTTATAAAACGCTAATATGAAGAAAAAGCTTTTATAAATGAGTTCATATTATGCTACGAAATACTATTAACTACTCTTAATATTCTGTATGATTAACTTGTTCCATTTGACTATTTTGAAGGAAATGGCACCGACTACTCGACACACCGTGAATATGAATGAAGAGGAATTCCGTACTTTTCTAGCTTCAAACATAGCCGCAGTACAGGCTGCGCTACATACCAACAATAACCTTGGATCTAGCAGTACAGGAAATCGTGTAGGATGCACCTACAAAGAATTCACTGCCTGCAAACCTTTGGAATTTGATGGAACCGAAGGACCGATCGGATTGAAACGGTGGACTGAGAAGGTCGAATCGGTGTTTGCCATAAGTAAGTGTACTGAAGAGGACAAAGTAAAGTACGCTACGCATACCTTCACAGGTTCTGCGTTAACATGGTGGAATACCTATCTAGAGCAAGTGGGACAAGACGATGCGTATGCACTACCGTGGTCAGCATTCAAGCACTTGATGAACGAGAAGTACCGTCCCAGAACCGAGGTCAATAAGCTCAAGACAGAACTTAGAGGGTTACGAACCCAAGGATTTGATATTACCACGTACGAAAGACGATTCACAGAATTGGGCCTATTGTGTCCGGGAGCATTCGAAGATGAGGAAGAGAAGATCGACGCGTTTGTGAAAGGATTACCGGAAAGAATCCAAGAAGATATAAGTTCACACGAGCCCGCCTCCATACAACAGGCATGTAGAATGGCTCACAAACTAGTGAACCAGATTGAAGAAAGAATTAAAGAACAGACTGCTGAAGAGGCCAATGTGAAGCAAGTCAAAAGAAAGTGGGAGGAAAACGGTGATAAGAATCACCAATACAACAACAACAGCAATTACAACAATAATCGCAACAATTATCCCAACAATCGCAACATCAATCGCAACTACAACAAACGGCCCAACAACAACAACAACAACAACAACAACAACAACAACAGCAACTACAACAATCATCCCAACAACAATAATAACTGCAACAACAACAACAATCAGAAGCAGCTATGCCAAAGGTGTGAAAGGTATCACTCGGGGTTCTGCACCAAATTTTGCAACAAAATGTAAAAGAAATGGTCATAGCGCGGCGAAGTGTGAGGTCTACGGACCAGGGGTTAATAGAACGAAAGGAACAAATGGTGTCGGAACGAGTAATGGCGGAGCAAGTAGTGTCGGAGCAAGTTATGCCAATGTAGTTTGTTATAAATGTGGAAAACCGGGCCACATTATTAGAAATTGCCCGAACCAGGAGAATACGAATGGACAAGGCCGCGGAAGAGTTTTCAATATTAATGCGGCAGAGGCACAGGAAGACCCGGAGCTTGTTACGGGTACGTTTCTTATTGACAATAAATCTGCTTACGTTTTATTTGATTCGGGTGCGGATAGAAGCTATATGAGTAGAGATTTTTGTGCTAAATTAAGTTGTCCATTGACGCCTTTGGATAGTAAATTTTTACTCGAATTAGCAAATGGTAAATTAATTTCAGCAGATAATATATGTCGGAATCGAGAAATTAAACTGGTTAGCGAAACATTTAAGATTGACTTGATACCAGTAGAGTTAGGGAGTTTTAATGTGATAATCGGTATGGACTGGTTGAAAGAAGTGAAAGCAGAGATCGTTTGTTACAAAAATGCAATTCGCATTATACGAGAAAAAGGAAAACCCTTAATGGTGTACGGAGAAAAGGGCAACACGAAGCTACATCTTATTAGTAATTTGAAGGCACAAAAACTAATAAGAAAAGGTTGCTATGCTGTTCTAGCACACGTCGAGAAAGTACAAACTGAAGAAAAGAGCATCAATGATGTTTCCATTGCAAAAGAATTTCCCGATGTATTTCCGAAAGAATTACCGGGATTACCCCCACATCGATCCGTTGAATTTCAAATAGATCTTATACCAGGAGCTGCACCAATAGCTCGTGCTCCTTACAGACTCGCACCCAGCGAGATGAAAGAACTGCAAAGCCAATTACAAGAACTTTTAGAGCGTGGTTTCATTCGACCAAGCACGTCACCGTGGGGAGCTCCTGTTTTGTTTGTCAAGAAGAAAGATGGTACATTCAGGTTGTGTATCGACTACCGAGGGTTGAACAAACTTACCATCAAGAACCGCTACCCACTACCGAGAATCGACGACTTATTTGATCAACTACAAGGCTCGTCTGTTTATTCAAAGATTGACTTACGTTTCGGGTATCATCAAATGCGGGTGAAAGAAGATGATATTCCAAAGACTGCTTTCAGAACACGTTACGATCATTAAGAGTTTATGGTCATGCCGTTTGGTTTAACTAATGCACCAGCTATATTCATGGACCTTATGAACCGAGTGTGTGGACCATACCTTGACAAGTTTGTCATTGTTTTCATTGATGACATACTTATTTACTCAAAGAATGACCAAGAACACGGTGAACATTTGAGAAAGGTGTTAGAAGTATTGAGGAAGGAAGAATTGTACGCTAAGTTTTCAAAGTGTGCATTTTGGTTGGAAGAAGTTCAATTTCTTGGTCACATAGTGAACAAAGAAGGTATTAAGGTGGATCCGGCAAAGATAGAAACTGTTGAAAAGTGGGAAACCCCGAAAACTCCAAAACACATACGCCAGTTTTTAGGACTAGCTGGTTACTACAGAAGGTTCATCCAAGACTTTTCCAGAATAGCAAAACCCTTGACTGCATTAACGCATAAAGGGAAGAAATTTGAATGGAAGGATGAACAAGAGAAAGCGTTTCAGTTATTGAAGAAAAAGCTAACTACGGCACCTATATTGTCATTGCCTGAAGGGAATGATGATTTTGTGATTTATTGTGATGCATCAAAGCAAGGTCTCGGTTGTGTATTAATGCAACGAACGAAGGTGATTGCTTATGCGTCTAGACAATTGAAGATTCACGAGCAAAATTATACGACGCATGATTTGGAATTAGGCGCGGTTGTTTTTGCATTAAAGACTTGGAGGCACTACTTATATGGGGTCAAAAGTATTATATATACCGACCACAAAAGTCTTCAACACATATTTAATCAGAAACAACTGAATATGAGGCAGCGTAGGTGGATTGAATTGTTGAATGATTACGACTTTGAGATTCGTTACCACCCGGGGAAGGGAAATGTGGTAGCCGATGCCTTGAGCAGGAAGGACAGAGAACCCGTTCGAGTAAAATCTATGAATATAATGATTCATAATAACCTTACTACTCAAATAAAGGAGGCGCAACAAGTAGTTTTAAAAGAAGGAAATTTAAAGGATGAAATACCCAAAGGATCGGAGCAGCATCTTAATATTCGGGAAGACGGAACCCGGTATAGGGCTGAAAGGATTTGGGTACCAAAATTTGGAGATATGAGAGAAATGGTACTTAGAGAAGCTCATAAAACCAGATACTCAATACATCCTGGAACGGGGAAGATGTACAAGGATCTCAAGAAACATTTTTGGTGGCCGGGTATGAAAGCCGATGTTGCTAAATACGTAGGAGAATGTTTGATGTGTTCTAAGGTCAAAACTGAGCATCAGAAACCATCAGGTCTACTTCAACAACCCGAAATCCCAGAATGGAAATGGGAAAACATTACCATGGATTTCATCACTAAATTGCCAAGGACTGCAAGTGGTTTTGATACTATTTGGGTAATAGTTGATCGTCTCACCAAATCAGCACACTTCCTGCCAATAAGAGAAGATGACAAGATGGAGAAGTTAGCACGACTGTATTTGAAGGAAGTCATCTCCAGACATGGAATACCAATCTCTATTCTCTCTGATAGGGATGGCAGATTTATTTCAAGATTCTGGCAGACATTACAGCAAGCATTAGGAACTCGTCTAGACATGAGTACTGCCTATCATCCACAAACTGATGGGCAGAGCGAAAGGACAATACAAACGCTTGAAGACATGCTACGAGCATGTGTTATTGATTTCGGAAACAGTTGGGATCGACATCTACCGTTAGTAGAATTTTCCTACAACAACAGCTACCATTCAAGCATTGAGATGGCGCCGTTTGAAGCACTTTATGGTAGAAAGTGCAGGTCTCCGATTTGTTGGAGTGAAGTGGGGGATAGACAGATTACGGGTTCGGAGATTATACAAGAAACTACCGAGAAGATCATCCAAATTCAACAACGGTTGAAAACCGCCCAAAGTCGACAAAAGAGCTACGCTGACATTAAAAGAAAATATATAGAATTTGAAATTGGAGAGATGGTCATGCTTAAAGTTGCACCTTGGAAAGGCGTTGTTCGATTTGGTAAACGAGGGAAATTAAATCCAAGGTATATTGGACCATTCAAGATTATTGATCGTGTCGGACCAGTAGCTTACCGACGTGAGTTACCTCAACAACTCGCGGCTGTACATAACACTTTACACATCTCGAATTTGAAGAAATGTTTTGCTAAAGAAGATCTCACTATTCCGTTAGATGAAATCCAAATCAATGAAAAACTCTAATTCATCGAAGAACCCGTCGAAATAATGGATCGTGAGGTTAAAAGACTTAAGCAAAACAAGATACCAATTGTTAAGGTTCGATGGAATGCTCGTAGAGGACCCGAGTTCACCTGGGAGCATGAAGATCAGATGAAGAAGAAATACCCGCATCTATTTCTAGAAGATTCGTCAACACCTTCAACAGCTTAAAATTTTGGGACGAAATTTATTTAACGGGTAGGTACTGTGGTGACCCGAACTTTTCCATGTTTATATATATTAATTGAGATTGATATTTACATGATTAAATGTTTCCAACATGTTAAGCAATCAAACTTGTTAAGACTTGATTAATTGAAATATGTTTCATATAGACAATTGACCACCCAAGTTGACCGGCGATTCACGAACGTTAAAACTTGTAAAAACGACATGACGATATATATATGGATATACATATGGTTACATATGGATATACATATGGATATACATATGATGATATTAATAGTAACAATAATAATATTCTTAATAAGTTTAATAATAATTAATAATGATAATATTAATAGTAAAATGATAATAATAATGTTATTAATGATACTAATAATATTAGTTATAATATTATTAATATTTATCAATGATAATAATAATAGTAATAATAATATTATAACAACTTCTATTTATATTTGTATGTATACACATTTATTTGCAATTAATGGTTCATGAATCGTCGAAAATAGTCAAAGGTTAAATGAATGAAATAAAACGGTTCAAAATTTTTGAGACTCAACCTAACAGATTTTTCTTATCGTGTAAAAAATATTAAATTGTATCGAGAATTTGGTTTAAAATTAGTCGAAATTTTCCGGGTCATTACAGTCAAGTACCTCGCGATGTAACCAAATGTAATGTATTCGTCCAGATGGATTAGGACGGGTCATTAAAGTTGGTATCAGAGCGGTGGTCTTAGCGAACCAGGTCTTGCATTAGTGTGTCTAACTGATAGTTGTTTAGATGCATTAGTGGGTCTGGACTTCGACCGTGTCTGCATGTCAAAATTTTTGCTTATCATTTCGTGTCAAAAATTACCTGCTTATCATCCTTAGGGAATCACTTGCTTATATCCTCAAATTCCAGACATATCTTACTGCTTCTATTGCCTAGATAGTGTATAGACAAAAACTCATATCTTAGCATATATGCTAATTCATATCTTAGCGTATCTGTTACTGTTACCTTTGCCTGACAGCTTCCGTAGATCCCTCCGTAATTTATGAGATTTTAGTATTATATATGTCGTGACCCGAACTTTTCCATGTTTATATATATTAATTGAGATTGATATTTACATGATTAAATGTTTCCAACATGTTAAGCAATCAAACTTGTTAAGACTTGATTAATTGAAATATGTTTCATACAGACAATTGACCACCCAAGTTGACCGGCGATTCACGAACGTTAAAACTTGTAAAAACGACATGACGATATATATATGGATATACATATGGTTAACATGAGATTATGATAAGTAAGTATCTCCATAAGTATATTAACAATGAATTATAT
Source organism: Rutidosis leptorrhynchoides (assembly GCF_046630445.1). NCBI lineage: Eukaryota > Viridiplantae > Streptophyta > Magnoliopsida > Asterales > Asteraceae > Rutidosis > Rutidosis leptorrhynchoides. The sequence goes on along the minus strand of NC_092343.1, from coordinate 161,639,658 downwards.
ACATATAAACAAGACTACTAACTTAAGGATTTCGAAACGAGACATATATGTAACGATTATCGTTGTAACGACATTTAAATGTATATATATCATATTAAGATATATTAATATATCATAATATCATGATAATATAATAATTTAACATCTCATTAGATATAATAAACAATGGGTTAACAACATTAATTGAGATCGTTAACTTAAAGGTTTCAAAACAACACTTACATGTAACGACTAACGATGACTTAGCGACTCAGTTAAAATGTACATACATGTAGTGTATTTAGATGTATTAAAATACTTTTGGAAGACTTCAAGACATATATCAAAACACTCATACTTAATGAAAATGGTTACAGTTACTTTCCCATTCTTTTCTTTCATCAAGAATTCTAGTCGTATTCTTACCCGTATTATACACAGCTTCAAAACGTACTTACTATAGGTATATACCAATAGGAACTAGCATGGGATTCCACTCTTGATTATGTCATGTATGACTAATCAATTTTAACTTCTACCATGAGCTAGTCAACTAACTAGAACTCCTTTTAACCCCACTCACCACTCACCAATTACCACTCATCATTCACTCCATTTCACTTCCAATTCTCTTTCTAATTCTCTCTCAACACACCCACACTATTATGAACGTATTTTTCCAGTAGTTAATCATCATCTTCATCAAAAATCACTTCAAGAATCAAGCTATAATCATCATAGGAAGAACACTTCAAGAACACTTCAAAAATCCCTTCAAGTTTACTAATTTACTTCCAAGCTTTCTACCCCATTCCAAGTAATCATCTAAGATCAAGAAACCTTTGTTATATACAGTAGGCTATCTTTCTTATTCAAGGTAATATTCATATTCAAACTTTGATTCAATTTCTATAACTATAAACTATCTTAATTCGAGTAAAAATCTTACTTGAACTTATTTTTGTGTCATGATCCTACTTCAAGAACTTTCAAGCCATCCAAGATCTTTTGAAGCTAGATCATTTCTTGTCACTTCCAGTAGGTTTACCTACTAAACTTGAGGTAGTAATGATGTTCATAACATCATTCGATTCATATATATAAAACTATCTTATTCGAAGGTCTAAACTCGTAATCACTAGAACATAGTTTAGTTAATTCTAAACTTGTTCGCAAACAAAAGTTAATCCTTCTGACTTGACTTTTAAAATTAACTAAACACATGTCCTATATCTATATGATATGCTAACTTAATGATTTAAAACCTGGAAACACGAAAAACATCGTAAAACCGGATTTACGCCGTCGTAGTAACACCGCGGGCTGTTTTGGGTTAGTTAATTAAAAACTATGATAAACTTTGATTTAAAAGTTGTTATTCTGAGAAAATGATTTTTATTATGAATATGAAACTATATCCAAAAATTATGGTTAAACTCAAAGTGGAAGTATGTTTTCTAAAATGGTCATCTAGACGTCGTTCTTTCGACTGAAATGACTACCTTTACAAAAACGACTTGTAACTTATTTTTCCGACTATAAACCTATACTTTTTCTGTTTAGATTCATAAAATAGAGTTCAATATGAAACCATAGCAATTTGATTCACTCAAAACGGATTTAAAATGAAGAAGTTATGGGTAAAACAAGATTGGATAATTTTTCTCATTTTAGCTACGTGAAAATTGGTAACAAATCTATTCCAACCATAACTTAATCAACTTGTATTGTATATTATGTAATCTTGGGATACCATAGACACGTATACAATGTTTCGACCTATCATGTCGACACATCTATATATATTTCGAAACAACCATAGACACTCTATATGTGAATGTTGGAGTTAGCTATACAGGGTTGAGGTTAATTCCAAAATATATATAGTTTGAGTTGTGATCAATACTGAGATACGTATACACTGGGCCGTGGATTGATTCAAGATAATATTTATCGATTTATTTCTGTACATCTAACTGTGGACAACTAGTTGTAGGTTACTAACGAGGACAGCTGACTTAATAAACTTAAAACATCAAAATATATTAAAAGTGTTGTAAATATATTTTGAACATACTTTAATATATATGTATATATTGTTATAGGTTCGTGAATCAACAGTGGTCAAGTCTTACTTCACGACGAAGTAAAAATCTGTGAAAGTGAGTTATAGTCCCACTTTTAAAATCTAATATTTTTGGGATGAGAATACATGCGGGTTTTATAAATGATTTACAAAATAGACACAAGTACGTGAAACTACATTCTATGGTTGAATTATCAAAATCGAATATGCCCCTTTTTATTAAGTCTGGTAATCTAAGAATTAGGGAACAGACACCTAATTGACGCGAATCCTAAAGATAGATCTATTGGGCCTAACAAACCCCATCCAAAGTACCGGATGCTTTAGTACTTCGAAATTTATATCTTATCCGAAGGGTGTCCCGGAATGATGGGGATATTCTTATATATGCGTCTTGTTAATGTCGGTTACCAGGTGTTCACCATATGAATGATTTTTATCTCTATGTATGGGATGTGTATTGAAATATGAAATCTTGTGGTCTATTGTTACGATTTGATATATATAGGTTAAACCTATAACTCACCAACATTTTTGTTGACGTTTAAAGCATGTTTATTCTCAGGTGAATATTAAGAGCTTCCGCTGTTGCATACTAAAATAAGGACAAGATTTGGAGTCCATGTTTGTATGATATTGTGTAAAAACTGCATTCAAGAAACTGATTTCGATGTAACATATTTGTATTGTAAAACATTATGTAATGGTCGTGTGTAAACATGATATTTTAGATTATCATTATTTGATAATCTATGTAAAGCTTTTTAAACCTTTATTTATGAAATAAAGGTTATGGTTTGTTTTAAAAATGAATGCAGTCTTTGAAAAACGTCTCATATAGAGGTCAAAACCTCTCAACGAAATCAATTAATATGGAATATTTTTAATCAATAAGAACGGGACATTTCAATATATGCATATGTAAATTATGTATTGCAGAGTACTAATCTACATCCTATAATCTATTTCTTATCAAAAATCCTTCATCTAATCGTACGAGATGAATCCCTCAACCAGTTCGAATTCCTCGAATTCCGACAGCTATTTAGATATGGAGTTTCACCTAAGCTCCGAAAGCAGTGTCACCGGAATGAATCAACCAATTCATTTGATGGGTTCGTAGCCTACTTAATCATTGGAGATAAAAAGAAGGTGATCCTTTCCATCAACCAAATTCAACTCTTGACGAAGAACCTGAAGCACTTACTGGTGAACCAGTCTGAAATACCATTTTATCCCTCATTTCCCGAATATCTCGTCATGATTACATACTATCTCAGATTCTAAACCTTATTCCTTCGCTCGTTCTTACCGACAATCATCCCGAAGTAATCGAGGAAGTCAACGAGCTTCGCGCCTGAGTAATGATTTTTGAAAAATATGGTACAAAACGTACCAGCTTCAGCAACATCACCGGCACCAACAGTACCCCAACATCAACACCAGTACCACCGATAACACAAACCTCAACATCACACACCTCAATATCACCATCTGTACTTCGAGTATGATCTTCGTTCTACGTATCGTTATACATCATTTATCTTCGTTCGACATGATGATTATGTAATCTCTAGTATTTTAGAGATTATATATTCTTGTTCTAACGGTAAATCAAATGAGTTTAATATCATATTAACTCATTAAATCCACGATTACATCTGAAGAAAATATATATATGTATATATGTTTTAATAAAGATTCCAATTTAAAATTCTTTTGTACTAACTGTTAAAGATGAAAATATTTTAACGGGTAGGTAATACCCGAGGAATATTTAAATTTCACATTAATAAGTTAAACTGTACATTCTTCGAATCTAATTCAACAGTCATTTACTATCCTACTGATGTTTATGCGAGGTGTATATAAAATAGCTATTAAATTTTAGCAGGAAAATACTATTAAATACGATACAATTTTACACAAGATATTTATTTATTTATAGAATGGATATACTTAAACCTTGCTACAACACTTATAGGCAGTGTACCTAATCGTACAGTAGTGTAGTTTTTAGTAAGTCCGGTTCGTTCCACAGGGAAAATCTTTAAACAAAGCTTAACGCTATATTAGTTTACTTTTATAAAAATACAAATATATATATAAGTAATATTATTATTATAAAGGGGGGTTTTTACCGTTTAATGATCGGTTTGTCGATTTTAAAACTTTAGTCGCAGTTAAAACCAAATGTAAAATAATAAATAAATACAAGACTTAATTTAAAGCGTAAAGTAAATAACGATAATGAAATTGCGAATAATAAAAGTGCGATAAAATAAACTTGCGATAATTAAAAAGTACGATAATTAAAAGTGCAATTAAATATAATAACAATAAATAAAAGTGCTATAATTAGAAGTGCAATTAAATATAAAATAAAGGAAATTAAATATGAAATAAAAGAATTATGCTTATTTAAACTTCCGTAATCATGATGTTTGACGTGTTGATTTTAGTTTTATGCCCATGGGTTAATTGTCCTTTATCCTGGATTATTTAATATGTCCGTCTGGTTTTTGTCCATAACAGTCCATCAGTCATAAATATAAAGTGCGAGTATCCTCGTCAAATTATCCTTATACCCGAAGTTAAATATTCCAACTAATTGGGGACTTAAACTGTAACAAGATTTTAATACTTTTTTTAATAATTACACCAGGATGTCGACTGAGTGTAACCCAAGATTTTAATATTTTGTTATCAATTATACCAAGTGTCCTTGTACATAATTTCACCCCTGTTTTAATTATTCTAGTGGCTATTAATCCATTCCCGTGTCCGGTTAAATGAACGATTATTCATACATATAAATACCCCGCCCATCGTGTCTGATCGAGTGTATATGGTAATTTATAGGGACGCCCAATTGTAAATCTTTATATTAACATTAACAAACTATCATTTAGTTAAACAAATATAAAGCCCATTAATAGCCCATAGTCTAATTTCCACAAATGTCGTTCTTTTGTCCAAACCCCAATTATGGTACAAAGCCCAATTACCCAATTTTAGTAATTAGCCCAACATCATGATTACTTCGGATTAAATAAGCATAATAATAACTTAGCTACGAGACATTAATATAAAAAGGTTGAACATAACTTACAATGATTAAAAATAGCGTAGCGTTACACGGACAGAATTTCGACTTACACCCTTACAATATTCGCTAACATACCCTTATTATTAGGATTAAAATTAAAATTAAAATTAAAATATAAATATAAATATTTACGTATAGATATAGAGAGGATGGATATATATGTTGTTTTTTGCGATCAGAATTCGTTTGCTTTTATAGGGAGTTTCAAACTTTGGGGCTCCGCGACTCGCGGCATTTTTTGCCTTCAAACTCCGCGAGTCGCGGAGTTTGAAATTCCAGCTCACTCCAAATTGGATCTTAGTCTGCCGACGGTTTTAAATATTAATATAATATATATATAATTTTTAAGAATTATTTATATATTATATTATATTCATGTGCATAGTTGACTTGTAATTTTTAGTCCGTTGCGTCGAGCGTTGAGAGTTGACTCTGGTCCTGGTTCCGGATTTTCGAATGTCCTTGCGTACAATTTAATATCTTGTACTTTGCGTTTTGAATCTTGTACTCTTGTAATTTCGAGACGTTTCTTATCAATAATTGGAACCTCTTTGATTGTCTTTTGTACTTTTGAGCTTTTTGGTCGTTTGCGTCTTCAATTCGTCGAATCTGTCTTTTGTCTTCACCTTTTATTATTTAAACGAATATCACTTGTAAATGGAACAATTGCAACTAAAAGCTTGTCTTTCTTGAGGAATAATGCTATGAAATATATGTTCGTTTTTAGCATTATCAAATATTCCCACACTTAAGCGTTGCTTGTCCTCAAGCAATATCGTCTTGAAATACTAGAATCACTTCTTTATTCTTCACACTTTGTACATCAGTGATTTCTATACAGCGGTATAAACAATGGTAGTAACGATATGGTTTACAGTCTCACATGACTATAAAAATTTAGATCCATTAAGGAAATTGGATCTTTATGAAAACATTTGATCTTTTGAAAATTAAATCTAGTTTTTACCCTAGATAAGTTTTCCGGAATAACCCTTCACCGGTGTTTGCAAATTCTTTTTGTGGGTTTGGTGGGTTTCAGATTTGAAAATTTTAGCTCAAAACTTATGGTTTTGTGTCACCCACTTACTAACCTTGTATTTGGAAAGCAACACGTCCAGTTTACTTGTCCCGTATATTACCTTTCGGTAAACTACCGTCCGGTTGTAAAGGAAAGCGTTGAACAAGCAACTGTTAAGGCAATGTCCCCTGACATGCTTTTAATTATGGTCTATAACGTGTCGGACGCAATTACTATCCTTGGTAGGAGCAATAGTAAAGCTCACCCTTATGATTTTTTGGTCTGGCACAAGGTCCTGTCTTTGACCACTATGCAACCACCGTTCTTACGGTTGACACCCGATTTAGTTCAGGTGACCTAATGAATTCCAGGTGAATTCCTAGGATTTTACGTTCAGTGGTAATGAACGCATTGAAAATAGGATTTTCAGAAAACAAATCGGTTTTATTTTTGATCAAAATATTTTCTCGTTCAAGCTCGAGTTTAGATATCATTGAATTCCATGAGTTTGAATTCTCAATCTTTAAGGTCAATCTCTAGGATTGAGTAATATCAGGCTTTAAAAGCTGATTTTTAATCTTTAAGGAGATTATCCTTTCTGGGGATCTGATTCATTAGTCTTATCCAGCTAATTTGCATGGTGCCCCCCATTTTACGAGATAAATCCTTCTCATGGTTAGGATAAATCTGACCACTTGGCGACCCTGTTTAATGCTGAGATCCGTGGATTTCCTGCTGATTTTAGTGATGACTTTTCTAGATTTTTTGTCAACCTACAGCTGGTCTGGACGACAACTTCTTGACCTAAATCAAGAAGCGCGTGTCTTTTTCGGAAGACTTTACTTCCTTTTAATGATGGAATTGATTCATCGTGTAGATCCATCTCTTCTTTTCTTTCATTGGGTAAAACAGTTTAGTTTAGTCCAAAGCAAAAGTATTTTCAGTTATTTGTTACAGATATATGTGACATATGTTTAAGATAACTTGGTAAATTTTCACACACTTGGCTTTTATTTTCCTTTTTATCGTCCTCTATTCCATTTTAAATGAATTTTAATATTTTGGTTTGTTTCTCAATTTATGTCCTTTCTGAGGTAACAATAATTTCGGTGTTAAAACCTAGTTTTAACGTTCATAAATATGTATAAACATGATTTTGAGTTCATTTAATTGAAAATTTTGAAAATTTTTACTAGAATTGGGTAGTCAGTATATAAGACTAGGGCTGTTCTTTATTATCAGAGAGCACTAGATTCTAATACAACTACTACTTTACTAGTATTTCTAATGGTAACCAAGTGTATAAAGTAAAAATTTTAAAATCCGAAAGAATTTAACCCCTTCCCACACTTAAGATCTTGCAATGCCCTCATTTGCAAGAAATCAGTAACAATTTAAATTATTGAGGGTGATTTGTGTGAAAATGATTAAATTTTACCAAAGTTTCCAAACATATTGGCGTTTGTTTGCTGAATGATAAATGGTGCACATCATTTGTTCATTCCGTCTTGTTGTTATTTCACATATATTTTGCATCTTGTCGTCAAAATTAGTTGCTTTTGCTGAACTTAATGCTAGTCTTTGAAAATGCGTTGTTTTACCCTGTTGTGTACATAAGATAAACTGCAAACATATATACATATTTTTGAAGTTTGGTATATTACCCCACATTCAAAAATTATTAAAATCTAAGAATAAAAGTTAGAAAATTATAAAAACTATTACAATATTAACATAAGTATTAAACGTATCAACATTACAAATTACAAAATAAATAAAACTAAGTAGACTAGGGATGATACTGATACCAATAGGGGTTCCATGCATAACCATAGGTGCTATAAAATGCTTTGGCAGGGTTATACGTAGGATACGGTGGTTGCATCTCTATAGACCAGGGAGGGAATATGGGTTTTGGAGTAGGAATATAGTTTCTACTTATATGTTGGCAATGAGCTATGATTTGGTTTTGATGAACTTGCCAATCTTCAAATGCTCTCTGTCTAGCATTTTCGTACTCCTGTGAAGCTATAAACCTTTACATTTCTTGCATTTCATTTCTCCCTCATACATTACCTTGCTGTTGGTTTCTCTCAACCTGTGGATGTCTACCATGGTATTGTACTGCGGCGTTATTTCGCCTCTTCAAAACTTTTGCACCATGGTATACATTTAAACCTATTGTATCGCGGGGTTCTGGTTCTTCGACTAATAATCCCCCCCGACTTATATCCACACCGAGATATTCAGCAATCAAAGTAATAAAAATACCACCTCCTATAATGCTATGCGGTCTCATCCCCCTAACCATAGCTGATAAATAATAACCCACACAATAAGGTATACTTACAGCGCTTTGTGGGTCTCGAATACACATATGGTAAAACAAATCCTGTTCATTTACCTTTTCCTTGTTCTTACCTCTTTGTGTAATCGAATTAGCTAAAAACCTATGAATCACTCTTAATTTAGCTCTATCTATATCCAAATAAGAGTAATTTCCCCCTTTGAATCGGTGATGGCTTGTCATTTGACTCCATACACCATGTGTATCAAAATTTTCATCTATCTTTCTACCATTTATTATCAACCCACTACAATCGGCAGATGCTAACTCCTCAGGCGTATATATACGTAAAGCCTGAGCCATGTCTAGTAAAGACATGTGGAGCATCGAACCTCCTAACAAAAATCTAATAAAAGATCGATCGGTTAAACTAGCTACCCGATCATTTAATTCTATACTACACAACAATTCTTCACACCATACCTTATATACAGGTCTACGCATGGTGAATAAACGTACCCAGTCATTAAAAGTAGAATTACCATACCTCTGTGCAAGTAATTCCCTAATTGGCCCGACCAATTCTACAGCTTCTAATGGTCCCCATTCTATGACCCTAGGTACCTCAACAACTTTAGAATGAAGAGTATGCAAACTCCTTTGGTATTTTGGATAATCTATCCAAAGTCTGTCAAATCTCAGGTTCGGGTGCAAATCTTCCAAGTGCATATCAGAAAATGTCATGACTGGATGAGGTATATCTTGCTTGTAGTAGTTATCCACCTCCTGTTGTTCCGCATTCTCAGCAGGAGCATTGCGAGCTTGGGATGAAGATTCACCCCTTTCAGTCTGCAAAACACATCAAACACAATTTTTTGTGCATCCAAATATGCATTAGTGTCAGCAAAATCATCAATCAAAATAATTACAATGACATGATCAATTTATATCAAACTTAAGCTCATTTTCATATTTTTATCAAATCTACACTTTTTCAAATAAGCATATACGAAAATGTTCGCCAAGTTCATAAGCATTCAACTCAAATAACATGTCAAAATAATCATTACTAGCAATTAAACAAGTTTCAAATGGCATTATCTTTCAAAAATCAAGTTCATGAATTTTAGACTTGAAAAAGTCCACTTTAATTATCAAAATCATGTTTAGGCTCAAAGTTTGGATTATTTAACTACCTAAACATGTTACACTACTTAATTTAGCAACAATTCATGACAAAAATCGGCCATAACCTGTTTATATCAAAAAGCCCCAAATTTGCTCAAGAACACAAACCCTAGATTACTCAAAATTTGAAGTTTAAGGCTTCTAATCATGTTAAATAGCATCAATCTAGGTTATACAAGCATAATACATAAGCAATTTAAGCATAATTACATTAAAAAGCATCAAAATCAAATTGGGGAAAAAATTGCTCTAGAACACTAATTTTCGGATTAAATGGTGTTTAGGTGTAGAAATTTACCATTTTTCTTGAGTAATTCCTTGATAGCATCCTTCTCAACATGATTTTAGTAAAAGATTTGATGATTAACGGTTAAAAATTGTGATTTTGGGGGTATTTTTGCGGGTTTTTTCGGCAGTATTTTCGCAGTTTTTTTTTGAGTTTGTGGTGTGGACTGAGCTGTTCTGCGTTTATATTTTTTTTTCTGGATTTTAGGAACTCCGCGAGTCGCGGTATATTACCCTTCAAACTCCGCGACTCGCGGAGTTTTTTTTTTTTTTTTGTTTTTTTTATAACATCTTATACTAATTAAAACAATTAAGTAATTAATTTTAAAATTTTGTTTCCCTTGTTATTTAGGACGAGGTCGTTTCGGATCGATGTCCTAGTCCGTCCTTCGACAAAATTTTAAAATTTGTCTTTTTGTAGCGATTGTTTTAAAAGCTAAGATTTTTGGGTTTTTTTAATGTTTTTGGCATACTTTAATTCAATAAGATTAAAAATAATGATAATAATAGTTCTCGTCCCTCCCTCGGATAAAGCAATTTCGGTTCAAAGACCTAGTCTTCAACTCACGACGAATTTTTAAAAATCATATTTTTAACTTAATGAGATAAAGTAAATTTTTGTTTTTAAATTCACACAACTTAAATATAAAATTCAAAATTAATATTAAAAATTCACACCAAACTTAAAATTTGAAATGCATAAAATTAAAAATTCATATTTTAAAAATTAAAAATTCACACCAAACTTAATTTAAAATTTTATATTATAAATTCATACCAAACTTATATTAATTTTTCAAATATTTACAATTTTAAAAATATTGTTTTTACAAAGTTTACAATATTAATTTAAGATTTAAATATTAATTTTAAAAACATGGTAAAAATAAAATTAAAAATCTTTTTGGCTTTTTATCCCACTTTAATCAATCAAATATTATCAAAAATATGCGCCCCTCTTTTCGGTAAAGTAATTTCGGTTCCAAGACCTAATTTACTCATGACGAATTTTTGAAATATTTTGGGTTGATTGATTAAAGATATTTATACCTTAAGAATAAACGTTAAATTTCGCAATGATGTAATAAATTTTTGAATGATATCAATAATTTCGGTCGCCAAACCTAATTTTATTCAATACCAATTTAATACTTTATAGCGAATAAATTAGCGTTTATTATCAAAAGGTTAAAAATAAAAAAAATAAAATAAAAACTGTACAAACATACCTGTGAAATAGATTTCTTAGTTATATGATCTATCCCATTCATAAGATAGTCGGTTTAATTGGTTTTCCATGGCTACATAGGCGTAACCTCGAGCATTCAGTGTCTTTTCTTCTAAACATATGAACGGTCCGTCCCTGCATAAAGTAACAAATTCGGTGTTTGAATAGGTTTGATTATTTGAATATTTACCTCCATGTGACCATTTTCCGCATTTGTGACATCTTTCTAGGTGTCGTGCTCTTCTTTTCGCTGCGGATTTTGATTTTCCTTTACCAAATTGTAACTTATTATCTTCGCATCTGGATTCTTTTCTAACTCCGTCCAATCTTTCTCTGATTACTGATACGATTTCACTCGGTAGTGTGTCATTATTATGTTTAGTGATCAAATCGTGTAGCATTAGACCATGGTTTAGTTCACAGGCAGTCTTCATTTTGTAAAAACCTAAAAAAATAAAAATTCAGAATGGGGGGAGAAGACTAGTTCTTTAGGGTCTGCTAGGGAAAGACCATTCGGGTTCCATTTTCGAGAACTACACGAAAACAGACAATCTAACTCTAACAGAAATACATATTATCCTTTAAAGACTTGATTCTCCCCACACTTAGTTAGCTGTGGTGTCGAAATTGTGATTAACTTCGTTGTCGACTTCCATCGGACTATCTATGTAGTGTTTAACTTTGTGACCATTAACTTTAAATTCAATCCCATTTGAATTTATTAATTCTATCGTTCTGTATGGGAAAACTCTTTTGACTATGAATGGTCCAGACCATCTTGATTTCAATTTTCCAGGAAATAGCTTGAATCGTGAATTGAAAAGAAGAACTCTGTCTCCTTCTTTAAATTCTTTTGAACTTCTGATTCTTTTATCATGCCATTTCTTTGTTCTTTCCTTATAGATTAACGAATTTTCGTAAGCTTCATGTCTTAATTCTTCTAATTCGTTTAGTTGACTTAATCGTAGACGTCCGGCTTCATGTAAATCAAGATTACATGTCTTCAAAGCCCAAAATGCTTTGTGTTCAATTTCTACTGGAAGATGACATGCTTTTCCATAAACAAGTCTAAAAGGTGTGGTTCCAATTGGAGTTTTGTAGGCTGTTCTAAAAGCCCAGAGTGCATCCTCCAATTTAATGGACCATTCCTTCGGATTTGATCCTACGGTTTTCTCTAGAATACGTTTTAAAGCTCGGTTGGTATTTTCAACTTGTCCACTTATTTGTGGATGATATGCGGTGGAGATTTTATGAGTTACTCCATATCTTTTAAGAACTTTCTCAAGTTGATTATTACAAAAATGAGTACCCCGATCACTTATTAAAGCTTTCGGTGTTCCAAACCTTGCAAAAAGACGTTTTAAAAAGTTGACTACAACTCGTGCATCGTTAGTTGGGAGAGCTTGTGCTTCCGCCCATTTAGATACATAATCAATGGCTACGAGTATATATAGATTATTATGAGATTTTGGAAATGGACCCATAAAGTCAATACCCCAAATGTCAAATACTTCACATACTTGTATGACATTTTGTGGCATTTCATCACGTTGACTTATTTTTCCGGCCCTTTGACAAGCATCACAGGATTTGCAAAGAATGTGTGAGTCTTTGTAAATTGTAGGCCAATAGAATCCAGCATCATAAACTTTTCTTGCTGTTAGTTGAGGCCCATAATGCCCTCCTGTTGGTCCCGTGTGACAATGGTTTAAAATTTTACTAGCTTTATCTCCAAATACACATCGGCGTATTATTCCATCGGGACAACTTTTAAACAGATGTGGATCTTCCCAAAAATAGTGTTTTATATCACTGAAGAATTTCTTTCGTCTTTGGTACGATAATCCCTTTTCAAGGAATCCACAAACTAAGTAGTTTGCATAGTCTGCAAACCATGGAATTTCTTTATAATCTATCTTCAATAGATATTCATCAGGAAAGTTGTCTTGTATGGCTGATTCATTTAGAACTTCTAATTCAGGATTTTCAAGACGAGAAAGATGATCAGCGGCGAGATTTTCTGCTCCTCTTTTATCTCGGATTTCAATATCAAACTCTTGTAAGAGTAAGATCCAACGGATTAATCTTGGTTTAGCATCTTGTTTCGAAAATAGGTATCTAAGAGCAGAATGGTCGGTATAGACCACCGTTTTTGCTAGAACGAGATATGATCGAAATTTGTCAAAAGCAAAGACAATAGAAAGGAGTTCTTTTTCAGTAGTTGTATAGTTCGTTTGTGCTCCTTGTAATGTCTTACTAGCATAATATATAGGTTGAAATCGTTTTTCAATCCTTTGTCCTAAAACGGCTCCCATTGCAAAATCACTTGCATCGCACATTAGTTCAAATGGTAGATTTCAATTTGATGTTATCATGATCGGCGCATTAGTGAGTTTCTCTTTAAGAATATTAAAAGATTTGATACATTCATCTGAAAAGATGAATGGAGCATCCTTTTCTAGGAGTTTCTTCATAGGAGTGGCAATTTTAGAAAAATCTTTTATGAAACGTCGGTAAAAACCGGCATGCCCTAGAAAACTCCTAACTCCTCTAACATTGGTGGGATGTGGAAGTTTAGCAATTACATCTACTTTAGCTCTATCCACTTCAATTCCTTCTTTTGAAATTTTATGACCAAGAACGATGCCTTCTTTAACCATGAAATGGCATTTCTCCCAATTAAGTACTAGATTTGATTGTTCGCATCTAATAAGCATTCGTTCCAGATTAACTAGACATGATTCAAATGTATCACCGAAGACTGAAAAGTCATCCATGAAAACTTCCATGCATTCTTCTATCATGTCGTGAAAAATCGCCATCATACACCTTTGAAAGGTTGCAGGGGCGTTGCAAAGTCCAAATGGCATGCGTTTGTAAGCAAAAGTACCATAAGGGCACGTGAATGTGGTTTTCTCTTGGTCCTCGGGTGCTATTGGAATTTGAAAATATCCGGAAAATCCATCTAGAAAACAATAGTAACTATTTCCGGCTAATCTTTCCAACATTTGATCAATGAAAGGTAAGGGAAAGTGATCTTTTCTGGTGGCGTCATTTAATTTTCTATAATCAATACATACACGCCATCCTGTTACAGTCCTAGTAGGAATAAGCACATTTTTTTCATTTGTAATGACAGTCATGCCACCTTTCTTAGGCACACATTGAACTGGGCTTACCCATGGACTATCAGAGATTGGATAAATTAGACCTGCATCTAGCAGTTTAATAATCTCTTTCTTAACTACATCTTGCATATTAGGATTTAGTCTTCGTTGGCGTTGCACATACGTTTTATGACCTTCTTCCATAAGGATTTTATGTGTGCAATACGAAGGACTTATTCCTTTAATATCATGAATCTTCCATGCAATGGCTGGTTTATGAGCTTTCAACACAGAAATGAGTTGTGATTTCTCATTTTCAGTAAGAGAAGACGATATTATTACAGGTAATTCAGATTCACCATGTAAATAAGCGTGTTCCAAATGGTTTGGAAGTGGCTTTAACTCTAATTTCGGAGGTTCTTCTATCGATGATTTATATCGATATCTGTCTTCTTCTTTTGGCATTTGAATTTCTTCTGTTGTTGGTTCATATCCATTAGCTATAAGTGTAGCTAACATTTCAGCTTCATCAATTGGTTCATTATCTTCTCCTAAAGAACATTCTCCTGTTCCTTGTAATTCTGGAAATTCTTCTAATAATTCTGCATGTGCATCTATAGTTTGAATATAATAACATGTATAATCTGCAGATTGTGGTTGTTGCATTACTCTATCAACTGAAAAGGTAACACTCTCATCCTCTATACTTAGGGTCAATTTCTTACCAAACACGTCTATCATTGCTTTAGCCGTGTTTAAGAATGGTCTTCCTAATATGAGAGGAACTTGAGAATCTTCTTCCATGTCCAGAACAACAAAATCTACTGGAAATACTAAAGTACCAACTTTAACTAGCATGTTCTCCATTATCCCTCTAGGATATTTTATTGATCTATCGGCTAGTTGTATGCTTATTCTGGTTGGTTTCAATTCTCCAAGGTCTAGTTTAGCGTATAGTGAATACGGCATTAGATTTATACTAGCACCTAAGTCTGCCAATGCTTCTATTGAACTAAGACTACCCAGAAAACATGGAATTGTGAAACTTCCTGGATCAGATAATTTTTCTGGTATCTTATTCAACAGCACTGCTGAACAATTAGCATTCATGGTAACAGCCGAGAGTTCTTCCATTTTCTTTCTATTTGAGATTAGATCTTTCAAGAATTTAGCATATCCAGGCATTCCTGAAATCACATCAATGAAAGGAAGATTTACATTTATCGGTTTAAACATATCCAAGAATTTGGATTGCTCGGCTTTAAGTTTCTCTTTCTTCATTTTACTCGGGTAAGGAAGTGGTGGTTGGTATGGTTTAACATAATGTTTAGCCTTAACTGTGTTATCTTCATTAACCTTTTCAACTACCGGTTCTTTTTCCTTATCTTGATTAGGTTGGGGTTCTTGTGGAGTAGGAATAGCTTCATCAGAAGTTATAGGTATTTCAGGTGGTTTAAGTGTTGTACCACTTCTTGTGGTAATGGCTTTAGCTGTTTCATTCCGGGGGTTAGCATTTGTATCACTAGGTAGACTTCCCGGTTTTCTTTCACCTATTAACCTTGCTAGGTTACTTACTTCTTGTTCCAGATTTTGAATAGAAGCTTGTTGATTTCTAAATGCTTGAGCATTTTGTTCATTAGTTTGTTTTTGAGATGTGAAAAATTGCGTTTGAGTTTCAACTAGCTTCGTCATCATATCTTCTAAATTCGGATTTTTATCATCTGTTTGTTGTGGTGGTTTGTTTTGAAAATTAGGTCTTTGCTGATTGTAATTATTATTGGATACTTGTTGATTGCTAGGACCTTGTTGGTTGTTGTATGGAATATTTCAGTTATAATTCTGGTTTTGATTGTAAATCGGTCTTGGCGGTTGATAATTATTCTGATAATTATTTTCAGGCCTTTGGTTTATGTATGAAATATTCTCTCTTTGTTCCATTGTTAATTCAATACTGAGACAATCTTTTGTCAAATGTGGTCCTCCACACTGCTCACAACTAATTCGTATTGAGTGAATATCTTTAGTCATCTTTTCCATTCGTCTCTCGACAGCATCTATCTTTGCGGAAATGGAATCTAAGTCATGGCTAGAATCGGCTCTAGCTGCTTTAGATGATCTAACGATATCTTTTTCTTGGTGCCACTCATGTGAGTGGGAAGCAGTGTTATCAATAATTTTGTAAGCATCAGTTTCGGTTTTCTTCATAATAGAACCACCAGCTGCTATATCTATGTCTTTCCTTGTAGTGATGTCGCATCCTTGGTAGAATATTTGTACTATTTGACAGGTGTCTAAACCATGTTGCGGACATCCTCTCAACAACTTTCCAAATCTTGTCCACGCCTCATATAGAGTTTCATTTGGTTTCTGTGTGAACGTAACAATTTCTCCTTGAAGTCTTACGACTTTAGATGTAGGAAAGAATTGTTTAAGAAATTTTTCAACTAAAACATCCCATGTATCAATCGCCCCTTCAGGTAACGATTCCAACCAATCTTTGGCTTCTCCCTTTAAAGTCCAGGGAAATAACATGAGATATATCTGTTCATCCTCCACTTCTCGGATTTTAAATAGTGTGCAGATCCTATTAAAGGTACGTAAATGTTCATTTGGATCTTCCTTCGGCGCACCACTAAATTGGCATTGATTAGTCACCATGTGTAGAATTTGTCCTTTGATTTCATAATCTGGCGCATTAATGTCTGGATGAGTAATTGCGTGACCTTGGCCAGTGCGTTTGGCTCTCATTCGGTCTTCCATACTTAAAGGTTCCAGATTCTCCATAATTGAATTTGTTGAATCGGAATCACTAGAGGATTCTGATTTAATGGTTCGTTCCTCAACAATCTCTGTTTGAATGATTGGTGGTTCCGGAGGAAAGTTTAGTGGTTCAGGATCTACGAATCGTTCCTGAATATTCTCCGGATTCTCAATTGTGAGGTCGGGTTCAAAAAATGGATTATCGGAAATTTGAACTGGAGTACTTGGTCGACTGGATGACGATTCTAAAGAAAAATCAACGGCAGTAATATTTGCTAAATGTCTTGATCTAGTTACAGGTGGTGAACGTACAAAAGGTGGTGAATGTCTTGCTCGGTGCATTCACTGAATATCCTATTAGTTTTTAAAAGGAAAGAAAAATTATAATAAGTTATCCAATCAATAGACTTTTTTGATTTTGCCCACGTTTCGAATAGCCAAAAGATGCAGCAGAGGGGCATGATTCGTTTGGTCTCAATATAATTGAGGACTGTTTGGTTCCAATAACCCGGTCCACGTACAAATCCAACTATTACTACGAACCAGAAAATTTTGATGTCTATTAATTTAACCACTTAAAATAAATTTTCGTAATTTTAAGAAATTTAGATAAGAAGTAGATTAAAAATCTATGTCCTAAAAACTAGAATGGCGAGAAATAAGAAAGAAAAAGAGTTCGTCGGAAAAAGATCGAAAAAGAAAAATAAGAAAGAAAAATAAAAGGTGACGAAAAAATAAAAGAAACTTATAAAACTTAAAAACACTTGACTAACCTAACCTTATTACTACAACTAACTTAAAATTATAATCGCAAATTGAGATTACTAATTGGAATGATAATTGATACATAGGAAAAAGTCGTCTAAAAATATTAAAGCTTACAGGAAAAACTAAATCCCAAATGGAAATAACTTAAAAAGAAACTAAAACTTAAAAAGGCGTCGCAAAATTCTAAAGCACCTAAATCTTAGTCTAAAGAAAAAGCACTTAAGGAATTCTACGGCAAAGCCTAAAAATCTAGAAGTAAAAATAACTATGGCAAAAACTAAGTTTAAAACTAAATATGAGCTAAAAATACAAATATTACGCTAAAACGATTAAAAATGAACAAAATATAAAAATATACAAAAAGTTGTAAACAGTTACAAATTTTTATAAAAATATTATTTTTATATTATTTTATAAAAGCATTAATTTTTATATATTAAAACTAATTATAATTAATTATACTAATTAAATTAAAACTTAAACTAAATTATAATAATAATTAAACTAATTAGGGTTAAAATAATAATAATAATAATTAATTACTCCTAATTAAATGCAGATTAGGGTTTCTGTCGGTGTCAGAGTGGCTCCGCGAGTTGCGGTATTCCAAGTAGCAAATCCCGCGAGTCGCGGGGTTCCAAAATTCAACTCTGGTACAGTTTAAAACTTGACGCGTTTTTTTTTTTTTTTTATATTTTCTGTTTTCAAATCTAAAATATTTATATAATAAAAACTTATATTTTAAAAATTAGAATAAAAATAGAACTACTTTATAATTTTATAAGTAAAAATCTTAAAACTAGATTTATATATATATATTCTTTTTTTATATGTTTTAAATAAAAACAAAATACTTAAATAAAACTTATATAAAAATAAAGAAACCTTATAAAACTTAAATATTTAACAAAATCTTAAAAATACTTATATTTTTGTTTTTCTTTTTATATTTTCGAATATTTAAAACGTATTTTTATAAAAACGAATTTTAATAAAAGTAAACTAAAAATCTTTTTTTTTATTTTATATATTAGCGTTGCTTTCGGCTTTTAAGCTAGATTGTTCCCCGGCAGCGGCGCCAAAAATACTTGATGTTTATGCGAGGTGTATATAAAATAGCTATTAAATTTTAGCAGGAAAATACTATTAAATACGATACAATTTTACACAAGATATTTATTTATTTATAGAATGGATATACTTAAACCTTGCTACAACACTTATAGGCAGTGTACCTAACCGTACAGTAGTGTAGTTTTTAGTAAGTCCGGTTCGTTCCACATAAAAAATCTTTAAACAAAGCTTAACGCTATATTAGTTTACTTTTATAAAAATACAAATATATATATAAGTAATATTATTATTATAAAGGGGGGTTTTTACCGTTTAATGACCGGTTTGTCGATTTTAAAACTTTAGTCACAGTTAAAACCAAATGTAAAATAATAAATAAATACAAGACTTAATTTAAAGCGTAAAGTAAATAACGATAATGAAATTGCGAATAATAAAAGTGCGATAAAATAAACTTGCGATAATTAAAAAGTACGATAATTAAAAGTGCAATTAAATATAATAACAATAAATAAAAGTGCTATAATTAGAAGTGCAATTAAATATAAAATAAAGGAAATTAAATATGAAATAAAAGAATTATGCTTATTTAAACTTCCGTAATCATGATGTTTGACGTGTTGATTTTAGTTTTATGCCCATGGGTTAATTGTCCTTTGTCCTAGATTATTTAATATGTCCGTCTGGTTTTTGTCCATAACAGTCCATCAGTCATAAATATAAAGTGCGAGTATCCTCGTCAAATTATCCTTATACCCGAAGTTAAATATTCCAACTAATTGGGGACTTAAACTGTAACAAGATTTTAATACTTTGTTTAATAATTACACCAGGATGTCGACTGAGTGTAACCCAAGATTTTAATATTTTGTTATCAATTATACCAAGTGTCCTTGTACATAATTTCACCCCTGTTTTAATTATTCTAGTGGCTATTAATCCATTCCCGTGTCCGGTTAAATGAACGATTATTCGTACATATAAATACCCCGCCCATCGTGTCCGATCGAGTGTATATGGTAATTTATAGGGACGCCCAATTGTAATTTTTTTTATTAACATTAACAAACTATCATTTAGTTAAACAAATATAAAGCCCATTAATAGCCCATAGTCTAATTTCCACAAGTGTCGTTCTTTTGTCCAAACTCCAATTATGGTACAAAGCCCAATTACCCAATTTTAGTAATTAGCCCAATATCATGATTACTTCGGATTAAATAAGCATAATAATAACTTAGCTACGAGACATTAATATAAAAAGGTTGAACATAACTTACAATGATTAAAAATAGCGTAGCGTTACACGGACAGAATTTCGACTTACACCCTTACAATATTCGCTAACATACCCTTATTATTAGGATTAAAATTAAAATCAAAATTAAAATTAAAATATAAATATAAATATTTACGTATAGATATAGAGAGGATGAATATATATGTTGTTTTTTGCGATCAGAATTCGTTTGCTTTTATAGGGAGTTTCAAACTTTGGGGCTCCGCGACTCGCGGCATTTTTTGCCTTCAAACTCCGCAAGTCGCGGAGTTTGAAATTCCAGCTCACTCCAAATTGGATCTTAGTCTGCCGACGGTTTTAAATATTAATATAATATATATATAATTTTTAAGAATTATTTATATATTATATTATATTCATGTGCATAGTTGACTTGTAATTTTTAGTCCGTTGCGTCGAGCGTTGAGAGTTGACTCTGGTCCCGGTTCCGGATTTTCGAATGTCCTTGCGTACAATTTAATATCTTGTACTTTGCGTTTTGAATCTTGTACTCTTGTAATTTCGAGACGTTTCTTATCAATAATTGGAACCTCTTTGATTGTCTTTTCTACTTTTGAGCTTTTTGGTCGTTTGCGTCTTCAATTCGTCGAATCTGTCTTTTGTCTTCACCTTTTATTATTTAAACGAATATCACTTGTAAATAGAACAATTGCAACTAAAAGCTTGTCTTTCTTGAGGAATAATGCTATGAAATATATGTTCGTTTTTAGCATTATCACCTACTTACATCCACAGATATACGTATCCGTTCACCGAAGAATAACCATTTTCATTCAATTTCATATTTGGATTTTGTCCTATCAGAATCCAACAAATGGCATAATGAAGAAAACATTGGACAAATAAAATTTGTTAGAAACAAACAAATTAACTATGAGAAATGCTGTTAAGAATCCACGCTAACAAAAATCCTAGCTAACTGTTAATTCCTATTTACATTTATTTATCGCAATTTATTTATCGCAATTTTAATTCTCGCAATTTTATTTATCGTTATTTAATTTCTGTTATTTATTTTTATGCACTTTAAATATCGGGACACGTGTACAATGTTTTGACATATCATATCGACATCATCTATATATATTATTTAGAATAACCATAGACATTCTATATGCAGTAATGATCGAGTTCTCTATACAGGATTGAGGTTGATTCTCAAATAATATATATACTTTGAGTTGTGATCAAGTCTGAGACATGTATATAATGGGTCACGACACGTATTAATAAATTTGAATATTATATATTAAACTATATATGAATTGTTGAACTCCTAATTGTGGACTGCTGATTGTGGACTACCAACATTGGACAATTAAAATGAATTAAAATATTGATTATAACATATGAAACTAAACATTTATTCAAGTTTGCCACTTGATTTCATCTTAAACCTCATTTGTATCTTGACGATTACAATTTGCGTTCAAACCTTTCATGATTCTTAAAAACACCTCAATCGAGAGGATGAACCAACCACACTTCATCTATGGAAGAAAAGATTGATGTATATAGTTATGCATCTGAAAACATCTTGGAAACTGAGTAAACGTTTAACACGTAGCTGTGCTAATTCCTTAGTGTTATTATTACCCAAAATAACTTGGTAATCCCTTTCAAAGTAGCAAATTTTGTCACAGCTCCAGCAAGTCAACTTCGACTTTTCGTTCGAAACAACCTTATTATAACCTTGATATATATGCGTGCTCTTTTATTGTTACCAGGGAACCTTTTATATTCTACCATATTACCAGCAGACGTACCAGCAACCTCGTTGCTTCTTGGCTTAAATCTCTCTGATAAATCATTATATTTATTCATTGAAACCCTATCATATACTCATCCGCATCTTATAACGAATATTTCCATACCAAATAATGAGAATCAGCAAATCAGTACTCAGAACCTCGCAGCGTTTCTACGTCAACAATTATATGTATACATATAACATCAATCTCCTAAAATTATGATCTTCAATTCTGAAATTCTGAAAAAACACCCAGTCTGTGAATCAATACTCGTAATGTTGAAAAAGCTGAATGAAGCAGCAAAAACTGTAAACAATTTTAGTAGTCGAAGGTTTGATTATAAAGAATAGTGGCTGAGTAAGCTCAAAAGATGAGAAAAATTGGTACTAGAAAACGGATTGAGCAAACATGAAGGAGGCTGTGGACAAATTACAAGGACTAAACTTGTACATAAAGAATCTTGATGATTCTGTTTCTGATGAAATCTTTAGCAAATATCTTGCTTCTTATTTATTCTAAATCCTTGTGAAAGGATTTTATTCATTAACCTTCGATCTTAGAAATTCCAAAATATCGTCATAAATATCTTCGATATTTCTGAAGATATTTTCATAACTATCCTTATCTGAAATCAGTTATCTTTTCACGTTATCTGAATTACACCATAGAGGAAACTGTTTAGTTTCTATATTCTGTAAACCTTCGAGTTTAAAATATGAATGTTATTGATGTAGTGTTAGAAATTGATGCATGAGTTAGTATAATATAATGACACTTGATCAACATGATTATATTACAGTATGTCATGCTGAGTTTCTAATGGAACGTGATGATTCACAGATCATAACGTCATCATGTGGCATGTTACATAACTCTTTTATTCTTCTTAACTTCTGAGCATATCAACAAAATATTCTTGATAGTGCTATTTTCAGTGATTCTGGTATTTTGACAAATCAAATCGTGTTATTACGTTCTTTCTTATTTAGAACATTAAGTTCATTCGAAACTCCATACTTACGAATTCTGGGCCATTACTAGCCTTACTAGAGGTCGAGAAGAGAATAAAAAGGCAAAGAGCTCCAAAATATAAGAGAAAATATAAGGCCCAATAACAACACGGAGGTTACAAACCGTGGATATTAATACGAATAGCAATATAAAGACACGGTAGAATTAAGAATAGTATCACCCCAAGGAAATAGTAGAAGTAAACAGATTTTTCAGGTGGAAGATTGAAAAGAAGGATGACAGAAATAATAATTAGAAAAATATCAAGGATTTGAACTGGATTAAACATTTTCACAATCTTTTGGATGTATGAACTAAGAAAGAAAGTATAGGTATGGTGAAAATAATGGAACGAAAAAAGTTTAATTTATAATGGAAATATCGGACAGAGTAATCAAGGCAGATCACCGTATTTAATTATGGAGATCTTAATTTCTGAAGAATCAAATCTTTTAGATTTCAATGATTTTCTTCAAATCCCTTGAATTCCGAAAATCAACCGTGACTACGTCACCGATTAAGACGAACCTACATTTATTCATTTCACTCTTTTGTGTTAGCTTCATTCGTGCTCTTCGAATAATCGAATTATTTTATCCATATTACTCAATGATGTTAAAACTCTATTTATCAACTCATATTCGTCATGAAAACATTTTTATTGTTAGCTGTGACCACCTCACTCAAATTTCGGGACGAAATTTCTTTAACGGGTAGGTACTGTGACGACCCGGAGATTTCCGACCAAATTTAAACTTAACCTTTATATGATTTCGAAATGATAAGAAAAGTCTGTAATGTTGAGTCACAAAATTTTGAAATGTTTACATGGATTCATTTGACTTTCGACCATTCCCGACGATTCACGAACAACTATTTATATATATATATATATATATATATATATATATATATATATATATATATATATATATATATATATAAATATAATAATAATTTGAAATATTATTTGAAATCATAAATGATTTAATTGCTGGAATTAAATATGTAAAGTAATATGCGATGTAATGAAAACTATTATTATAAAAATATAGATATATATATATATATATAATATGTATACAATTATTATTTGTAAATATATAAAATTATATTAAATTTATTTGTTTAAAATTTTATAACATATATTTATGAGGTAAAACTTGTTATTTAAAAACTGATGATATATATATATATATATATATATATATATATATATATATATATATATATATATATATATATATATATATATATATATATATATATAAATTGGATTATGAATGATTTCGAGCTTAAATAGTAAACGTCTGTAACACTCGGTTGACATTTCGTTAGTGTTCATATAGATCTGCTACGCATATATGAAGATTTAAAATAAAAGTTGAACTGTAAATCGATTACGAAAATTTTAGATTTGTTAAAAATATTTTTACCTTTTTAAGTTTAAATATTAGTACTCCGGATATAGTACTTGGAACTGAAAATAAATATTAAACGCATCCTTTTGATCAAATTTCATAAAGTTAATGACCAGAATAACTAAATGGTCTTAATTTAAAAATTGGAGATTTTTCTGAATACTTTTGTATATTAACTGTTTAGCAATGGACACGATACTACCATGCAATTAAAACTGTCGGCAGTGTAATAGTTATAAACATCCGTGATATTTATATTTATGAAGTGGGATTACTGTAATGAGTTTGTCTTTATTGTCTTCATCACTTTAAATATACATAAACATTTACATGAAACCCATATAACTTATAACTTGCTCGATCAACTACACTAATCCACCTTCTTCAAACACCGGAGCCACCATGGCAACACCACAACCGCCGAGTTATTCACCACCACCTGCAGCCGGCAATCACCACACACGACCACCGGAGGACACCATAACCACCAACTGCCATCTTATAATCCACAATCCTCACCATCATCGTAAACACATCACCTTGGTTCACCACCTTCACCCGGCACCAACTTTCTGTCCGAAACCACCATCACCGGTCATCTAGAACCACCGTTAACCACAAGCTCCACCACCACTTGCCACGCTACAACGACACCACCGGCCACTCCACCATACACAACCATCAATCCGCCACCCTTCTCTCTCTCCCTCTCTTCATCGATAAAAACAACCACCACATCCAACACCGAACCATTTCACTACCATCGTCACCTTCCTTCGAACCACCACTTAACCGCCATCCTTTTTACTTATTTTTTTTTTCTTATCTTTTTCCTTCTTTTCACTATATTGCTACTGTCACAAGCAGTAGGGATTATGTTTCATTTCTATTAATACATGATGATGTGATGATGATGGAATGGAAAACGATAACGAAGGTGATGATATTAAAGATGATGGAGATAAAGAAGATCAAATATTGAGGATGATGACTGCGTACAAAATTCTGTTTCTGATGTTCCTTTTCGCATAAAAAAAAGAAAAAAAAAAAGAAACGAACACTATGTTGAAGAAGATGATGACTTGGAAAAAAGAAAATATTATGTTATTATTTCGGTATAACCGTACGAACCCCACCACCATTCCAGCGAGCTTAGTTACAATTAAATAATGAACCAGGTAATTTAATGGGTAGTGGTTGGGCCATATTGTTTATTTTTTCTTAATTTTTGGGGCCGTAAACCTTGTTTTATTGGGCTTTTATCTGGGCTGAGATCTAGATTTTATTGGACTGAATGATTATAGCAATGTACGCGTACATTGATGTTAAGATGATGGATGATGTCGATGGTAAAGGGTTATGATGCATAATGATAATGATAGTGATGATGTCGAGTAGGATGATGATAGTAGGAATAACATGGTGGTGATTTTAGATTATGATTATGATTTATGATATGTATGATGATAATGATGAACTTCTATGATGGTGTTGACAATATGCTTAGATGAGGATGATCGTATGATATTGTCGATACTATGATCGTGAGGAGACGATGTGAAGATTGTAATGTTATAAATATAGGATGGTGATGATGTTATTTATGATTATGATGTTATTAATGATTATGATGTTATGATATAATAACGGGGATGATAATAATAACGAACAATACATGATGATGATGATAAAAGATCATGAGGGTTATGTTATGATCACAATTGTGATAATAATGGTAAGTTTATGATAATGATCATGATGGTATTTATGATGATATGCGAATGATTAAGATGATGATGATATAATATTAAGATGATGATGTTTAGAGTGAATGATAATGATGATTATGATGATGATCCGTAATTATGAGCATGATGATGATGAACAATGAATGATGATGAATCGGATGGTATAATCCTTATCATTATTATTATTATTATTATTATTATTATTATTATTATTATTATTATTATTATTATTATTATTATTATTATTATTATTATTATTATTATTATTATTATTATTATTATTATTATTATTATCTTTATTATTATTACTAACTTCATTATTATTATTATTATTATTATTATTATTATTATTATTATTATTATTTTTAAGTATTAATATTATTCTTATTAAAATTATTTTTTTATTATCATTATTTATTATTATTTTGATTATTATTATTATATTATAACAAATAAATATTTTGTATATAAAAATATACTTACTACATAATTATATTAATATTACACATACAAATATATTAAAAATATTAATCTTTATTATATAGATATTACATAATAGATAGAATTATGTGATATGTGTTAATATATATACTTGATATAGGTTCGTGAATCCAAGGCCAACCCTACACTTGTTCATTGACGTCATATGTATTTTTACTACAAAATACAGTATTGTGAGTTTCATTTGCTCCCTTTTTAAATGCTTTTGCAATATATATTTTTGGGACTGAGAATACATGCGCTACTTTTATAAATGTTTTACGGAATAGACACAAGTAATCGAAACTACATACTATGGTTGGATTATCGAAATCGAATATCACCCTTTTAGCTTGGTAGCATAAGAATTAGGGAACAGACACCCTAATTGACGCGAATCCTAAAGGTAGATCTACGGGCACTAACTCCCCCCATACTGGAAAATGGTATGCTTTAATACTTCAAGTTTATATTATACAGATGGGTTTCTGTTTTGGGGATATTCTATATGCATGATGTTAATGTCGGTTACCAGGTGTTCAATCCATATGAATAATTTTTAAACACTTGCGAGTGTATGATTATTGAATAAAGGAAATCTTATGGTCTATTAAAATGAGAAAAATGAATGTTTATGATAAACTAATGAACTCAACAACCTTTTGGTTGACACTTGAAAGCATATTTATTCTCAGGTTTGAAAGAAATCTTTCGCTGTGCATTTGTTCATTTAAAGATATTACTTGGAGTCATTCATGACATATTTCAAAAGATGTTCCATTCGAGTCGTTGAGTTCATTAAGATTATTTAAAGTCAATTATAGTTGGATATATTATGAAATGTTATGCATGCCGTCAACTTTGGATGTAATGAAAGTTTGTCTTTTAAAAACGAATGCAATGTTTGCAAAATGTATCATATAGAGGTCAAGTACCTCGCGATGTAACCAAATGTAATGTATTCGTCCAGATGGATTAAGACGGGTCATTAAAGAAGGAACATGAACACCATTTGCACAAGGTGTTAAAGACGTTGAGAAATGAGATGTTGTATGCTAAATTCTCCAAGTGTGAATTTTGGCTAAGGGAAGTGCAATTCCTTGGCCAGATTGTGAATAATGAAGCATTCAAGTAGATCCGGGGAAGATAGAGACGATAAAGAGTTGGGGACAACAGACTACACCTACGAAAATCTAAAGTTTTCTCGGATTGGCCGGTTATTATCGTCGGTTTATCCAAGACTTTTCTAAGATCGTGTCTCTATTGACAAAGTTGACAAGGAAGAACGCGATGTTTAATTGGGAAAATGAGCAAGAGATTGCTTTCCAATTGTTGAAAGAGAAATTGTGTCAAACTCCGGTTTTGGTGTTGCCGAAAGGTGTAGAGGATATGACGGTTTATTGTGATGCCTCATTAAATGGAATCGGGTGTGCTCTAATGCAACGGGGTAAAGTTATCGCTTACGCCTCTAGGAAACTAAATAAACATGAAAATAATTACCCGACACATGATCTCGAATTAGCGGCGGTTGTCCATGCTTTGAAAATTTGGAGCCACTACTTGTATGGTATCATGTGCACGATTTATTTGGATCACAAGAGTTTGAAACAACTTTTTGATCAACGAGATTTGAACTATCGGCAACGTAGATGGATGGATGTGGTAAAGGATTATGAGATACTTTACCATTCAGGTAAGGCGAATGTGGTTGCCGACGCGTTAAGTCTAAAGAGTCAACATCCGGTGATACGAGTAGGATCGTTACGCATGACAATTACTAACGATTTCCTTGTAAAGCTTGGAGAGATTCAAATCGAAGCTTTCGTTAATCACAAGCATGAGGAAAGAATCAAGGGACAAACGGAATCTATTCAATTAGGCCCTCACGGGTTGTTGTCCTTTCAAAATAGAGTGTGGGTGCCAAAGATGGGGGATTACCGAAAGGTGTTTCTCGATGAAGCGCACAAGTAGAAGTATTCCATTCTTCCGGGTGCAACGAAAATGTACCTTGATTTGAAGAAAGAGTATTGGTGGCCCGGAATGAAACGTGATGTGGTTAAGTATGTTGAACAATGCGTTACGTGTTTGCAAGTAAAAGCCGAACATCAAAAACCTTATGGTAAATTGCAACCATTAGAAATCCCGAAGTGGAAGTGGGAGCATATTACCATGGACTTTATTACAAAGTTACCGAAGATGGCTAGGACCCAATATGATACTATTTGGGTGATTGTCGATCGATTGACGAAAAGTGCTTTATTCCTTCCGATTTGGGAAGCGATTACGTCAGAGGCACTTTCGAAGTTGTTCCTTAGGGAAGTGGTAGCGAGACATGGAGTTCCCGTGTCTATTGTTTCGGATCGAGACACCCATTTTACATCTCTATTTTGGAAAAAGTTTCATGAAGATATGGGTACAAGGTTGAACATGAGCACGGCGTATCATCCTCAAACAGATGGTCAAACCGAACGTACTAATCAAACTTTGGAAAACATGTTACGGGCGTACGTGATTGATTTTGGAGGTAGTTGGGACGAACATTTACCCTTGGTGGAATTCTCGTACAATAATAGTTTTCATACTAGTATTAGAATGCCACCATATGAGATGTTGTATGGTAGAAGGTGTCGAACCCCGATTTGTTGGGGTGAAGTAGGTCAAAGGGAAGTCGGGAGCACCGACTTGGTTTTAGAGACTAATAGTAAGATCGAAATGATTCGAGCTAGTTTGAAAGCGGCGCAAGATAGACAAAAGTCTTATGCGGATAAACGTAGGCGACCGATCGAATTTAAAGAAGGTGATATGGTGATGCTTAAGGTCTCGCCATGGAAGGGTATCATACGGTTCCGAAAATAAGGGAAACTTGCTCCTCGGTTTATTGAACCTTTCCAATTTTTAGCTCAAGTTGGTGAAGTGGCGTATTGGTTGGAGTTACCCTAAGAACTTGCGGGGATCCATAACACATTCCATGTTTTCCCATCTTCGTAAGTGTCTAGCGGACGACTCGGCGTGGGTTCCTTTAGACGAAATTGTGTTGGACAACAAGTTGGAGTATGTTGAAGAACCGATTGAAATATTAGATGAGAAAGTGAAGATGTTGCAAAACAAAGAAGTTAGAACTTACAAAGTGCAATGGCTGCATCGAAAAGGTTCCGAGTTTACGTAGGAACCCGAAGAGTTTGTTTTGGTGTATCTTCCGGCTTGTCATGCGGCTTGGATCGCGAGGACGCGCTCCGATTCAAGTAGTGGAGAGTTGTAACACCCGTTTTTCTAAGCTACATCGCATGGAACGTCTCACGTAGTCCAAAATTACATAATTAATCTTTAAAATGCATCTACATAGTTACATTTGACTTAAAATGATTTGAAATTGAGTTTGGGGTGAAATCTGGTAATCTGTCGCATTTAAAGGTGGTGTATCGCGTTTTAGTGTGTCGTGATACGCGACAAGTATGCTTGAAATGTGAAAACTTGAAAACCCCAATCTCTGATCAACTTATCGCGTTTCAATTGAGTGTGTCGCGTTTGAGTGCATTGCGGATTGCGATGGGATGTCGCGAAACGCGACAAGTGTGCAGATCTGATATTAAATTCGAATTTAATGCTTACTTATGAGGGTGTTTTAGTCTTTTCACATTATGGACGGTTTGAGACCATAAGAACTGATCTAAAACTCATCCTTATCTCATTTCTTACTCTTTCACCTACACAGTTTCATTCTAGAGAGTGAGTTAGGGTTTTAGAGAGAGAAAGCTTATTTTGGAGAAGAAGGAACCCATTTCGTGTGTAAACCCAAGCATTAAAGTTGTTCACTACGTCTCTAGCTATGTTTTAGTAGTAGTGGTAAGTGTTAATTCCGAGTTCCAACTCTTAATTGATTTATGGCTAGTGATTTGGTTATGGGTTTTGTTGTAAGACCCATTTTAGGGTTTAATGGGCAAATTTGGGGTAAACTTCTTGTATGGAAACCCTAAGGTTTGCAATCTAGGGTTTAGCCATGTGATTTGAAGTTGTAGGGTAAATTGTGTTAATGAATCACTAACACACTTATGTGTTAGTGAAAGATTTGTTATTAGGGTTCATGGTTGACTTGAAATGGGTCAAATGGGTAAGTTTGACCTAGTGGGATAAATTGGGTATGAAAATACCCTAGACTTGTATTAATGGAAGTCTTAGAATCCTAATCACTAGCTTTTAGTGATTTGTTGTGGACTTGAGCTTGATTGAGCGATTCTAGTGCAAGTGGGTCATAAATACCCTTTTGGGTCATAAATGCACTAGTGAGGTTAGTTGGTGAATAGTCCAACTTGTTATGTGAATTAATTGGGCATTAATTGTATTAGGTGACTTGCTTTGAAGGTTGCGAGTTTGTGGTTGGAAATCTCACCAAGACGATAAGGTAAGTGGAATATTTGTATATGTATGTATATGATTTATTTGCCCGCATTAATTGTGCGCATAGTTGTGTTTGTGCACATGGTTGTGAGTAATAGCCGTGTTTTACTCACACGTTGATTAAGTGTTGCGATAGCCCTTTTTCGTACACTTGGGGGTGATACCATAGCCATTTTTGGGACACCTCGGGGTTAGCATACCATAGCCGTTTTTGGGCGCTAACGGTTGTTATGAACACCGATGACTTGTTCGCGAGGTCATTCCCTTATGATTTTGGTTAACCATGGTTTGTACTTGTTGATGTTTAGCATTTCATTATTATTATGATTATTATGCTAATGATGTTGCTAGTTATACGATTTGACGATACTAGCTTTTGTTATGAGATGATATGCGATTATATGCACTGTATGATGTCATGGATGCGAGTAGGTAAATTGTATATGCATGTACATATTTATTTTACTCACTAAGCTTTAGTTTACCCTCTCGTTGTTTACATTTTTAGATTCGGGCGAGGATCGTGGCAAGGGTAAAGTTGTGGACTAGGCTTTTCCCCTTTAGTGCCTTGTGGATTGCTTTTGGAAGTTCGACCTAATGTTTGGGTAGTTTAACCCCAAAACCATGCTCTAGTGTTGTTTGGAACTTAAACTAATTGGTCGAAACTTATATTTTTGGGAATTGTAAAATGGGTCATTGAACCCGAATGTTGATGTAAACTTTTAATTATGTCGTATGTGCCTTTTGAACATGTAACAACTAATTGTGATGTGATGGTTTGTTGGATATGACGACATGTTATATTTTTTAAAAAAAATGCGTACATTTTTCTTAATATAACAGGTTGGGTCGTTACATTACATCATCATTTTAGAGGTTTATCAGACTATATAGATTAGGATAAATATACGGTAATAGTAAGTTTTGATGTGCTAACGATGGTGAATATTTGGGGTGCTCAATTTTAGGTGGTATTGAAGATCTGTGAACCATGTCTTTAATTAATATGTGATCAGGTCCTGATATGGGCGAAATGGACGGTTTTATTCGTGCGGTGTCGTTAGGCCGCAGGACGTCTGATTCAATTGATCAAGGTAGCACACAATGGTTTTGTTTATTTATATTATGCGGGGCCTAAATTTACTTTTACTTTCTAAGGTGTAGAAGGTGTAAGTTAACCTAGTGTCGTGTTTTTTTTGCTGATTAATGAATTGAAGATCAAGTGGATAATTGTCTTTTAGTTAAATTACCTAGATAACAGATAGTAGTTGATTTTAGCTAAAGGTTCTAAGTGCAGAAAAGTAAATAAAGTGGAAGGATATCTGGAGTATGCAGATCAGGGAAATGTTGACCAAGATATCAGAATTGGGTTAGGGAAAGGTAATTATGCTTATGTTAAGACTATGCTTGGAATGATGTAGATCTGGTTGGATGAGCCAATTACACAGACCTACTTGTCTCTGAACTCTCGGAGTTCTCTTTGAGCCGTGAGAAGTATGTCACTTGATCGTATAATTGAAAGGTAACAATACCTCAGAGGTTATCCTCAGTAAAGCACTAGGTTTATTAGTGAGTTAAGCTCTAATCCTATCCCTCGTTATCAGTTTAGGCAACTGAATAACAACGTGCCGTGTTAATTGAACACTGATCACAAACGGAAGGAATCAGTCGGTTTAAGTTGGCAAAACCTTAAATAAAAACTAACAACCATTCCATCTTACTAATGAGATCATATCAATTTAAATATTATACAGCATCACAGTTAACATACTGATAGTAAAGCAGATAGAAACCTAATGAATACCTAAACAGTTGATATGACTGAGACCTAAGCCAACAATCAGACAAGAACATGTAATAGGCTTGGGTCACACAGTGAAGGCACTAACTAGATCTTCACAGCTCCTAAGAGGTCTCTTCAGAATAGTCAATAGGCATACTAGGTCATTCATGTCTCAATTCCTAAGTTCCGTGTCCTAAAAGCGCATTAAATGCCTCTCGGGAACTCCAGCCATACCGAGTTCATAGAATCTTCAGATACAGTATGACCAGGGGTCTTAATCCTATGAAGTAGCTAATTTCATATAGGTGGACAAGTCCTGATCACAACCTAGGTTGGTCAATCCTTAAGATGCTAGCATACAAATATATCAGACTTCCCAGTTCAGTATTATAACAGTAATCGTACTAAATTAACATAATTACGCTAACCCAAACTTCTATCATGGCAACATACAGATTAATTAAGCTATCATGGTAATATTGGAACGCATTATTAAACATAAAAAGTAAGAACACATGTTTAATACAAAATACAAGCGTTTCGGATAAAAACCTGAAAAGGCCAAAGAAATCTGCCCGAGATCGCAGGGCCTCGCCGGGATTTTCTCCGGAAAATAAAAGCTAAGCTAACTACTACTAAAGACTAACTAAAAGCTTGAAAATATGAAATGAATTACAAATTGAGTGTGTGTTGAAATGGATGGAGAAAGCCCTTTAAATAGACTTAAAAATTGCCTGCAAAAGGCTGGCAGGCCGTTTGGCAAGCCGTTTGCAGAGGCCGTTTGCTAAGGCAAGCCGTTTGCAGAGGCCATTTGCTAAGGCAAGCCGTTTGCAGAGGCCGTTTGCTCTGACCATTTGGCAGGCCGTTTGCCATACTGGCAGGCCATTTGGCAAGCCGTATGGCAGGCTGTTTGCTGGCCTGGTCTGCCTGATTTCACTGGATCGTAACTTGATTTCTTGTCTTTCACCGTTTTCGCTATAGAATCTTCGTTTTAGCTCCATTTTACTTGATTCGTTTTGCATCGCCTTCGTAATTACTTAATCTACAAAATCAACGAAAAAAGCGATAATTTTGCCGACAAAGTTTAAATCTTTATTGTTCTAGGGCTTAATATTGGGGATAAAAATGTGACATTTTGGCCAATATCAAATACCCCACACTTGGCTTTGCTTGTCCTCAAGCAAAAAGCAGGAATATAAGGATCTTTCTAATAGATTCTCCCTTGCCCCACCTGCAGATCTTTTTATTATGCCTTCATCAGAAGTCACCACATCTTTCGAAAGTATTAGAAAAAGTTTCGAGCTTCGATGATTTGGTCGCTAGATTTCAATCGCGTCCATAGTGAAAAAGGCGTACTTTCCAACTCTCAGATGTAGAGTATACATGATCAGGCTCCTCACTAGCGAATCACTCATATCACTCAAGTGTTTAGGGTGTCCTATTCTAATTGTATTGTTGCTCAGAAGGCAGTCGTGTAACAGTTCTCATCATAGGCTTGGTAAAGCATCGATATCTCCACCGGTTAAGTAAGGACGGCACTGATCTTCTTCCTAAGCATTCTTTCAAGAGAAAGATGGGTTACAGGGTTTGGTTGGAAATTTATGGATCGGTGAAAGGTATCCAGATCTTTTGATTTTTTTGAGAGAATTGATAGACTTTGATCCTTCAGAGTATCCATTTTGGATAGAGAACGGCATAGAATCCTTAAAAGTTTTCTTCGGAAGAGGCGGATTTTGCTAAGACTTTGTCTAGAATTTTCTTTGGCTCTTCTGGCATCCTTCTTTCAGGGTAACTTCTCGCGTTTTTCTTTGACTTATTCATAGAGACTTTGCTCTTTCATAATCATCATAGAGACTTTGTCTAGATTTTTTTTTTTCATGCATACCCTTTCTTCATAAGTTTTGTCTTTCGTTCCTGGTGCCCAGAGAGGAAGTGATAATCCACTGAAAAATAGGTCTTTGACCTATCAAAAACAATCAGGGGTTCGGAATCTTTCAACAAGTGCTTTTGAAGCGAATTTGAGCGATCTATCTCTTTATAAATCTCTGGATCTTTTGATGAATGGAAAGGGGAGTGAATGTGAATGGTGTATTTCGGTAGTGAATTTAGGGTGAATATTTATGATTCATCAACTCTTTATATGAGTTGGTCGGTTTAAATTGCATGGAGTGGAAACGGAAACGGATGGTTTTTTGTCTTCTCTATTCAGAATGATTTCGGAAGGAGTATCGCACCTGCACCACGTATGGCGCTTACTAACCATTGGTCTTGAAACGTATGTCTGAACCAAGTTCTAACTTGAACCGTACACCAGCACACTCATCAATTGAAATAACAAAGTACTGTAGATTTGATGGGTCATACAGATACCTTGGGTCCAAGATTCCATACCTTTTGGGGAGTAGGGGTTGTGCTTCATCATGCGTAGCCTTTTACATATTTTCTTAAAAGAAATCTTTTGACACAAAACATAAGTTTCTGCTTAATCGTTCCGTTCTAATAAATGTTCTGAAAACTGATTTTTAGCAATTTTATTCGATCTTTTGGGCAAAAACAAGGTAAGATTTTTTCAAAATTACCCAATATTCATTGCTTAATTACTTTTGGACAAAAGAATTTTTCAAAACTTGGCGTTTTACGGTTACTCGACCTTTAAAAACCTTAAAACCTTTACCCATTACCCCAGACTTAGAAGAACATTGTCCTTAATGTTCTCTAGAAAGAATATTTTAATACTTTATAAATTAAGGACATTGACTTCTAAAATTTCTAAGTTAGTTGCGGGGGTTACCCCACACTTAGAGATTTTAGTGCGTTATAATCAAAATAGGTTTGAGGAAGGATTACTTCTCTATGGTCGTGTTACTTTCCTAGTGCTGGGCCTTCCTACGTTCAATCTCCTTAGGACGAGTCTCTTTTGAAAATATTTCTGCATGAAGAACAAAAAGAGAAAGGCAGCATTTCCACTATATATATGACTTTTTAGTACAATGCTTCAAAAAAATAAAACTAAAAGTAAAA
Organism: Rutidosis leptorrhynchoides; assembly: GCF_046630445.1. Lineage (NCBI taxonomy): Eukaryota > Viridiplantae > Streptophyta > Magnoliopsida > Asterales > Asteraceae > Rutidosis > Rutidosis leptorrhynchoides. Next base: position 161,603,859 of record NC_092343.1, on the reverse strand, counting down.
TAAAGTAAAGTAGTCTATGGGATACTGTAACGACCCGACTTTTTCGACTTGCTTTTATGCTTGTTACTTTCACGAAATTGCGTATTTGTGCGTACTCAGCTTATTATACTCTGGGATCTTACTACATGTGGATTACTTTCGTTTATATGTTAGAACGTCTCTTTTAGTACGTAGGTTACTTAACTTGATCCCCGGAAGCCTTTATGACCGTTAGTGTCACTTAACGATTAGAACGAGCTATGTTTGTCGGTACACGTTTAACTTTAGTCATAATCGGAATATTATGACTACGAAACACTAATTGTTATTTTATAATAACAATTACTTAGGTTTTTGGATGCTTAATTACGCTTAGTAATTTACTAGAGCACACTAGTTAGTCTTGTTGGACCTTCTACCTTGTTGGACTTTAGCCCACCCTACTCTAGCTAGTGGACTATTTAATTAGCTCAATTATTAATGGTTAGTGACTCAATTATATGTAAGACAAATGCCCATTTATAAGAGCCAACATACTAGCATTTTTGATTACCATTATCTCTAATGTTGCATGGGATCCTAACATAAGCACCAACTTTAGACAACCATTAACTAAAAAGCAAAAGTTGTCCCCCACGTGTCCCCCCCAAAACTAACGGCCATGAGGGCCTCCCCACACCCATTTCCACTATAAATACAAGCCTTAGCTCACCCATTTCACACTTGGATTTGTAGATTCAAACTTGGATTTGAATCCTTCAAGAACATGGAAGATTCAAGCTTTCTAGCTTTGAATCTTCACTTACTTTGTTAGATCTAAGTTTTCTAACTTATGATCTCTTTATTTTGTTACAAAGATCAAAACTTGTGTTTATGATCTTCATGTAACTTGAAGATCTAGCTTCATGCTTCAAGGATCTTCAAGAACAATCAAGATTCAAGCTTTCTAGCTTTGAATCTTCATTACTTTTGTTGGATCTAAGTTTTCTAACTTATGATCTCTTTTATTTTGTTGAAAGATCAAAATTTGTGTTTGTGGTCTTCATGAAGCTTGAAGATCTAAGCTTTATGCTTCAAGATCTTCAAGAACATCAAAGATTCATGCTTTCTAGCTTTGTAATCTCATAACTTGTGTGAAAAGGATCCAAGCTCTCTAGCTTAGGGTTCCATTACTTTTTTTTTTGATTAAATTTATGTTCATACTTGTTTTATTGAATGAAAGTTTGTAGCTTTTGTTGTAGATAGAACTTGTATTTGTATTAAGACTAAGAACATGATGTAACCTAGGTTCATCATCCTTCTAAAACTCTTAAGTGATTTATAATCTTACTTAGTCTTGACATTTTGTGTGTTGATGGTTGAAACTTGGTCAAAGTGATGCTAATACATCATTGAGTTGTACACTTGAAGCTACAAGCATCAAGGATGATAACCGTGATGAGCATCAAGCACCAAGAATCCCACCGGAGCACTTATTTACTGTTTTTCGGTGCCTGAACAGACACTTTAGACTTCTAGAAAGTTGATTTTCAGATAGTTCGTTTCGAGTAGATGACTTTTCGTTTAAGACTCACCTAAATCCGATATACGGTTTAGGATTTATAGCCTTTTTAAAACCACTATACCTTTGTAACGTTGTGCTGAAAAATTCTGACCTACTCGTACTTAAACTGTCGCCACAGCCAAATGAAGACGAGTTAGGTTCCGAAAATTGGCAGCGGTTAGAGGACTCGTATACGGAGCCTTGGCCACTGACTACGTGTCTTTTTGATTTGTATAGAGGTCGTAGCAGCTGATCGAAGTCAGCCTTTTGTTTCGATCTCTATTCTTGTTAAACTTACTTAGCTTTTATGAATGATGAATGATGATGATGATGACACTTAAACTTAATTTATGCACTTTTAAACTTATGGGGACAACATACTGACTTAGTGACCTTTGACTTAGGTTGACGACCTTTCAGACCGACTTACTACTTTCATACGTTTCATATCAACTTTTACTGCTTATTCACTGTGAGTTATAGCATCCCTTTACTACTTTTTACTATTTTTGAGATTGAGAATACATGCGCTTTTTACGTTTTACATACTAGATACAAGTACTTAAACTTTATATATGTGTGGGTAACATAACGGCACAAAGATTCCCCTTAGCTCGGTAACGTTTAATCATTGGTTTCCTAACCGTGAACGCGAATCTTAGATATGGATCCATTGGGTTTGACAACCCCACTCGGGCTAGTCGCGCTAGCAGAAAACGAGTGTTTAATACTTCGAGGACAAATGCACTCGCCAAGTACACTTTTAGGGGGTGATATACATACGTTAAGTCTAGTTACCGGGTGCCCACGGTTAAGCATATACTTTTCATTCTGATTTAAACTGCTGGTTGAAGCACTGAAATCTCGTGGTCTACATTACTTTACTAATTACAAACAAACTATAGCTCACCAACATTCGTGTTGACTTTTTAAGCGTGTATTTCTCAGGTGCTTAGACGTTGTTGCTTCCGCTGTTAGACTTGCCGTTATAGTCTTGGTTATAGACTTGCTATTAGAGACCTGCTGTGTTAGACTTCCGCTGCATTACTTAGAGATGTCTCAAGCATGGAACTTTTATTTTGCATTCGTAACTTATGTTATTTTCAAACAATGGCTTTGTAACGACCTTTGGGTCTCATACTTATGTTTATGATTTTATTCATAGGAAGCACGTTATCTTTTGTAAAACGCTATCTTTTCATGAATGCAAAACTGGTTTTTAAACATCATATAGTGTTTGACCTTGTAATGATCCTGTTGTTGATGATCTGTACACGATAATTTTGTACGGGGTGTCACATTTGGTATCAGAGCATTGGTTGTAGGGAATTAGGTTGCATTAGTGAGTCTTGACCGAGTCGAGTAGGATTCGCTAATAGGACTAATCTACAACTTGCTTGTTTATTTGTTACTGCTTACTACTGCTGCATGCTACTGCTTACTTATACTGCCATATGATCTTGCTGCATGCTACTGCTTACTCTTACTGCTATGTGAACTTGTGGTATGCTATTGCTTATCCTCGCTACTGCATGCTACTATCTGCTTTTGATTGCATGTTACTTCTGTTGATACTACTATTACTGCCATGCTATGTACTGCTATAGACGATCTAGGCTGCTGTAGTTATTATGCCTGATTACGTACTCGCTACATGTCTGCTATTCGCTGTACCGACTTGGAAAATTTATCTTTCCTAGTTCATATCTTTTTCTGAACACTTTTCCCACTCGTATAACCCTAAGGACTAGTATTGTAATCCACCTGTTACTACCGTTCCACCGTTCCAGAGATCGAAACATCACTTCTCGCAATCTAGGAGGAGTACCCCTCGGATTATATGCCCACTAAAGTTGATCCTCGGAGGAGGAGATATGTGAGGACTTGTCGGAGTAACCGCATCCCCAGCTCACTCTAATTAGCCACGTACAACGTATGAACATTTGAAGGTTGTTCAGTTTCCACGAGTTGACCCGTATCCCGTCCGCTTTCATGACCGTCACTTATCTCTTTCATTCTTCACCACTACTCGATGATTTAATGACACTTCTGGACTTAGGTCCCCCAACACTCTTAGGAATTGGAGAAGTCGGGAGGACACCTCCTTTCACAAGGTCAGAATGTCTTCTACTGATGCTCAGCCATACCCGAAGACTTGGGAGTCGCCTCGAGACATATCGTATTTCTACTTGCTACACGTACAAATCGACACGAGACCGAGATTGAATTTCTAGAAAGGAACCTAACGACGTTACTTGAACTCGAACATTTTGAAGAAATTTCAGGACATTTAGGCATTGATGCATGACCTACGGAACCTACGCACCCACACCGAGAAATCGTGAGATTAATTATGTAGATTTTGTTTCGAGATAGCATAGATAAAGCACCGTTGGATGAAATTGAGTAGAACTTGAAGTGATCACGTTATATTGACCATATGGAGTGATATTGTAATGAACGTACGATTTAGTACAATATAATGACGCCAGGCCAGCGTGATTATATTGAAGTGAATCATGCAGAAGTCCCAATGTTACTATATAAGGAATATGAAGTGATTGAAAGAAAATTTTGGTAGGAACCACTTGAGTATACGCATTATGGTCTGTTAGAGGTAGGAATAAGCACTAAGCCCAAATACTGTACAAGAAGGGCCTTGATTGCAGAATTAATAACCCAAAAATTTGTTATAGATATAGACACCCTGGACACTTAAGGAAAAAGTTCTCAAACAGAAAAAACTTTGGACTTACTTGCGGTAGAGCAATCGTTATCTCAGTTATGGGGACTCGCATGGATCCTAATTTTAGTTAGGGTACGTTTCGTCACAACGTTTTATTGTCACATAATTGTTTAATACTAGAGCGATAAAAACCTTACATCTAAGAACCTTAGTGTTATGACTAATAAGCCATTGACAACCATGAGAGTTAAGTATTCTATAGGACAAGCTAATGGTAAGCTGGCAGAGATAGAAGAATAATTTAAGGCAGTACCTTAAAATAAACAGGTGGGTCATTGGAGATGACCTCATGCCAACAAAACTTGAAAGTTTTAAAGTAGTAGTTGGAAAGGATCAGTTACCTACGTACAAGCAGATGTTATCTGAGAAGATTGATAGAATTTTTTATGGTAGTATAATGAGATTTGGTTGGAATGAACCTTAAGATTAATGATAAGGCTAAAAAGGAACATATATTTCATAGCAATATCCCTCCTAAATAATAGATTTTTATATGTAATTGTATTATATTTTCAATGTAATTGTTTAAATAAATAAATGTGAAGACGAAGCACGAAGATTAAAGAATTGAAGAAAAAGTGCCACTAAAGCCTGAAAAGTGCCACTAAAGCCATAGTACACTTAAATGTGCCACTAAAAAGTGAGTAAAAGACTCGCACAGATTTTGAAATTTAAGGAGAACCATTTTTGTGCAAATTACAAATCGCGAAACGTAAAGTGCACGATATAAAATAGTACGAAAGGACGTTTGAAAATCCGGAACCAGGACATGAGTCAACTCTTAACGCTCGACGCAACGGACTAAAAATTACGAGTCAACTATGCACGAGAATATAATATAATATTTAAATAATTATATTAATTATTTAAATATTATAATTATATAAATAATATGTCGGCAAAGCAAAGTTCCAAACTTGGATGAGCTGTATTCACGATCTCCGCGACTCGCGGAGATCCCAGCCTTTTTCTATCGCGACTCGCGGAGCACAAGATTTCAGAAATGCCTATAAAAGGCTCGAGCATTTGGCCGAGTAAAAAAAACATAATAATAATAATACTCTATAATAAATAAATAAATAAATAAATATATATAATATATATAGTATAGGGTAGTTTTATATTAGATTAGTTCGGGTTATGTAAAGGTTATTTTACGGGTTTTTGAAGTCGAAATTCTGTCCGTGTACTACTACGCGATAAATAATCAATGTAAGCTATGTTCTCCTTTTTAAATTAATGTCTCGTACTTAAGTTATTATTATGCTTATTTGAGCCGAAGTAATCATGATGTTGAGCTAAATATTAAAGACGGGGTAATTGGGTTTTGTACCATAATTGGGGTTTGGACAAAAGAACGACACTTGTGGAAATTAGACTATGGGCTATTAATGGGCTTTATATTAAATTAACGATACCAAATTAATTTAATATAAAGGTTATGATTTGACGTATCTATATATAACCACATACGCTTAATCGGACACGATGGGCGGGATATTTATAAGTACGAATTATTGTTCATTTGACCGGACACGGGGATGGATTAATAGTCAATGGACTCATTAAAACAGGGGTGGATTACATTCAAGGGTAATTGGTGTAATTGTTAATAAAGTATTAAAATCTTGGCTTACACACAGTCGATAACCTGGTGTATTCATTAAGCAAAGTATTAAGACCTTGTTACAGTTCGAATCCCCAGTTAGTTGGAATATTTGACTTCGGGTATAAGGTTAAATTTGCCGAGCAGTTTATAATTATGACCGATGAACTATTATGGACAAAAACCAGATAGGTTTCAAATACATCCAGGACAAAGGCCAATTAACCCAGGGTAATAAATAATCAAAACGTCAAACATCATGGTTACGGAAGCTTAAATAAGCATAATATATTTTATTTCATTTTTCCTCGTACTTTTATTTATTGTCATTTTAATTATTGTTATTTATTTTATATTGTTAGTTAAATATCGTCATTTACTTTACGCTTCGTTTAAAATATAAAATCGACAAACCGGTCATTAAACGGTAAAACCCCCTTTTATATATTATTAATATAATATATTTTGTACGAATATAATTGTTTAAAATATAGTGTGCAATAAGCCCGTTCCATGTGGAACGAACCGGACTTACTAAAAACTATACTACTCTACGATTAGGTACACTGCCTATAGTGTTGTAGCAAGGTTTAGGTATATCCATTTTGTAAATAAATAATTAAAACTTGTGTAATTTGTAACGTATTTCGTAGTAAAATATAGTACTATCACGTACCCCCACGCTACCACATCAAGTTTTTGGCGCCGCTGCCGGGGAACCGGCGAAACGCTATATTTTTAATATATATTTGTATAAATATATTTTTAGAAAAACAATATAAAATTAAAAAAAAAAACAACAGAAAAAAAAAAACGTTTTACATCCTCCGCGACTTGCGGAATTTTAAGGCAAGTGGAACCGCGACTCGCGGAGCCGCCCTGTCTGACGCGCCTGAAACCCTAAACCAGCATTTATTACGGTATATTATTATTTATTATTATTATTAATAAACCCTAAATTAGTTAATTAATTTATTAATTAGTTTTAGTTTTATTATTATTTTGTTTATTTAGTTTAATTAGTTTTATTAAATTATAAAATTAATAGTTTTATTAAATAAATAATATAAAAATAATATTTTTATAAAAATTGTACTTTTTACGGATTTTAGTATATTTTTATATTTTGTCCCTTTTTATTTGTTTTTAGCGTAATATTTGTATGTTTTTCGCTCGTATTTAGTTTTAATCCATAGTTTTTGCCATAGTTATTTTTACTTCTAGATTTTTAGGCTTTGCCGTAAAATCCCTTAAGTGCTATTTCTTTAGACTAAGATTTAGGGGCTTTAGAATTTTGCGACAATTTTAAAATTTTAGTGCCTTTTAAGTCAAGACGCGCTATTTTCTTATTTTTATTTTTCGACGTTTTTTTTTTACGCACATTCTTTTTCTTTCTTATTTCTCGACGCTTTAGTTTTTAAGACTTAGAAATTTTCTCTATTTCTTATCTAATATCTCAAACGGAAAGAAAAATTATTTAAGTGGTTAAATTAATGGACGTTGACAATTTTCTGCTTCGTAGTAATAGTTGGATTTATTAGTGGCTGAGTTGTGAGCTTCCGATTTAAAGGGTTCTGGCTCCCTGCTGCATCTTTTGGCTATTCGAAATGTGGGCAAAAGCAGAAAAGTCTATTAATTGGACAACTTATATAAGTTTTTCTATTTTTATAACTAATAGGATAATTAGTAAATGCACCACATTGTAGCTAAAATTTGGCCATCGCAATAAAATGGAAAATTTTGAAAACAAGGCTATGGAAACTCTTTTTGATATCCAAAATCAATTAAATCAATACTCTCAAACGGGTGTTGATGGCAATTCGTTCGGTCAATCTTGGATCCCGAATGACGAAACAATAACTGGTTGTGAAATCTGTGGAGATTATCACTCAACATGGGAATGTTATTATTACGTTCCTATGGAAAATTACGCACCCACGAAACCTGAATGGAATGATTATGAAGAATACAATTCAAATTGGGATTATTTCCAAGAATATTTCCAAACTCAACAACCAGTAGACGAGGAAAATTACGTGTCTGAAAATTTATTAGACATTATGAAAATCAAACTCGAAGAACTCAATGCGCAAAATGAACAAATGAGAGAGTTTGTAAACCGGCAAGCTGAAACTCTATCAGACTACACACCTGATGATCTGAGGAGTATTGAACAAGAAAATCTCATATCATCGAATTTTGATGAATTCGAGAGCTCCGAAATCACCAACTATCCCGATGATACTTTTTATTCAGCTTTACCAATTTCACAACATATCGACACATTAGCCTCTACCGATGAAATCATCGATCCATCAATGGATAAGGAAGAAGTAAGGGTGACAAATTGGTACTCATGGAAAAACGATAACGTTGAAAATTTTACCCCCGAGACCAAAATGGTGGGACCGATTAATGAAGAAGAATTTGCTTCGATCCCGAAATTCACTATTCAACAACCTTCCAACCCAATATTCTCAATAGACGAGTCATCTACCGAAGATGAACTACGAGCTTTAATAAATAATGACACCTCGGATTTCACCCAAATGGGTAATAGAGGTGAAAACTTTGATCCCGAGAATAAACGGAAGGAAATGTTAGGAATTGTCCACCCTATAGTATGTATGTCGGTGTATATCAATCCATTTGACCAAGAGCCAGAAAAGAGATATATCCATTTACTAAAAGCTACACTTAAAAAAGAATTAAGTAGTGACAATCGGGCGAGTCTAAACTTTAAACCCATTGATATAATATATACCACCCGCGATGTAAATAACTGGCTCACTATTCTAATTCGTGGAACTTATTCTACCGACTTCACATGTCGTCAGCTAAGTGCGGGGAAGTCTAACCCCACTTAACGTTAAATTAGGGGTTCGGGTTAGTGCATAACTCATTAAATAAACATGAATAATAAGTAAGGGTAAAAGACGCATTTTCAAATATTAGCAAACAGTTCAGAAAAGCAACCGTTTTTGAAGAAAAACATGTGTGATAAAACAAGAAGGAATGAACGATGAGGCGCGCCATCTATCATTCGATGAGCTTTGTAATTACAAAATGGGTATTTTTTTATCACTTTTCTACACTTATCACCCTCGTGAATTTATAATTTTAGTCTGATTTCATGCAAATGAGGGCATTGCATGATCTCAAGTGTGGGGAAGGGTTATAAATTCTCTCGGTTTTATACTTGGCTTATTTTCTAAATTTTATGAAAATTTGAAAAATTTTCAAATAAATGAATTCAAAATCATATTTATACATATTTATGAACGATGAAAATTAGGTGTTAATACCGAAATTATCGTTACCTCGGAAAGGACATAAATTGAGAAACAACCTAAAATGCTTGAATTCATTTAAAATGGAATAAAAGAGAATAAAAAGGAAAATAAAAGCCAAGTGTGGGAAAATTTACCAAGTTATTTTAAACATATGTCACATATTTCTGTAACAAATAACTGAAAATACTTTTGTTTTGGACTAAATTAACTGTTTTACCCGATTTACTGTAATATATTTGAAAGAAAAGATGGATCTACACGATGAATCAATTCCATCATTAAAAGGAAGTAAAGTCTTCCGAAAAAGACACGCGCTTCTTGATTTAGGTCATGAAGTTGTCGTCCCGACCAGCTGTAGGTTGACGAAAAATCTAGAAAAGTCATCTCTAAAATCAGCATGAAATTCACGGACCTCAGCATAAAATAGGGTCGCCAGGTGGTCAGACTTATCCTAACCATGAGAGGATCTATCTTGTAAAATGGGGAGGGCGCCGTGCAAATTAGCTTGATAAGCCTAATGAATCAGATCCCCAGAAAAGATAATCTCCTTAAAGATCAAAAATCGGCTTTTAAGCTTGATATTACTCAATCCTTGAGATTGACCTTAAAGATTGAGAATTACAAACTCATGAAATTCAATGATATCTAAACTCGAGCTTGAACGAGAAAATATTTTGATCAAAAATAAAACCGATTTGTTTTCTGAAAACCCATTTTCAATGCGTTCATTACCTTTGAACGTAAAATCCTAGGAATTCACCTAGAATTCATTAGGTCACCTGAACCAAATCGGGTGTCAACCGTAAGAACGGTGGTTGCATAGCATGGTCAAAGACAGGACCTTGTGCCAGACCAGAAAATTATAAGGGTGAGCTTTACAATTGCTCCTACAAAGGATAGTAATTGCGTCCGACACGTTATAGACCATAATTAAAAGCATGTCAGGGGACATTGCCTTAACAGTTTCTTGTTCATCGCTTTCCTTTACAACCGGACGGTAGTTTACCGAAAGGTAATATACAGGACAAGTAAACTGGACGTGTTGCTTTCCTAATACAAGGTTAGCAAGTGGGTAACACAAAACCGCAAATGTTGAGCTAAAATTTTCAAATCTGAAACCCACAAAACCCACAAAAATAATTTGCAAACACCGGTGAAGGGTTATTCCGGAAAACTAATCTAGGATAAAAGCTAGAATGAATTTTCAAAATATCAAATGTTTTCATAAAGATCCAATTTCCTTAAGGATCTACATTTTCATAGTCATGTGGGACTGTAAACCGCCTTTCAAATGTGCACTTTGCTTTGGAAACCGAAAGTAAATCGGCTATTTGATTGTAAGTGTCGTTGACCTAAACCCGAGGCAACTGTGGATGACACACCCACCTTTAACTATGGTTCTATCGTTACTATCATTGTTTATACCACCATATAAAAATCACTAATGTACAAAGTGTGATGAATAAAAAAGTGATTCATGTATGTTTTTATTTCAAGTTCTGTATTGCGTGAGGACAAGCAACGCTCAAGTGTGGGGATATTTGATAAGGCTAAAAAGGAACATATATTTCATAGCAATATCCCTCCTAAATAATAGATTTTTATATGTAATTGTATTATATTTTCATTGTAATTGTTTAAATAAATAAATGTGAAGACGAAGCACGAAGATTAAAGAATTGAAGAAAAAGTGCCACTAAAGCCTGAAAAGTGCCACTAAAGCCATAGTACACTTAAATGTGCCACTAAAAAGTGAGTAAAAGACTCGCACGGATTTTGAAATTTAAGGAGAACCATTTTTGTGCAAATTACAAATCGCGAAACGTAAAGTGCACGATATAAAATAGTACGAAAGGACGTTTGAAAATCCGGAACCAGGACATGAGTCAACTCTTAACGCTCGACGCAACGGACTAAAAATTACGAGTCAACTATGCACGAGAATATAATATAATATTTAAATAATTATATTAATTATTTAAATATTATAATTATATAAATAATATGTCGGCAAAGCAAAGTTCCAAACTTGGATGAGCTGTATTCAAGATCTCCATGACTCGCGGAGATCCCAGCCTTTTTCTATCGCGACTCGCGGAGCACAAGATTTCAGAAATGCCTATAAATGGCTCGAGCATTTGGCCGAGTAAAAAAAACATAATAATAATAATACTCTATAATAAATAAATAAATATATATATATATATATAATATATATAGTATAGGGTAGTTTTATATTAGATTAGTTCGGGTTATGTAAAGGTTATTTTAAGGGTTTTTGAAGTCGAAATTCTGTCCGTGTACTACTACGCGATAAATAATCAATGTAAGCTATGTTCTCCTTTTTAAATTAATGTCTCTTACTTAAGTTATTATTATGCTTATTTGAGCCGAAGTAATCATGATGTTGAGCTAAATATTAAAGACGGGGTAATTGGGTTTTGTACCATAATTGGGGTTTGGACAAAAGAACGACACTTGTGAAAATTAGACTATGGGCTATTAATGGGCTTTATATTAAATTAACGATACCTCAATAATTTAATATAAAGGTTATGATTTGACGTATCTATATATAACCACATACGCTTAATCGAATACGATGGGCGGGATATTTATAAGTACGAATTATTGTTCATTTGACCGGACACGGGGATGGATTAATAGTCAATGGACTCATTAAAATAGGGGTGGATTACATTCAAGGGTAATTGGTGTAATTGTTAACAAAGTATTAAAATCTTGGTTTACACACAGTCGATAACCTGGTGTATTCATTAAGCAAAGTATTAAGACCTTGTTACAGTTCGAATCCCCAGTTAGTTGGAATATTTGACTTCGGGTATAAGGTTAAATTTGCCGAGCAGTTTATAATTATGACCGATGAACTATTATGGACAACAACCAGATAGGTTTCAAATACATCCAGGACAAAGGCCAATTAACCCAGGGTAATAAATAATCAAAACGTCAAACATCATGGTTACGAAAGCTTAAATAAGCATAATATATTTTATTTCATTTTCCTCGTACTTTTATTTATTGTCATTTTAATTATTGTTATTTATTTTATATTGTTAGTTAAATATCGTCATTTACTTTACGCTTCATTTAAAATATAAAATCGACAAACCGGTCATTAAACGGTAAAACCCCCTTTTATATATTATTAATATAATATATTTTGTACGAATATAATTGTTTAAAATATAGTGTGCAATAAGCCCGTTCCCTGTGGAACGAACCGGACTTACTAAAAACTATACTACTCTACGATTAGGTACACTGCCTATAGTGTTGTAGCAAGGTTTAGGTATATCCATTTTGTAAATAAATAATTAAAACTTGTGTAATTTGTAACGTATTTCGTAGTAAAATATAGTACTATCACGTACCCCCACGCTACCACATCAATTAACCTAACACCCATCAAGTTAGGAAGCTTGATGTAAAAGTTGGTATGGACTCTAGGATTAACCTAATACTCATCAAGTTAGGGAGCTTTGATGAAATAGTTGGAACGGACTGGCTTTCATGGATGAAAGCGAAAGTTATTTATAGAGAGAAGATTATTCGTATAACTCGCGAGAATGGTGATCCAAAAGCCATCTGGGTTACTTCAACAACCCGAAATCCCACAATAGAAATGGGAAGGAATAACAATGGATTTCATCACGAAGCTACCGAAAACGGTAGGCGGTTATGACACTATCTGGGTTATTGTTGACCGCCTCGCCAAATCTACTCACTCTCTAGCCATGAAAGAAATTGATACAATGGACAAACCTGCACAACGATACATAAAGGAAATTGTATCCCGTCACTCAGCGATTCAAATTCTATATTAAGGACTACCCAAGAATCTTATCTGATACTCATTCTTACGCGACACTAAATCCTAACTTATTCCGAGAGATTCCTTATTCGATGATAATCGCACCATCATCCTTCTGACTTCGATATTAGTCATACCAGTTCAAAATTTTCCAAAATCAATGGGTGGTTAATTCTCATCCTCATACTCTCCCATTCGTATCTCACTTATAAGCAACAGTTTCACACTTAAGCTTTTTTGGTCGAAGGACTTATGCCCTACTAATAGTCATCAACCACATTTAAATTCAATAGCTTTTATTACCTCAAATATCACTCAAGATCTTCAAAAATCTTTTACTCGATTCTCACCAACCTTTTTCAACTTGTAACCTCCGAAATATGAAAATTTTGTTTGTCAAAATTTTACACACACTATTTTACTGTGCGATCCTCTCAAAGTTTTATAAAAATTTATTTTATTGCCATTTGTACCAATTTTAGAAACCGTATATGTTAAAGTAAATGATTACTTATTTTGACTAGTACACATGAAATTTTACTTTCACTTTTACCAATCAATTCTTTTATTCAAAAGATATGCTACTTAGAACAGTACATGTTGTACATAACTCTAGTTTACTAAGAACTTCGTTTTTTTTCTTACATTGTCACCTTAAACGATTTCTATAAAATTTTTGTTGCTTATTATATAAAAATTTTTCGTTGCTTATTCGTATCCAAATCATCATGAAAACTTTACAACCATCGAAATCGAGAGACTCATGTGTGTGTTTATGTGATGAAGGCACTTACTACCATGCCATGCAGAGCCTTTGGGCACCCACTAACACTTAAACCATTCAAAAATTACTGCGTTACCCCAGGGATCTTATTTGTCACACCTGTCGGAGCGATGCTCTTTTTTACATAACTATAAGTCCTGACTTATTCCAAGGAACTCTCGTCTAGCGGTACTAACACTATCAGTATTCCGACTTTAGTATTAGTCATAATTTGTTTGGAATTTTGCAAAGTCAAGAAGCGATTAACTTCTCATCCTCATGCTCTATCCTTCATACCTCACTTTTTAGCAACGGCTTCACACGTGAACATTTTTGGTCCAAAGACTTGTGTCCTGATAATTATCAAAACCACATTTAATTCATTAGTTTTCAATACCTAGTAACATGTCACCCGATGATTCAAAGATTTTTCACTCAATCTTTTTCAACTCGTAACCTCTGAAATACGAAAAACTATGTTTATCAAAATTTTTACACGTTTATTTGTGCGGTCCTCACGAGACTTATGGACAAATGAAACCTTTCTGTCACTTATGCGATTTATAAAATCATATGTGTATGTATATAATTAAGTTAATAAATATACCTTTACTTATTTTGGTTAGTACATACTAAGTTATACCTTCAAATTATTTAAAAATCGCTCCTTTATTGAGCTGTTTAACTTAAGTCAAATAGTTTTGTGCAAAATAGTACACGTTGTACATACTTCTAAATCTACTAGGAATTTCGCTCCGTTTATGTTGTCACATCAAACGTTTAAAGGTTTTTCGAAACTTCCTTGGTTGACTTTATTAAAGGTTTTCGTATTGGACTACACTATGTGTGGATCACCCTTCTTGTCACCCTTTGTTAGGGATAAAGCTTACTATTAAGATCTTTATTAAAAACTCTTGAGCCACTTTGGATGGCAGATTTATAAAATTTGTTAGGAAGTCTTTCCGCTCGTAAAATGTTCCTTTTAAGGTTAGACTTGGCAAAAACGCGAGACGATAAATCAGTTTTCTAGGAAACACTCATTGGTCACCGTATCGTAGAAAAGGCACTAGGCGGGTTTCTACTCTCAATATTTCACGACTAAATGCAACACCCTCGTAAACATCATCTCTATGAATCAGTATGTTGAGGTACAAGAATCATTTTTGAGATTCTTTTCACTCGGAGAAAACCATTCTTTATGACCTAGGGTTCACATATCTTCTCATCCACGCATCCCCTTAAGTATAAGGTTAAATTCAGAACAAACCGCTCGAAGAGTTCACTCTCGTTCAAAGACCACACCTTTCGTGCAATTTTCTTTCGGAAATGTAATATAAGATACTTTAAGAATCTATGAATCTTGTTATCCTCTTGGAAGGGGACTGCTTAAAACATTTACGACACTGATGTGGTTACTCTACATATTCCTTCCTTCGTTGGTTACAACTATATGTTGTTCTAGTTAATGTTTACCCTAACTTCAACATGTAACTGAAAAGATAAAGTTACATTATGGAAATGTGCTTTCATTCCATCTAAGGATAAGATCACCTGCAGTATGGTAAACTGGGTGTTATCCATCATTGTTCATTCAGACCGTACTGAAGACACTATAAATAATTATGGCTTGCATTGCATATAAGTCTGATTAGTCATTTTCAGCTAAAATTTCAATTCATTTAGTCAAATGAAACCTTCTTAAAGATCGGGTTCTTTATACCTATGGTCTCCTTCTGAAATCAAGGGGTTAGTAAAATCCATGGCTAACACAATCCAGACATCAAATCGCATGGTTGTGATCACCATATTTTCCATTCTACCTGTCAGCTTGGTATTGCGACATAAGCGCTCGATGTTTTAGATGAGTTTGGTAACATTCATGATACATTTCATGCATCCAGCCTACTGAAGATGCCTGTAAGGCTAAAAACATCATCTTTTCTTTTGTAGGTATATATTCGGATGACATATTCGTGTTAGCATAAAACGAAACCAAACTGTTGATCTCTTTTGACAAGAGACTTAATTAATGACATACACCTATTCTTACTTTTATACGCCCAAGTACCTTTCAAGGTAAATAGTTCACTTCTGAGCTCATGAGTCCCTCGGAACTTTGATATGCTCCTTCTTATTCAAACACAGTACCATTGTTGGTCACTCCTCAAAATTTCAGGATGAAATTTTCTTTAACAGGTGGGTAATGTAACGACCCGGATTTTTTGACTTGCTTTTATGCTTGTTACTTTCACGAAACTGCGTATTTTTGCTTACTGAGCTGTATTATACTCTGGGATCTTACTACATGTGGATTACTTTCATTTATATGTTAGAACGTGTCTTTAAGTACGTAGGTTACTTAACTTGATCCCCGGAAGCCTTTATGACCGTTAGTATCACTTAACGATTAGAACGTGCTATGTTTATTGGTACACGTTTAACTTTGGTCATAAGCGGAATACTATGACTACGAAACAGTAATTGTTATTTTATAATAACAATTACTTGGGTTTTTGGATGCTTAATTACGCTTAGTAATTTACTAGAGCACACTAGTTAGTCTTGTTGGACTTTAGCCCACCCTACTCTAGCTAGTGGACAATTTAATTAGCCCAATTATTAATGGTTAATGACCCAATTATATGTAAGACAAATGCCCATTTATAAGAGCCAACATACTAGCATTTTTTTTTACCATTATCTCTAATGTTGCATGGGATCCTAATATAAGCACCAACTTTAGACAACCATTAACCAAAAAGCAAAAGTTGTCCCCCACTTGTCCCCCCCCCCCCAAAACCAACGGCCATGAGGGCCTCCCCACACTCATTTCCACTATAAATACAAGCCTTAGCTCACCCATTTCACACTTGATATCATTCACAATTTACACACACTTACTCTCTTATTTTCTCTCTAGTCTTTCTCACTCTAAAAAGTGTAAGTATTAAATTTTCTTTCTCTTATTCTTCTTCTCCTAGTCATGAAATCATCATCATCATGTGAAGATCAAGCTTTTTAGCTTTTTGATCTTGTTACATCTTGTAGATTCAAACTTGGATTTGAATCCTTTAAGAACATGGAAGATTCAAGCTTTCTAGCTTTGAATCTTCACTTACTTTGTTAGATCTAAGTTTTCTAGCTTATGATCTCTTTATTTTGTTACAAAGATCAAAACTTGTGTTTATGATCTTCATGTAACTTGAAGATCTAGCTTCATGCTTCATGGATCTTCAAGAACAATCAAGATTCAAGCTTTCTAGCTTTGAATCTTTATTACTTTTGTTGGATCTAAGTTTTCTAACTTATGATCTCTTTTATTTTGTTGAAAGATCAAAACTTGTGTTTGTGGTCTTCATGAAGTTGAAGATCTAAGCTTTATGCTTCAAGATCTTCAAGAACATCAAAGATTCAAGCTTTCTAGCTTTGTAATCGCATAACTTGTGTGAAAAGGATCCAAGCTCTCTAACTTAGGGTTCCATTACTTTGTTTGATCAAATTTATATTCATACTTGTTTGATTGAATGAAAGTTTGTAGCTTTTGTTGTAGATAGAACTTGTATTTGTGTTAAGACTAAGAACATGATGTAACCTAGGTTCATCATCCTTCTAAAACTCTTAAGTGAGTTATAATCTTACTTAGTCTTGACATTTTGGGTGTTGATGGTTGAAACTTGTTCAAAGTGATGCTAACACATCATTCAGTTGTACACTTGAAGCTACAAGCATCAAGGATGAGAACCGTGATGAGCATCAAGCACCAAGAATCCCACCGGGGCACTTGTTTACTGTTTTTCAGGGTTTGATCAGATTCTTTGGACTTCTGGAAAGTTAATTTTCAGATAGTTCATTTCGAGTAGATGACTTTTCGTTTAAGACTCACCTAAATCCGATATACGGTTTAGGATTTATAGCCTTTTTCAAACCACTATACCTTTATAACGTTGTGCTGAAAAATTCTGACCTACACGCACTTAAACCGTCGCCATGGTCAAACGAAGACGAGTTAGGTTCTGAAAATTGGTCAGCGGTTAAAGAACTCGCATACAGAGCCTTGGCCACTCACTACACATCTTTTTGATTTGTATAGAGGTCGTAGCAGCTGATCGAAGTCAACCTTTTGTTTCGATCTCTATTCTTGTTAAACTTACTTAGCTTTTATGAATGATGAATGATGATGATGATGATGACACTTAAACTTAATTTATGCACTTTTAAACTTATGGGGACAACATACTGACTTAGTGACCTTTGACTTAGGTTGACGACCTTTCGGACCGACTTACTACTTGCATACGTTTCATATCAACTTTTACTGCTTATTCACTATGAGTTATAGCATCCCTTTACTACTTTTTACTATTTTTGGGACTGAGAATACATGCGCTTTTACGTTTTACATACTAGATACGAGTACTTAAACTTTATATATGTGTGGGTAACATAACCGCACAAAGATTCCCCTTAGCTCGGTAACGTTTAATCATTGGTTTCCTAACCGTGAACGTGAATCTTAGATATGGATCCATAGGGTTTGACAACCCCACTCGGGCTAGTCGCGCTAGCAGACAACGGGTGTTTAATACTTCGAGGACAAACGCACTCGCCATGTGCACTTTTAGGGGGTGATATACATACGTTAAGTCTAGTTACCGGGTGCCCAGGGTTAAGCATATACTTTTCATACTGATTTAAACTGCTGGTTGAAGCACTGAAATCTCATGGTCCACTTACTTCACTGATTACAAACAAACTATAGCTCACCAATATTCGTGTTGACTTTTTAAGCGTGTATTTCTCAGGTGCTTAGACGTTGTTGCTTCCGCTGTTAGACTTGCCGTTATAGTCTTGGTTATAGACTTGCTGTTAGACACCTGCTGTGTTAGACTTCCGCTGCATTACTTAGAGATGTCTCAAGCATGGAACTTTTATTTTGCATTCGCAACTTATTTATTTTCAAACAATGGCTTTGTAACGACCTTTGGGTCTCATACTTATGTTTATGCTTCTATTCAAACGAAGCACATTATCTTTTGTATAACACTATCTTTTCATGAATGCAAAACTGGTTTTTAAACAACATATAGTGTTTGTCCTTGTAATGATCATATTGTTGATGATCCGTACACAATGATTTTGTATGGGGCGTCACAGATACTATCCTGGTCAATGTGCAGAGTCGGCTGTGACGACCCGGAAATTTCCGACCAAATTTAAACTTTTTCTTTATATTATTCCGACACGATAAGCAAAGTTTGTAAAGTTGAATCTCAAAAATTTTAAACTGTGTTCATACATTCATTTAACCTTGACCAAATTCCTACGATTCATGAACCATTATATAAATGGATATGATTATATATATATGAATATATATTATAACTTTAGAATATTAACAAAGTATTAAATGTATAATACCTTACATGAACGTATTTGTTTCAATATGTTTATCCATGAAATTAGAAGATAATATCAAGTGATTGATTTATCAGATACATTGTATGATTACGAATCGCTGTTGAGAGGTCCACTTTGATTTAGAAAACCTTTCCTTTTTAACAATATTCGGAATAAATGGTAAAGTGATTCAAAAAAAAAAAGAACTTATTTATTATTAAAACGTATATAACTTTTATAAATATCTAGAACCACTTTTGACAACTCATTACTTAACCAGTATGATAAAGATAACGATAGTTATATTTTATTTTATTAAATATATATAATAATTTAAATTAATATTATATATATTTATACGCGTATTATACGTACATAGTTTATACTTTTACTATACTTTAACATTACCTTTACTTTACTTTTACTTTACTTTAACTTTAATAATTCACTTTAATAATTCATACTTTAATAATTCACTTTAATAATTCATACTTTAATAATTCACTTTAATAATTCATACTTTAATAATTCACTTTAATAATTCATACATCTATTATAAATAGAATTCAATAGGTTTCATTATTTCATAGAAACTTGAAAATATATTTTTCAAAACTCTCTCAATCGATTTACATATATATATTTACTTAGTATTATTTCAAGATAATATTAGTATACATAAAATACTACGACGAAGTTATGTTCAGGCGTTCTAAAATAAGTTTTCAAATGGGATAGAGCTAAGGAAATTATGGGTTATAGCTATGGAGGTTATGGGTATTGTTCGAGGATATTGGTCGTGAGGTCAACCTAACGTTTATCGTCTCCGTTGCGTCTACGTACCTTTCCTGCAATATTGAATCACAATATTGATACGTTCGTGAATCCGAGGCCATCCTTGCACTTGTTCAATGCCATCATATGCTTAATTACTACGAAATACAATATTGTAAGTTTCATTTGCTCCCTTTTTAATTGCTTTTGCAATATATATTTTTGGGCTGAGAATACATGTGCTGCTTTTATAAATGCTTTACGAAATAGAGACAAGTGATTAAAAATGATATTCTGCGGATTGATGTGCTAGGTAATTTAGTTACATGTTATAAGTGCATGTAAGCGCGAATCCTAAAGATAGATCTATCGGGCTTAACACCCCCATCCTGTAGGCTTCACTAGACATAAGAGCTAGTGGGCGGATGTTTAGTACTTCGAGGATTATTTATACACTTGCGAGTGTACATATCCATCTTTGCGAAGATGACTTATTATATTATTGTTAAGGTTGGTTACTGAGGCCTCAACATAAGCAGAACAGTTTTATACACTTACGAGTGTACATATATTTATAAACGGAAATCTTGTGGTCTATTATATAATTGGAAATGATTGATTATGATAAACTAATGAACTCACCAACCTTTTGGTTGACCATTTAAAGCATGTTTATTCTCAGGTATTAAAGAAATCTTTCGCTGTGCATTAGCTCATTTTAAGGATATTACTTGGAGTCATTCATGGCATATTTCAAAAGATGTTGCATTCGAGTCATTGAGTTCATCAAGATTATTATTAAGTCAATTATAGTTGGATGTATTATGAAATGGTACGCATGCCATCAACTTTCGATGTAAAGAAAGTTTGTCTTTTAAAAAATGAATGCAATGTTTGTAAAATGTATCATATAGAGGTCAAATACCTCGCGATGTAATCAACTATTATGAATCATTTATAATGCATATGAACGGGTCCTTTCAGTTGGTATCAGAGCGGTGGTCTTAGCGAACCAGGTCTGCATTAGTGTGTCTAACTGATAGTCGTTAGGATGCATTAGTGAGTCTGGACTTCGACCGTGTCTGCATGTCAAAAGTTTTGCTCATTATTTTTGTCAGAAATTACCTGCTTATCATTCTTAGTCTAGACACATCTTATTGCATTGATTGCATGAATAGTGTATAGACAAAAATTCATATCTTAGAATATCTGCTAATTCATATCTTAGCGTATTTGTTACTGTAAACTTTGTCTGACATAATTCGTAAATTCCTCCGTAATCTACGAAACCTTTTGCTCTATTTATATAGATATTCTATGTAATTAGAATACCACTCGATAGCCGGAAAATCATTTCATATCAAAAAATCTTTTATTCAATCGTACGAAATGGAATTCGTCATTAGTTCAAGTCCCTCGGATTCCGAAATGGAATCCCACTCAAGCTCTGAAAGTAATGTGACTGGAATGGATCAACCAATTAGCCATCATCTATTCTGGATGAATTGGGGATGGGTTCGTAGCCTCCTTAATCATTGGAGACAAGAAGAAGGTGATCCTTTCTATCCACCACATTGCCCTCTTGACGAAGAACCTGAAGCACTTACAGCGAACCTGTCTGAAACACCATTTTCTCTCTCATTTCCAGAGTATCTCGTCACGATTATATAGTATACCAAATCCTAGATTTTATGTATCCGCTCGTCTGAACCAGCAATCACCCCGGTGTAATAGAAGAAGTCAACGAGCTTTGTGCTCGGGTAGTGGCTTTGGAGAATATGGTGCAAAGGTTACAAACACCAGCAGCATAACCAGTACCACCATCATCATCGCCAACAGTACCATTACCACCCCCAACCACAACCGCGTCATAAACCTCAACTTTACAATCTGTCCCACGAGCACCATTGTCATACGCTCTGTAGATACCAAGGAATACCAACAACAACAAATAACGAAGTATTGATTCATAATTTCAATCACATTGAAGAAATACTCTATAAAAGTTATGTAATTTCTAAAGTTTAGGGATTATTCAATTCTAATTTCAACCGTAAATCAAATGAGTTTAATTTAATATTAACTCATTAAATCTATGTTACATCTGAAGAAAATATCCACATATATATTTTCATAAAGACTGTAATAAAATTCTTTTGTACAAAATATTAATCGTGAATTTTTTTTAACGGGTAGGTAATACTCGAGAGATATATAAATTCACAATAATATGTTACATTCTTCGAATCTGAATCAACAATCATCAACTATACTCACTATTTTCACAATAATATACATTCTTTTATAGAAATCAAACAACTATACTCATTCAAAATCTAATTACATATTCTGATTTTGATATCTCATAATTCAATTCGAGATATAACCAAAATCATCACTCTTAGATTTCTACATCTTTCAAAGTTATACTTTGACTTCAAAACTGTGCTAGAACATCATATGTATATTAACGATTACAATCGGTGTTCAAACCATTCGAAATTCCTGAAGACACTTTAAATAATGTACAATCGAGATGATGATCCAACCACATGTTACCCACAGTTATGTACCTGAAAAACTCTCGAAACCAAAGTCATAGTTTAATATGTATCTGTGTCAGACCCTTTGGCATTTATTAGCTAAAATAATTTTTCATTTCCTTTTCAAAGTAGTCAGTTTTGTCACGGCTTCAGCAAGTCAACCTCGACTTTTCAGTTGAAACAGTCTTATTATAACCTCAATATATATGTTGCTCTTTTGCCATTGTTACCGGGGAACCGTTTATGTTCCACCACATTAGCAATAAACTTACCAACAACTTCACTGACTTTCTAAAAAATCATTATATTTATCAAAACCCCATCATTTACTCATCTGCATATTGTAACGAGATTTGCCATATGAATCATCGGGAATTAGCAATCAGTATTTTGAAATCTCGCAGCATGTCTACATCAACAGTTATATATACATATAACTTCTACCTTCAAAACTTACATACTTCGAATGTGAAGTTTCTGAAAAACACCCTGGACTGCGAACTAGTTCTCAGAATGCTGATGAAGTAGCAAAAACTATAAACGACCTTAACAGTAAAAAGTTTGATGATAAAGGATAGTGTGTTGGCAAAGCTCAAAAAAAGAGAAGATTTGGTACTGAAAAATGGATTGAGCAAAGTATGAAGGAGGCTGTGGACAAATCACAAAGACTAAACCTGCCTTCAAAGAATCTAAATGATTTAGTAGCTGCTGAATCATTATCGAATACCTTGCTCCTAACTTTAAACCCTTGCAGACAATATTCTTCATCATCCTCTGATATTGGAAATTTTAAGATATCATCGTACCTTTCATTATAAATATCCTCCATATTTCTGAAGATATTTTATAATTATTCTTATCCGAAATTATCTATCTTTTCGCGCTATCTGTGTTACATCATAAAAGAAACTATTTTAGTTTCTAAATTCTGAAACCTTCAAGTTTAAAGTATGAATATTTTTGAAGTAGTGTTGGGAACTGAAGCATGAGTTAGTATAATATAATGACACTTAGTCAACGTGATTATATTATAGTAATTCATGCTGAGTTTCTAAATGGAACGTGATGATTCACAGATCATAACGTCATCATGTGCCATGTTACATGACTCTTGTTTTCTACTTAATCTCTAAAAATATCAAGAAAATATTTTCTTGATGATTCGGTCTTTTCCGAGGTATTCTGGTAATTTGACAAATTGAGATCGTGCCATTACAATTTTCTTCTCAGAACATTAACTATGTTCATTCCGAAATTCATATCTACGAATTCTGGACCATTATATACGGTACTTAATCGCAAGAAGAGGAAACGAAAGAATAAAGCTCCGAAATAGAAATGGGAGTATAAATTGCAGCAAATAGAATGGAGCATTAACTGTAGATGACAATGATTATAGAAGACAGAAGCAGGGACTTGGAAATATAAGGGAAGATATAAAGCCCAATGACAACCCAGAAGTTATAAACCATATATATCGATGCATATAGCAATATAAAGACACGTGAAAACTAAAAACACTATAAAACCAAGAGTATAATAGAAGTAAATAGATTCTTCCGGCGGCATATGAAAAAGAAGAACGACATATATGAAAGTGAGGAGTATATCAAGAATCAGCACTGGATGGAGCATATTGACAAATACTTTAAAATATGAGTTGAGGGAGAAAGAATAGAAGGTGTGAGTTTTAAGGAAACGAAGAGGGTGGATTTATAGTGAAGTACCAGACGAAATAATCAGGACAGATCATCGCATTTAACCAAAGAGGATTCTAATTTCCTTAATTATCGAAGAACCAAATCTTATGACGAAGATTTTCTCTAAATTCCTTAAAATCCGGAAATCAACCTTGCTACGTCACTGGTTAAAATGAATCTGCATTTATTCATTTCACTCTTTTGTGATAGCTTCACTTATACTCTTCGCGTAATCAAATTATTTTATCTATATTACTCAATGATTATAAAACTCAATTTATCAACTCATATTCGTCATGAAAACATTTTTATGGTTAGCCATGACGACCTCGATCAAATTTCGGGACGAAATTTCTTTAACGGGTAGGTACTGTGATGACCCGAAAATTTCCGACCAAATTTAAACTTTTTATTTATATTATTCCGACACAATAAGCAAAGTTTGTAAAGTTGAATCTCAAAAATTTTAAACTGTGTTCATACATTCATTTAACCTTGACCAAATTCCGACGATTCATGAACCATTATATAAATGGATATGATTATATATGTATGAATATATATTATAACTTGAGAATATTAACAAAGTATTAAATGTATAATACCTTACATGAACGTATTTGTTTCAATATGTTTATCCATGAAATTAGAAGATAATATCAAGTGATTGATTTATCAGATACATTGTATGATTACGAATCTCTGTTGAGAGGTCCACTTTGATTTAGAAAACCTTTCCTTTTTAACAATATTCGAAATAAATGGTAAAGTGATTAAAAAAAAGAACTTATTTATTATTAAAATGTATATAACTTTTATAAATATCTAGAATCACTTTTGACAACTCATTACTTAACCAGTATGATAAAGATAACGATAGTTATATTGTATTTTATTAAATATATATAATAATTTAAATTAATATTATATATATTTATACGCGTATTATACGTACATAGTTTATACTTTTACTATACTTTAACTTTACCTTTACTTTACTTTTACTTTACTTTAACTTTAATAATTCATACTTTAATAATTCACTTTAATACTTCATACGTTAATAATTCACTTTAATAATTCATACTTTAATAATTCACTTTAATAATTCATACTTTAATAATTCACTTTAATAATTTAAAAATCTATTATAAATAGAATTCAATAGGTTTCATTATTTCATAGAAACTTGAAAATATATTTTTCAAAACTCTCTCAATCGATTTACATATATATATATTTACTTAGTATTATTTCAAGATATTATTAGTATACATAAAATACTACGACGAAGTTATGTTCAGGCGTTTTAAAATAAGTTTTCAAACGGGATAGAGCTAAGGAAATTATGGGTTATAGCTATGGAGGTTATGGGTATTGTTCGAGGGTATTGGTCGTGAGGTCAACCTAACGTTTATCGTCTCCGTTGCGTCTACGTACCTTTCCTGCAATATTGAATCACAATATTGATACGTTCGTGAATTCGAGGCCAACCTTTCACTTGTTCAATGCCATCATATGCTTAGTTACTACGAAATACAATATTGTGAGTTTCATTTGCTCCATTTTTAATTGCTTTTGCAATATATATTTTTGGGCTAAGAATACATGCGCTGCTTTTATAAATGCTTTACGAAATAGAGACAAGTGATTAAAAATGATATTCTGCGGATTGATGTGCTAGGTATTTTAGTTACATGTTATAAGATCATGTAAGCGCGAATCCTAAAGATAGATCTATCGGGCTTAACACCCCCATCCTGTAGGCTGCACTAGACATAAGAGCTAGTGGGCGGATGTTTAGTACTTCGAGGATTATTTATACACTTGCGAGTGTACGTATCCATCTTTGAGAAGATGACTTATTATATTATTGTTAAGGTTGGTTACTGAGGCCTCAACATAAGCAGAACAGTTTTATACACTTACGAGTGTACATATATTTATAAACGGAAATCTTGTGGTCTATTATATAATTGGAAATGATTGATTATGATAAACTAATGAACTCACCAACCTTTTGGTTGACACTTTAAAGCATGTTTATTCTCAGGTATTAAAGAAATCTTCCGCTGTGCATTAGCTCATTTTAAGGATATTACTTGGAGTCATTCATGGCATATTTCAAAAGACGTTGCATTTGAGTCATTGAGTTCATCAAGATTATTATTAAGTCAATTATAGTTGGATGTATTATGAAATGGTACGCATGCCGTCAACTTTCGATGTAAAGAAAGTTTATCTTTTAAAAATGAGTGCAATGTTTGTAAAATGTATCATATAGAGGTCAAATACCTCACGATGTAATCAACTATTGTGAATCGTTTATAATGCATATGAACAGGTCCTTTCATCGGCGCTGCGAAGTATCTGAAGATATCATCATCATCCTCTAGTCTCGGCAAGTACTTAAGAGATTACCCTATATCCAACTCAGGGCCTAGTAGTGAATTTAGACATAGGTCTGACGACAACTCCAGGTGGGATAGGCTCGGGAAAGGCTCCTCGTCAGGTATGCTCCCGGTGATCTCAAATGCCTGGGCCAATGGTGGCTCAACTGATATGGGAATAGTGACTAAGTGACAACTCTCAGGTAGCTCAGTGACTGGGACTGGCTCGATGACTGGAGCAGGCGGTGTGATGTGAATAGGAGTAGCATATGCAGGCATGGCAGCTGAGGCAACTGAGTGAACTGAGGCCAGTGTGGAACGTCTGGGCGTAGCTTGTCATGTCGGCTAAACACGGCGCGCTAGCCTAAATAAAGATGGGCCCAGAGTACTGTGCGGAATCCCCTCGCACTGAAGGTATGCTCTAAGGGCTCGGTAGAGCCTCTGCTGGTCTCTGAGTAGTGCTCATGCAACATCAGGGTCACTTAAAGTGGCTCCACAGTGTATCATGCTCATGTGTCTCTGGTAGCTGTGTGTGCTCGGCTGGTCTCCTAGCTAAACGTCTAGATCGTCGAACGGGAGGAGCTGGCGGTGCTGTGCCAATAACCTTTTCAACGCTCTCCAATATCAATCGTATTGGGCCTAATATCCCTGTGGATGGCCTGTTCTGATCAGCACTGCTTCCAGATGAGTAAAATCTAGGAGTCCTCCTCCTGCGAACTGGGATGTAAACTGAAGCTCCTGAACTTGGCATTTTTGCCTGAACACATTCAACAAACTTGTAAGTACTAAGCGCAAGTACGGCGGTTAGTTGTTAGTACACAGAGATAATATCTTAAGACTGAAAATAATTGAAATAAAAATAAATAAGTAAAAAGGATAAGCAAGGGGTGCCTGCCAAGAAGCGCTTTGTTTATCAAGTCGTTACAGCTCAACTTTTCCTTGTCAGATCTTCAGAATGGGTCAAAGGAGAAGAGGTGATCCTCCTTATCGTGGTCTTCTAGATAAGCTTTTAATCGGTGGCTATTGACTTTGAAGTTGCCAGTAGGTCCTTCCAATTCTACGGATCCGTGTGGAAAAGCATGTACAACTTTGTATGGGCCACTCCATCTTGATCTAAATTTTTCAGCAAACTTCTTGAACCGAGAATTGGAGAGCAGAACTTTATCTCCAAGAGTGAACTTTGTAGGAATCAATTTTGCATCATGTGTAAACTTCGTTTGTTTCTTGTAGATGTATGACGTTTTGTATGCTTGGTCTCTTAATTCGGTGAGTTCGTTCATTTGCATCTTCTGATGTTTTGCAGTAAATGAGGGATCGAGGTTGCAGGTCTTCAGCGCCCAGAGAGCTTTATATTCAAGTTCCAGCGGAAGGTGACAGGCTTTTCCATAGATCATACGGTAGGGTGTAGTTCCTAGAGGATTCTTGTAAGCAGTTCAGAATGCCCACAGAGCATCATCTAGTTTCTCGACCCATTTATTTCCATGATGGCCGACATTTCGTTCTAAGATTCTTTTGAGTGCTCTGTTTGTGACCTCTGCTTGTCCGTTAGTCTGTGGATGATAGGCTGTGGACATTTTATGGGTAACTCCATATTGCTGCATCACCTTCATAAATTGGGTATGACAGAAGTGTGTGC
Source organism: Rutidosis leptorrhynchoides (assembly GCF_046630445.1). Lineage (NCBI taxonomy): Eukaryota > Viridiplantae > Streptophyta > Magnoliopsida > Asterales > Asteraceae > Rutidosis > Rutidosis leptorrhynchoides. Next base: position 161,575,654 of record NC_092343.1, on the reverse strand, counting down.
ATCTATCACTTATTATAGCACGGGGAGCTCTAAATTAGCAGAAGAGTCTCTTCAGGAAGTTGGTGACGACTTTGGCATCATTAGTTGGAAATGCTTGGGCTTTGACCAATCTAGAGACGTAATCTACTGCTACGAGGACATATTCTTTCCCATTAGACTTTGGGAATGCGCCCATGAAGTATAATTCCCATATATCGAAGATCTCGTCACAAGCTTGGATATTAGTCCGAGGCATCTCATTCTTCATAGAGATAATACCTTGCCTTTGGCATGCGTCACAACGCTTTACAAGCTCTTGCGCATCTCAGAATATAGACGACCAATAGAATCCTGATTCGTAGACTTTTCTTGCGGTTAAGTTTGCTCCATGATGACCTCCAGTTGGTCCATGGTGACATTGGTGAAGAATCCCTGCTGCTTGCTTTTCATCTACGCATCTCCTGATTATCTGATCAGGGCAAATTCTAAACAGGTAAGGATCTTCCCAGTAGTAGTACTTGGCATCCCTGAAGAACTTCCTTCTTCTGGAGGTACTCATTCCCTTTTGTACTACTCCGGCAACTAGGTAGTTGGCCATGTCAGCATACCAAGGAGTGTTAGTAAATTGTGATCCTATGTGAGTTTGTCCTAAACTCATAAGCTGTTCTTCCAGAAATTTATCTCTGGTATCTTGTTCAGCAAGTTTTTCAAGTTTTTCCATCGCTGGGTTCTCCAAACGACTAAGATGGTCTGCTGCGACGTTCTCTACTCCTTTCTTATCTTTAATCTCAATATCGAATTCTCGAAGGAGTAAGATCCATCGTAGGAGTCTTGGTTTCGCGTCTTGCTTAGTGAATAGATATTTGAGGGTTGAATGATCTGTATAGACTGTAGTTTTGGACAGGATGAGATAGGAACAGAATTTGTCGAAGGCGAATACTACAGATAGCAGCTCCTTTTCTGTGTTAGTGTAATTCTCTTGAGCTTCGGTTAAGGTTTTGCTTGCGTCTTAGATTGGATGAAAGTGCTTATCTACCCGTTGTCCAAGCGCAGATCCAACTACGAAGTCACTCGCATCACACATGATTTCAAAGGGTAGACTCCAATCAGGAGCTATCATGATGGACGCATGTGTTAGCTGTTCTTTCAAATAGTTGAATGCTTTTTGACATTCTTCATTGAAGACAAACGGGACTTCCTTTCCAAGGAGGTGAGTGAGAGGTCGTGTGACCTTTGAAAAATCCTTAATGAAGCGTCGGTAAAAACCAGTGTGTCCTAGGAAACTCCTTACCACTCTTACTGTGGTAGGTTCTGGAAGCTTAGTAATGGTCTCAATCTTAGCTTTATCAACTTCAATTCTTGCTTTTGAAATCTTATGTCCTAAAACTATCCCTTCTTTAACCATGAAGTGACATTTTTCTCAATTCAGAACTAAATTTGACTCTTCACACTGGGTGAGAATCTTATCAAGGTTTGAAAGGCATGAATCAAAGGTACTACCAAAGACTGAGAAGTCATCCATGAAGACTTCCATACAACTTTCAATCATGTCGTGGAATATTGCTACCATGCATCGCTGGAATGTAGCTGGTCCATTGCATAACCCAAAGGGCATACGTCGATAGGCAAATGTTCCATAAGTACAGGTAAAGGTTGTCTTTTCTTGGTCCTTTGTGTGACGACTCCGTCAAAACACTTAACGGCTCCGTCACTTGGTCCCACAGCTTGATCGAAACTCTATATGAATTTTATAAAACAACCTTGCATTCTTTATTTAAAAATGATTTCCTATAAAGAAAATCTACTAAATTGTATAAGTTTAGAAAAACTATACATAAATACTTTAACCAAATGTTGACCAAACAAAGTCAACAACATCCACTTTTTAATGTAACAAAATAGAATGCAAGTTAATGTTTAACAAAAGCTGCCATCATAAATATGCAGACCCTCTAAGCACAGCGGAAGCAGTCAATCATAAACCTGAGAATAAAACATGCGAGTAACTGTCAACAAAAATGTTGAGTGAATTATAGGTTTAATATTGCAAACAATATTTAATTTAAACAATAAAAATTTATGTTTGAAAACATAAAACTCCTTTTAAACCACCAAATTATATGCTAGAAAACATATAATAAAACATTATTCCATTTTCCGTGAGCCACCTGGTAACCACTTAACCCTTTATTTACCCTTGCCAAACACAATAAATAATATACACCGAACAAGTGTATCTTCAACTAAATACGAAGTACTAAACATTCCGATAACAAATTGCTAGCGCGACTAGCTCGAAATGGGGTTGTCAAACCCGATAGATCTATCCATAGGATTCGCGTTCACCAGTAGAAACCAGTGATTACAGTTACCAGACTAGGGAATATTTTTGTTCAACTCACAATGAATAATTTAAACCAACTTCCACTTGTCCAAAATATAAAATAAATTGCATGTATTCTCATCCCAAAAGATTTAAATAGAAAAATGGGACTATAACTCACCTTAATAGCAAACGAAGTAACCACACAAATATGCAAACAGCAAATGAAGTAAAGTGATCAGGAATGATCACAACGTCGACCTATAAATAAAGCAGGTCGATATAAATAACTAACTTAGGTCAAGTCTTAGTATGATAGCTATTGTACATGTTGCAAGTAGTCATAGAACAATACTCACTATGCATCGGTTTGATCGGAACAGATTACGGACACACACTTTCTATTTTTAGAAAGTTTCTATTTTTAGCAGGTTTCCATTTTTGGAAAGTTTCTATTTTTGGAAAGTTTCTATTTTTGGAAAGTTTCTATTTTTGGAAAGTTTCCAAATTTAGAAAGTTGCTATTTTAGGAAAGTTTATAAGTTAGGAAAGTTTCCTTAATTAGAAAGTCAACAAAAGTCAACTGAAAGTCAAAGTCAACCGAAAGTCAACTCAAAAGTCAACCTTGGTCAAACATGGTCAATGTAAATTTTAAAAGTATAATTTATAGTAATAATATAAGATATAACATTTATTAAAGTTAAATATGTCTAATTATGTCATAACATAAGTTTAATTAAATTAAATGAATTATTAAAGTTAAGATAAGTTTAAATGATATAATTAATATAACATAAGTATTTAATTAATTAATTAAATATTAGTCATAATATAATTATTATTAATTAATAATAAATTTCAAATCATATCATAAGTATTATTAATTAATAATGAATTATTAATCATATCATAAGTTTCTAATTATAATTATTAAATCATAAGTATTTAATAATTAAATTATAATTAAATAATAACTAAGCCTTATAATAATTAAATAATTAATTAATCCTTATCATAAATCTTATTATAATAATCTCATAATATAAGTTTAATACTTTGATAATGCTAAAAACGAACATATATTTCATAGCATTATTCCTCAAGAAAGACAAGCTTTTAGTTGCAATTGTTCTATTTACAAGTGATATTCGTTTAAATAATAAAAGGTGAAGACAAAAGACAGATTCGACGAATTGAAGACGCAAACGACCAAAAAGCTCAAAAGTACAAAAGACAATAAAAAAGGTTCCAATTATTGATAAGAAACGTCTCGAAATTACAAGAGTACAAGATTCAAAACGCAAAGTACAAAATATAAAATTGTACGCAAGGACGTTCGAAAATCCGGAACCGGGACCAGAGTCAACTCTTAACGCTCGACGCAACGGACTAAAAATTACAAGTTAACTATATATATAAATATAATATAATATATAATTAATTATATTAATTATATATATATTATATTTATATATATAAAACCGTCGGCAGAGAAACTCCAAGGGTGTGAGCTGTAAATACATCCTCCGCGACTCGCGGAGTTTGAAGGGGATTTTGCCGCGAGTCGCGGAGCCCCAAAAATTAACTCTGGCTATAAAGCAAACCGAATTCTGATCAAATTTCATATTCTATTTTCTCTCTTCTCTATCTATACGATATATATATATATAATTTTAATTTTAATTTTAATTATAATTCTAATAATAAGGGTATGTTAGCGAATGTTGTAAGGGTGTAAGTCGAAATTCTGTCCGTGTAACGCTACGCTATTTTTAATCATTGTAAGTTATGTTCAACCTTTTTACATTAATGTCTCGTAGCTAAGTTATTATTATGCTTATTTAAAACGAAGTAATCATGATGTTGGGCTAATTACTAAAATTGGGTAATTGGGCTTTGTACCATAATTGGGGTTTGGATAAAAGAACGACACTTGTGGAAATTAGACTATGGGCTATTAATGGGCTTTATATTTGTTTAACTATATGAAAGTTTGTTAATGTTAATATAAAGATTTACAATTGGGCGTCCCTATAAATTACCATATACACTCGATCGGACACGATGGGCGGGGTATTTATATGTACGAATAATCGTTCATTTAACCGGACACGGGAATGGATTAATAGCCACTAGAATAATTAAAACAGGGGTGAAATTACATTCAAGGGTAATTGGTGTAATTGTTAACAAAGTAGTAAAACCTTGGTTTACACGCAGTCGATAACCTGGTGTATTCATTAAACAAAGTATTAAAACCTTGTTACAATTCGAATCCCCAATTAGTTGGAATATTTATCTTCGGGTATAATAATAATTTGACAAGGACACTTGCAATTTATATTTATGACTGATGGACTGTTATGGACAAAAACCAGACGGACATATTAAATAATCCAGGACAAAGGACAATTAACCCATGGGCATAAAACTAAAATCAACACGTCAAACACCATGATTACGGAAGTTTAAATAAGCATAATTCTTTTATTTCATATTTAATTTCCTTTATTTTATATTTAATTGCACTTCTAATTATCGCACTTTTATTTATTGTTATTTAATCGCACTTTTAATTATCGTACTTTTTAATTATCGCAATTTTATTTTATCGCACTTTTATTATTCGCAATTTCATTATCGTTATTTACTTTACGCTTTAAATTAAGTCTTTTATTTATTCAATATTTTACATTAGGTTTTAACTGCGACTAAAGTCTTAAAATCGACAAACCGGTCATTAAACGGTAAAAACCCCCCTTTATAATAATAATATTACTTATATATATATTTGTATTTTTATAAAAGTAAACTAATATAGCGTTGAGCTTTGTTTAAAGATTTCCCTGTGGAACGAACCGGACTTACTAAAAACTACACTACTGTACGATTAGGTACACTGCCTATAAGTGTTGTAGCAAGGTTTAAGTATATCCATTCTATAAATAAATAAATATCTTGTGTAAAATTGTATCGTATTTAATAGTATTTTCCTAGTAAAATATAAACTATTTTATATACTACCCCGCTGCACATCAAGTTATTTTTGGCGCCGCTGCCGGGGAACACTCTTAAACGCCGGAAGCGCAACGCTAATATAAAAAAAAAAAAAAAAAAAAAGATTTTTAGTTACTTTTATTAAAAGTCGTTTTTGTAAAAATACGTTTTAAAAATTCGAAAATATAAAAAGAAAAACAAAAATATAAGTATTTTTAAGATTTTGTTAAATATTTAAGTTTTATAAGTTTCTTTATTTTTAGTTTAGTTTATAAAAATATAAGTTTTATTTTAAAATTTTTTATTTATTTAAAAAACAGAAAACATAAAATAAAAATAAATAAATAAAGAAAAACGCGTAAAAATTGAAAGCTGTCAACTGAATTTCTGAACCCCGCGACTCGCGGGGTTTTCTTCTTTAATTGCCGCGACTCGCGGAGATCATCTGACACACGGACAAAAACCCTAAATCTGTATTAATTACGGGTTATTTTTAATTATTATTATTATTTAAACCTAATTATTATTATTATTATTATTAGTTTTATTTTTATTTTTACTTTTTATTTAATTTATGTATTTTGTTTAATTAGTTTTATTAAAATTGTAAAATTAGTAGTTTTATTAAATAAATAATATAAAAATAATATTTTTATAAAAATTGTAATTTTTACAACTTTTTGTATATTTTTATATTTTGTACCTTTTTAATCGTTGTAGCGTAATATTTGTATTTTTTAGCTCATATTTAATTTTAAACTTAGTTTTTGCTATAGTTATTTTTACTCCTATATTTTTAGGCTTTGCCGTAGAATTCCTTAAGTGCTTTTTCTTTAGACTAAGATTTAGGTGCTTTAGAATTTTGCGACGCCTTTTTAAGTTTTAGTTTCTTTTTAAGTTATTTCCATTTGGGATTTAGTTTTTCCTTGTAAGTTTTAATATTTTTAGACCTTTTACTATGTACCAATTATCATTCCAATTAGTAATATCAATTTGCGATTATAATTTTAAGTTAGTTGTAGTAATAAGGTTAGGTTAGTCAAGTATTTTTAAGTTTTTATAAGTTTCTTTTATTTTTCCGTCACCTTTTATTTTTCAACCATTTTTTCTTTTTCGACCTTTTGCGACGAACTCTTTTTCTCTCTTATTTCTCGCTATTCTAGTTTTTAGGACTTAGAATTTTTTCTACTTCTTATCTAAATTTCTTAAAATTACGAAAATTTATTTTAAGTGGTTAAATTAATAGACATCAAAATTTTCTGGTTCGTAGTAATAGTTGGATTTGTACGTGGACCGGGTTATTGGAGCCAAACAGTCCTCAATTATATTGAGACCAAACGAATCCTGCCCCTCTGCTGCATCTTTTGGCTATTCAAAACGTGGGCAAAATCAGAAAAGTCTATTGATTGGATAACTTATTATAATTTTTCTTTCCTTTTAAAAACTAATAGGATATTCAGTGAATGCACCGAGCAAGACGTTCATCACCTTTTGTACGTTCACCACCTGTAACTAGATCAAGACATTTAGCAAATATAACCGCCGCTGATTTTTCTTTAGAATCTTCATCCAGTCGACCAAGTACTTCAGTTCAAATTTCCGATAATCCATTTTTTGAACCCCACCTCACAATTGAGAATCCGGAAAATATTCAGGAACGGTTCGTAGATCCTGAACCATTAAACTTTCCTCCGGAGCCACCAATCATTCAAACAGAGATTGTTGAGGAACGAACCATTAAATCAGAATCATCTAGTGATACCGATTCAACAAATTCAATTATGGAGAATCTGGAACCTTTAAGTATGGAAGACCGAATGAGAGCTAAACGCACTGGCCAAGGTCACGCAATTACTCATCCAGACATTAATGCGCCAGATTATGAAATCAAAGGACAAATTTTACACATGGTGACTAATCAATGCCAATTTAGTGGTGCGCCGAAGGAAGATCCATATGAACATCTACGTACCTTTAATAGGATCTGCACACTATTTAAAATCCGAGAAGTGGAGGATGAACAGATATATCTCATGTTATTTCCCTGGACTTTAAAGGGAGAAGCCAAAGATTGGTTGGAATCGTTACCTGAAGGGGCGATCAATACATGGGACGTTTTAATTGACAAATTTCTTAAACAATTCTTTCCTGCATCTAAAGCCGTAAGACTTCAAGCAGAAATTGTTACGTTCACACAGAAACCAAATGAAACTCTATATGAGGCGTGGACAAGATATGGAAAGTTATTAAGAGGATGTCCGCAACATGGTTTAGACACCTGTCAAATAGTACAAATATTCTACCAAGGATGCGACATCACTACAAGGAAATATATAGATATAGCAGCTGGTGGTTCTATTATGAAGAAAACCGAAACTGATGCTTACAAAATTATTGATAATACTGCTTCCCACTCACATGAGTGGCACCATGAAAAAGATATCATTAGATCATCTAAAGCAGCTAGAGCCGATTCTAGCCATGACTTAGATTCCATTTCCGCAAAGATAGATGCTGTGGAGAGACGAATGGAAAAGATGACTAAGGATATTCACTCAATACGAATTAGTTGTGAGCAGTGTGGAGGACCACATTTGACAAAATATTGTCTCAGTATTGAATTAACAATGGAACAAAGAGAGAATATTTCATACATAAACCAAAGGCCTGGAAATAATTATCAGAATAATTATCAACCGCCAAGACCGATTTACAATCAAAACCAAAATTATAACCGAAATATTCCATACAACAACCAACAAGGTCCTAGCAATCAACAAGTATCCAATAATACTTACAATCAGCAAAGACCTAATTTTCAAAACAAACCACCACAACAAACCGATGATAAAAAGCCGAATTTAGAAGATATGATGACAAAGCTAGTTGAAACTCAAACGCAGTTTTTCACATCTCAAAAACAAACTAATGAACAAAATGCTCAAGCATTTAGAAATCAACAAGCTTCTATTCAAAATCTGGAACAAGAAGTGAGTAACCTAGCAAGGTTAATAGGTGAAAGAAAATCAGGAAGTCTACCTAGTGATACAAATGCTAACCCCCGGAATGAAACAGCTAAAGCTATTACCACAAGAAGTGGTACAACACTTAAACCACCTGAAATACCTGTAACTTCTGATGAAACTATTCCTACTCCACAAGAACCACAACCTGATCAAGATAAGGAAAAAGAACCGGTAGTTGAAAAGGTTAATGAAAATAACACAGTTAAGAATAAACCTTATGTTAAACCATACCAACCACCACTTCCTTATCCGAGTAAAATGAAGAAAGAGAAACTTGAAGCCGAGCAATCCAAATTCTTGGATATGTTTAAATAGATAAATGTAAATCTTCCTTTCATTGATGTAATTTCAGGAATGCCTAGATATGCTAAATTCTTGAAAGATCTAATCTCAAATAGAAAGAAAATGGAAGAACTCTCGGCTGTTACTATGAATGCTAATTGTTCAGCAGTGCTGTTGAATAAGATACCAGAAAAATTATCTGATCCAGGAAGTTTCACAATTCCATGTTTTCTGGGTAGTCTTAGTTCAATAGAAGCATTGGCAGACTTAGGTGCTAGTATAAATCTAATGCCGTATTCACTATACGCTAAACTAGACCTTGGAGAATTGAAACCAACAAGAATAAGTATACAACTAGCTGACCGATCAGTAAAATATCCTAGAGGGATAATGGAGAACATGCTAGTTAAAGTTGGTACTTTAGTATTTCCAGTAGATTTTGTTGTTTTGGACATGGAAGAAGATTCTCAAGTTCCTCTCATATTAGGAAGACCATTCTTAAACACGGCTAAAGCAATGATAGACGTGTTCGGTAAGAAACTGACCCTAAGTATAGAGGATGAGAGTGTTACCTTTTCAGTTGATAGAGCAATGCAACAACCACAATCTGCAGATGATACATGTTATTATATTCAAACTATAGATGCACATGCAGAATTATTAGAAGAATTTCCAGAATTACAAGGAACAGGAGAATGTTCTTTAGGAGAAGGTAATGAACCAATTGATGAAGCTGAAATGTTAGCTACACTTATATCTAATGGATATGAACCAACAACAGAAGAAATTCAAATGCTAAAAGAAGAAGACAGATATCGATATAAATCATCGATAGAAGAACCTCCGAAATTAGAGTTAAAGCCACTTCCAAACCATTTGGAATACGCTTATTTACAAGGTGAATCTGAATTACCTGTAATAATATCATCTTCTCTTACTGAAAATGAGAAATCACAACTCATTTCTGTGTTGAAAGCTCATAAACCAGCCATTGCATGGAAGATTCATGATATTAAAGGAATAAGTCCTTCATATTGCACACATAAAATCCTTATGGAAGAAGGTCATAAAACGTATGTGCAACGCCAACGAAGACTAAATCCTAATATGCAAAATGTAGTTAAGAAAGAGATTATTAAACTGCTAGATGCAGGTTTGATATATCCAATCTCTGATAGTCCATGGGTAAGCCCAGTTCAATGCGTACCTAAGAAGGGTGGCATGACTGTCATCACAAATGAGAAAAATGAGCTTATTCCTACTAGGACTGTAACAGGATGGCGTGTATGTATTGATTATAGAAAATTAAATGACGCCACCAGAAAAGATCACTTTCCCTTACCTTTCATAGATCAAATGTTGGAAAGATTAGCCGGAAATAGTTACTATTGTTTTCTAGATGGATTTTCCGGATATTTTCAAATTCCAATAGCACCCGAGGACCAAGAGAAAACCACATTCACGTGCCCTTATGGTACTTTTGCTTACAAAAGAATGCCATTTGGACTTTGTAACGCCCCTGCAACCTTTCAAAGGTGTATGATGGCGATTTTTCATGACATGATAGAAGAATGCATGGAAGTATTCATGGATGACTTTTCAGTCTTCGGTGATACATTTAAATCATGTCTAGTTAATCTGGAACGAATGCTAATTAGATACGAAAAATCAAATCTAGTACTTAATTGGGAGAAATGCCATTTCATGGTTAAAGAAGGCATCGTTCTTGGACATAAAATTTCAAAAGAAGGAATTGAAGTGGATAGAGCTAAAGTAGATGTAATTGCTAAACTTCCACATCCCACCAATGTTAGAGGAGTTAGGAGTTTTCTAGGGCATGCCGGTTTTTACCGACGTTTTATAAAAGATTTTTCTAAAATTGCCACTCCTATGAATAAACTCCTAGAAAAGGATGCGCCATTCATCTTTTCAGATGAATGTATCAAATCTTTTAATATTATTAAAGAAAAACTCACTAATGCACCAATCATGATAACACCAAATTGGAATCTACCATTTGAACTAATGTGCGATGCAAGTGATTTTGCAATGGGAGCCATTTTAGGACAAAGGATTGAAAAACGATTTCAACCTATATACTATGCTAGTAAGACGTTACAAGGAGCACAAACGAACTATACAACTACTGAAAAAGAACTCCTTGCTATTGTCTTTGCTTTTGACAAATTTCGATCATATCTCGTTCTAGCAAAAACGGTGGTCTATACCGACCATTCTGCTCTTAGATACCTATTTTCAAAACAAGATGCTAAACCAAGATTAATCCGTTGGATCTTACTCTTACAAGAGTTTGATATTGAAATCCGAGATAAAAGAGGAGCAGAAAATCTCGCCGCTGATCATCTTTCTCGTCTTGAAAATCCCGAATTAGAAGTTCTAAATGAATCGGCCATACAAGACAACTTTCCTGATGAATATCTATTGAAGATAGATTATAAAGAAATCCCATGGTTTGCAGACTATGCAAACTACTTAGTTTGTGGATTCCTTGAAAAAGGATTATCGTACCAAAGACGAAAGAAATTCTTCAGTGATATAAAACACTATTTCTGGGAAGATCCACATCTGTTTAAAAGTTGTCCCGATGGAATAATACGCCGATGTGTATTTGGAAATGAAGCTAGTAAAATTTTAAACCATTGTCACACAGGACCAACAGGAGGGCATTATGGGCCTCAACTAACAGCAAGAAAAGTTTATGAAGCTGGATTCTATTGGCCTACAATTTACAAAGACGCACACCTTCTTTGCAAATCCTGTGATGCATGTCAAAGGGCCGGAAAAATAAGTCAACGTGATGAAATGCCACAAAATGTCATCCAAGTATGTGAAGTATTTGACATTTGGGGTATTGACTTTATGGGTCCATTTCCAAAATCTCATAATAATCTATATATACTCGTAGCCATTGATTATGTATCTAAATGGGCGGAAGCACAAGCTCTCCCAACTAACGATGCACGAGTTGTAGTCAACTTTTTAAAACGTCTTTTTGCAAGGTTTGGAACACCGAAAGCTTTAATAAGTGATCGGGGTACTCATTTCTGTAATAATCAACTTGAGAAAGTTCTTAAAAGATATGGAGTAACTCATAAAATCTCCACCGCATATCATCCACAAACAAGTGGACAAGTTGAAAATACCAACCGAGCTTTAAAACGTATTCTAGAGAAAACCGTAGGATCAAATTCGAAGGAATGGTCCATTAAATTGGAGGATGCACTCTGGGCTTTTAGAACAGCCTACAAAACTCCAATTGGAACCACACCTTTTAGACTTGTTTATGGAAAAGCATGTCATCTTCCAGTAGAAATTGAACACAAAGCATTTTGGGCTTTGAAGACATGTAATCTTGATTTACATGAAGCCGGACGTCTACGATTAAGTCAACTAAACGAATTAGAAGAATTAAGACATGAAGCATACGAAAATTCGTTAATCTATAAAGAAAGAACGAAGAAATGGCATGATAAAAGAATCAGAAGTTCAAAAGAATTTAAAGAAGGAGACAGAGTTCTTCTTTTCAATTCACGATTCAAGCTATTTCCTGGAAAATTGAAATCAAGATGGTCTGGACCATTCATAGTCAAAAGAGTTTTCCCATACGGAACGATAGAATTAATAAATTCAAATGGGATTGAATTTAAAGTTAATGGTCACAGAGTTAAACATTACATACATGGTCCGATGGAAGTCGACAACGAAGTTAATCACAATTTCGATACCACAACTAACTAAGTGTGGGGAGAATCAAGTCTTTAAAGGATAATATGTATTTCTGTTAGAGTTAGATTGTTTGTTTTCGTGTAGTTCTCGAAAATGGAACACGTATGGTCTTTCCCTAGCAGACCCTAAAGAACTAGTCTTCTCCCCCCATTCTGAATTTTTATTTTTTTTAGGTTTTTACGAAATGAAGACTGCCTGTGAACTAAACCATGGTCTAATGCTACACGCTTTGATCACTAAACGTAATAATGACATACTACCGAGCGAATTAGTATCAGTAATCAGAGAAAGAATGGACGGAGTTAGAAAAGAATCCAGATGCGAAGATAATAAGTTACAATTTGGTAAAGGAAAATCAAAATCCGCAGCGAAAAGAAGAGCACGACACCTAGAAAGATGTCACAAATGCGGAAAATGGTCACATGGAGGTAAATGTTCAAATAATCAAACCTATTCAAATACCGAATTTGTTACTTTATGCAGAGACGGACCGTTCATATGTTTAGAAGAAAAGACACTGAATGCTCGAGGTTACGCCTATGTAGCCATGGAAAACCAATTAAACCGACTATCTTATGAATGGAATAGATCATATAACTAAGAAATCTATTTCACAGGTATGTCTGTACAGTTTTTATTTTTATTTTTATTTTTAACCTTTTGATAATAAACGCTAATTTGTTTGCTAAAAAGTATTAAATTGGTATTGAATAAAATTAGGTTTGGCGACCGAAATTATTGATATCATTCAAAAATTTATTACATCACTGCAAAATTTAACGTTTATTCTTAAGGTATAAATATCTTTAATCAATCAACCCAAAATATTTCAAAAATTCGTCATGAGTTAAATTAGGTCTTGGAACCGAAATTACTTTACCGAAAAGAGGGGCGCATATTTTTGATAATATTTGATTGATTAAAGTGGGATAAAAAGACAAAAAGATTTTTAATTTTATTTTTACCATGTTTTTAAAATTAATATTCAAATCTTAAATTAATATTGTAAACTTTGTAAAAACAATATATTTAAAATTGTAAATATTTGAAAAATTAATATAAGTTTGATATGAATTTATAAATTTTTAAATTAAGTTTGGTATGAATTTTTAATTTTTAAAATATTAATTTTTAATTTTATGCATTTCAAATTTTAAGTTTGGTATGAATTTTTAATATTAATTTTGAATTTTATATTTAAGTTGTGTGAATTTAAAAACAAAAATTTACTTTATCTCATTAAGTTAAGAATATGATTTTTAAAATTTGTCGTAAGTTGAAGACTAGGTCTTTGAACCGAAATTGCTTTACCCGAGGGAGGGACGAGAACTTTTATTATCATTATTTTTAATCTTTTTGATTTAAAGTATGCCAAAAACATTAAAAAACTCAAAAATCTTAGCTTTTAAAACAATCGCTACAAAAAGACAAATTTTAAAATTTTGTCGAAGGACGGACTAGGACATCGATCCGAAACGACCTCGTCCTAAATAACAAGGGAAACAAAATTTTAAAATTAAATACTTAATTGTTTTATAAGTTAAAGATTATAAAAAAAAAAAAAAAAAAAAGAGCAAACTCCGCGACTCGCGGAGTTTGAAAGGGAAACCTCCGCGACTCGCGGAGGGACCAATTTACAGAAAAAAAATATAACGCAAGAACTGATCAGTTTCACTCCCCCACACACAAAAACACTGCGAAACACAGCGAAAAAAGACCCGAAAAACCCGAGAAAAAACCCCAAAAATCCCAATTTTTAACCGTTAATCACCAAATCTTTTGCTAAAATCATGTTGAGAAGGATGCTATCTAAGAATTACTCAAGAAAAACGGTAAATTTCTACACCTAAACACCATTTAATTCGAAATTAGGTGTTCTTGAGCTATTTTTTCCCCAATTTGATTTTGATGCTTTTTAGTGTAATTAGACTTAAATTGTTTATGTATTATGCTTGTATAACCTAGATTGATGCTGTTTAACATGATTAGAAGCCTTAAACTTCAAATTTTGAGTAATCTAGGGTTTGTGTTCTTGAGCAAATTTGGGGCTTTTTGATATAAACAGGTTATGGCCGATTTTTGTCATGAATTGTTGCTAAATTGAGTAGTGTAACATGTCTAGGTAATTAAATGATCCAAACTTTGAGCCTAAACATGATTTTGAGAATTAAAGTGGACTTTTTCAAGTCTAAAAATCATGAACTTGATTTTTGAAAGATAATGCCATTTGAGACTTGTTTATTTGCTAGTAATGATTATTTTGACATGTTATTTGAGTTGAATGCTTATGAACTTGGCGAAAATTTTCGTATATGCTTATTTGAAAAAGTGTAGATTTGATAAAAATGTGAAAATGAGCTTAAGTTTGATATAAATTGATAATGTCATTGTAATTATTTTGATTGATGATTTTGCTGACACTAATGCATATTTGGATGCACAAAATTTGTGTTTGATGTATTTTGCAGAATGAAAGGGGTGAATCTTCATCCCAAGCCCGCAATGCTCCTGCTGAGAATTTGGAACAACAGGAGGTAGATAACTACTACAAGCAGGATGTACCTCATCCAGTCATGACCTTTTCGGATATGCACTTGGAAGAATTGCACCCGAACCTGAGATTTGACAGACTTTGGATAGATTATCCAAAATATCAACGGGGTTTGCATACTCTTCACTCTAAGGTTGTTGAGGTACCGAGGGTCATAGAATGGGGACCCTTAGAAGCTGTAGAATTGGCCGGGCCAATTAGGGAATTACTTGTACAGAGGTATGGTAATTCTTCTTTTAATGACTGGATATGTTTATTCACCATACGTAGACCTGTATATAAAGTATGGTGTGAAGAATTGTTATGTAGTATAGAGTTGAATGATCGGGTAGCTAGTTTAACCGATCGTTCTTTTATTAGATTTTTGTTAGGCGGTTCGATGCGCCACATGTCTTTACTAGACATGGCTCAGGCTTTACGTATATATACGCCTGAGGAGTTAGCGTCTGCCGATTGTAGAGGATTGATACTAAACGGTAGAAAGATAGATGAGAATTTTGATACACACGGTGTGTGGAGTCAAATGACAAGCCATCACCGTTTCAAAGGGGGAAATTACTCTTATTTGGATATAGATAGAGCCGAATTAAGAGTGATACATAGGTTTTTAGCTAATTCGATTACACAAAGGGGTAAAAACAAAGAAAAGGTAAATGAACAAGATTTGTTTTACCATATGTGTATTCGAGACCCACAAAGCGCTGTAAGTATACCATATTGTGTGGGTTATTATTTATCAGCTATGGTTCGGGGGATGCGACCACATAGCATAATAGGAGGTGGTATTTTTATTACTTTGATTGGTGAATATCTCGGTGTGGATATAAGTCGGGGGGATTATTACTAGAAGAGCCGGAACCCCGCGATACTATAGGTTTAAATGTATACCATGGTGCGAAAGTTTTGAAGAGGCGAAATAACGCCGCAGTACGATACCATGGTAGACATCCACAGGTGGAGAGAAACCAGCAACAAGGTAATGTAGGAGGGGGGAATGAGATGCAAGAAATGCATAGGTTTATAGCTTCTCAGGAATACGAAAACGCTAGACAGAGAGCATTTGAAGATTGGCAAGTTCATCAGAACCAGATCATAGCTCATTGCCAACATATAGGTAGAAACTATATTCCTACACCGAAACCCGTCTTCCCTCCTTGGTCTATAGATATGCAGCCACCATATCCTACGTATGACCCTGCCGAAGCATTCTATAGCACTTATGGTTATGCCTGGAACCCCTATTGGTACCAATATCATCCTTAGTTTACTTATTATTATTTTTTTATTATTTTCTAATTTGTAATTATTGATACATTTAATATTTTTTTAATATCGTAATCATTTTTATAATTATCTAACTTTTATTCTTAGATTTTAATAATTTTTGAATGTGGGGTAATATACCAAACTTCAAAAATATGTATATATGTTTGCAGTTTATCTTATGTACACAACAGGGTAAAACAAAGCATTTTCAAAGACTGGCATTAAGTTCAGCAAAAGCAACTAATTTTGACGACAAGATGCAAAATATATGTGAAATAACAACAAGACGGAATGAACAAATGATGTGCACCATTTATCATTCAGCAAACAAACACCAATATATTTGGAAACTTTGGTAAAAATTTATTCATTTTCACACAAATCACCCTCAATAATTTAAATTGTTACTGATTTCTTGCAAATGAGGGCATTGCAAGATCTTAAGTGTGGGAAGGGGTTAAATTCTTTCGGATTTTAAAATTGTTATATTAAAACACTTAGTTACCATTAAAAATACTAGTAAAGCAGTAGTTGTATTAGAATCTAGTGCTCTCTGATAAAAAAGAACAGCCCTAGTCTTATATACTGACTACCCAATTCTAGTAAAATTTTTCAAAATTTTCAATTAAATGAATTCAAAATCATGTTTATACATATTTATGAACAATAAAACTAGGTTTTAACACCGAAATTATTGTTACCTCGGAAAGGACATAAATTGAGAAACAAACTAAAATGTTAAAATTCATTTAAAATGGAATAGAGGACGATAAAAAGGAAAATAAAAGCCAAGTGTGGGAAAATTTACCAAGTTATCTTAAACATATGTCACATATATCTGTAACAAATAACTGAAAATACTTTTGCTTTGGACTAAACTAAACTGTTTTACCCGATGAAAGAAAAGAAGAGATGGATCTACACGATGAATCAATTCCATCATTAACAGGAAGTAAAGTCTTCCGAAAAAGACACGCGCTTCTTGATTTAGGTCATGAAGTTGTCGTCCAGACCAGCTGTAGGTTGACGAAAAATCTAGAAAAGTCATCACTAAAATCAGCAGAAAATCCACGGACCTCAGCATTAAACAGGGTCGCCAAGTGGTCAGATTTATCCTAACCATGAGAAGGATTTATCTCGTACAATGGGGGGGCACCATGCAAATTAGCTGAATAAGACTAATGAATCAGATTCCCAGAAAGGATAATCTCCTTAAAGATTAAAAATCAGCTTTTAAGACTGATATTACTCAATCCTAGAGATTGACCTTAAAGATTGAGAATTACAAACTCATGGAATTCGATGATATCTAAACTCGAGCTTAAACGAGAAAATATTTTGATCAAAAATTACAAACCGATTTGTTTTCTGAAAACCCTATTTTCAATGCGTTCATTACCATTGAACGTAAAAATCCTAGGAATTCACCTGGAATTCATTAGGTCACCTGAACTAAATCGGGTGTCAACCGTAAGAACGGTGGTTGCATAGTGGTCAAAGACAGGACCTTGTGCCATACCAAAAAATTATAAGGGTGAGCTTTACTATTGCTCCTACCAAGGATAGTAATTGCGTCCGACACGTTATAGACCATAATCAAAAGCATGTCACGGGACATTGCCTTAAACAGTTGCTTGTTCAACGCTTTCCTTTCAACCGGACGGTAGTTTACCGAAAGGTAATATACGGGACAAGTAAACTGGACGTGTTGCTTTCCAAATACAAGGTTAGCAAGTGGGTGACACAAAACCGCAAGTTTTGAGCTAAAATTTTCAAATCTGAAACACACCAAACCCACAAAAATATTTTGCAAACACCGGTAAAGGGTTATTCCGGAAAACTTATCTAGGGTAAAAACTAGATTTAATTTTCAAAAGATCAAATGTTTTCATAAAGATCCAATTTCCTTAATGGATCTAAATTTTTATAGTCATGTGGGACTGTAAACCATATCGTTACTACCATTGTTTATACCGCCGTATAGAAATCACTGATGTACAAAGTGTGAAGAATAAAGAAGTGATTCTAGTATTTCAAGACAATATTGCTTGAGGACAATCAACGCTCAAGTGTGGGAATATTTGATAATGCTAAAAACTAACATATATTTCATAGCATTATTCCTCAAGAAAGACAAGCTTTTAGTTGCAATTGTTCTATTTACAAGTGATATTCGTTTAAATAATAAAAGGTGAAGACAAAAGACAGATTCGACGAATTGAAGACGCAAACGACCAAAAAGCTCAAAAGTACAAAAGACAATAAAAAAGGTTCCAATTATTGATAAGAAACGTCTCGAAATTACAAGAGTACAAGATTCAAAACGCAAAGTACAAAATATAAAATTGTACGCAAGGACGTTCGAAAATCCGGAACCGGGACCAGAGTCAACTCTTAACGCTCGACGCAACGGACTAAAAATTACAAGTTAACTATATATATAAATATAATATAATATATAATTAATTATATTAATTATATATATATATTATATTTATATATATAAAACCGTCGGCAGAGAAACTCCAAGGGTGTGAGCTGTAAATACATCCTCCGCGACTCGCGGAGTTTGAAGGGGATTTTGCCGCGAGTCGCGGAGCCCCAAAAATCAACTCTGGCTATAAAGCAAACCGAATTCTGATCAAATTTCATATTCTATTTTCTCTCTTCTCTATCTATACGATATATATATATATATATATATATATATAATTTTAATTTTAATTTTAATTATAATTCTAATAATAAGGGTATGTTAGCGAATGTTGTAAGGGTGTAAGTCGAAATTCTGTCCGTGTAACGCTACGCTATTTTTAATCATTGTAAGTTATGTTCAACCTTTTTACATTAATGTCTCGTAGCTAAGTTATTATTATGCTTATTTAAAACGAAGTAATCATGATGTTGGGCTAATTACTAAAATTGGGTAATTGGGCTTTGTACCATAATTGGGGTTTGGATAAAAGAACGACACTTGTGGAAATTAGACTATGGGCTATTAATGGGCTTTATATTTGTTTAA
This sequence comes from Rutidosis leptorrhynchoides, assembly GCF_046630445.1. Lineage (NCBI taxonomy): Eukaryota > Viridiplantae > Streptophyta > Magnoliopsida > Asterales > Asteraceae > Rutidosis > Rutidosis leptorrhynchoides. The sequence continues at coordinate 161,556,462 of NC_092343.1, read as the reverse complement.
CTAAATGAAAGTTTGTTAATGTTAATATAAAGATTTACAATTGGGCGTCCCTATAAATTACCATATACACTCGATCGGACAGGATGGGCGGGGTATTTATATGTACGAATAATCGTTCATTTAACCGGACACGGGAATGGATTAATAGCCACTAGAATAATTAAAACAGGGGTGAAATTACATTCAAGGGTAATTGGTGTAATTGTTAACAAAGTAGTAAAACCTTGGTTTACACGCAGTCGATAACCTGGTGTATTCATTAAACAAAGTATTAAAACCTTGTTACAATTCGAATCCCCAATTAGTTGGAATATTTATCTTCGGGTATAATAATAATTTGACAAGGACACTTGCAATTTATATTTATGACTGATGGACTGTTATGGACAAAAACCAGACGGACATATTAAATAATCCAGGACAAAGGACAATTAACCCATGAGCATAAAACTAAAATCAACACGTCAAACACCATGATTACGGAAGTTTAAATAAGCATAATTCTTTTATTTCATATTTAATTTCCTTTATTTTATATTTAATTGCACTTCTAATTATCGCACTTTTATTTATTGTTATTTAATCGCACTTTTAATTATCGTACTTTTAATTATCGCAATTTTATTTTATCGCACTTTTATTATTCGCAATTTCATTATCGTTATTTACTTTACGCTTTAAATTAAGTCTTTTATTTATTCAATATTTTACATTAGGTTTTAACTGCGACTAAAGTCTTAAAATCGACAAACCGGTCATTAAACGGTAAAAACCCCCCTTTATAATAATAATATTACTTATATATATATTTGTATTTTTATAAAAGTAAACTAATATAGCGTTGAGCTTTGTTTAAAGATTTCCCTGTGGAACGAACCGGACTTACTAAAAACTACACTACTGTACGATTAGGTACACTGCCTATAAGTGTTGTAGCAAGGTTTAAGTATATCCATTCTATAAATAAATAAATATCTTGTGTAAAATTGTATCGTATTTAATAGTATTTTCCTAGTAAAATATAAACTATTTTATATACTACCCCGCTGCACATCAAGTTATTTTTGGCGCCGCTGCCGGGGAACACTCTTAAACGCCGGAAGCGCAACGCTAATATAAAAAAAAAAAAAAAAAAGATTTTTATTAAAAGTCGTTTTTGTAAAAATACGTTTTAAAAATTCGAAAATATAAAAAGAAAAACAAAAATATAAGTATTTTTAAGATTTTGTTAAATATTTAAGTTTTATAAGTTTCTTTATTTTTAGTTTAGTTTATAAAAATATAAGTTTTATTTTAAAATTTTTTATTTATTTAAAAAACAGAAAACATAAAATAAAAATAAATAAATAAAGAAAAACGCGTAAAAATTGAAAGCTGTCAACTGAATTTCTGAACCCCGCGACTCGCGGGGTTTTCTTCTTTAATTGCCGCGACTCGCGGAGATCATCTGACACACGGACAAAAACCCTAAATCTGTATTAATTAAGGGTTATTTTTAATTATTATTATTATTTAAACCTAATTATTATTATTATTATTATTAGTTTTATTTTTATTTTTACTTTTTATTTAATTTATGTATTTTGTTTAATTAGTTTTATTAAAATTGTAAAATTAGTAGTTTTATTAAATAAATAATATAAAAATAATATTTTTATAAAAATTGTAATTTTTACAACTTTTTGTATATTTTTATATTTTGTACCTTTTTAATCGTTGTAGCGTAATATTTGTATTTTTTAGCTCATATTTAATTTTAAACTTAGTTTTTGCTATAGTTATTTTTACTCCTATATTTTTAGGCTTTGCCGTAGAATTCCTTAAGTGCTTTTTCTTTAGACTAAGATTTAGGTGCTTTAGAATTTTGCGACGCCTTTTTAAGTTTTAGTTTCTTTTTAAGTTATTTCCATTTGGGATTTAGTTTTTCCTTGTAAGCTTTAATATTTTTAGACCTTTTACTATGTACCAATTATCATTCCAATTAGTAATATCAATTTGCGATTATAATTTTAAGTTAGTTGTAGTAATAAGGTTAGGTTAGTCAAGTATTTTTAAGTTTTTATAAGTTTCTTTTATTTTTCCGTCACCTTTTATTTTTCAACCATTTTTTCTTTTTCGACCTTTTGCGACGAACTCTTTTTCTCTCTTATTTCTCGCTATTCTAGTTTTTAGGACTTAGAATTTTTTCTACTTCTTATCTAAATTTCTTAAAATTACGAAAATTTATTTTAAGTGGTTAAATTAATAGACATCAAAATTTTCTGGTTCGTAGTAATAGTTGGATTTGTACGTGGACCGGGTTATTGGAGCCAAACAGTCCTCAATTATATTGAGACCAAACGAATCCTGCCCCTCTGCTGCATCTTTTGGCTATTCAAAACGTGGGCAAAATCAGAAAAGTCTATTGATTGGATAACTTATTATAATTTTTCTTTCCTTTTAAAAACTAATAGGATATTCAGTGAATGCACCGAGCAAGACGTTCATCACCTTTTGTACGTTCACCACCTGTAACTAGATCAAGACATTTAGCAAATATAACCGCCGCTGATTTTTCTTTAAAATCTTCATCCAGTCGACCAAGTACTTCAGTTCAAATTTCCGATAATCCATTTTTTGAACCCGACCTCACAATTGAGAATCCGGAAAATATTCAGGAACGGTTCGTAGATCCTGAACCATTAAACTTTCCTCCGGAGCCACCAATCATTCAAACAGAGATTGTTGAGGAACGAACCATTAAATCAGAATCATCTAGTGATACCGATTCAACAAATTCAATTATGGAGAATCTGGAACCTTTAAGTATGGAAGACCGAATGAGAGCTAAACGCATTGGCCAAGGTCACGCAATTACTCATCCAGACATTAATGCGCCAGATTATGAAATCAAAGGACAAATTTTACACATGGTGACTAATCAATGCCAATTTAGTGGTGCGCCGAAGGAAGATCCAAATGAACATCTACGTACCTTTAATAGGATCTGCACACTATTTAAAATCCGAAAAGTGGAGGATGAACAGATATATCTCATGTTATTTCCCTGGACTTTAAAGGGAGAAGCCAAAGATTGGTTGGAATCGTTACCTGAAGGGGCGATCGATACATGGGACGTTTTAATTGACAAATTTCTTAAACAATTCTTTCCTGCATCTAAAGCCGTAAGACTTCAAGCAGAAATTGTTACGTTCACACAGAAACCAAATGAAACTCTATATGAGGCGTGGACAAGATATGGAAAGTTATTAAGAGGATGTCCGCAACATGGTTTAGACACCTGTCAGATAGTACAAATATTCTACCAAGGATGCGACATCACTACAAGGAAAGATATAGATATAGCAGCTGGTGGTTCTATTATGAAGAAAACCGAAACTGATGCTTACAAAATTATTGATAATACTGCTTCCCACTCACATGAGTGGCACCAAGAAAAAGATATCATTAGATCATCTAAAGCAGCTAGAGCCGATTCTAACCATGACTTAGATTCCATTTCTGCAAAGATAGATGCTGTGGAGAGACGAATGGAAAAGATGACTAAGGATATTCACTCAATACGAATTAGTTGTGAGCAGTGTGGAGGACCACATTTGACAAAAGATTGTCTCAGTATTGAATTAACAATGGAACAAAGAGAGAATATTTCATACATAAACCAAAGGCCTGGAAATAATTATCAGAATAATTATCAACCGCCAAGACCGATTTACAATCAAAACCAAAATTATAACCGAAATATTCCACACAACAACCAACAAGGTCCTAGCAATCAACAAGTATCCAATAATACTTACAATCAGCAAAGACCTAATTTTCAAAACAAACCACCACAACAAACCGATGATAAAAAGCCGAATTAGGGTTCCGGGAAATCACATTTCTATCAAACCTGGTTCATACCAAAATCACATTTCTATCTTAACAAAATACCACTTTGATCATAATTAGGGTTCCGGGAATCGAAACGACATGAATCCGGAGTCTAAAATTAATGTCTTGATGAGAGGAACTCATATAGATACTTTATTTTAACTTTTATAACAGTCACAAAGTCAGAAACACACGAAAAAGCTGCTGTCCCAATTATATCAAACCGAAAACATATATTTACGAGTAATTCTATGCATACAAACACCATTACAATAACAATTAATCATCATACTATTAAAATAGACATCAAATACAGAAAAATAAAGAAAAATTAAAAGTTCTAGGGTTAGGGTTTATACCCTAATCAAGAAACAATTGGTATGATCGCGTAGAGAACGGAACGAGGAACGCGTTGGTGTTAATTGATTGATGATCCAAGTAATAAAATTGTTTGATGAAGATGATGTTGTGGGATGATGGTGCCGTCGCCAAAGGGAGAAGGAAGAGGGAGGAGAGCAAATTAAATTTAGGTTTTTAATTAAAAGTGGAAGTGATAAAATTAAAATGCCAAAAAAAGAAAATGGGGAGTATTACTCCCTCCCCCCTTGGAATTTCGGCTGAATAGGGGTGTGTGGAGTGGGCCCCACTAGCCCAAGTTGCTAAGTGATTAATTCCTGATGGCCCGAAAGCCCGAACGAGTCCCGAAACGCGAAAACGCACTTACGCGATTAAAAATCCGAAAAGATAATAAACGCGCGACGAAAAATAAATATAAATACCCTATATAATTATATGACCTTAAAATATCATATTTAAAATAATTAGGATTTAAATATCCCAAAAACGCGACCGTTGGTTTGAAAACCGAAAAGATTCGCCGGACAGAAATCCTCGACACGTAGAAACGAATAATTTAAAATATGAATACAAATATTCATATAACACATAATAATTAATATATTATTACAAAAATAATAATATAGGTCATAGAAATGACGTGGCACGAATAACAATTAACGGTCGTTAAATAGTTAACGGTAAAAGATAACGGAAAAAGTAGGGTCGTTACAGTACCTTCCCGTTACGGAAATTTCGTCCCGAAATTTAAGCAGGTGCAGGGGTTGACTCAGCATCTGGGAACAAATGCGGGTACTTCTGCCTCATCTGAACTTCACGCTCCCAAGTGAACTCGGGAACGCGTCTGGCGTTCCATGTAACTCGAACAATAGGAATTCTACTCTGCTTGAGAGTCTTAACCTCTCGGTCCATAATTTCAATAGGTACCTCAATAAAATGTAGTTGCTTATCAACATGAAGTTCATCAAAAAGAATAGTTTCATTGGCCTCGGCCAAACACTTCTTTAAATTCGATACATGAAAAACGTCACAAATAGCACTGAGTTCTTGTGGCAATTTCAAACGATAAGCCACTGGTCCAACTCTCTCAATAATCCCAAAAGGTCCAACAAATTGAGGATTCAACTTTCCCCTTTTACCAAAACGTACCACACCCTTCCAAGGTGAAACTTTCAACATAACAGGATCACTGACCTGAAATTCGATATCGTTCCTTCTCTTATCAGCATAACTCTTTTGCCTACTCCTGGTGGTTCTCAATCTTTCCTTAATCTGTGCAATATTCTCGGTAGTCTCGTGAATAATGTCTGGACCTGTGAGTTGAGCATCCCCAACCTCATTCCAACAGACAGGAGACCTACACTTTCTACCATACAGAGCTTTAAACGGTGCGGCTTTAATACTTGCATGATAGCTGTTGTTATAAGAAAGCTTTGCCAACGACAAGTATCTATCCCTACAATTACCAAAATCAATTACGCACGCCCTCAACATGCCTTCTAACGTTTGGATGGTCCTTTAATTCTGACCGTCCGACGGTGGATGATAAGCGGTGCTCATATCCAATTTAGTTCCCAAAGCATCTTGTAAAGACTGCCAAAACCTCGCCGTAAATCGACTGTCTTGATCCGAAATAATAGATACGGGAACACCATGCCTCAAAAAAATTTCCTTCAATTATAAACGGGTAAGCTTCTCCCTCGAATCAGTTTCCTTAATCGGTAAGAAATGAGCTGATTTTGTGAGTCGGTCACAATCACCCAAATAGCGTCGTAACCACCCACAACTCACAATAACTTCGTAATAAAATCCATTGTAATACCTTCCCACTTCCACTCGGGAATCTCAGGTTGCACCAAAAGTCCAGACGGTTTCTAATGTTCAGCCTTAACCTTAGCACAGGTCAAACAGTTAACCACATACGTAGCCATATCAGCTTTCAAATTAGGCCACCAATACAGCTCCTTAAGATCATGATACATCTTTCCTGAATCAGGATGAATAGAGTACCCATACTTATGAGCCTTATCTAAAACAAGTTTCGTAGATCACCAAACTTCGGAACCCAAAGGCATCCCGCAAAAATACCGAGTGCCATCGGTTCGTACCTCAAACTGTCTACTTAGGCCTTTGAACTTCCCGTTACGAAATTTTCCTCCTTCAAGGCTTTTTGTTGAGCTGCAAGAATATGCCTTGCGAGGTTTGTTCGTATGGTCATATTCAAGGCCCTAAACTTACGAGGTTCAACTCTCTCTTTTCGACTCAAAGCATCGGCTACAACATTGGCCTTTCCAGGATGATATAGAAGTTCAAAATCATAATCGTTCAACGTCTCAACCCATCTTCGCTGTCTCATATTTAGCTATTTTTGATCAAGAATATGTTGAAGACTCTTGTGATCAGTGTACACTGTACTTTTGACCCCATATAAATAATGTCTCCAAATCTTAAGCGCAAACACGACAGCTCCTAACACTAAATCATGGGTTGTATAATTCTGTTCATGGATCGTCAACTGACATGACACATAAGCGATGACTTTCTTTTGTTGCATCAAACGCAACCCAAGCCCTGACGCGATGCATCATAATAGACAACAAAATCGTCATTACCCTCAGGTAGTGACAATATCGGAACGGAAGTTAACTTCTCCTGCAGAGTTTGAAAAGCAGCATCTTGTTCATTCTTCCACTCATACTTTTTCCTTTTGTGCGTTAAAGCAGTCAGAGGTTTAGCTATTTGAGAGAAATCTTGAATGAACCTTTTATAATGACCTGCTAATCCTAGAAACTGGCGAATTTGAGTAGGAGTTTTCGGAATTTCCCACTTTTCAATTGCCTCAATCTTGGCGGGATCAACTAGTATTCCTTGTTTACTAACAATATATCCAAGGAATTGAACTTCTCTTAACCAGAAAGCACACTTAGAGAACTTAGCGTACAACTCTTCTTTTCTCAATAGATCGAGCACCAACTTCAAATATTCTTCGTGTTCTTCATCACTCTTAGAATAAATAAGGATGTCGTCAATAAAAACAATAACGAATATGTCCAGATAGGGTCTGCACACACGGTTCATGAGGTCCATAAACACAGCAGGTGCATTTGTCAATCCGAACGGCATAACAAGAAATTCAAAGTGACCGTAACGGGTGAGGAAAGCAGTTTTCGAAACATCAGTTTCTTTAGCCCGTAGTTGGTGATAACCGGAACAAGGATCAATCTTAGAATAAACGGGCAAACCTTGAAGTTGATCGAACAGATCATCAATTCTCGGAAGAGGGTAACGGTTCTCAACCGTAAGCTTGTTCAACTCGCGATAACCAATATATAAACGAAACGAACCATCTTTCTTCTTAACAAAAAGAACAAGAGCTCCCCAAGGGGACGAACTGAGATGAATAAAACCTTTGTCTAACAACTCACGGAGTTGACTCGACAATTCTTGAAGTTCAGAAGGCGCAAGTCGGTAAGGAGCACGTGCTACAGGAGCAGCACTGGGAACAAGATCGATTTGAAATTCTACCGCGCGTTGCGGCGGAAGACCAGGTAACTCTTCGGGAAATGCCTCGGGAAAATCACTAACAATGGGAACATACTTAATACTCTTCTCTTCTTTATCGGAATCAACAACATGGGCTAGAATAGCATGACAACCTTTGCGAGGATGTTTATGGCAATTCTCTCAAAGGGGATAACAAGGATCATAGATTCCAAAGTAAATTTTCATTACATTTCCAAAAGGAAGACGTACGGAAGGTGTGATCTTTAAACGAGGGTGAACTTCCTAGCACAAGGAGCGAAGAAATCTAGGATTCATCCATATTCTTAAATTGATGTGCGGATGAAAAGAACGCGAATCATGGGTTATAAAGAATGGTCGACTCCGGTTGAGATGAATCTCCAAAAATAATTTCGTGCACCTCAAAGTATTGAATCCTAGGATTGATGTTTATGAGGGTGTTGCGATTGACAGTGAATATTGAGAGTAGAAACTCCTCAAACGGTCTAGTGTAATATATATCCATGATACCCGCCATAACAACAGTTGGGGTAGAAACCCACTTAGCGCCTTTTCTACAATAGGGTGACCATCGAGTGTACCCCAGAAACTTGATTTATCGGTGTGCGTTTCGGCCATGTCCAACCATAAGAGGGAAAATTCTATGGGCGCAAAGACTTTCCAACAAATTTTATAAAACCGACATCCAAACTGGTGTAAGAATTTCTATCAATGAACTTAATGGTAAATTTCATCCTTAAACGGAGGATGAGAAGAACTGTGATCCAAGCACTCTGTAGAGTAATGCGAAAATTCTAATGTAATCAATCAAAGAAGTTTTGAAAAAGCTTTAAACGTCTGATGTAACCCCATAAATGGAACGAAGCTCTTAGTAAATTTAGAAGTATGTACAACGTGTACCATTTTACGTAAAACAATTTGAGTTAACTAGACAACTCGACATGAGTGATTTTAAAATAATTTTGAAGGTACAATTTAGTGTATACTAGCCAAAATAGGTAAGGGTAAATTTATCCATTCGAATTCATACGTACATAAATGATTTTATAAATAGTATACATGACAAAATATTTCATTACTTCTATTCGCCCATAAATCTCGTGAGAAGCGCCCAATTGCACAAATGTGTAAAAATTTTAATGAAAAGCAGGGTATCCGCATTACAGAGGTTACGAGTTGAAGTAAGATCGTTAAAGCTCGGGTGATGGACTTGAATCGTCTTGCGACATCTAATCAATAAATGCTACGAGGTCATGAAAACCAATGAGTTAAATATTGTTTTGACTTTTATCAGGACACAAGTCCTTGGGTCAAAACTAGTCACGTGCGAAGCTGTCACTAACAAGCGAGTTATGAATGATAAAACATGGGGTAAGTAGTTCGGTTAAGATGAGTCTCTCGTATATCAACAAATAAGATAATGAGTATCTTCCTTACTCATGTAACAACGTTAGAATTTCCGAATGAGTGGTGTACAAATTTTCTTTGACTCACTTTCTATTCCTCAAGTCACAATATTGGGACTTTTTATGAATTAACGTAATATAATCACGTTGACCTGACGCCATTATATTTCACTAACTCATAGTTCCATTCCAATATCACTACATAAGGTCAGGACACGTGGTCAACCTCGAATTTCAACACAATTTCCCTAAAACAATTTCTTAACAATGTGCTAAGGATAGCACAAGAGACAAAGACATCGAAAGTAATGAATAGGAGTAACGATGACATAAGAATGTCTTCGAAGTACCCAGAATCTCTAAAAGTCAAGAATGACGTTTTCCTTTTCAAAAACCAAAGCACATAGGCACAACGGCACAAAGGCAAGTAATATAACAAAAATGTTATATACCCAAACACAATAGCTGACATTGAAATGCCGAGCCTTTAGAAGTAAAGAATGACGTCCCTCAGTTTCACTATCCGAGGTGTTCTTATGAAAGATAAACTCGCGTGAGTCGGAGAATACGTTTAAATCAGATGGGAGTTCCTCCTGGATTCAGAACATAAAAGAGATGTATGTATGATAACAATATACATACCAATACGATACAAATAATCACATATAATAATATATAATAGGTCGGGCTGTAGTCTAGACTCACTAATGCACCCTATTGACTCGGGTAACGACATCAATGCAGCCTAATTCCCTACAACCAACGCTCTGATACCAACTGTGACGACTCCGTCAAAACACTTAACGGCTCCGTCACTTGGTCCCACAGCTTGATCGAAACTCTATATGAATTTTATAAAACAACCTTGCATTCTTTATTTAAAAATGATTTCCTATAAAGAAAATCTACTAAATTGTATAAGTTTAGAAAAACTATACATAAATACTTTAACCAAATGTTGACCAAACAAAGTCAACAACATCCACTTTTTAATGTAACAAAATAGAATGCAAGTTAATGTTTAACAAAAGCTGCCATCATAAATATGCAGACCCTCTAAGCACAGCGGAAGCAGTCAATCATAAACCTGAGAATAAAACATGCGGGTAACTGTCAACAAAAATGTTGAGTGAATTATAGGTTTAATATTGCAAACAATATTTAATTTAAACAATAAAAATTTATGTTTGAAAACATAAAACTCCTTTTAAACCACCAAATTATATGCTAGAAAACATATAATAAAACATTATTCCATTTTCCGTGAGCCACCTGGTAACCACTTAACCCTTTATTTACCCTTGCCAAACACAATAAATAATATACACCGAACAAGTGTATCTTCAACTAAATACGAAGTACTAAACATTCCAATAACAAATTGCTAGCGCGACTAGCTCGAAATGGGGTTGTCAAACCCGATAGATCTATCCATAGGATTCGCGTTCACCAGTAGAAACCAGTGATTACAGTTACCAGACTAGAGAATATTTTTGTTCAACTCACAATGAATAATTTAAACCAACTTCCACTTGTCCAAAATATAAAATAAATTGCATGTATTCTCATCCCAAAAGATTTAAATAGAAAAATGGGACTATAACTCACCTTAATAGCAAACGAAGTAACCACACAAATATGCGAACAACAAATGAAGTAAAGTGATCAGGAATGATCACAACGTCGACCTATAAATAAAGCAGGTCGATATAAATAACTAACTTAGGTCAAGTCTTAGTATGATAGCTATTGTACATGTTGCAAGTAGTCATAGAACAATACTCACTATGCATCAGTTTGATCGGAACAGCTTACGGACACACACTTTCTATTTTTAGAAAGTTTCTATTTTTAGCAGGTTTCTATTTTTGGAAAGTTTCTATTTTTGGAAAGTTTCTATTTTTGGAAAGTTTCTATTTTTGGAAAGTTTCCAAATTTAGAAAGTTGCTATTTTAGGAAAGTTTATAAGTTAGGAAAGTTTCCTTAATTAGAAAGTCAACAAAAGTCAACTGAAAGTCAAAGTCAACCGAAAGTCAACTCAAAAGTCAACCTTGGTCAAACATGGTCAATGTAAATTTTAAAAGTATAATTTATAGTAATAATATAAGATATAACATTTATTAAAGTTAAATATGTCTAATTATGTCATAACATAAGTTTAATTAAATTAAATGAATTATTAAAGTTAAGATAAGTTTAAATGATATAATTAATATAACATAAGTATTTAATTAATTAATTAAATATTAGTCATAATATAAGTATTATTAATTAATAATAAATTTCAAATCATATCATAAGTATTATTAATTAATAATGAATTATTAATCATATCATAAGTTTCTAATTATAATTATTAAATCATAAGTATTTAATAATTAAATTATAATTAAATAATAACTAAGCCTTATAATAATTAAATAATTAATTAATCCTTATCATAAGTCTTATTATAATAATCTCATAATATAAGTTTAATACTTATCATAAGTATTTTCCATTAATAATGAAGTATTATTAATCATATGTTTAATTAAAATGTTAATTAAATCATAAGTATTAATTAAATGATATAATAAATATATATCATAAGTTGTAAATAATAATAATTACTTTTTTTTTCATAAGTAATTAAATGATAATGAAATCCATTATTTATATCATAAGTTTAATAATAAATCCCAAGTTTTAAATCAAAAGTTCATCGGGTCGTATCCTGAGCCCCGGGTGTCGGTTTTCGGCGAGCCTTACATATATCTCCGCCTAAGCAAACCACCCAACACTTTGGTATACTCAAGAACACACCATGAACAGCCCACAAGTCGTGATATACAGCCAATACACTACTTGGAACTTCAATTCAATCAAAAACGTGTTTTAGACGTAACGGGTGATTCGTGGCTCGGATTGAGATGACCCGAACATGAAAGTTCGCCCCACCATCAGTCCTAACACACTAACACACCCTAAAGTCACCAAATATGGTCACAAAGTCGGACCAAACCTGGTTCATACCAAAATCACATTTCAATCTTAACAAAATACCACTTTGATCATAATTAGGGTTCCGGGAATCGAAACGACATGAATCCGGAGTCTAAAATTAATGTCTTGATGAGAGGAACTCATATAGATACTTTATTTTAACTTTTATAACAGTCACCAAGTCAGAAACACACGAAAAAGCTGCTGTCCCAATTATATCAAACCGAAAACATATATTTACGAGTAATTCTATGCATACAAACACCATTACAATAACAATTAATCATCATACTATTAAAATAGACATCAAATACAGAAAAATAAAGAAAAATTAAAAGTTCTAGGGTTAGGGTTTATACCCTAATCAAGAAACAATTGGTATGATCGCGTAGAGAACGGAACGAGGAACGCGTTGGTGTTAATTGATTGATGATCCAAGTAATAAAATTGTTTGATGAAGATGATGTTGTGGGATGATGGTACCGTCGCCAAAGGGAGAAGGAAGAGGGAGGAGAGCAAATTAAATTTAGGTTTTTAATTAAAAGTGGAAGTGATAAAATTAAAATGCCAAAAAAAGAAAATGGGGAGTATTACTCCCTCCCCCCTTGGAATTTCGGCTGAATAGGGGTGTGTGGAGTGGGCCCCACTAGCCCAAGTTGCTAAGTGATTAATTCCTGATGGCCCGAAAGCCCGAACGAGTCCCGAAACGCGAAAACGCACTTACGCGATTAAAAATCCGGAAAGATAATAAACGCGCGACGAAAAATAAATATAAATACCCTATATAATTATATGACCTTAAAATATCATATTTAAAATAATTAGGATTTAAATATCCCAAAAACGCGACCGTTGGTTTGAAAACCGAAAAGATTCGCCGGACAGTAATCCTCGACACGTAGAAACGTATAATTTAAAATATGAATACAAATATTCATATAACACATAATAATTAATATATTATTACAAAAATAATAATATAGGTCATAGAAATGACGTGGCACGAATAACAATTAACGGTCGTTAAATAGTTAACGGTAAAAGATAACGGAAAAAGTAGGGTCGTTACACTTTGGATCGAGAGGAATTTGAAAGTAGCCGGAAAAACCGTCAAGGAAACAGTAGTATTCATTTCCTGATAGACGTTCCAACATTTGATCGATGAAAGGTAATGGAAAATGATCTTTTCGGGTTGCATCATTTAGTTTACGATAATCTATGCAAACCCTCCAACCGGTGACTTCCCGAGTTGGAATAAGTTCATTATTCTCATTTTGAATTACGGTTGTCCCTCCTTTTTTGGGTACCACTTAAACATGACTAACCCATGGCGAATCAGAGATGGGATAGATCATACCAGAGTCCAAAAGTTTGATTACTTCTTTCTTGACGACTTCTTGAATCATAAGGTTGACCCTTCTTTGCCTCTGAACTGAAGGTTTGAAATCATCTTCCATGAAGATCTTGTGGGTGCAATAGTTGGGGCTGATCCCTTTGATGTCGGAGATCTTCCAAGCAATTTCCTTCTTATGCGATTTCAAGACTTGAATCAATTTTGCCTTCTCTTGTGGCGTGAGGTCTTTCGAGATGATTACAGGGAGTTGCGATTCTCTTTCTAAGAATGCATACTCCAAATTGTCGGGTAACTTCTTTAATTCCAATTATGGAGGTTCCTCGATAGATGGCTTCATCCTAACTATCTCCTTTCGGTCTAACGAGTCATACGTCTCCTGGAATTCTGATTCTTCAGTAGCGGTCACTGATGCTATCTGTTCTTCATTTCTGGAAATTGTCCTTCTTAATGCTTCCTCTTCAGAAACGTCTTCTTTAGTTTCGAAGGTAGGTTCGGAAAACTCCTCACAAACCTTCTTTGACTGAGGTTTCTGATATACTGGAATGAAGTCTATTTCTTCATTCGGTCTTCTCCTTAGTAGAGGTAAAGGAATGCCTTGTCATTGCGGTGCTATTTGAATAGTCTTGCCAAGAAAATTACTTTCTGAGAGGGGCGATATATGTTGACTAAGGTTTATGGTGGAATGGTTGTCGAGATTTCCTTCAGGAGGTGCAAAGAACAGATCCTTAGAAATTTGATCTTGACTACATGTAGCCATAGTTTCTTCCAGGTATTTGTTGACGAGTTCTTGAAAAGAATCAGAGAGATTCACATCTTCTTCTTTAGGATGGTTCATGAGGCGATCAACATTGAATGTGATATCTTCTCCTCCAACCCTTAATTTCAATGATTTCTCGTGCACATCAATTACGGCCTTGGCAGTATTCAGGAATGGTCTACCAAGAATGAGTGGGACCTTCGTGTCTTCCTCAATATCCCTAATAATGAAATCAACGGGAAATACGAACTTATCCACTCTAACTAGGACATCTTCAGCTATTCCTCGAGGAATCTTAACTGATCTGTCCGCGAGTTGGATAGTCATTCTGGTAGGCCTTAAGTCATTTAATCCTAGCTTTTTGAATAACGAATAGGGCATTAGGTTTACACTAGCTCCTAAGTCTGCTAACGCATTACTAATTTGGACATCTTGCAGATAGCAAGGTACCGTAAATCTTCTTGTATCTCCTAACTTAGGGGGAATTCCATGTTGTAACACTAACGAGCATTCTTCACTTAAGGTCAAGCTAACTATCTCTCTTAATCTCTCTTTGTTTGAAAGCAGTTCTTTGAAGAATTTAGCGCTGTTTGGCATTTCTACTAAAGCATCTACTAGTCGTACATTCAAATGGAAATTCTTAATAATATCCCAATACTTAGTGAATTGCGCTTCTTGTTTTTCCTTCCTAAGCCTACATGAGAAAGGTATGCGGGCGCGTGGGTCAATTGGCATAGGTTCCTTATCGGAAAAATCTTGTATGGGTATATTGATAGTTGTTTCCTTCCCTCCTCTAGTAATTACTAGGGCATCAAACTCACTACACTCTATATCAACTTTAGTGGTTAATCGTTTAAGCGTAAGCTGAAAATTAATGATTAATTCTTCAAAAGTCTTTATCAAAGTGTCGAACTTATTCTAACATTCTATGACTTGAAGGTTTATCGTGTATTTCTTTTTCATAAATTCAACTAAAATTTCCTTAGAGTGGAGAGTAGGTTTGTGCAACGGGAATATTATATTATGATCCGAGCTATTTTGCTGTTTGTATGCCCATCTAGGGTAAGGATACCTTAGATTGGTTCTAGTAGCATCAGAGTTTCTAGGAATTGGTAAATTTTGAAGAGTGAGGGTGAGATCTTGTAACCTGGTTTCCAACATTTTTACCGTATGAGTGAAGACGTCATCCTTCTCAGCAGCTTCATTGTTCCAATCTTCCTGTTGTGCAGCTATTGTGTCCAAGAGATTCCATGCTTCGTCTGCTGTTCGGGACATGAAATTCCCTTGCTAGGCCATGTATAGGAGAGACTTATCATCCTTGGTCAAACCATTGTAAAGCGTACAGATTATGTTTGCCTGACTTAACGAATGATTTGGACATCTTTTAAGCATCATCTTTATTCTATTCCATGCTAGACACAATGACTCGTTTTCTTTTTGAGAAAAGTTTGTGATGTCATTTCTTAAACAGGTTTGCAGGGAGGGTGGATAAAATTTGTTTAAAATTTAGTGGCTAAATCCTCCCATGAATGGATTGAATTCGGGTTAAGTTCGTCAAACCATGCTAAAGCGTGCGCAGAAAGTGAATATTGAAAAAGATGAAGTTTTAAAATATTTTTCTCGTTTTCTTCATTTTTAAAAGAGTCAACCAGACTGATAAATTTGTGTAAATGAATGTTTGGATCGTCAGTCGGTAATCCTTGAAATTTACAGATCATATTGACTAGTTTAATCATGTGTGAACTGATTTCAGGATTTTCTTCAGTTCCTAAGGTGATTGGTCCTCCTCTTTCCTCTAAGCATGACTTATGCATAGAAGCAAGGGTGTCTTGTTGTTCCATTTTTTAGATTTTCTATAGATTTTCTGTTTAAAAAGACTTAAAAAGTAACTCTTAGAAAATATTAATTTACTAAAAGGATCGATAATTTAATAAAAACAATTATTCTTGAAATTCGGTCGTTAACCAGATCGGATATCTTAACTGATAGGACTTCTTACAGATTGCTTGTATCGAGGTGGCCAGACCGACTACGGAGAGGCAGGATCCTTTTGGTTCCAATATAATTGGAGACTGTTCGAAAAATCCAACAACCAAGTCCGTGTATAATTGTCTTTCTTAGACACCACCAAACAACACTTTGTCTGTTTAAAATCTTTCTCGATCAAAATATTCGATCCCCGGCAGCGGTGCCAGAAAACTCGTTACTACTATGATATGGCCGAAACGAACGGTTTTATTCGTGCGGTGTTGTTAGGCCGCAGGACGTATGATTCAGTTGATCAAGGTAGCACACAGTGGTTTTGTTTATTTATATTATGCGGGGCCTAAATTTACTTTTACTTTCTAAGGTGTAGAAGGTGTAAGTTAACCTAGTGTCATTTTTTTGCTGATTAACGAATTGAAGATCAAGTGATAATTGTCTTTTAGTTAAATAATGGTGTATCTTATCGTATACACGCATAAAGTCATAATATTCGCATGAAGTTAGCATTAGAAACACTGAGAATAACAGTTTTGTGAAACTGTTCGTCTAGCGTTTTCCGCTGTGCAGGCTGCTTCCGTCGTGCGTAAGCCCTGAAGGCCGCCTAGCGCTTAAGCCCTGACCGGAGAACGCCCCATTCAGCGTAAATTTCGGATCACAAATAACAGAACGTATCATCATCTGACACGTTTCCCCGAACAATCCGGTGGATCTATCACTATAAATAGACCCCTTGGGTCGTCATTTTACACATTCAGACATTCTGACAACTTGTGAGTAGAGACTTCACATTTCTCTCTCACATAGTACTTTCTCTCACTAGAAGTCATCCGGCTAGTAGCTTAACGCTCAACGAACACAGATTAATTAAGCCACCCCACAAGTTTCTATACTTGTGAACCGGGTCTGCAGGGATTATTTCCCGAGAGTAAACATCAATCGGCAACACTCCCCTACTTTTAGCTAGATACTTCTAGTATTGTGTTGATACACTAAGCCTTACCTCATAAGGAAATAGGTATTAACAATGGTGCCATCCACTAATGTCAAGAACACGAGGAACGGAAAAAGAAACAAAAACAACTGAAGCTCCATCCACAAACGTACTTGAAGCAGTCAACAATCAATTAACTGAAGGCGTGGTGACTTATCCACTGATGCCTGAAGAAGATGCACCTGTTCAGCCACTAGAAGGAACAATCAAAGAAACAGTTGCTGAAACTGCAGAAAGACTTAAACGTTTGGCAACTAATTCAGAGAAAAGGCCAATAATCGAAGAAGCAACAACTAAAAGTGCAGAAAGGCTTCAAAATTTTATTACTAATCCAGAGAAGCGACCATTGATGCAACCACGACGATGTATACCATTTACATCTTTTCGACGGACGACGGATGGTAAAAACAAGCAAATCATGAAGAAGCAGTCTATGTCAAAGTACAAGTTATCAAATATACTGGACAAGTTGGGCAGTCTTATTGATGATTCTGAAGATGATAATGAATTCAGCTATATTGGCATTGATTCTAAAGAAGAGAATGATGAGAAGGAGGAGTTCATGTCTGAGAAGAAAGCAGCATTATTTTTAAATGTAATCCTTAAGCAGACATCTCCGGCAAAGTATAAGCAAAACTTAGCGCAGCCCGCCGTCCGCGCTGTGGCTGTAGATAATTTTTTTGTTCTAATCACTGGAGAATAAGCTACAAAGCCACCAGCTATGGCAAAGTCCACTCAATGCTTTATTGATCGAATTGCTAACTATCCGTTGCCCAGGAATATTGGCATACCAGCAATTGGAGTTTATGACGGTACTACAGATCCTGAAGATTTTCTTACTATGTTTGAAGGTACAATGAGGTTGCAACATTGGGATGACGAGACAGCTTGTCATATGTTTCCAATGGTGTTGCAGAAAATGGCAAGGGAATGGTTTGCTAGTTTACCGTCAAGGAGTATCACTAGTTACTTGGACCTTCGTGCAAAGTTTGTTATGCAGTATCAAAATCTTCGTAGCTGTACTTTGACACATCTTGATGCACATGAGATAACGATGCATCATAATGAGTCCTTGAGTAATTTCATGAAGAGATACACGCTTGAAGCACAAAAATACCTGACTGTCCAGAGTCACAACTGGTATCTGGTTTCATTTTCTATTTGGATCAGCGAAGGTTTAGTGCACTTGTTCATGCGTTAAGGTATGACCTGCCAAAAACTCTACAACAAGCATTGGAAGTTGCACAAAAGCATGTTCGAGCCGGTGAGCGAGGACCAAGCAAGTTTGATGGTAGCAGCAGTACCAAACCACACAATGGAGGACGGTACTTTGATCAAAACCAAAGGATAAATTACAATTCTAAAGGCGGATGGAGAGGAAACAATCATCCCAATGATTTTCACCACAACATGAGGCCCTTAGAGAGACATCCGTTGATAATGGCATTAACCAAAACTCCCAAGGAGATTCTTTTCACTGAACCTATCCGGACTGCTTTCAATCCTCCAGCACCTATGGAGGAAAGGGATGGTCCAAGGAGTGAGCTATGGTGTGACTTTCATGAGGCGTGGGGTCATGACACAGATAATTGCAAGTCTTTGATGAGGGAAATCATTGCAAAGATTAAGGCAGGGGAGTTAAATCACTTGCTGCCAGACAAACAATACAGAAGAAATGATCCCAGGAAGAAATTTACATGGTAGAAAAATGATGGTCGAAGAGGACGTCGGGATGAGAACAGAAGAAGGGAAGAGCATGGCGGAAGAGATAACAGAAACCAGTACGGAGATCGGACAATGGAGCGTGAACCAATTCCAGATGTGGTGATTAAAATGGTGTGGTTCAATGATAGTTACTATGAGGACGGTGAGCAGTCAGATAAGAATGTTGAAAGCTGGAGGCATGCTCCAATCATTTTCCAACCAATTCAAAATTGGGCTTTATCCATCCAGCCTGTGGTCATCTCAACAGAAATTGCAAACAAGTTCATCAGCCGTATCTACACGGATACAGGCAGTGAAGCAGATATCATCTATTGGCATTGTTTGAGAACTTTTCCAAGGCATGTACAGGATAGGGCTAGGCGGACAAGTTTGAAGGTTTCAGGATTGACAGGAACACCGGTGAACGCCATGGGGCGAATTCGTTTAGAGGTTGTTATGGGAACATACCCAGTGCTGAGAACTGAAACAATTGATTTCACTATTTTGGAAGGAACTTCTCGTTTTAATGTCCTTTTTAGAAGGACATCGTTGGCAAAATTTGGAGCAATAACATCCACTGCTCATGTAGAGATCAGATTTCTAACTTCTAATGGAGTGGCTACCATGATCAAATATTCAGGCCGGACAGTGCTAGGCGCTTGGCGTGTGAAGAGCAGTTTTTAGCATTTTGTGAAGAGCAAAGTTTATCATTTTACTGTACACCATTGTGGTTATTTTACAGTGCATATATTTACAATAGCATGCATTAAACGTTCATAATGTACTAATTAGGCCTGATCCACCTAAATTCATAATGAATTGTTTATGTACTGCACACTATCAGTCAATAAAATTTTATCTTTTTCTTATGCAAAGTGCTGCCTGTGACAAATGTAAAACATTGCATTTATATCCTGCCTACAGAAGGAGAGTATTTTTATGCTTCCGATGGTGGATGCTCTTGTGCCGGCCAATAAAAAGTACAAGGGATTGGCTAGAAAACGTTAAAGTTTTACTAGAACGCACCGAGGCAAAGTGAAAAACTAGATACTTGTCATGACAAACATTATAAAAACTTACTTCACAAAACGAATGAAGTTCTTAGAATATATGAAGGCCAAAATATTTCACAACTCTTCCTCATAAACTTTATGACGGAAGGCGTATGGCGGAAAGGTTATTAATTCATAACTACCCTTCAAAAATACTTCGTAACTATTCCTCATTAATTTTATGACGGAAAGCGTATAATGGACTTCAATGTCCTGCAAATTATTTAAAGGCATGATATTTGCAAAGTAAATTTTCAATATTTGATGTGTTCATAAGAAGTTAACAATGTAAGGCATCTTCATAAGAATTACATCAAACACTTTTCAATATGTCTTATTAAGTTATACAGTATACAATTGTACATAGAGAATTTATCATATGCATAGCACATTTAAGGGTTCGGATCCCTGTGATCGTGGTTCGGGTTTCCTGCCCGAACGTGTGTGTGTATACAAATGATGGCTAGGCTTCGGTCCGGACTGATGCAATCTTTCCGTTCAAAAAAAAAAAAAAGCATAAAGACAAACATTATCAGAAAAGTAGCATGTATTTATAGCATAAAAAGCAGATAAGTTTATTACAGACATCATTCAGAAATTGTTACAGAATTCATGCAAACTTCACACCAAGGACTTCCTTGGTGGATGATTCCTCCCTACTACACACATCATCAAAGACATCAATCTTGAGGTTTACTAGTTTGTCCTTTGTCTCATTGACTTTCTCTAAGGTTCTAGGGTGCATCAGATTAGCAATAGCAAGAGGAAGAGGCTGGTTTGGGGTAAGGCGTTTGGTTACCTTGTCGGTAACATCAGAAATAGAATGGGTGATAACAGCATCAACATAGTCATTATAAGGAATCCTAACAAGATTGGATCCAAGAACCTTAGCTATTAAACCCGGTATACCCTTCTTCAACTCAGCAAAGTTACCCTCATCGGCCTCCGCCCGGCGGAGAAGTTCAGCAGATTTTTCCTTCTCAGCATTTAATTTTAACTTCAAATCATTCAGCTGATTCTCCAGATCGCTAACCTTCAACCGCTCCTCCTCAACCTTCTTCCTTTCAGCTTCCACCACTCTCTCCGTCTCCTTTTGCAGAATAACAGCAGCATCTTGAGCACTTTTCAACTGAACTTCTTTAGCCTTTAACGCTTCTTGAGTGCTGGTTAAAGCACGTTCAGCATTAGTAGCTTTTTTACTAGCATTTGCACTTTCAGCCCTTTCAGTACAGGCTATTGCAAGAATAGACTCTTGATGTTGCTGCAATTGAAGAGCATTTCTTAGATGGTTCATGAACAACATAGCAGATGCAGCAGTTGACTGCCTAAGTTATTCAGAACGGAGAGCGGCAAAGTGGGGATTTAGCTCAGGGATAGCACAACCCTACAAAAAAGCATGTTATGATCAAAATTAACAATTTACATAAATAAATTGCAAGCACATACATACAAGTTGTTTTATCGTTGGTACCTGAAGAAGAGTCAAAAACTCATTACACTTAGTGGCAGGGTTATTAATAAACGCCTGCAACGCGCTCACATAAGCAGGAATTGGTGGTTCTGGAACATTTGATGATGTGACAGCAGGGATAGTGGTACTGGGGGGTGGAGAATGATAAGAGGAGTCGCCTTCCAGCCTCAGCTCCTGGAATTCAGTTTCATCAAATGGAGTAAAATTCCGGTCAGGAGTTTTTATAATTTCATCCTCTTGACTTTCGAGGATCTCCACCATCCTCTAATCACCACCTTCAGCAGCCTTTCCTTGGCTATCATCAGACTCTGTTAAACGTACTGGCATAAAAAATAAGTTAGCATTATAAACAGGTATAATAGTTATGAGCAAAGATATATTCAATATTAAGAAAAGGCAATGTTGGCGTACTTCTTCTGCGTTTTAGCTTAGGGCTTCCCTCAGTATCTTTTGCTCTCTTAGAGCCTATACTCTTCTTGTGTGTCTTTTTGATTGAAGGAGGGATGGGAAGCGTTTCATCAGTAATATCAACTGAGCCAGTTGTTTCTTGCTCAGTGGTGGTGTCTTCCGCTGTCCGCTTAGTATCGGTTCGTTCAGACTCAGAATCACTGTCTGAGCTACTACCGCTACTTTCTCCCTCTTTTTCAGCATTGGCAGCAGCAGCAGCAGCCTTAGCCTCAGCTTCAACTCTTTTTGCCTCTAGCTCGGCAGGAGTTTTGTCACGAGCAGGAAGGACAGGATGGCAGAACGGACAAGCATCTCGGTTTGTTCTGCAAAAATTAAACAAAGGCAAATATAGCAATATAAGCAATAATGGCATAAATTAGACAGACATGTATATGTATTAGGATGATCATAACACATCCTACCCTGGTTCTTCTGGCGGAGTACTGGCACAGAAGTACTTGGCCATTCTTGGCTCACTTTACACAGAACAAGAATTCCCTCATACTTCTCGTATGATCTGGGCGGAAGGCGAAGCTCTTTAAGATGGTTCACTATTCGATTTTCTGCAGCAGATATTGAAACAACCTTTCCTACGCCGGCATCTATAGACTTACATTTTCGGACAACGGAATACTTTTCCGGAATAACTATCTCATCAACAAAGAAAAATGGGCTTTTCCAGGCTTTTAAGTTGGACACTTTATTAATACCAATGTAGTGTGTTTTTGGTTTATTGTCAATGGTAAGCCAGCACTGACTAATTGTTCGAATTCTAAAAAGAGAAATAAAAACCTTAAGGCGTGGCTTTATATTGCTGGCATTGCAATACATTTCAAAAAGGATAATTTTTTGAAGGCCATGGGGATGGATTTGGCTCAGAGAGGCTCTATAGTATCTAAGGATGCGGAGAAGAAATTTAGTAAGAGGAACACGGAGATTGCTGTGGGTGATTTGTAAAGCATACAAAGCAATTTTTTCGGCAGGAGGCTTGTTAGTCGTTTGCCTATTAGTAGGAAGATTAGGGTTGTATTGGTTTAAATGATGAAAGGAAATCTTCGAACCGTCAAAATGACTTTCAGATAATGATGACGCTATCGTGCTAACCTCAGGAAGATCAGTGGTTTTCGAGGTGGAAAGCTCTACAACTTCTTGGCCAGTACTCAATACAGAAGCCATGGTAGTAATATGAATAGAAAAGGGGAGTAAGAAATAACAGTGAGGTGAAGGGTAACTAACCTTGAAAGATGAAAAACCTTAAAAAGTTGAAAGTAAAGCTTGAAGAAAGCGATGAAGATTTGGGCAGAAATGTGCTTTTTGGATCTTGAGCGAAGGTAAAAAAGTGAAGGTAAAAGGTTATGGCAATTTATATAGGAATTCATCAATGCATTTTTTATGGACACGATCGTGACACGTGTATGGGCAAGTTTAAAAGTGGAGTATGAAAAAATGCTTTTTCCAGCTGGAGGCACGTGGAGTATTTCAACCATTTAAAAGCAATCATCACAAAGTCAGTAAAATTCGTCTGTAATTAATGCCTGTAATGTTTTCCCCGATGCAAATGGGAAATGTGAAGACTTGTTTGTGATGCGTTAGCAAAAGTTTAACAACTTAACCATTTTTCAAATGCTTAAGTCATTAAACTGGGGGGACTTAATGGTGTATCCTATCGTATACACGCATAAAGGCATAATATTCGCATGAAATTAGCATTAGAAACACTGGGAATAACAGTTTTGTGAAACTGTCCGTCTAGCGTTTTTCGCTGTGCAGGCTGCTTCCGTCGTGCGTAAGCCTTGAAGGCCGCCTAGCGCTTAAGCCCGGATCGGAGAACGCCCCATTCAGCATAAATTTTGGATCACGAATAGCAGAATGTATCATCATCTGACATGTGTCCCCGAACAATCCGGTGAATCTATCACTATAAATAGAACCCTTGGGTCGTCATTTTACACATTCAAACATTCTAACAACTTGTGAGCAGAGACTTCACCTTTCTCTCTCACATAGTACTTTCTCTCACTAGAAGTCATCCGGCTAGTAGCTTAACGCTCAACGGACATAGATTGATTAAGCCACCCCACAAGGTCTCTATACTTGTGAACCGGGTCTGCAAGGATTATTTCCCGAGAGTAAACATTAATCGGCAATATTCCCCCACTTTTAGCTAGATACTTCTAGTATTGTGTTGATACACTAAGCCTTACCTCATAAGGAAATAGGTATTAACATTAAATTACCTGGATAACAGATAGTAGTTGATTTTTGCTAAAGTTCCTAAGTGCAGAAAAGTAAATAAAGTGAAAGGATATCCGGAGTATGCAGATAAGGGAAATGTTGACCAAGATATCAGAATTGGGTTAGGGAAAGGTAATTATACTTATGTTAAGACTATGCTTGGAATGATGTAGATCTGTTGGATGAGCCAATTACACAGACCTACTTCTCTGTGAACTCTCGGAGTTCTCTTTGAGCAGTGAGAAGTATGTCACTTGGTCGTATAATTGAAAGGTAACAATACCTCGGAGGTTATCCTCAGTAAAGCACTAGGTTTATTAGTGAGTTAAGCTCTAATCCTATCCCTCGTTATCAGTTTAGGTAACTGAATAACAACGTGCCGTGTTGATTGAACACTGATCACAAACGGAAGGAATCCGTCGGTTTAAGTTGGCAAAACCTTAAATGAAAACTAACAACCATTCCATCATACTAATGAGATCATATCAATTCAAACATTATACAGCATCACAGTTAACATACTGATAGTAAAGCAGATAGAAACCTAATGAATACCTAAACAATTGATATGACTGAGACCTAAGGCAACAATTAGACAAGAACATGCAATAGGCTTGGGTCACACAGTGAAGTCACTAACTAGATCTTAACAGCTCCTAAGAGGTCTCCTCGAAATAGTCAATAGGCATACTTGGTCATTCATGTCTCAATTCCTAAGTTCCGTGTCCTAAAAGCGCATTAAATGCCTCTCGGGAACTCCGGCCATACCGAGTTCAGAGAATCTTCAGATACAGTATAACCAGGGGTCTTAATCCTATGAAGTAGCTAATTTCATATAGGTGGACAAGTCCTGATCACAACCTAGGTTGGTCAATCCTTAAGATGCTAGCATACAAATCTATCAGACTTCCTAGTTCAGTATTTTAACAGTAATCGTACTAAATTAACATAATTACGCTAACCCAAACTTCTATCATGACAACATACAGATTAATTAAGCTATCATGGTAATATCGAAACGCATTATTAAACATAAAAAGTGAGAACACATGTTTAATACAAAAGACAAGCGTTTCGGATAAAAACCTGAAAAGGCCGAAGAAATCTGCCCGAGATCTCAGGGACTCGTCGGGATATCCTCCGGAAAATAAAAGCTAAGCTAACTACTACTAAAGACTAACTAAAAGCTTGAAAATATGAAATGAATTACAAATTGAGTGTGTATTGAAATGGATGGAGAAAGCCCTTTAAATAGACTTGAAAATTTCCTCCAAACGGCTGGCAGGCCGTTTGGCAAGCCGTTTACAGAGGTATCGAGGCCATTTTCTCTGACCATTTGGCAGGCCGTTTTCCATACTGGCAAGCCATTTGGCAAGCCGTATGGCAGGCCGTTTGCTGGCCTGGTCAGCCTGATTTCACTTAACCGTAACTTGATTTCTTGTCTTTCACCGTTTTCGCTCTAGAATCTTTGTTTTAGCTCCGTTTTACTTGATTCTTTTTGCATCGCCTTCGTAATTACTTAATCTACAAAATCAACCGAAAAAGCGATAATTTTGCTGACAAAGTTGAAATCTTTATTGTTCTAGGGCTTAATATTGGGGATAAAAATGTGACTTTTTGGCCGATATCAGGTCCATATGCTTATATGTTGAATAGTAAAAACTATTTGTTGCAAAATAACTTAATCATGTATGCGGCACTTAGAAGTATATATTTTTAAGTCTGCAAAGTTGCAGACACAATACTACATTAATTTATTTTATGTCTTTAGAAAAACAAACAGTCTGTAGTAAAAACATCTACGAACGTGCAGACATAAGACATAATAAGATCTGCAGCTAAAAAAATAAACGACACCTTAATGTTATTGGACTAATTAATCATTTACATGGCGTGCTATCTCAATTTTAATATCCATGTCATCTTTAAAAGGATAATAAAAAATGACTCATAATAAATGAACCTATTAGGCCGGTAACTGGTAATATTTTATTTACATTGATACACAATTGGAAAGTTTATTACCTAGAATGATATAGAAACAAAATTAAAAGTATAGAACCAATTTATAGTTTTAACCCTATACTTCTTTTCTTTGTGCTCAACTACCAATTTTATCTATTATCAGGCCGTCGACTATACAGTTGAACCAAACATAAAGCCAAATCACCGGGTCTAAGGTTAAACCAAGATCCCGGGACCGTGTCAAGAACTGACATCTCGTGCAGGCTAATCAAGAAAAGCTCGTTTGGCCATTTTCTGAATTGAAAGTAACTTGCGAGTCAATAGAATAAAACATAAGCATAACCAACATACTGGTGTTCATTAGAAATTGAAGGCAACTCGATATGCACAATATATTTACATGTAATAAACAAGTAGAAGGAAGCTCAAGATCGTAGTCTTAAATATCGTTATGTCGTGGCCAGTGCGTTAGAAGATAATTATCCAAACATACTTCAGCAGCAGAGAGATCTCCACCAATGATGTGTTTCCATGACTTGTAATAAGCCAAAGGATCTTGATTTTCATGTCCATCTTCGTAGACAAGCCCAACGCCATACTCCTTTACATTTGCATAATCTGGTCTATCACGATCGTAGAAAATAAAATTTTCATAATTATGAATCTTTGAGCTAACGTGAATGCTAACATCATCACCATCTTTAAATTCGTTGTTCCCAAACATCCAATGGCTTATCCATACTACATATTCATCACCGTTTTAAAAATTATCATCTTCCGGGATAATAAATGTACTCGGTTGGTAAGTCCATGAGGTATTCTTCTTTAAATTTCGTATTTGGATCCTTGACGGCCCAATTTGCTTGGGGCTTGAAATCATACTCACAATGCAAAGATTTAGCCCGCAAATCCTACGATTGTTAGGAGTTGATTTCAAGGTAAACGCTGAACAGTTACTTCTATAGGTGAACCACTTTGGAACCTCTTGCCCTTCAAGATACGTGCTGAATATTCCATGCTCATAAAGCATCAGTCACATTCAAGTTTAATTAGCTTTTTTCACATATATGCATATATGCTTGCATTATAAAGCTTTTGCACCCATTATTTTGTTCAGTTTCGTTTAATCCACGTTTTGTATTTAGGTTCCTAGTTATCATATTGTACCGATCAACAATGTGTTTACCTGTCTTGGAATTGTCTTTCCATTGGGACGATAACACCCATCAGGATCAGCCATTGACACTTTGTAATATCTCACGCATTGCATATTATCCCACCCCAAACTTTTTAAAATCTCTTCATCAACTTCGGATAAAAATTGCAATGTGAACCTGTCTTGAATCTCAGTCACGGTAGAAGCTTCAAAATAACCGATTTCTGGTGGTGCTGACTTTTCAGGATGAAATGTTACTTCCTTCAATGAGTAACAGTCATCTATGTTCAACCACTTTAAAGTGTTTGGAGCACACAAGATAGTTTTAAGGCTATGGCACTGGTTTAAACTGAGTCCCTCCAGCCTACTATGGCTTCTCACACATTCAGGTAGGGAAACAATTGGATTCTCACCTAAATATAATATTTTCAACATTGAGATGCTACTAAAATCCTTAGGAAATGAATCATTAGACAAATTATTATTTTTAAGGGACAGTTTTACTAATGAGTTTGGCAAAGAAATTGCAGAGATCTTCAAACTTATAGGTATAGCCATCACAATGGCAGAGGAAGAAACATGGGACTCTATGTCAGTGGCGATTCCAGGATGAAAACCTTTATTTGAAGTGTATTTTAGTGGTCATTTACCTTAAAAAAATTATAAATTTTGAAAATATATGGGGTCCTGTACTAAAATTTAGTGGTGTCCTATACAATTTAAAACATACATTGTATAAAAAATTTTTACACTAGTGGGGTCATAGGACCCCACCCCTCATGCCTTAGAATCGCCCCTGCTCTATGTTGTTAAAAGTGTCTGGCGTAATAACTTTTAGCGATTTCATACCTGTCATATCATCTGGAAATTTACCAAGATTTTAACAACCATTTATTAATAGTTGTGTAAGGTTCCTTAACATTCCTAAGGTTTGTGGAAGCTCTTTAAGCTGGATGCATCCGCTCAAATCAAGTACTTCAAGTTCATGACAATAGTCCCCAATTGACTCACAAAGCTCGTTTAGACGGTTACATCTTGCAAGTATCAACCTTTCAAGGGCTGGAAAGCATGAGAAGTGACCCACACTAACAAGCTCATTACAACTAGTGAGATTAAGAAACTTCAATGACCTGAGATGCTGTCATATCAAATAAAAAAATAGAAGACGAAACAAAACCAAATTAGCGTGTTGATTAGTGTCAGCGAGATAACCAACAATTGCAAAAGAAGAAGGTCGATATCTATTAAACCATCCAAATATATCCTAGTTGTGGGGGTCATGATATTCTCACAAGAGGTGTCAGGTTCAAATTTTACTAACAACATATTTTTGGGTGGTCAATGAAAGAGTCAGAAACAGTGATGTCAAAATATTAGGTAAAAAGGTAGATAAAGTTCTTTTATACCTCTAATTTTTACATGTAAAACAAAAAATGGGTAAAAAATTGAAGGGTAAACTTTAAAGTGAATGAAACGTATAGTGATAATGACATTTATTAAACTATGTGATTTTTTATTTGATGACTATTAATTTGTGTAATTGTGACGACCCGGAAATTTCCGACCAAATTTAAACTTTAATCTTTATATTATTCCGACAAGATAAGCAAAGTTTGTTAAGTTAAATCTCAAGAATTTTAAACTGTGTTCATACATTCATTATAACCTCGACCAAATTCCGACGATTCACGAACCGTTATATATAAATAGATATATATATGTATATATATATATTATAACTTGAGAATATTAATAAAGTATTAAACGTATAATACTTTACACGAACGTATTTGTTTCAATATGATTTTCGACGAAATTAAAAAAAAATATTAAATGGTTGAATTATCAGAAACATTGAATTATGATTACAAATCTCTGTTGAGAGGTCCACTATGATTTGAGAAAATCTATTCCTCTTAACGATATTCAGAATAATTTGTAAAGCTATTTATA
The DNA here is from genome assembly GCF_046630445.1 of Rutidosis leptorrhynchoides. Classification (NCBI taxonomy): domain Eukaryota; kingdom Viridiplantae; phylum Streptophyta; class Magnoliopsida; order Asterales; family Asteraceae; genus Rutidosis; species Rutidosis leptorrhynchoides. Next base: position 161,527,245 of record NC_092343.1, on the reverse strand, counting down.
AATAAAAACAAAAAGTGTCATTTACGAAAGTTAGACAAAAGTTAGTGGAGAATTGGTTTCCATAATATTCTATTAATCTATTTTCAAACGTACAAAGACGTTTTCAGTTTAAAAAGAACTTTATTATTAAAACGTATATAACTTTTATAAATATCTAGAATCACTTTTGACAACTCATTACTTAACCAGTATAATAAATATAACGATATTTATATTTTATTTCATTAAATATATATAACGATTTAAATTAATATTATATATATTTATACGCGTATTATACATACATAGTTTTTATACTTTTACTATACTTTAACTTTACCTTTACTTTACTTTTACTTTACTTTAACTTTAATAATTCATACTTTAATAATTCACTTTAATAATTCATACTTTAATAATTCACTTTAATAATTCATACTTTAATAATTCACTTTAATAATTCATAATTTAATAATTCACTTTAATAATTCATACTTTAATAATTCACTTTAATAATTCATACTTTAATAATTCACTTTAATAATTCAAAAATCTATTATAAATAGAATTAAGTAGGTTTCATTATTTCATAGAAACTTGAAAATATATTTCTCTAAACTCTCTCACTCGATTTATATATATAAATATATATATATGCTCTGTATTATTTCAAGATATTATTAGTATACATAAAATATTACGACGGAGTGCTGTCCGAGTGATTTCAAAATAGTTTTTTGAATGAGTCGAAGCTAAGGAAATTATGGCTTATAGCTATGGAGGTGATGGGTATGGTTCATGGGTATGCTCGTGAGGTCAATCTAGTGTTTATCATCTCCGTTGCGTCTACGTACTTTCCTGCAATATTGAATCTCAATATTGATACGTTCGTGAATCCGAGGCCAACCTTGCACTTATTAAATGACGTTATATGTATTTTTACTACGAAATACAGTATTGTGAGTTTCATTTGCTCCCTTTTATATATATTTTTGGGACTGAGAATACATGCGCTATTTTTATAAATGCTTTACGAAATAGGCACAAGTACTAAAACTAATTCTACGTGGGTTTAAACCAGAAATATACCCTTAGTTTGGTAACATTAAACTACTTGTCTATGTACGGTAGGCGCGAATCCTAAAGATAGATCTATTGGGCCTGACAAACCCCATCCTGACTATGGGATGCTTTAGTACTTCGAGGTTATTTTAAACACACCTGATTTGGTGTACTTTAGAGGGTAAAATATGAACGTTAAGGCTTGTTACCGGGTGCCTACAACTTATAGAATACTTTTATATACTTGCGAGTGTACATATATTTATAAACGAAAATCTTGTGGTCTATTAATATATTGAAATGATTGTTATGATAAACCTATGAACTCACCAACCTTTTGGTTGACACTTTAAAGCATGTTTATTCTCAGGTATTAAAGAAATCTTCCGCTGTGCATTAGCTCATTTTAAGGATATTACTTGGAGTCATTCATGGCATATTTTGAAAGACGTTGCATTCGAGTCATTGAGTTCATCAAGATTATTATTAAGCCAATTATAGTTGGATGTATTATGAAATGGTGTGAATGCCGTCAACTTTTGTTGTAAAGAAAGTTTGTCTTTTAAAAACGAATGCAATGTTTGTAAAATGTATCATATAGAGGTCAAATACCTCGCGATGTAATCAACTATTGTGAATCGTTTATAATGTATATGAACGGGTCCTTTCAGTTGGTATCAGAGCGGTGATCTTAGCGAACTAGGTCTGCATTAGTGTGTCTAACTGATAGTCGTTAGGATGCATTAGTGAGTCTGGACTTCGACCGTGTCTGCATGTCAAAAGTTTTGCTCATCATTTTTGTCGGAAATTACCTGCTTATCATTCTTAGTCTAGACACATCTTATTGCATTGATTGCATGAATAGTGTATAGACAAAATTCATATCTTAGCTTATCTGCTAATTCATATCTTAGCGTATCTGTTACTGTAAACTTTACCTGACATATTCCGTAAATTCCTCCGTAATCAACGAAACATTTTGCTCTATATAATTAGAATACCACCCGATAGCCGGAAAATCATTTCATATCGAAAAATTCTTTATTCAATCGTACGAAATGGAATTCGTCATTAGTTCAAGTCCCTCGGATTCCGAAATGGAATCCCACTCAAGTTCCGAAAGCAGTGTGACCGGAATGGATCAACCAATTAGTCATCATCTATTCTGGATGAATTAGGGATGGGTTCGTAGCCTCCTTAATCATTGGAGACAAGAAGAAGGTGATCCCTTCCATCCACCACATTGCCCTCTTGGCGAAGAACCTGAAGCACTTACCGATGAACCTATCTGAAACACCATTTTCTCTCTTATTTCTAGAGTATCTCGTCACGATTACATACTACACCAAATTCTAGATTTTATTTATCCGCTCGTCCGAACCGACAATCACCCCGGTGTAATAGAAGAAGTCAACGAGCTTCGCGCTCGGGTAGTGGCTTTGGAGAATATGGTGCAAAGGTTACAAACACCAGCAGCAGCACCAGCAGCATAAACAGTACCACCATCAGCAACACCAACAGTACCATCACCACCACCACCAACAACATCCACATCCCACACCGCAATATCACAATATGTATCTCAAACATCAACGTCATACGCCCTGTAAATATCCAGGAATATCAACAACAACAAACGATGAAGTATTAATTCATAAACTTCATTGAAGAGATATCTCTGCGGCAGTTATGTAATCTCCAAAATCTTAGAGATTATTTAATTCTGACCGTAAATCGGATGAGTGAACGGAGATGGTAGAGTAGAAACTTTGATCAAAAATGGTGTACGATTTACAAGCTAGAATTGTTTTACCAACAGCATCAACAGGACCGTAGCATCATCAACACAGTCAGTGCCGTCAGTATCGTCAGAATCAACAGCACCTGTAACATCACAAACTCTGTCAGTTCAAGAATCATTGTGGACATCATTACGAATCAACAACAAATATATTGTATCAACGAGTTATGAAGTATTAACTCATTTCCAATCGAAAGATTTATATGTATATTTTATATGTATAAATTTTTAAACCATAATAAATCTTCCCGTACTAAGCTATTATGTGTGAATCTTAACTACTCAGTTAATTCATATTACAAATATGAAATGATGTACGTCCTTCGTCCGCAACTTAACCATCGTTAATTACAATCTCTGCCTTAATTCAATAAAAAATCCAATTCATAATAAATCAAGTGTATTATTCGAATATATGTTTGATTTTACACTTTCATCATCGATGTACTCGAAACTTTTCAAATAACATCATTCGTACCTTGCGAAGTTCACAAGAATTTCACGAAAACCAACAAATAACAAAGTAATGATTCATAATTTCAATATTATTGAAGAAATACTTATGCAATTTATAAAGTTTTAGGGATTACTCAATTCTAGTTCCAACCATAAAACAAATGAGTTTAATTTAATATTAACTCATTAAATCTATGTTACATCTAAAGAAAATATACACATATATTTTCATAAAGACTGTAATAAACTTCTTTTGTACAAAATATTAATTGTGAAATTTTTTTTTAACGGGTAGGTAAGCGGACCGTAGGAGCATGGGGGGGCGGTATCTGCTTTTGACAGATAGAAAGCATCTCTCTTTTGTCCCTCCTGACCGAACCCGCCAGAAAACAAAAATAGAAATAGATCAAGTTTTTATTGCCGGGAGAGTTGCGTCGGAGACATCTTTATCTGAGGAGGAGGCTTCGTCGTCCGGCTCCTCATAAATGATGTTAGGATGGGCCGGCCCATCCTCGGAATCCTAAAAAAAAGAGAGGGAACAGAATCACTTTAGAGATATATAAATTCACAATTAATATATTACATTTTTCGAAACTGATTCAGCAATCATCAACTATACTCCCTACTTTCACAACAATATCCATTCTTTCATATAAATCAAAACAATCATACTCATTCAAATTCAATTACATATTTTGATTTTGAAATCGCATAATTCAATTCGAAATATAACCAGTATCATCACTCTTAGATTCCTATATCTTTCAAAGCTATACTTTGACTTCAAAACTGTGTTAGAACATCATGTGTATTAACGATTACAATATGTGCTCAAACCCTTCGAAATTCCTGAAGACACTTCAACTAAGGAACAATCGAGATGATGATCCAACCACATGTTACCCACAGTTATACACCTGAAAAACTCTCAAAACCCAAGTCATAGTTCGACACGTATCCGTGTTAGACCCTTTGGCATTTACTAGCTAAAATAACTTTTCAATTCCGTTTCAAAATAGACAGTTTTGTCACAGCTCCAGCAATTCATCTTCGACTTCTCAATCAAAACAGTCTTATTATAACCTCGATAGATACGTTGCCCTTTCGCCAACGTTACCGGGGAATCGTTTATATTCACCACATTAGCAATAAACTTACCAACAACTTCATTGATCTTTGACTTTCCAAAAAAAAAAATCATTATAATTATCGAAACCCTATCATATACTCATTCGTACCTTATAACAAGAATTGCCATACCAATTATTGAGAATCAGCAATCAGTATTTTGAAACCTCGCAGCATGTCTACATCAACAATTACATATACACACAACGTCTACCTCCAAGACTTACATTCTTTGAATGAGAAATTTCTAAAAAAACACCCTAAACTGCGAACCAGTTCTCGAAATTTTGAAAAATGCTGATGAAGCAGCAAATACTGTAAACGACCTTAACAGTAAAAAGTTGGATGATAAAGGATAGTATATTGGCAAAGCTCAGAAAAAGAGAAGCTTTGGAACTGGAAAACGGATTGAGAAAGTATGAAGGAGGCTGTGGACAAATCACAAAGGCTGAACCTGCCTTCAAAGAATCCAAATGATTCAGTACTTGTTGAAGTCATTAACGAATACCTTGCTCCTGACTCTAAACTCCTGCGGACAATATCCTTCATCATCCTCTGATATTAGACATTCTAAGATATCATCGTATCTTTCAATATAAATATCATCCATACTTCTGAAGATATTTTTATAATTATTCTTATCTGAAATCATTTACCTCTTCGCGCTATCTGTATTATATCATAAAAGAAACTATTTTAGTTTCTAAATTCTGAAACATTCGAGTTTCAAATAGGAATATTCTTGAAGAAGTGTTGGGAGCTGAAGCATGAGTTAGTATAATATAATGACACTTGATCAACGTGATTATATTACAGTAATTCATGCTGAGTTTCTAAATGGAACATGATGATTCACAGATCATAACGTCATCATGTGCTATGTTACACGACTCTTGTATTCTCTTTGATCTCTAAATATCAAGAAAATATTTCTTGATGATTCGGCTTTTTTCGAGGTATTCTGGTAATTTGACAAGTCAAAATCGTGCCATTACAATTTCCTTCCTAGAACATTAACAATGTTCATTTCGAAATTTATATCTGCGAATTCTGGACCATTACAAGCGGTGCTTAATCGCAAGAAGAAGAAACGAAAGGACAAAGCTCCGAACTAGAAATGGGAGTATAAATCATAGCAAATAGAAGAGAGCATTAACTGTGGATGACAATGATTATTTCATTCATTTACGATAACTTCACTCATACGCTTCGAGTAATCGAATTATTTTATCCATTCTTCTTGAACATGATAAAACTCTATAATCGTTATAATAACATTCTCATTGTTAGTATTGACGACCTCTATCAAATTTCGGGGACGAAATTTCTTTAACGGGTAGGTACTGTGACGACCCGGAAATTTCCGACCAAATTTAAACTTTAATCTTTATATTATTCCTACAAGATAAGCAAAGTTTATTAAGTTAAATCTTAAGAATTTTAAACTGTATTCATACATTCATTATAATCTCGACCAATTTCCGACGATTCACGAACCGTTATATATAAATAGATATGTATATGTATATATATATTATAACTTGAGAATATTAATAAAGTATTAAACGTATAATACTTTACACGAACGTATTTGTTTCAATATGATTTTTGACGAAATTAAAAAAAATATTAAATGGTTGAATTATCAGAAACATTGAATTATGATTACAAATCTCTGTTGAGAGGTCCACTATGATTTGAGAAAATCTATTCCTCTTAACGATATTCAGAATAATTTGTAAAGCTATTTATAAATAAAAACAAAAAGTGTCATTTACGAAAGTTAGACAAAAGTTAGTGGAGAATTGGTTTCCATAATATTCTATTAATCTATTTTCAAACGTACAAAGACGTTTTCAGTTTAAAAAGAACTTTATTATTAAAACGTATATAACTTTTATAATTATCTAGAATCACTTTTGACAACTCATTACTTAACCAGTATAATAAATATAACGATATTTATATTTTATTTCATTAAATATATATAACGATTTAAATTAATATTATATATATATTTATACGCGTATTATACATACATAGTTTTTATACTTTTACTATACTTTAACTTTACCTTTACTTTACTTTTACTTTACTTTAACTTTAATAATTCACTTTAATAATTCATACTTTAATAATTCACTTTAATAATTCATACTTTAATAATTCACTTTAATAATTCATACTTTAATAATTCATACTTTAATAATTCACTTTAATAATTCATAATTTAATAATTCACTTTAATAATTCATACTTTAATAATTCACTTTAATAATTCATACTTTAATAATTCACTTTAATAATTCAAAAATCTATTATAAATAGAATTAAGTAGGTTTCATTATTTCATAAAAACTTGAAAATATATTTCTCTAAACTCTCTCACTCGATTTATATATATAAATATATATATTTGCTCTGTATTATTTCAAGATATTATTAGTATACATAAAATATTACGACGGAGTGCTGTCCGAGTGATTTCAAAATAGTTTTTTTGAATGAGTCGAAGCTAAGGAAATTATGGGTTATAGCTATGGAGGTGATGGGTATGGTTCATGGGTATGCTCGTGAGGTCAATCTAGTGTTTATCATCTCCGTTGCGTCTACGTACTTTCCTGCAATATTGAATCTCAATATTGATACGTTCGTGAATCCGAGGCCAACCTTGCACTTATTAAATGACGTTATATGTATTTTTACTACGAAATACAGTATTGTGAGTTTCATTTGCTCCCTTTTATATATATTTTTGGCACTGAGAATACATGCGCTGTTTTTATAAATGCTTTACGAAATAGGCACAAGTACTAAAACTAATTCTACGTGGGTTTAAACCAGAAATATACCCTTAGCTTGGTAACATTAAACTACTTGTCTATGTACGATAGATCTATTGGGCCTGACAAACCCCATCCTGACTATGGGATGCTTTAGTACTTCGAGGTTATTTTAAACACACCTGATCTGGTGTACTTTAGAGGGTAAAACATGAATGTTAAGGCTTGTTACCGGGTGCCTACAACTTATAGAATACTTTTATACACTTGCGAGTGTACATATATTTATAAACGGAAATCTTGTGGTCTATTAATATATTGAAATGATTGTTATGATAAACCTATGAACTCACCAACCTTTTGGTTGACACTTTAAAGCATGTTTATTCTCAGGTATTAAAGAAATCTTCCGCTGTGCATTAGCTCATTTTAAGGATATTACTTGGAGTCATTCATGGCATATTTTGAAAGACGTTGCATTCGAGTCATTGAGTTCATCAAGATTATTATTAAGCCAATTATAGTTGGATGTATTATGAAATGGTGTGCATGCCGTCAACTTTTGTTGTAAAGAAAGTTTGTCTTTTAAAAACGAATGCAATGTTTGTAAAATGTATCATATAGAGGTCAAATACCTCGCGATGTAATCAACTATTGTGAATCGTTTATAATGTATATGAACGGGTCCTTTCAGTAATACTTAAAATATGTATTATTATTATTATTATTATTATTATTATTATTATTATTATTATTATTATTATTATTATTATTATTATTATTATTGTTATTATTATTATTATTATTATTATTATTATTATTATTATTATTATTATTATTATTATTATTATTATTATTATTATAAATATTATAAATTATAAATATAATGTTTTTTTAACTATAAAAAAACTGTATAAATTGTGTGACGCCCCGTACTAAATCATCATGTACGGACCATCAACAACAGGATCATTACAAGATTAAGTACTATATGCGATTTCAAAAAGAGTTTGCATTCATAATTAAAAGTGACGTCACAACCAACGTCGAAAGTTTTACAACCCAAAAGCATACTTCACTAAGTAGAAGCAAATAATAAGTGTATGTGACCTCAATGGTCGTTACATAACATAGTTTCAAATGTAATAAAGTTTAAATACAAGATAAAATATTTCATGCGGTGACATCTCTAGTAAGCACAGCGGAAGTCTACAAGGCATGACTAGTACAACAGCGGAAGCTAACCTCAAGCACCTGAGAAAAATATGCTTAAAAACGTCAACACAAAGGTTGGTGAGCTATAGTTTAAGTATAACAGTAATGTAATGTAGGCCACGAGATTTCAGTGCTTCAACAAGCGTTTAAATCAGTAATCCAAATCAGTATGTTTAAGTATATGTTTAACCGTGGGCACTCGGTAACTAACTTAACGTTTAAACCCCCTGAAAGTACATTTGGCAAGTGCGTATGTTTACGAAGTATTAAACACTTGTTAAATGCTAGTGCTACTAGCTCGAGTGGGGATGTCAAACCCTATGGATCCATATCTAAGATTCGCGTTCACGGTTCAAAAACCAATGATTAAACGTTACCGAGCTAAAGGGAATGTTTATGCCGTTGTATAACCCACACATATATAAAGTTTAAGCACTCGTGCCTAGTATGTAAAACATAAAATACGCATGTATTCTCAGTTCCCAAAATAGTTAAAGTAAAAAGGGAATGCTATAACTCACAATGCTAAAGTAGTAGTAACGTAGAGTCGGGAATGTGTGCAAGTAATCGGTCGCTCAACCTAAGTCAAATAGTACTAAGTCAGTAACTCGTCCCAATAGGTCTAAAAGTATGTAAATTAGGTCATAAGAGTCATCATCATTCATCATCAAACGAAAGGTATAAAGTAAGTTTTGTTCAAGAAATGAGTTTAAAACAAAGGCTGACTTCGGTCAGTCGCCACGGCCTCTACACAAACCGAACAGAGGTGAGACCAGTGGCCATGGCTCCGTATATAAGTCCTTTAGTTGGGGTAAAATTTCCAGAAGCAAACTCGTCTTAGTTTGACCATGGCGACGGTCGAAGTGCGAGTAGGTCAGAATTTTCAGCACAACGTTAAAAGGGCATAGTGACGATCGGAGGGCCATAAATCCTAAACCGTAACTCGGATGAAGACGAGTCTTAAACGAAAAATTATATACTCGAAAAGAGCTATCTGAATATCAAACTTTCAGTAGCCCAGGTCATACTCATCAGACCCAGAAACAGCAAAACAGAAAGGTCAGTAGGTTCCGGTGGTTCTTGGTGTTCGATGCTTATCACGGTTCTCATCGTTGATGCGTATAGCTTCAAATGTACAACTCGTTGATGTGTTTGCATCATTTTAACCAAGATTTGACCATCATAACCCAAGTGTAAGTCTAAGACATGAAGCACAACTCAATTAATTGTTGCAAGTGTTTTGATGAACCAAAGTTACATCAAAGTCTTAGATTTAACACATACATGAAATATAAAAGTAAGATTAAACTACAAACTTGAAAGTAAATTAACTAATCAAGATCTTAAGATGTAGAACATAGTTCCTAGTTTGATCTTGAAGATCCAAGACTCAAAAGTCTAGATCTAAAGTTATTAAGTTAAATCCTAAGTATTAACACTTGAATCTTTACTTTAATGAAACCATAAGCTACAAAACTTAGATTATCATCTTGTAAAGTGTATGTAAGCTTGAAAGCTCTTGTTCATGACAAAATAAGAAGACCATAAGCTATATAACTTAGATCTTACATAATTATTTGAAGTTATAACTAGTAAGTTAAACTTCTATGTTCTTGAAACTTATAAAGTTAACTTTAGTTCAAGAAAGTATGAGATCAAGACTAACTTGTAATACTTGACCATTTAAACCAACAAACATGAAATTAAAGTACATAATATAAAGAAATAAACTAAGTAAACTAGTAATAAGTTCATGGGTTTCATACTTTTAAAGATTCAAACCAAAGTTTGATCCTTAAGAGAGTAAACTTTAAAGTTTACAAACATGATTCACAAGTATGATTTTTACAACCATGAACTTACAATCTTTATTAAAGGTAGAACATAAACTAGTAAGTTTATGTTCTTGAGTGTTCTTGTAAATACAAGATAAAAGAAGAACAAAGTAGTAAGTTTGATCCTTGATAACATGAAAGTAAATAAAAACAACATTAACAACTAGTAAGTAATTAAACAACAAAGAACAAGTAAACAACAATCAAATGATGATGATAAGTGCATCAAGGGTCATGGTTTTGAGGGAGGAAAAAGGAGAGAAAATCTTGGTTACTTACAATAATTAGAGAGAAAAGATGAGAGGAAAAATGAAAGTAAGTTTGAAGTGTGTTTTGAATGAGAGAATTCTAGTATGAAGTGATAAGGAAAAATGAAACAAAAAATGCTCCATAAGGCCTACTAAGGCCGACGGTTGGAAGAGAGAAAGGAGGAGGGGATTACACACTAGTCTCATGCAAGTAAAGGTTCATAAAGTTGGTTATTTGATGTACTGTTATGGGAATGAGTTGTAACTAGATTCCAAGTGACATAAACTAACTAGTTACACTTAAATGGATTACTTACATGTAAGTATGGGCTAATAAGTCCACTAAAGAAGTAGGGTGGGCTTCATAGGTCCATTAACACTAATAAAGGCCCAAGTTCAAGTAATTAACAAGTTAATCCAACAAAAGCCCAAGTAATTAACCAATAACCTTAGTTAATTAAAATGATTAATAAAACTTAAGCATGAATGTAAATAATATTCAAAAATATTATTCGTGTAATGTACGTGTGTCACAAAGACGTTTCGGGCATTCAAAAGTCATGTATGATTAATCACGGTGACAAGTAAATGTAATCATATACATTCGTTAAATCACAAGTATTAATAATAACCATTATTAATTAAAGATGGAAAAGTCAGGGTCGTTACATTACCCACCTGTTAAAGAAAATTTCGTCCCGAAATTTTAAGGAGTGACCAAACAATGGTACCGTATTCGAATAAGAAGGGCGTATCAAAGTTCCGTGAGACTCGTGGGCTTAGAAGTAAGTTATCTACCTTGAAAGGTACTTCGGCGTATGAAAGTGAGAATAGGTATATGCCGTTAATTAAGCCTCTTGTCCTAAGAGGTCAACAAATTGATTTCGTTTCTGATTAACAGGAGTATGTCATCTGAATATATAACCACAAAAGGAAAGATGGCGTGTTTAGCCTTACAGGCACCTTTAGTAAGCTGGATGCGTGAAATGCATCCAGAATATTTCTAAGCTCATCTAAAACATCGAGCGCTCATGTCGTAATACAAAGCTGACAGGTAGAATGGAAAACATGGTGATCACAACCATGCGATTTGATGTCTGGATAGTGTTAGCCACGGATTTTACTAACCCCTTGATTTCGGAAGGAGACCATAGGCATAAGGTACCCGATATTTAAGAACGTTTCATTTGAATAAGTGAATTGAAATTTTAGCTAAAAGTGACCAATCGGACTTGCAAGCCATAATTATTCATAGTGTCTTCAGAACGGTCTGAACGAACAATGAGGAATACCACCTAGTTTACCATACAGCAGGTGAACCTACCCTTGGATGAAATGAAAACACAGTACCGTAATGTAACTTCATCCTTTCAGTTACATGTTGAAGTAGGGTTAACGTTAACTAGAGCGATATACAGTTGCAACCAATGAAGGAAGGAACATATAGAGTATCCATATCAGTGTCGTAAATGTTTTAAGCAGTCCCCTCCCAGGGATAACAAGATTCATAGGTTCTCAAAGTATCTTATATTACATTTCTGAAAGAAAGTCGCACGAAAGGTGTGGTCTTGAACGAGAGTGAACTCTTCGAGTGGTTCGTTTTGAATTTATTCATGTACTCAAGGGGATGTGCAGATGAGAAGGTACGTGGGCCCTTGGTCCTAACGAATGGTTTACTCCAAGTGAAAAGAATCTCCAAAAATGATTCTTGTGTCTCAACATACTGATTCATAGAGATGAGGTTTACGAGGGTGTTGTGATTCGCCGTGAAGTATTGAGAACAGTAACCCACCTAGTACCTTTCCTACAATAGGGTGGCCAATGAGTGTACCTCAGAAAACTGATTTATCGGCCCGCGTTTTTGTCATGTCTAGCTTTAAAAGAACATTTTATGGGTGCAAAGATTTTTTTTTTTCAAATTCTATAAAACCGCCATCCAAAGTGGCTCAAGAGTTTTTAACAAAGATCTTAATAGTAAGTTTCATCTCTAATAGAGGGCGAGAAAAAGTGTGATCCATACATGGTGTAGTCTAATATGAAAACCTTTAATAAAATCAATTAAGGGAGTTTTGAAAAACAAAGATTTAAACGCTTGTTGTGACAACGTAAACGGAACGAAGTTCCTAGTAAATTTAGAGGTAGATACAACGTGTACTATTTTGCTCAAAACTATTTGACTTAAGTTGAATAACTCGGTAAAGGAGCGGTTTTTTTTTTAAATAATTTGAAGATAAAACTTAGTATCAAAATAAGTAAGTATAAATTTATACATATATGATTTTATAAATCGTTTAAGTGACCGAAAAGTTTTTTTTTAGTACTTTCATTGTCTGTAAATCTTGTGAGGACTGCACAAATAAACAACGTGTAAAAATTTTGATAAGCATAGTTTTTCGTATTTCAAAGGTTACGAGTTGAATAAGATTGAGTGAAAAAGCTTGGAATCCTCGGATGACCAGTTACTAGGTAATGAAAACTAATGACATAAATGTAGTTTTGGTAATTATCAGGACACAAGTCTTTGGGCCAAAAATATTTACGTGCTAAGCCGTTGCTAAAAGTGGGGTACGAAGGATAGTGCACGAGGATGAGTAGTTAATTACTTCTTGAATTTGCAAGGTGCCAAATAGGTTATGACTAGTATTAAAGTCAGAATATTGATGGTATTAATACCACTAAATGAGAATCCCTTGGAATGAGTCAGGTCTTAGAGCTATGTAAGAAAAAGCATTGTTCCAACCGGTGTGGTGAAATAAATCCATGGGGTAACGCAATAGTTTTGAATGGTTTAAGTGTTAGCGGATGCCCGAAGGCCTTGCATGACGTGGTAGTCAGTGCCTTTATCACATACACATGAATCTCTCGATTTCGACGGTTATAATGCCTTTATGATGACTTGGATACGAATAACACGAAAAGTTTTATATAATAAGCAACAAAAGTTTTATAGAAATTATTTATGGTGACAAGGTAAGAGAAGAAACGAAGTTCTTAGTAAATTAGGGTTATGTACAACACGTACCGCTCAAAGTATAATATCCTTTAAATGAAAGATTTGATTTGCAAAAGTGAAAGCAAAGTTTCATATGTATTTGTCAAAAGTAATCATTTACTTTATTTTATATAACGGGTACGATTTCAAAATTTTGTATAATTGGCAAACAGAATAAATTTATTTTTATAAAGCTTCGAGAGGATAGCACAGTAAAATAATGTGTGTAAAATTTGGCAAACAAAATTTTTATATTGCGGAGGTTACAAGTTGGAAAAGGTTGATGAGAATCGAGTAAAAGACTTTTGAAAATTTCGAGTGATATTTGAGGAAATAAAAACCATTGAATTTATATGTGATTGACGACTATTAGTAGGGCATAAGTCTTTTGACCAAAAATGCTTAAGTGTGAAGTTGTTGCTTATAAGTGAGATACGAATGGGAGAGTATGAGGGTGGAAATGAACCACCCATTGATTTTTGGAAGAATTTCGAACTGTTATGTCTAATATCGAAGTAAGAAGGATGATGGTGCGGTTATCATCGAATAAGGAATCTCTCGGAATAAGTGAGGGTTTAGAGTCACGTAAGAATTAGTATCAAATAAGATTCTTGGGTAGCCATCGCTGAAGTGACTGGATAAAATTCCCTTTATATATCGTTGTGCAAGTTTGTCCATTGTATCGGTTCCTCTTGTGGGTAGAAAGTGAATAGGTTTGGTGAAGCGGTCAACAATAACCCAGACAGATTTTAGCCTGCCATTCTCGCGAGGTATCCAAAAAATTTTCTCGCTATAAATATCCTTCGCTTTCATTCTTGAAAGTCAGTTCCTTCCAACTATTTCATCAAAGCTTCCTAACTTGATGAGTATTAGGTTAATCTTAAAGTCCATCCCAACTAATCTTATTATTCTGTCGTGAAAATCTTTCAATCTTCTCAAATAACGTATGCCCGTGCGTAGGTAACTAATCCCCTTTCAACTACTACATTAAAACTTCCAAGTTTGGTTAATATGAGGTCATCTCCAAATGACCCACCTGTTAATCTTAAAGTACTACCTTAAATTATTCCTCTATCTTTCTCAGCTTACCATTTGCTTATTCTATAGAACACGTAACCCTCATGGTTGTTAATGGCTCATTAGTCATAACACTAAGGTGCTTAAATATAAGGTTTCTATCGCTCTAGTACTAAACAACCTTGAGACACTAAAACGTTATGATGAAATGTACCCTAACTAAAATCAGGATCTATGTGAGTTTCCATAACTAAGATAACGATTGCTATACCGCAGGTAAGTTTAAAGTTTTTCCCATATGGGAGCTTTTTCCTTAAATGTCCAGGGTGTCGATATCTATAACAAATTTTCGGGTTATCAGTTCTGCAATCAAGGCCCTTCTTGTACAGTATCTGGGCTACGAGTTTATTCCTTCCCTTCCTGTAACAGACTATAATGTGTATGCTCAAGTGATCCCTGCCAAAGTTTTCCCTGGATCACCTCATATTCCTCATGTAGTAACATTGGAACTTCCGCATAATTTACTTCAATATAATCACGCTGGCCTGGCGTCATTATATTGTACTAAATCGTACGTTCATTCCAATATTACTTCATATGGTCAATGTAACGTGATCACTTCAAGTTCTACTCAATTTCATCTAATGGTGCTTTATCTGTGTTGTCTCGAAGTAAAATCTGCATAATTAATCTCACGGTTTCTCAGTGTGGGTGCGTAAGTTCCATAGGTCATGCATCAATGCCTAAATGCCCCAAAATTTCTTCAAAATATTCGGGTTCCGGTAATGTCGTTAGGTTCCTTTCTAAAAATTTCAATCTGGGCCTCGTGTCGAGTTGTACGTGTAGCATGTAGTAATATGATATGCCTTGAGGCGACTCCCAAGTCTTTGGGTATGGCTGAGCATCAGTGGAAGACACTATGAGCTTGTGGAAGGAGATGCCTTCCCGACTTCTCCAATGTCTAAGTATAGAAGTGTCGTTAGGTCGTCGAGTAGTGGTGAAGAATGAAAGAGATGAGTGACGGTCATGAAGGCGTACTGGGTATGGGTCAACCGAACAATCTTCTAGATTGCGCGAAGTAATGTTTCAATCTCGGGAACGGTGGAGCAGTAGTAACAGGTGGATAACACTACTAATTCTTAGGGTTAGACGAGCGGGAAAGTAGTTCAGGAAAACATCTAAACTAGGAAGGATAAGTTCTCCACGTCGGTACAGCGAATAATAGACATGTAGCAAGTGCGTAATCAGGCATAAAAACTACAGCAGCCTAGATCGTTTACAGCAGCACGTAGCATGGCAACAGTAACAGTATCATACCGAAGTAACATGTTAGAGGCAGATAGTAGCATGTAGTAAGGTCATACAGCAGTAGAAGTAAGCAGTGGCATGCAGTAGTAGTAAACGGTAACATGCAGTAATATAACACAGTAGCATGCAATCGAAAACAGATAATAGCAAGCAGTAGTGGAAGCAAGTAATAGCATATGGCATATAGCAGTAAAAGTAAGCAGCAGCATGCAGTAAGTTCAGCGGAAACAAGGAAACTAGCAAGTCGTAGATTAGTCCTATTAGTAAATCCTACTCGGGTCGGTCTTAGACTCACTAATGCAACCTAATTCCCTATAACCAATGCTCTGATACCAAATGTGATGCCCCATACTAAATCATCATCTACGGACCATCAACAACAGGATCATTACAAGGTTAAGTACTATATGCGATTTCAAAAAGAGTTTGCATTCATAATTAAAAGTGACGTCACAACCAACGTCGAATGTTTTACAACCCAAAAGCATACTTCACTAAGTAAAAGCAAATAATAAGTGTATGTGACCCCAATGGTCGTTACATAACATAGTTTCAAATGTAATAAAGTTTGAATGCAAGATAAAATGTTTCATGCGGTGACATCTCTAGTAAGCACATCGGAAGTCTACAAGGCATGACTAGTACAACAGCGGAAGCTAACCTCAAGCACCTGAGAAAAACATGCTTAAAACGTCAGCACAAAGGTTGGTGAGCTATAGTTTAAGTATAACAGTAATGTAATGTAGGCCACGAGATTTCAGTGCTTCAACAAGCGTTTAAATCAGTAATCCAAATCAGTATGTTTAAGTATATGTTTAATCGTGGGCACTCGGTAACTAACTTAATGTTTAAACCCCCTGAAAGTACACTTGGAAAATGCATATGTTTACGAAGTATTAAACACTCGTTAAATGCTAGCGCTACTAGCCCGAGTGGGGATGTCAAACCCTATGGATCCATATCTAAGATTCGCGTTCACGGTTCAAAAACCAATGATTAAACGTTACCGAGCTAAAGGGAATGTTTATGCCGTTGTATAACCCACACATATATAAAGTTTAAGTACTCATGCCTAGTATGTAAAACATAAAATGCGCATGTATTCTCAGTTCCCAAAATAGTTAAAGTAAAAAGGGAATGCTATAACTCACAATGATAAAGTAGTAGTAACGTAGAGTCGGGAAAGTGTGCAAGTAATCGGTCCGAAAGTCCTCAACATAAGTCAAATATTACTAAGTCAGTAACTCGTCCCAATAGGTCTAAAAGTATGTAAATTAGGTCATAAGAGTCATCAACATTCATCATCAAACGAATGGTATAAAGTAAGTTTTGTTCAAGAAATGAGTTTAAAACAAAGGCTGACTTCGGTCAGTTACCACGGCCTCTACACAAACCGAACAGAGATGATACTAGTGGCCAGGGCTCCGTATATAAGTCCTTTAGTTGTGGTTAAATTTACAGAAGAAAACTCATCTTATTTTGACCGTGGCAACGGTCGAAGTGCGAGTAGGTCAGAATTTTCAGCACAACGTTAAAAGCGCATAGTGACGATCGGAGGGCCATAAATCCTAAACCGTAACTCGGATGAAGACGAGTCTTAAACGAAAAATTATCTACTCGAAAAGTGCTATCTGAATATAAACTTTCAGTAGCCCAGGTAGTACTGGTCAGATCAAGAAACAGCAAAACAGAAAGGTCAGTAGGTTCTGGTGGTTCTTGATGTTCGATGCTTATCACGGTTCTCATCCTTGATGTGTATAGCTTCAAGTGTACAACTCGTTGATGTGTTTGCATCAGTTTCACCAAGGTTTGACCATCATAACCCAAGTATAAGTCTAAGACATGAAGTACAACTCAATTAAGTGTTGCAAGTGTTTTGATGAACAAAAGTTACATCAAAGTCTTAGATTTAACACATACATGAAATATAAAAGTAAGATTGAACTATAAACTTGAAAGTAAACTAACTAATCAAGATCTTAAGATGTAGAACATAGTTCCTAGTTTGATCTTGAAGATCCAAGACTCAAAAGTCTAGATCTAAAGTTATTAAGTTAAATCCTAAGTATTAACACTTGAATCTTTACTTTAATGAAACCATAAGCTACAAAACTTAGATTATCATCTTGTAAAGTGCATGTAAGCTTGAAAGCTCTTGTTCATGAAAAAATAAGAAGACCATAAGCTATATAACTTAGATCTTACATAATTATTTGAAGTTATAACTAGTAAGTTAAACTTCTATGTTCTTGAAACTTATAAAGTTAACTTTAGTTCAAGAAAGTATGAGATCAAGACTAACTTGTAATACTTGACCATTTAAACCAACAAACATGAAATTAAAGTACATAATATAAAGAAATAAACTAAGTAAACTAGTAATAAGTTCATGGATTTCATACTTTTAAAGATTCAAACCAAAGTTTGATCCTTAAGAGAGTAAACTTTAAAGTTTACAAACATGATTCACAAGTATGATTTTTACAACCATGAACTTACAATCTTTATTAAAGGTAGAACATAAACTAGTAAGTTTATGTTCTTGAGTGTTCTTGTAAATACAAGATAAAAGAAGAACAAACTAGTAAGTTTGATCCTTGATAACATGTAAGTAAATAACAACAACATTAACAACTAGTAAGTAATTAAACAACAAAGAACAAGTAAACAACAATCAAATGATGATGATAAGTGCATCAAGGGTCACGGTTTTGAGGGAGGAAAAAGGAGAGAAAATCTTGGTTACTTACAATAATTAGAGAGAAAAGATGAGAGGAAAAATGAAAGTAAGTTTGAAGTGTGTTTTGAATGAGAGAATTCTAGTATGAAGTGATAAGGAAAAATGAAACAAAAATGCTCCATAAGGCCTACTAAGGCCGACAGTTGGAAGAGAGAAAGGGGGGAGGGGATTACACACTAGTCTCATGCAAGTAAAGGTTCATAAAGTTGGTTATTTGGTGTATTGTTATGGGAATGAGTTGTAACTAGATTCCAAGTGACATAAACTAACTAGTTACACTTAAATGGGTTACTTACATGTAAGTATGGGCTAATAAGTCCACTAAAGAAGTAGGGTGGGCTTCATAGGTCCATTAACACTAATAAAGGCCCAAGTTCAAGTAATTAACAAGTTAATCCAACAAAAGCCCAAGTAATTAACCAATAACCTTAGTTAATTAAAATGATTAATAAAACTTAATCATGAATGTAAATAATATTCAAAAATATTATTCGTGTAATGTACGTGTGTCACAAAGACGTTTCGGGCATTCAAAAGTCATGTATGATTAATCACGGTGACGAGTAAATGTAATCATATACATTCATTAAATCACAAGTATTAATAATAACCATTATTAATTAAAGATGGAAAAGTCAGGGTCGTTACAAATTGTACTAGAAGGTTACTTGCACACATTTGAATAAACGGAGTACTAAAAATAATTAATAAAAGGAAATACAATAAATAAAAAGGTAATTTAGTGAGTGGACCCAACAATAACAACAAAACTCAATATCACATGAGTGGTGTATGAGGGATGTGAGGTGTAGATAATCCTTCCCTTATCCGAGAATAAAAATAAGTCATTTCTCCACCCACAGTTAAACACTCTCAAAAGTAGAGAAAGTCATCCCTCCCTCTATTTGACGGATAAAGAGATTGTTGCCGAGTGGACCTCCGGCCAATAAGTAGGAAATTTTTTTTAAAAAAATAAAATAAAATAAAAAATAAACATAAAATTACAAATAAAATTGAGACGCCTGGTAGAATCAAATTTCCATGGATTTTAAACCATGTCTGAAATTCAATTTAGGCTCTAAACGACAGTCAAGATGCAAATAAATCGACGTTTGCTATTTACATAGAGCCGATGAGTGGATCCAACCAGTTCATATAATACTCCGTATTTACTTCCTTTTTTACTAGACTAGAAAAAGAAAATAAAGTATGGTGGGACCCATACATTGTCTTCCCCACCACCTCAACCTGCAACTTTCAGTTCATCCCTTAAACTAAAAATATAAAACTCGATATTCTTCAAAATATTTGATAGATTGGCCTTAAAAATCTTAATTTATTCATCTGATCACACATCTCCCCCAGAGGGCGGGTTTGATCTTGGATCATGGACTTTTGGGTTGGGGCAAAATACAATAATCTAAGTTTAAAGGGAGCACGCGCGCACACACACACATATATAGGGGAGAGATAAAGGGATAAACACTAATAGGGAAAAGGGGATAAATGATTTTGTTTTAATATATCTTTAGTTCTACGACTCCAATTTAAAAAATAAAAACTTCTAGGAATGGTATTCATTGTGTATTCGTTGTGTAGATTCTAAAAAGAAAGTTATATATATATATATATATATATATATATATATATATATATATATATATATATATATATATATATATATATATATATATATATATATATATTTATTTATTTATTTTTTGGAAGCAGCTTATCATACATCTGATGTATGTTAACCTGTTTTGAGTTTTTTTTTAAAAAATTAGCCCTGATTTATAGTTTAGGATTTAGGGGTTAGGGTTTTTGGTTTAGTCCCTAAACCCAAAACCCTAAACCCTAACCCCTAAACCCTAAACTCTAAACCGTTCGTATTAAAAACTCATTCTAAATCCTAAATCTAAACCGTAAACCCTAATTTCTAAACTCTAATTACTAAACCCTAAACACTGTTTTTCATTAATCAAAAGTCATTTTTTCTCCTTTTTTTTGTTATCATATCTGGTGTATGAACATCTATTAACGTACATATGTATGTTAACAAGGCAGTTAAAAAAATTAATTTTTTTTCCTGAATCTACACAGTGAAAATTGATACTAGAATTTTTTTTTAAATCAGAGCTGTAGAACTAAAGATATAAAAATCACGAAATCACTTGTCCCTTTATCCCAAAGACCACCCCTTAGCTCTGGATCTTTTCCATATATATATATATATATATATATATATATATATATATATATATATATATATATATATATATATATATATATGCATATATATATATATATATATATATATATATATATATATATATATATATATATATATATATATATATATATATATATATTAGTTTATGAGATTCTGATTCTACCTTAGGCTCCTCCCAAAGTTTTTGTAGATTGCTGTTAGACATGTCAAGAGCAACCTGTTTGGATTAAAAATTAGTTGAATTCATGTTCCTCTAGGTTTAGAATCGATAACAGGAAATATGTATTTTATGTATATGAATATATGAACTGTAAATGATGATGAAGATGATAGAACAGATGAGTAACATTAATTCACATTCACTAGGTGTCAAAATTACAAGTGTGTAAGGTGATTACAAGGTTGAGAGGGATTGGGGAGAAGTGTGTATGTTCTAAGGTGTTTGTGTGTGTGAATTGTGAGGGAGAAGCTTGTGTTCTAAGCTAGCAACTAGGTATTTATACTTCCTTATTACAACAACAAATCATATCTATATATTAAACCTAACAATCTCCCCCTTAGATGTGATTTGTAGTTGATAGTGTCTTGTCTTTGATTATTTTTGAAGTCTTGAACTCTCCCCCTCAGAATGAGCGTGGAGATTCTCCGTTTTCGGATATGAGTGATTACAATGCACACCATCTCTTGGTCTTGATGTTGTTTCTCCCCCTTGGTGTGCGTTTTTCAAATATGTCTGGATTTTATTGAGAGGGGTGTAGGAAAGAGCTCTGTTGAAGATTTTCTTTAGCTACCCCTTGAATGATGAACCATCTTTCTCCCCCTCAATCGGACATATAGAGTTCAAAGAGTTGTTGGGAAGAGTTTGTGTCAGAGATTTGGTGCGGAAGTTGGTGTAGTGGGTTTTTTGATTTGGTTTTTCATTGTTCTTGATGGACATTTTGTAAACATGATCTATTCGATTGATTGACCTTGCATTCCATCGTGGTTTGATCTCGGATCTTGGTTTTAAGGAAAGTAACTCTTTGAATGAGTACTTGAGTGGTTTTGAAGGTTTAACTGTTGGATTACTTGGTTTCTTTGAACTTGGGTGCTTTGGTTTATGTAACGACCCTACTTTTTCCGTTATCTTTTACCGTTAATTATTTAACGATCGTTAACTGTTATTCGTGCCACGTCATTTCTATGACCTATATTATTATTTTTGTAATAATATATATATTAATTAATATGTGTTATGTGAATATTTGTATTCATATTTTAAGTTATACGTTTCTACGTGTCGCGGATTTCTATCCGGCAAATCTTTTCGGTTTTCAAACCAATGGTCAAGCTTTCGGGATTTTTAAGTCCTAATTATTTTAAATATGATATTTTAATGTCATATGATTATATAGAGTATTTATATATATTTTTCGTCGCGTATTTGTTATCTTTCCGAAGAATTAATCGTGTAGTAGCGTTTTCGAGTCTCGGGCTTCGATCGGGCATTCGGACCACAAGCACTTTATCAAAACATGAAAATGGCCCACAAATGGGGCCCACCTTACCCCATTCGGCCGAATACCCCTTAAGGGGGGGGGGGGGAGTTTGGTTTTTATTTTATTTTTCTTAAGCCTTTTCCCATTTTAATTCATTTATCATTACTTCATTTCCATTTTTCCCTAAACCTAAACATCCTCCTATCTCCCTTCTTCTTGTGGCCATCTCCCAACACCTCAACATCATCATCAATTCACCAAAAATTATTGCTTGGATCATAGGGCTTTCATCATCATCGCTTTCCTCTCGTTCTTCTCTACACGATCATACCACTTGATTATTGATTAGGGTATAAACCCTAACCCTAGATTTTTTTTTTCTTTATTTTTCTGTATTTTGATGTTATATTGATAGTATGATGATTATATGTTATTGTATTGATGATTGTATACGTAGAATTGCTCAAATATATATGTTTTCGGTTTAATTGAATTGGGACAGCAGCATATTCGTTCATTTCTGATATTGTAACTGATATAAAATTGAAATTGAAGCATTTAGATGAGTTCCTCTCATCAAGACATTAATTTTAGACTCCGGATTCATGTCATTTCGATTCCCGGAACTTAAGATATGATTAAAATGGTATTTTGTTAAGATTGAATTATGAAAATGAAATGAACCAGGTTTGGTCCGACTTTGTGACCACTTTTGGTGTCTTTAGGGTGTGTTAGTATGTTAGGATTAATGATGGGATGAACTTTCATCTTCGGGTTGTAGTGACCCGAATTTTTCCATGTTTATATATATTAATTGAGATTGATATTTACATGATTAAATGTTTCCAACATGTTAAGCAATCAAACTTGTTAAGACTTGATTAATTGAAATATGTTTCATATAGACAATTGACCACCCAAGTTGACCGGCGATTCACGAACGTTAAAACTTGTAAAAACGACTTGACGATATATATATGGATATACATATGGTTAACATGAGATTATGATAAGTAAGTATCTCCATAAGTATATTAACAATGAGTTATATACATATAAACAAGACTACTAACTTAAGGATTTCGAAACGAGACATATGTGTAACGATTATCGTTGTAACGACATTTAAATGTATATATATCATATTAAGATATATTAATATATCATAATATTATGATAATATAATAATTTAACATCTCATTAGATATAATAAACAATGGGTTAACAACATTAATTGAGATCGTTAACTTAAAGGTTTCAAAACAACACTTACATGTAACGACTAACGATGACTTAACGACTCCGTTAAAATGTATATACATGTAGTGTATTTATATGTATTAAAATACTTTTGGAAGACTTCAAGACATATATCAAAACACTCATACTTAACGAAAATGGTTACAGTTACTTTCCCATTCTTTTCTTTCATCAAGAATTCTAGTCGTATTCTTACCCGTATTATACACAGCTTCAAAACGTACTTACTATGGGTATATACCAATAGTAACTATCATGGGATTCCACTCTTGATTATGTCATGTATGACTAATCAATTTTAACTTCTACCATGAGCTAGTCAACTAACTAGAACTCCTTTTAACCCCACTCACCACTCACCAATTAACACTCATCATTCACTCCATTTCACTTCTAAATCTCTTTCTAATTCTCTCTCAACACACCCACACTATTATGAACGTATTTTTCCAGTAGTTAATCATCATCTTCATCAAAAATCACTTCAAGAATCAAGCTATAATCATCATAGGAAGAACACTTCAAGAATACTTCAAAAATCCCTTCAAGTTTACTAATTTACTTCCAAGCTTTCTAATCCATTCCAAGTAATCATCTAAGATCAAGAAACCTTTGTTATATACAGTAGGTTATCTTTCTTATTCAAGGTAATATTCATATTCAAACTTTGATTCAATTTCTATAACTATAAACTATCTTAATTCGAGCAAAAATCTTACTTGAACTTGTTTTTGTGTCATGATCCTACTTCAAGAACTTTCAAGCCATCCAAGATCCTTTGAAGCTAGATCATTTCTTGTCACTTCCAGTAGGTTTACCTACTAAACTTGAGGTAGTAATGATGTTCATAACATCATTCGATTCATATATATAAAACTATCTTATTCGAAGGTTTAAACTCGTAATCACTAGAACATAGTTTAGTTAATTCTAAACTTGTTCGCAAACAAAAGTTAATCCTTCTAACTTGACTTTTAAAATTAACTAAACACATGTTCTATATCTATATAATATGCTAACTTAATGATTTAAAACCTGGAAACACGAAAAACACCGTAAAACCGGATTTACGCCGTCGTAGTAACACCGCGGGCTGTTTTGGGTTAGTTAATTAAAAACTATGATAAACTTTGATTTAAAAGTTGTTATTCTGAGAAAATGATTTTTATTATGAACATGAAACTATATCCAAAAATTATGGTTAAACTCAAAGTGGAAGTATGTTTTCTAAAATGGTCATCTAGACGTCGTTCTTTCGACTGAAATGACTACCTTTACAAAAACGACTTGTAACTTATTTTTCCGACAATAAACCTATACTTTTTCTGTTTAGATTCATAAAATACAGTTCAATATGAAACCATAGCAATTTGATTCATTCAAAACGGATTTAAAATGAAGAAGTTATGGGTAAAACAAGATTGGATAATTTTTCTCATTTTAGCTACGTGAAAATTGGTAACAAATCTATTCCAACCATAACTTAATCAACTTGTATTGTATATTATGTAATCTTGAGATACCATAGACACGTATACAATGTTTCGACCTATCATGTCGACACATCTATATATATTTCGGAACAACCATAGACACTCTATATGTGAATGTTGGAGTTAGCTATACAGGGTTGAGGTTGATTCCAAAATATATATAGTTTGAGTTGTGATCAATACTGAGATACGTATACACTGGGTCGTGGATTGATTCAAGATAATATTTATCGATTTATTTCTGTACATCTAACTGTGGACAACTAGTTGTAGGTTACTAACGAGGACAGCTGACTTAATAAACTTAAAAACATCAAAATGTATTAAAAGTGTTGTAAATATATTTTGAACATACTTTGATATATATGTATATATTGTTATAGGTTCGTGAATCAACCAGTGGCCAAATCTTACTTCCCGACGAAGTAAAAATCTGTGAAAGTGAGTTATAGTCCCACTTTTAAAATCTAATATTTTTGGGATGAGAATACATGCAGGTTTTATAAATGATTTACAAAATAGACACAAGTACGTGAAACTACATTCTGTGGTTGAATTATCGAAATCGAATATGCCCCTTTTTATTAAGTCTGGTAATCTAAGAATTAGGGAACAGACACCCTAATTGACGCGAATCCTAAAGATAGATCTATTGGGCTTAACAAACCCCATCCAAAGTACCGGATGCTTTAGTACTTCGAAATTTATATCATATCCGAAGGGTGTCCCGGAATGATGGGGATATTCTTATATATGCATCTTGTTAATGTCGGTTACCAGGTGTTCACCATATGAATGATTTTTATCTCTATGTATGGGATGTGTATTGAAATATGAAATCTTGTGGTCTATTGTTACGATTTGATATATATAGGTTAAACCTATAACTCACCAACATTTTTGTTGATGTTTAAAGCATGTTTATTCTCAGGTGAATATTAAGAGCTTCCGCTGTTGCATACTAAAATAAGGACAAGATTTGGAGTCCATGTTTGTATGATATTGTGTAAAAACTGCATTCAAGAAACTGATTTCGATGTAACATATTTGTATTGTAAACCATTATGTAATGGTCATGTGTAAACAGGATATTTTAGATTATCATTATTTGATAATCTACGTAAAGCTTTTTAAACCTTTATTTATGAAATAAAGGTTATGGTTTGTTTTAAAAATGAATGCAGTCTTTGAAAAACGTCTCATATAGAGGTCAAAACCTCGCAACGAAATCAATTAATATGGAACGTTTTTAATCAATAAGAACGGGACATTTCAGTTGGTATCAGAGCGTTGGTCTTAGAGAACCAGAAAATTTGCATTAGTGTGTCTTATCGAGTTTGTTAGGATGCATTAGTGAGTCTGGACTTCGACCGTGTTTACTTGAAAAATGATTGCCTAACAAATTTTGTTGGAAACTATATATTTTTAACATGTGAATATTATGTGATATATTAATCTCTTAACGCGTTTGATATTATGTGATAGATGTCTACCTCTAGAACAAGTCCCATTGACTCACCTAATAATAATGAAGAGTCAAATGTAAATTGGAATGATTCGTGGACTGATTCACAAGTTCCCGAAGAGGAACCGGAAGAAGAGTCGGAACCAGAAGAAGAATCGGAACCGGAAGAAGAATCGGAACCGGATGAAGAAATAGAACCGGTGGGGGAAATAATAAAACGGTTAAGTAAAAGAAAATCCTCAACCAACCGACCAAGGTTAATTATGGTCAATGGTGTTTCCGCTAAGGAAGCAAAATATTGGGAGGACTACCAATTCTCCGATGAATCGGATTCCGACGAGAATTCCGATGATGTTATAGAAATTACCCCAACTGAATTTAAAAAGGCAAAAGAAAATAATAAGGGAAAGGGCATAAAAATAGAGAAATCTAATTCCAACCCCGATGAACTTTATATGTATCGTCAACCCCCGAAGTCCTTAAGTTGTAACAATGACCCGGGAACCTCTAAACCACCAGGTTTTTCTAAACCAATGTGGAAAATAACGGCTCGTATTAGGGGAACATCATATATCCCTAGAAACTTGGGAAAACGAACCAAAACCAAAGAAGAAGAAACAAGCGAGTCGGAATAAGATAGTTGTATTCGTGTGGTGTAATATATGTAATATAGTGTGCTTATGCTTTATGATATATGTAAAAATTGCTTGTATTAATAAGTATTTTTTTATGAATCTAACTCTTGTCTATTTTACAGTATAAAAACACAAAATGGATAGACAACCCAATATTTTAAGAGACCTACCCGGAGACATGATTGATGAAATCTTGTCTAGAGTCGGTCAGAATTCCTCGGCACAACTATTTAAGGCGAGATCAGTTTGTAAGACATTCGAAGAACGTTCCAAGAATGATTTGGTTTATAAAAGGCTTTCGTTCGGAAGATGGGGGATATCACATTGGGAAATCCATAAGTTACGATGTGTTTACTTTGACGCATATATTGCGGGGAACCCAAATGCTATTTTACGCAACGGGTTAAGAAATTATTTTGACTCAGTATATCCAAATATAGGACTTCGTGATTTAGAAAAAGCGGCTAACATGCAACATAAAGAAGCATGTTATGCTTACGGGTTAGTAATGTTCGCTTCTCACCAAAGTGAGAACAAGAACATCGGGCTACAACTATTAAACAAAACGTTCCCTCAAGTGACGGAGTCGGTAATTGGGGTAAGAAATGAGGTTTTTAGGTTATTACGAGACTGTTGGTCATTACGTAACCCTCGTCCCTTTGACGACGTTACAACACGCTGTATTATCAACGGCCATAACGGTTATGTTCCACAAGACCAAGGATGGGAAGTAATCCTAGTAAAACCAGAATGCATGACTTGTTTCTGGACGTATGAATTACGTGTCTTTATTGCCTTTGCTGAACGACTTGTGTACTAGCTAGAATGGTCTTCACAACTATGTTGTATCAAAGTTATTGTGTGCTATATTTCATGCTTTATGTAAAATAAGCGGTATTGTAAGTTTGTAAAATATTGTATAAAAGTTTGACGCGAAATATTATTACAATCAGTTTTTCATATAGAATTGTAGTAGTTGAATTGTATATTAGCTACTAAGTATGAACTTAACGGGTAGGTACTACCCGAATTTAAACTTATAAAACGCTAATATGAAGAAAAAGCTTTTATAAATGAGTTCATATTATGCTACGAAATACTATTAACTACTCTTAATATTCTGTATGATTAACTTGTTCCATTTAACTATTTTGAAGGAAATGGCACCGACTACTCGACACACCGTGAATATGAATGAAGAGGAATTTCGTACTTTTCTAGCTTCAAACATAGCCGCAGTACAGGCTGCGCTATATACCAACAATAACCTTGGATCTGGCAGTACAGGAAATCGTGTAGGATGCACCTACAAAGAATTCACTGACTGCAAACCTTTGGAATTTGATGGAACCGAAGGACCGATCGGATTGAAACGGTGGACCGAGAAGGTTGAATCGGTGTTTGCCATAAGTAAGTGTACTGAAGAGGACAAAGTGAAGTACGCTACGCATACCTTCACAGGTTCTGCGTTAACATGGTGGAATACCTATCTAGAGCAAGTGGGACAAGATGATGCGTACGCACTACCGTGGTCAGTATTCAAGCACTTGATGAACGAGAAGTACCGTCCCAGAACCGAGGTCAATAAGCTCAAGACAGAACTTAGAGGGTTACGAACCCATGGATTTGATATTACCACGTATGAAAGACGATTCACAGAATTGTGCCTATTGTGTCCGGGAGCATTCGAAGATGAGGAAGAGAAGATCGACGCGTTTGTGAAAGGATTACCAGAAAGAATCCAAGAAGATATAAGTTCACACGAACCCGCCTCCATACAACAGGCGTGTAGAATGGCTCACAAACTAGTGAACCAGATTGAAGAAAGAATTAAAGAACAGACTGCTGAAGAGGCCAATGTGAAGCAAGTCAAAAGAAAGTGGGAGGAAAACGGTGATAAGAATCACCAATACAACAACAACAGCAATTACAACAATAATCGCAACAATTATCCCAACAATCGCAACATCAATCGCAACTACAACAAACGGCCCAACAATAACAACAACAACAATAGCAACTACAACAATCATCCCAACAACAATAATAACCGCAACAACAACAACAATCAGAAGCAGCTATGCCAAAGGTGTGAAAAGAATCACTCGGGGTTCTGCACCAAATTTTGCAACAAGTGTAAAAGAAATGGTCATAGCGCGGCGAAGTGTGAGGTCTACGGACCAGGGGTTAATAGAACGAAAGGAACAAATGGTGTCGGAACGAGTAATGGCGGAGCAAGTAGTGTCGGAGCAAGTTATGCCAATGTAGTTTGTTATAAATGTGGAAAACCAGGCCACATTATTAGAAATTGCCCGAACCAGGAGAACACGAATGGACAAGGCCGTGGAAGAGTTTTCAATATTAATGCGGTAGAGGCACAGGAAGACCCGGAGCTTGTTACGGGTACGTTTCTTATTGACAATAAATCTGCTTACGTTTTATTTGATTCGGGTGCGGATAGAAGCTATATGAGTAGAGATTTTTGTGCTAAATTAAGTTGTCCATTGACGCCTTTGGATAGTAAATTTTTACTCGAATTAGCAAATGGTAAATTAATTTCAGCAGATAATATATGTCGGAATCGAGAAATTAAACTGGTTAGCGAAACATTTAAGATTGATTTGATACCAGTAGAGTTAGGGAGTTTTGATGTGATAATCGGTATGGACTGGTTGAAAGAAGTGAAAGCGGAGATCGTTTGTTACAAAAATGCAATTCGCATTATACGAGAAAAAGGAAAACCCTTAATGGTGTACGGAGAAAAGGGCAACACGAAGCTACATCTTATTAGTAATTTGAAGGCACAAAAACTAATAAGAAAAGGTTGCTATGCTGTTCTAGCACACGTCGAGAAAGTACAAACTGAAGAAAAGAGCATCAATGATGTTCCCATTGCAAAAGAATTTCCCGATGTATTTCCGAAAGAATTACCGGGATTACCCCCACATCGATCCGTTGAATTTCAAATAGATCTTGTACCAGGAGCTGCACCAATAGCTCGTGCTCCTTACAGACTCGCACCCAGCGAGATGAAAGAACTGCAAAGCCAATTACAAGAACTTTTAGAGCGTGGTTTCATTCGACCAAGCACATCACCATGGGGAGCTCCTGTTTTGTTTGTCAAGAAGAAAGATGGTACATTCAGGTTGTGTATCGACTACCGAGAGTTGAACAAACTTACCATCAAGAACCGCTACCCACTACCGAGAATCGACGACTTATTTGATCAACTACAAGGCTCGTCTGTTTATTCAAAGATTGACTTACGTTCCGGGTATCATCAAATGCGGGTGAAAGAAGATGATATTCCAAAGACTGCTTTCAGAACACGTTACGGTCATTACGAGTTTATGGTCATGCCGTTTGGTTTAACTAATGCACCAGCTGTGTTCATGGACCTTATGAACCGAGTGTGTGGACCATACCTTGACAAGTTTGTCATTGTTTTCATTGATGACATACTTATTTACTCAAAGAATGACCAAGAACACGGTGAACATTTGAGAAAGGTGTTAGAAGTATTGAGGAAGGAAGAATTGTACGCTAAATTTTCAAAGTGTGCATTTTGGTTGGAAGAAGTTCAATTCCTCGGTCATATAGTGAACAAAGAAGGTATTAAGGTGGATCCGGCAAAGATAGAAACTGTTGAAAAGTGGGAAACCCCGAAAACTCCGAAACACATACGCCAGTTTTTAGGACTAGCTGGTTACTACAGAAGGTTCATCCAGGACTTTTCCAGAATAGCAAAACCCTTGACTGCATTAACGCATAAAGGGAAGAAATTTGAATGGAATGATGAACAAGAGAAAGCGTTTCAGTTATTGAAGAAAAAGCTAACTACGGCACCTATATTGTCATTGCCTGAAGGGAATGATGATTTTGTGATTTATTGTGACGCATCAAAGCAAGGTCTCGGTTGTGTATTAATGCAACGAACGAAGGTGATTGCTTATGCGTCTAGACAATTGAAGATTCACGAACAAAATTATACGACGCATGATTTGGAATTAGGCGCGGTTGTTTTTGCATTAAAGACTTGGAGGCACTACTTATATGGGGTCAAAAGTATTATATATACCGACCACAAAAGTCTTCAACACATATTTAATCAGAAACAACTGAATATGAGGCAGCGTAGGTGGATTGAATTATTGAATGATTACGACTTTGAGATTCGTTACCACCCGGGAAAGGCAAATGTGGTAGCCGATGCCTTGAGCAGGAAGGACAGAGAACCCATTCGAGTAAAATCTATGAATATAATGATTCATAATAACCTTACTACTCAAATAAAGGAGGCGCAACAAGGAGTTTTAAAAGAAGGAAATTTAAAGGATGAAATACCCAAAGGATCGGAGAAGCATCTTAATATTCGGGAAGACGGAACCCGGTATAGGGCTGAAAGGATTTGGGTACCAAGATTTGGAGATATGAGAGAAATGGTACTTAGAGAAGCTCATAAAACCAGATACTCAATACATCCTGGAACGGGGAAGATGTACAAGGATCTCAAGAAACATTTTTGGTGGCCGGGTATGAAAGCCGATGTTGCTAAATATGTAGGAGAATGTTTGACGTGTTCTAAGGTCAAAGCTGAGCATCAGAAACCATCAGGTCTACTTCAACAACCCGAAATCCCGGAATGGAAATGGGAAAACATTACCATGGATTTCATCACTAAATTGCCAAGGACTGCAAGTGGTTTTGATACTATTTGGGTAATAGTTGATCGTCTCACCAAATCAGCACACTTCCTACCAATAAGAGAAGATGACAAGATGGAGAAGTTAG
Source organism: Rutidosis leptorrhynchoides (assembly GCF_046630445.1). Lineage (NCBI taxonomy): Eukaryota > Viridiplantae > Streptophyta > Magnoliopsida > Asterales > Asteraceae > Rutidosis > Rutidosis leptorrhynchoides. The sequence continues at coordinate 161,495,326 of NC_092343.1, read as the reverse complement.
CACGACTGTATTTGAAGGAAGTCGTCTCCAGACATGGAATACCAATCTCTATTATCTCTGATAGGGATGGCAGATTTATTTCAAGATTCTGGCAGACATTACAGCAAGCATTAGGAACTCGTTTAGACATGAGTACTGCCTATCATCCACAAACTGATGGGCAGAGTGAAAGGACGATACAAACGCTTGAAGACATGCTACGAGCATGTGTTATTGATTTCGGAAACAGTTGGGATCGACATCTACCGTTAGCAGAATTTTCCTACAACAACAGCTACCATTCAAGCATTGAGATGGCGCCGTTTGAAGCACTTTATGGTAGAAAGTGCAGGTCTCCGATTTGTTGGAGTGAAGTGGGGGATAGACAGATTACGGGTCCGGAGATTATACAAGAAACTACCGAGAAGATCATCCAAATTCAACAACGGTTGAAAACCGCCCAAAGTCGACAAAAGAGCTACGCTGACATTAAAAGAAAAGATATAGAATTTGAAATTGGAGAGATGGTCATGCTTAAAGTTGCACCTTGGAAAGGCGTTGTTCGATTTGGTAAACGAGGGAAATTAAATCCAAGGTATATTGGACCATTCAAGATTATTGATCGTGTCGGACCAGTAGCTTACCGACTTGAGTTACCTCAACAACTCGCGGCTGTACATAACACTTTCCACGTCTCGAATTTGAAGAAATGTTTTGCTAAAGAAGATCTCACTATTCCGTTAGATGAAATCCAAATCAATGAAAAACTCCAATTCATCGAAGAACCCGTCGAAATAATGGATCGTGAGGTTAAAAGACTTAAGCAAAACAAGATACCAATTGTTAAGGTTCGATGGAATGCTCGTAGAGGACCCGAGTTCACCCGGGAGCGTGAAGATCAGATGAAGAAGAAATACCCGCATCTATTTCCAGAAGATTCGTCAACACCTTCAACAGCTTAAAATTTCGGGACGAAATTTATTTAACGGGTAGGTACTGTAGTGACCCGAATTTTTCCATGTTTATATATATTAATTGAGATTGATATTTACATGATTAAATGTTTCCAACATGTTAAGCAATCAAACTTGTTAAGACTTGATTAATTGAAATATGTTTCATATAGACAATTGACCACCCAAGTTGACCGGCGATTCACGAACGTTAAAACTTGTAAAAACGACTTGACGATATATATATGGATATACATATGGTTAACATGAGATTATGATAAGTAAGTATCTCCATAAGTATATTAACAATGAGTTATATACATATAAACAAGACTACTAACTTAAGGATTTCGAAACGAGACATATATGTAACGATTATCGTTGTAACGACATTTAAATGTATATATATCATATTAAGATATATTAATATATCATAATATTATGATAATATAATAATTTAACATCTCATTAGATATAATAAACAATGGGTTAACAACATTAATTGAGATCGTTAACTTAAAGGTTTCAAAACAACACTTACATGTAACGACTAACGATGACTTAACGACTCCGTTAAAATGTATATACATGTAGTGTATTTATATGTATTAAAATACTTTTGGAAGACTTCAAGACATATATCAAAACACTCATACTTAACGAAAATGGTTACAGTTACTTTCCCATTCTTTTCTTTCATCAAGAATTCTAGTCGTATTCTTACCCGTATTATACACAGCTTCAAAACGTACTTACTATGGGTATATACCAATAGTAACTATCATGGGATTCCACTCTTGATTATGTCATGTATGACTAATCAATTTTAACTTCTACCATGAGCTAGTCAACTAACTAGAACTCCTTTTAACCCCACTCACCACTCACCAATTAACACTCATCATTCACTCCATTTCACTTCCAAATCTCTTTCTAATTCTCTCTCAACACACCCACACTATTATGAACGTATTTTTCCAGTAGTTAATCATCATCTTCATCAAAAATCACTTCAAGAATCAAGCTATAATCATCATAGGAAGAACACTTCAAGAATACTTCAAAAATCCCTTCAAGTTTACTAATTTACTTCCAAGCTTTCTAATCCATTCCAAGTAATCATCTAAGATCAAGAAACCTTTGTTATATACAGTAGGTTATCTTTCTTATTCAAGGTAATATTCATATTCAAACTTTGATTCAATTTCTATAACTATAAACTATCTTAATTCGAGCAAAAATCTTACTTGAACTTGTTTTTGTGTCATGATCCTACTTCAAGAACTTTCAAGCCATCCAAGATCCTTTGAAGCTAGATCATTTCTTGTCACTTCCAGTAGGTTTACCTACTAAACTTGAGGTAGTAATGATGTTCATAACATCATTCGATTCATATATATAAAACTATCTTATTCGAAGGTTTAAACTCGTAATCACTAGAACATAGTTTAGTTAATTCTAAACTTGTTCGCAAACAAAAGTTAATCCTTCTAACTTGACTTTTAAAATTAACTAAACACATGTTCTATATCTATATAATATGCTAACTTAATGATTTAAAACCTGGAAACACGAAAAACACCGTAAAACCGGATTTACGCCGTCGTAGTAACACCGCGGGCTGTTTTGGGTTAGTTAATTAAAAACTATGATAAACTTTGATTTAAAAGTTGTTATTCTGAGAAAATGATTTTTATTATGAACATGAAACTATATCCAAAAATTATGGTTAAACTCAAAGTGGAAGTATGTTTTCTAAAATGGTCATCTAGACGTCGTTCTTTCGACTGAAATGACTACCTTTACAAAAACAACTTGTAACTTATTTTTCCGACAATAAACCTATACTTTTTCTGTTTAGATTCATAAAATACAGTTCAATATGAAACCATAGCAATTTGATTCATTCAAAACGGATTTAAAATGAAGAAGTTATGGGTAAAACAAGATTGGATAATTTTTCTCATTTTAGCTACGTGAAAATTGGTAACAAATCTATTCCAACCATAACTTAATCAACTTGTATTGTATATTATGTAATCTTGAGATACCATAGACACGTATACAATGTTTCGACCTATCATGTCGACACATCTATATATATTTCGGAACAACCATAGACACTCTATATGTGAATGTTGGAGTTAGCTATACAGGGTTGAGGTTGATTCCAAAATATATATAGTTTGAGTTGTGATCAATACTGAGATACGTATACACTGGGTCGTGGATTGATTCAAGATAATATTTATCGATTTATTTCTGTACATCTAACTGTGGACAACTAGTTGTAGGTTACTAACGAGGACAGCTGACTTAATAAACTTAAAAACATCAAAATGTATTAAAAGTATTGTAAATATATTTTGAACATACTTTGATATATATGTATATATTGTTATAGGTTCGTGAATCAACCAGTGGCCAAATCTTACTTCCCGACGAAGTAAAAATCTGTGAAAGTGAGTTATAGTCCCACTTTTAAAATCTAATATTTTTGGGATGAGAATACATGCAGGTTTTATAAATGATTTACAAAATAGACACAAGTACGTGAAACTACATTCTGTGGTTGAATTATCGAAATCGAATATGCCCCTTTTTATTAAGTCTGGTAATCTAAGAATTAGGGAACAGACACCCTAATTGACGCGAATCCTAAAGATAGATCTATTGGGCTTAACAAACCCCATCCAAAGTACCGGATGCTTTAGTACTTCGAAATTTATATCATATCCGAAGGGTGTCCCGGAATGATGGGGATATTCTTATATATGCATCTTGTTAATGTCGGTTACCAGGTGTTCACCATATGAATGATTTTTATCTCTATGTATGGGATGTGTATTGAAATATGAAATCTTGTGGTCTATTGTTACGATTTAATATATATAGGTTAAACCTATAACTCACCAACATTTTTGTTGATGTTTAAAGCATGTTTATTCTCAGGTGAATATTAAGAGCTTCCGCTGTTGCATACTAAAATAAGGACAAGATTTGGAGTCCATGTTTGTATGATATTGTGTAAAAACTGCATTCAAGAAACTGATTTCGATGTAACATATTTGTATTGTAAACCATTATGTAATGGTCATGTGTAAACAGGATATTTTAGATTATCATTATTTGATAATCTACGTAAAGCTTTTTAAACCTTTATTTATGAAATAAAGGTTATGGTTTGTTTTAAAAATGAATGCAGTCTTTGAAAAACGTCTCATATAGAGGTCAAAACCTCGCAACGAAATCAATTAATATGGAACGTTTTTAATCAATAAGAACGGGACATTTCACGGGTCATCTAAATCCGAGTCACGGATCACCCGTTATGGCTAAAACACGTTTTTGAACGGATTGAAGTTCCAAGTGGTGTAATGGCTGATCATCATGATTTGGTTACCGTTCTTGGGGTGTTCTTGAGGTCACCAATGTGTCAGGTGGTTTAATTAGGCGGAGATATATATAAGGCTTGCCGAAAACTGACACCCGGGGCTCAAGATATGACCCGATGAACTTTTGATTTAAAACTTATGGTTAATTATTAAAACTTATGATATAAATAATGATTTTCATTATTATTAAATTACTTAAGATTTAAAAAGTAATTATTATAATTTAAGACTTATGATATATATTTATTATATCATTATTTAATTACTTATGATTTAATTAATCTTTTAATTAATCTTATGATTAATAATACTTTAATTAATAATGAAAAATACTTATGATAAGTGTTAAACTTATATTATGAGATTATTATAATAAGACTTATAATAAGGATTAAATAATTATTTAACTTTTTATAAGACTTAGTTATTATTTCATTATAATTTAATTATTAAATACTTATGATTTAATAATTATAAATAGAAACTTATGATATGATTAATAATTCATTATTAATTAATAATACTAATGATATGATTTAAAATTTATTATTAATTAATAATACTTATATTATGACTAATATTTAAATAAATTAATTAAATACTTATGTTATATTAATTTTATCATTTAAACTTATGTTAACCTTAATAATTCATTTTAATTTAATTAAACTTATGTTATGACATAGTTATACATATTTAAATTTAATTAACATTATAACTTATATTATTATTATAACTTACACCTTTAAAATTAATGTTGACTATGTTTGACCAAGGTTGACTTTTGAGTTGACTTTCGGTTGACTTTGACTTTTAGTTGACTTTTGTTGACTTTATAATTAAAGAAACTTTCCTAACTTAAAAACTTTCTAAAAATAGAAACTTTCTAAATTTGGAAACTTTCCAAAAATAGAAACTTTCCAAAAATAGAAACTTTCCTAAAATTGAAACTTTCCTAAAATAGAAACTTTCCAAAAATGGAAACTGCTAAAAATTGAAACTTTCTAAAAATAGAAAGTGTGTGTCCGTACGCTGTTTCGATCAAACCGATGCATGCTGAGTATTATTCTATGTCTACTTGCAACATGTACAATAGCTATCATACTAAGACTTGACCTAAGTTAGTTATTTATATCGACCTGCTTTATTTATAGGTCGGCGTTGTGATCATTCCTGATCACTTTACTCCATTTGATATTCACTTAATTGTTTTGGTTACTTCGTTGCTATTAAGGTGAGTTATAGTCCCATTTTTCTATTTTAAATCTTTTGGGATGAGAATACATGCAATTTACTTTATATTTTGGACAAGTGGAAGTTGGTTTAAATTATTCATTGTGAGTCGAACAAAAATATTCCCTAATCTGGTAATTGTAATCACTGGTTTATACTGATGAACGCGAATCCTATGGATAGATCTATCGGGTTTGACAACCCTATTTCGAGCTAGTCGCGCTAGCAATTTAAAATCAGAATGTTTAGTACTTCGTATTTTGTTGTAGATACACTTATTCGGTGTATATTATTTATTGTGTTCGGCAAGGGTAAATAAATGGTTAAGTGGTTACCAGGTGGCTCACGGTAAATGGAATAATGTTTTTTATATGTTTTCTAGCATATAATTTTGTGGTCTAAAAAGGAGTTTTTATGTTTTCAAACATAAATATTTATGGTTTACATTAAATATTGTTTGCAATATTAAACCTATAATTCACTCAACATTTTTGTTGACAGTTACTCGCATGTTTTATTCTCAGGTTCATGATTGATTGCTTCCGTTGTGCTTAGAGAGTCTGCATATTTATGATGGCAGCTTTTGTTATACATTAACTTGCATTCTATTTTGATACATTAAATTATTGACATTGTTTTGGTCAACTTTTGGTTAAAGTATTTATGTATATTTTTTCTAAACTTATACATTTTGGTAGGTTTCCTTATAGAAAATCATTTTTAAATAAAGAATGCAAGGTTGTTTTATTAAATTCATATAGAGTTTCGATCAAACTGTGGGACCAAGATAACGATGGTTGTCAAATGTACTTTGACGGGTCGTTAAAGTTGGTATCAGAGCTTTGGTTGCAGAGAATTAGGCTGCATTGATGTCGTTACCCGAGTCAATAGGGTGCATTAGTGAGTCTAGTCTACAGCCCGGCCTATAATATATTATTATATATGATTATTTGTATCGTATTGGTATGTATATTGTTATCATACATACATCTCTATTATATTCTGAATCCGGTAGGAACTCCCATTCGGATTTAAACGTATTCTTTGACTCATGCGAACTTATCCTTATAAGAACACCTCGGGTAGTGAAACCGAGGGATGTCATTCTTGACTTCTGAAATTCTCGACATTTCTATGTCATCTATTATGGTTATGTATATAACGTTTGAGTTATATTACGCGAGATGTCATTCTTGACTTCTAAATGCTCGGCATTTCAATGTCAGCTATTATGTTTAGGTATATAACATTCTTGTTATATTACGTGCCTTTGTGCCGTTGTGCCTATGTGCTTTGATTTTTGAACTGGAAAACGCCATTCTTGACTTTTAGAGATTCTTGGTACTTCGAAGGCATTTTATGTCATTGTTACTCCCATTCATTACTTTTGATGTTTTTGTCTCTTGTGCTATCCTTAGCACATTGTTTAAGAAATCTTTTTAGGGAAATTGTGTGGAAATTCGAGGTTGATCGCGTGTCCTGACCTCATGTAGTGCTATTGGAATGGAACTATGAATTAGCAAAATATAATGGTGTGAGGCCAACGTGATTATATTACGTTAATTCATAAAGAAGTCCCAATATTGTGACATGAGGAATAGAAAGCGAGTCAAAGAAAATTTCTATCCTACTCATTTAGAAATTCCGATGTATTACATGGGTAGGGAAAATATTCATTATCTTATTTGTTGATATACGAGAAGCTCATTTTAACCAGATTATCTATCTCATGCTCTATCCTCCATAACTCGCTTGTTAGCAACAGCTTCACTCGGGAACAGTTTTGGCCCAAGGACTTATGTCCTGATAATAGTCAAAACAACATTTAACTCATTGGTTTTCACGACCTCGTAACATTTGTTGGTCAAATGTTGCACGACGATTCAAGTCATTTACTCGATCTTTCACGATCTTACTTCAACTTGTAACCTCTGGAATACAGATACTCTGTTTATCATCGGAAGTTTTACACATTTGTTTAAGTGGGCGGTTCTCACGAAATTTATGGGCGAATAGAAGTAATGAAATATTTTGTCATGTATACAATTTATAAAATCATATATGTACGTATGGATTTAAATGAATAAATTACCCTTACCTATTTTGGCTAGTATATACTAAATTATACCTTCAAAATTATTTTAAGACCACTCATTTATTGAGCTGTTTGACTAAGTCAATTTGTTTTATATAAAATGGTACACGTTGTACATACTTCTAAATTTACTAACAACTTCATTTCGTTTATGTTGTCACATCAAACATTTAAAGCTTTTTCAAAACTCCTTTGATTGATTTTATCAAATTTTCGCATTACTCTACAGAGTGTTTGGATCATTGTTCTTCTCATCCTCCGTTTAAGGATGAAACCCACCATTAAGTTCATTGATAGAAACTCTTACACCACTTTGGATGCTGGTTTTATTAAATTTGTTGGAAAGTCTTTGCGCTCGTAAAATTTTCTCTCTTATGGTTGGACATGGCCGAAACGCGGACCGATAAATTAATTTTCTGGGGTACACTCGATAGTCACCCTATTGTAGAAAAGGCGCTAGGTGGGTTTCTACCCCAACTGTTGTTATAGTGGGTATCATGGATATATATTACACTAGACCGTTTGAGGAGTTTTTACTCTCAATATTCGCTGCTACCCGCAACACCCTCGTAAACGTCAATCCTAGGATACAATACTTTGAGGTACACGAAATTATTTTTGGAGATTCATCTCACCTGGAGTCGACCATGTAGGGACCCGAACTTTTCCATGTTTATATATATTAATTGAGATTGATGTTTACATGGTTAAATGTTTCCAACATGTTAAGCAATCAAACTTGTTAAGACTTGATTAATTGAAATAGGTTTCATATAGACAATTGACCACCCAAGTTGACCGGTGATTCACGAACGTTAAAACTTGTAAAAAAACTATATGATGACATATATATGGTTATATATATAGTTAACATGATATTATGATAAGTAAACATATCATTAATTATATTAACAATGAACTACATATGTAAAAACAAGACTACTAACTTAATGATTTTGAAACGAGACATATATGTAACGTTTATCGTTGTAACGACATTTAATGTATATATATCATATTAAGAGATATTCGTACATCATAATATCATGATAATATAATAATTTAAAATCTCTTTTGATATTATAAACATTGGGTTAACAACATTTAACAAGATCGTTAACCTAAAGGTTTCAAAACAACACTTACATGTAACGACTAACGATGACTTAACGACTCAGTTAAAATGTATATACATGTAGTGTTTTAATATGTATTTATACACTTTTGAAAGACTTCAATACACTTATCAAAATACTTCTACTTAACAAAAATGCTTACAATTACATTCTCGTTCAGTTTCATCAACAATTCTACTCGTATGCACCCGTATTCGTACTCGTACAATACACAGCTTTTAGATGTATGTACTATTGGTATATACACTCCAATGATCAGCTCTTAGCAGCCCATGTGAGTCACCTAACACATGTGGGAACCATCATTTGGCAACTAGCATGAAATATCTCATAAGATTACAAAAATATGAGTAATCATTCATGACTTATTTACATGAAAACAAAATTACATATCCTTTATATCTAATCCATACACCAACGACCAAAAACACCTACAAACACTTTCATTCTTCAATTTTCTTCATCTAATTGAACTCTCTCAAGTTCTATCTTCAAGTTCTAAGTGTTCTTCATAAATTCCAAAAGTTCTAGTTTCATAAAATCAAGAATACTTTCAAGTTTGCTAGCTCACTTCCAATCTTGTAAGGTGATCATCCAACCTCAAGAAATCTTTGTTTGTTACAGTAGGTTATCATTCTAATACAAGGTAATAATCATATTCAAACTTTGGTTAAATTTCTATAACTATAACAATCTTATTTCAAGTGATGATCTTACTTGAACTTGTTTTCGTGTCATGATTTTGCTTCAAGAACTTTGAGCCATCCAAGGATCCATTGAAGCTAGATCCATTTTTCTCTTTTCCAGTAGGTTCATCCAAGGAACTTAAGGTAGTAATGATGTTCATAACATCATTCGATTCATACATATAAAGCTATCTTATTCGAAGGTTTAAACTTGTAATCATTAGAACATAGTTTAGTTAATTCTAAACTTGTTCGCAAACAAAAGTTAATCCTTCTAACTTGACTTTTAAAATCAACTAAACACATGTTCTATATCTATATGATATGCTAACTTAATGATTTAAAACCTGGAAACACGAAAAACACCGTAAAACCGGATTTACGCCGTCGTAGTAACACCGCGGGCTGTTTTGGGTTAGTTAATTAAAAACTATGATAAACTTTGATTTAAAAGTTATTATTCTGAGAAAACGATTTTTATTATGAACATGAAACTATATCCAAAAATTATGGTTAAACTCAAAGTGGAAGTATGTTTTCTAAAATGGTCATCTAGACGTCGTTCTTTCGACTGAAATGACTACCTTTACAAAAACGACTTGTAACTTATTTTTCCGACTAGAAACCTATACTTTTTTTTGTTTAGATTCATAAAATAGAGTTCAATATGAAACCATAGCAATTTGATTCACTCAAAACGGATTTAAAATGAAGAAGTTATGGGTAAAACAAGATTGGATAATTTTTCTCATTTTAGCTACGTGAAAATTGGTAACAAATCTATTCCAACCATAACTTAATCAACTTGTATTATATATTATGTAATCTTGAGATACCATAGACACGTATACAATGTTTCGACCTATCATGTCGACACATCTATATATATTTCGGAACAACCATAGACACTCTATATGTGAATGTTGGAGTTAGCTATACAGGGTTGAGGTTGATTCCAAAATATATATAGTTTGAGTTGTGATCAATACTGAGATACGTATACACTGGGTCGTGGATTGATTCAAGATAATATTTATCGATTTATTTCTGTACATCTAACTGTGGACAACTAGTTGTAGGTTACTAACGAGGACAGCTGACTTAATAAACTTAAAACATCAAAATATATTAAAAGTGTTGTAAATATATTTTGAACATACTTTGATATATATGTATATATTGTTATAGGTTCGTGAATCAACCAGTGGCCAAGTCTTACTTCCCGACGAAGTAAAAATCTGTGAAAGTGAGTTATAGTCCCACTTTTAAAATCTAATATTTTTGGGATGAGAATACATGCAGGTTTTATAAATGATTTACAAAATAGACACAAGTACGTGAAACTACATTCTATGGTTGAATTATCGAAATCGAATATGCCCCTTTTTATTAAGTCTGGTAATCTAAGAATTAGGGAACAGACACCCTAATTGACGCGAATCCTAAAGATAGATCTATTGGGCCTAACAAACCCCATCCAAAGTACCGGATGCTTTAGTACTTCGAAATTTATATCATATCCGAAGGGTGTCCCGGAATGATGGGGATATTCTTATATATGCATCTTGTAATTGTCGGTTACCAGGTGTTCACCATATGAATGATTTTTATATCTATGTATGGGATGTGTATTGAAATATGAAATCTTGTGGTCTATTGTTACGATTTGATATATATAGGTTAAACCTATAACTCACCAACATTTTTGTTGACGTTTTAAGCATGTTTATTCTCAGGTGATTATTAAGAGCTTCCGCTGTCGCATACTTAAATAAGGACAAGATTTGGAGTCCATGCTTGTATGATATTGTGTAAAAACTGCATTCAAGAAACTTATTTTGTTGTAACATATTTGTATTGTAAACCATTATGTAATGGTCGTGTGTAAACAGGATATTTTAGATTATCATTATTTGATAATCTACGTAAATCTTTTTAAACCTTTATTGATGAAATAAAGGTTATGGTTTGTTTAAAAATGAATGCAGTCTTTGAAAAACGTCTCATATAGAGGTCAAAACCTCGCAACGAAATCAATTAATATGGAACGTTTTTAATCAATAAGAACGGGACATTTCAGACCATTCTTTATAACCCATGATTCACGTTCTTTTCATCCGCACATAAATTTAAGAATATGGATGAATCCTAGATTTCCTCGCTCATTGTACAAGGAAGTTCACTCTCGTTGAAAAATCACGCCTTTCGTACGTCTTCCTTTCGGAAATGTAATGAAAATTTACTTTGAAGTCCATGATCCTCATTATCTCCTTTGAGAGAATTGCCTTAAATACCTATGCCACCGATGTGACTACTCCATATATTTCTTCCTTCATTGTTACAACTACATTTCATTCATCCTAGTTCGTCCCCTTGGGGAGCTCCTGTTTTGTTTGTTAAGAAGAAAGGTGGTTCGTTCCGATGGTGTATTGATTATCGCGAGTTAAACAAGCTTACAGTTAAGAACCGTTACCCTCTTCCGAGAATTGATGATCTGTTCGATCAACTTCAAGGTTCGTCCGTTTATTCTAAGATTGATCTTCGTTCCGGTTATCACCAACTACGGGCTAAAGAAACTGATATTCCGAAAACAGCTTTCCGTACCCGTATGGTCACTGCGAATTTCTTGTTATGCCGTCGAGATTGACTAACGCACCTGCTGTGTTCATGGACCTCATGAACCGTGTGTGTAGCCCATATCTGTATAAATTCGCTATAGCTTTCATCGATGATATCCTTATCTATTCCAAGAAGTGATCAAGAGCACGAAGATAAGTGCTTGACTTGTTAAGAAAGGAAGAGCTGTATGCTGAATTTTTCTAAATGTGCGTTCTGGTTGAAAGAAGTTCAAATTCCTTGGAAATGTTGTTAGTAAACAAGGAATTCAAGTTGATCCTTCAAAGATTGAGGCAATTGAGAAGTGGAAAACTCCGAAGACTCCTACTCAGATTCGTCAGTTCCTAGGTTTGGCAGGCTATTATAGAAGGTTCATTCAAGATTTTTCACGAGTAGTGAAACCTCTGACTGCTTTAACGCATAAGGGGAAGAAGTACGAGTGGAAGAGTGAACAACAGTCTGCTTTCCAAACTCTGAAGAAGAAGTTAACTTCTGCACCGATATTATCACTACCTGAGGGTAATGATGATTTTGTTATCTATTGTGATGCTTCGTGCCAAGACTTTGGTTGTGTTTTGATGCAGCGAAAGAAAGTCATAGCTTATGAAAGGACCCGTCCTAATCCATCCGGACGAATACATTATATTTGGTTACATCGCGAGGTACTTGACCCCTATATGATACATTTTACAAACATTGCATTCGTTTTTGAAAAGACAAACTTTCATTACATCGAAAGTTGACAGCAGGCATACCATTTCATAATATATCCAAATATAATTAACTTAATAATAATATTGATGAACTCAACGACTTGAATGCAACGTCTTTTGAAATATGTCATGAATGACTCCAAGTAATGTCTCTAATATGAGTTAATGCACATCGGAAGATTTCTTTCGTACCTGAGAATAAACATGCTTTAAAGTGTCAACCAAAAGGTTGGTGAGTTCATTAGTTTAACATAAATAATCATTTCATAATTTTAATAGACCACAAGATTTCATACTTCCATTTCTCATAATCATACGTCCCATGCATAGAGACAAAAATATCATTCATATGGATTGAACACCTGGTAACCGACATTCACAATATGCATATAAGAATATCCCCATCATTCCGGAATCCTCCTTCGGACATGATATAAATTTCGAAGTACTAAAGCATCCGGTACTTTGGATGGGGCTTGTTGGGCCCGATAGATCTATCTTTAGAGTTCGCGTCAATTAGGGTGTCTGTTCCCTAATTCTTAGATTACCAGACTAAAAAGGGCGATATTCGGTTTAATAATCCAACCATAGAATGTAATTTTAAGTACTTGTGTCTATTCTGTAAAACAGATATAAAAGCAGCGCATGTATTCTCAGTCCCAAAAATATATATTGCAAAAGCATTTAAAAAGGGATTAATGAAACTCACGCATATAAATATTGTAAAACAGTTAATAAAGCATTTGCATGTATTCTCAGCCCAAAAACGTAAAGAGTAAAAGGGAGCAAATGAAACTCACCTAATGTATTTTGTAGTAAAAATACATATGACGACATTGAACAAAAGTATATGGTTGGCCTCGGATTCACGAACCTATATCATTCGTATATATATTAACACACATAATCATAATCGAATAAATATATTTATTATTTTTAATAATATACTTGTTAAATTATTTGTTATATAGATATAGATATATTTAATTTATACATTTTATTTAACTAGTGTTTATCTTTCATTATGACATATTAATAATAATAATTTATATTAGGGTTTATATATGATAAAAATATATTTTTATATATTAGTTGATATCTTTTATATATATAGTTTAATTATTATCTTTTTAATAATAAATGTAACGTAATGTATTTGTTTACAAAAATATATATTCTTAATATTATTGATAGTTTAGTGATAACAAAGTAATAATGATAATAAGTTTAATAATAATAATACTAATAATCATATTAATAATAATAATAATAATAATAATAATAATGATAATATCAATAATAATACTTATAATGATAATGAGAATGATAAAAAAATACTTTTGTAAATAATAATAATTTCAAAAATGATACTTTTAAGAATAATACCAATAATAATATTAATAACAATAATAGTAATAATAATCCTAATGTTTATTTTTATGATAATACTAATAGTGAGTATAATATTTATATTAGTGTATTAATAATAATAATAATAATAATAATAATAATAATAATAATAATAATAATAATAATAATAATACAATTGAAACTACCTTAAAAACTCAAAAAAGAGAACAATCGCCCAAGCCAGGAGTCGAACCCGAGACCTCTCGCTCCCACTCGACACTCTTAACCAATGTTCTGTCTAGATTTTTTCTGATTTAGTTGATACTCGAATTCTTTTTAATCCATTATTCTGCCCGACAATAACCAGGGATTTCGGCCCAACTTGTAAAACAAACACAGCCCAACTGAAACATGTTCTATTCGGCCCAACTTCAATATCAATTAAATAACCCAGCTGTTTAATAAAAAGAAAACTGCAGTATGTGGGGATCGAACCCAGGTCACCTAGGATGTACATGTAAGTGCTAACCACCCAAGCTGCCTCGCTTTTCTGATTTATGTAAACACTATAATTCTGTTAACCTATAAAGGATCTTTTAAAAATTAAAATCATCTTCTTCATATCATACACAGTGATATGTTTCGGTTTTATACCAATCATCAGTTTCGAATCTTTATCATCATATCATTATTGAATCATCATCTTCTTTCATTATCATTACCATCATTGTGATTATTATTAAGCATAATTGTGGTATTTTATCATCATAAACGTTCATCATCAATATCGTTATCATTATGGTAGTTGAGACAGAAAGAAGTAGATGTGACTTGCAGCCTTCCTATAGCGAAAAAAAAAAAATAATAATAGCAGCAGCCCGTATGCAGTTGCAATAAAAACAAGTGGTTTGTGGGTCGTGGAAGTGGTGATGTTTGATCGAAAGAAAAGATATTTGGTGCAGTAGATGTAGCAATATCGAAGTCAACTAGCGGTTTTTGGTGGGATTTTGGGGTTTCGTTTGGATCCAAAGTAGTAGCATTAGAACGAATATAAAAGAAACACAAAAGGTTGTAGCATTAGTGGCTCAACTAGCTTGTGTTTTGTGACGGTTGTAGTAGGTGTTCGGTGATGGTTGTTCATGGCGATGGAGGTGGGTTTGATGATGTATGATTGAAGCGTACATGTGATTTCATCGTCTTCAATTTGTTGAAGGACTTGAAGCCATGAATCACGTATGCATAAGAAGGAACCAAAGTTTTATTTTTTATTTTTTTTTTTTTTATTGCAATCATAAATGGAAGAGATGATGATGGTTTTAAGATGGTGGGTTTCACTTTAGCAAAAGTGGAGGATGGTGCTCCGGTGGTAGTGATAATCCAACAACGGTGGAAGGTCGAGGTGGTTTCGATTTTGAAGGTCCTCGGTGGTGACCGGCGGTTATGATGGAGAAAAGAAAGAGAGAATGATAGAAGAAGAGACGAGTGAGAGAGAGATGTGGAAGAGGTAATGGTACTAGAACATGGTACATGATTGTCGATGGATATATGTATATATGTATCTCATGCATATATATGTATATGTATAATAGAGATGTGCAGATCTTATGAATTATTGGTAGATCTTATGAATCATTGGTGAAAAGGAAACAAAAGACTACACAACAAATGAATAATAATTGTAATAGTTAGCAGCCACTAAGTTGGCATAATCTACCGACAAATTTTCGGGGTAATATATTGTGCTCCGTTGTTTACTCAGTGACGAATAAAAGTACACATAAGATTTCCAAATTTTTAGATTAACTTTCTTTAATTATTTAAGTCATTATGGTATAAAATTCGAGCATCAACTTGATAAATAAAAATTACCTCAACTGTCCCTCTCATTTATGGGTGAAAAATAAAAAGTGTTGAAATTTAATAACTAGGTCCTAAATATAATTTTAGTAAGCCTAAAATTTATAGAACTCATTTTCGGATCACCGTTTATTTTAAAATTACATAAGTTTGAATTTAACTTGCTTAATATCACTCGAAACATCAAACGAGTATTACAATCATTTAATATTTATTTTTAATATACTTCATTTATATATAGAGATATATTTTAGATAATATTTACTATAATATCCTATTTTTATTTTATTAATTTTTAATAACAACAACATATAATACTTCAAATTCTATTTCGAATTATTATTTATATATACATACACACATATCTATTTAAAATAAATTGTTCGTGAATCGTCGAGAGTAGTCGAAGGTCAAATGAATATATTAAACACAGTTCAAAGATTTTAAGATTTCAACATTACAGACTCTGCTTATCGTGTCGAAATCATACAAATATTAAGTTTAAATTTGGTCGGAAATTCTCGGGTCGTCACAGTACCTACCCGTTAAAGAAATTTCGTCCCGAAATTTGAGTGAGGTCGTCATGGCTAACAATAAATATGTTTTCTTGACGAATATGAGCTGATAAATAGAGTTTTATCATTACTAAATAATTTGAATAAAACGATTCAATTACTCGAAGCGTACGAGTGAAGCTATTACAAAAGAGTGAAATGAATAAATGAAGTTTCGTTTTAACTTCTGGCGTTGCCTTGGTTGAATTCCGGAATTCAAGGGATTTAAAGAAAATATTCAAAATCTAAAAGATGTGATTCTTCGATAAATGAGGAAATTAGGATCTTTTTAATTAAATGCGGTGATCTGCCTTGATTGCTCTGTCTGATATTTCCACTATAAATTTATCTTTTCCATTCCATTAGTTTCCACCACTTCTATACCTTCTTTCTCAGTTCATATATCTAAAAGATTATAATAATGCTTAATCCGGTTCTAATCCTTGTTCTTATTCTGACTATCGCAATGATCATTCTTCTTTTCCAACTCCCACCGGAAGAATCTGTTTATTTCTACTATGGTCTAGGGATTATTGTATTTATAATTCTCCCGTGTCTTTATATTGCTATACGCACTGATATCCACAGTTTGTAATTTCGGTGGTGTTGTTGGGCTTTATATTTTTCTTATATATCGGAGCTTCATGCTCTTGTTTTCTCTTCCCGACTTTAAATCAAGCGAATAATGGTCCAGAATTTGTAGATATAGGGTTCTAAATGATTATAATGTTCTAAGCAGGGTGGAACGTGATAGCACGATTTGATTTTCAAATTTATCAAAAATACAGATGATAGAACTATCAAGAATATATTCTTCTTGATATGTTCGGAGGTTATGTAGAATGAAAGATTTATGTAACATGACACATGATGATGGTATAATCTACTGTGAACCATCATCAGGTTTCATTAGAAACTCAGCATGACTTACTGTAATATAATCACGTTGATCAAGTGTCATTATATTATACTAACTCATGCATCAGTTCCCAACACTACTTCCAAAAACATTCATATTTTAAACTCGAAAGTTTACAGAATATAGAAACTAACAGTTTCTATATGATGTAACATTGATAGCACGAATAGATTATTGATTTCAGATAGGAATAATTATGAAAATATCTTCAGAAATATGGAGGATATTTATAATGAAAGATACGATGATATCCTGGAATTTCCAATATCGATGGATGATGAAGAAGATTTATCCGTAAGGGTTTAGATTCGGAAGCAAGGTATTCGTTAAATATTTCATCAGAAACAGAATCATTTGGATTCTTTGAAGTCAAACTTATTCTTTGTGATTTGTTCACGGCTTCCTTCATAGTTTCGCATAATCCGCTTTTCGATACTAAATTTTCCATTGAATGTTTCCAACATAATGATACACAGGACGCACAAAGAGATATATAATTTCGGACGAGAATATTTATGAAAATATCCTCAGAAATATCGAATATATTGATGATGATATTTTGGAGTTTCTAAGTTCGATGGTTGATGGAGAAAGATTTTCCGCAAGATTTTAACATGACTTCGGAGCAAGATATTCTCTAAAGATTTCAACGGATCTAGATTTATCTGGGTTCTATGAATTTAGAGTATGTTACTTGTATTTCTCCTTGGTTTCCTTTACGGTTAGCTCAATCCGTTTTCCAGTTCCAACTTTTCTGAGCTTTTCCAACATATTAATCTTTATCATCAAACTTCCAATGATTAAGATCATTTACGATTGCCTACAGTTTCTGCTGCTTCATTCAGCTTTTTCAACATACAGAGTATCGATTCGTAAACTGGGTACCTTTTCAAAATTTTTGAATTGAAGGTCGTAATTCTAGGGGATAATTATTATATATAGAATTGTTGATGTAGATATGCTGTGAGTTTTCAAAGTACTGATTGCCGATTCCTCTACATTTACTGCTACCATATCTGAATCATTGGTTATCGTTCTGAGATGATTTCAAGATAATTGTGTTTTTAGATGATTAAACGCTGACGGTAATATGGTGGAATATAACAGGTTCTCCGATAATAATAAAAGAGTACACATATAAATCAAGGTTATAATAAGGTTGTTTTGAACGAAAAGTCAAAGTTGATTTGCTGAAGCTGTGACAAAATCTGCTACCTTAAAAAGGGATCGCAAAGTTATTTTTGCTAATAAATGTCAAAGGATCTGACGCGACTACGTGTTAAACTTTTACTCAGTTGCCGAGAGTTTCTCAGGTGCATAACTATATTTATCAATCTTTTCTTCCGTAGATGAAGTGCGGTTAGTTCATCCTCTTGATTGAGATGTTTCCAAGATTCGTGAAAGGTTTGAACGCAGATTGTAATCATCAAGATACAAATGAGGTTTAAGATGAAAATCAAGTGGTAAACTTGAAGTATTGTTTAGTTTCATATATTATAATCAATATTTTAATTCATTTTAATTGTCCACGGTTGGTAGTCCATAGTTGATTAGTCCACAGTTAGCTAGGAACAGTTAGCTAGGATTTTATTAGCGTAGATTCTTAACAAAATTTCTCATAGTTAATTTGTTTATTTCTAACAAATTTTATTCCGTCAAATATTTTCTTCATTATGCCACTTGTTGGATTCTGATAGGTCAAAATCCAAATATGAAATTTGAATGGAAATGGTTATTCTGTGGTGAACGGATTCATATATCTGTGGATGTAAGTAGGATAGTAGATGATCGTTGAATCAGATTCGAAGAATGTACAGTGTAGCTTATTAATGTGAAATCTAAATATTCCTCGGGTATTACCTACCCGTTAAAATATTTTCACCATTAACAGTTTATACAAAAGAATTTTTAATTACAATCTTTATGAAAACATATATACGTATATATTTTCTTTAGATGTAATAATGAATTTAATGAGTTAATGTGATATTGATCTCATTTGATTTATCATTAGAGCAAGAATATATAATTTCTAAATCATTAGAGATTACATAATCGCCATGTCGAACGAAAATAAAATAGATAGAACGATACGTAGAACGATGATTATACTTGAGGTATAGAATGAGATGTCGAAGCTGGTGATGCAGATGTTGTTGTTGGTGGTACTAGTGTTGTTGGTGCTAAGGTTGGTGATGTGACTGGTGTTGGTGATACTGCTGGTGTTTGCAGACTGTGTACCGTGCTCTCTAAAGTTAACACCCGAGCTCGGAGTTCTTTAACTTCTTCTACTAACCCTGGTTGGTTATCAATGTGAGGTAAAGATTGGATATCATTTCTAGTTCCATTAATGGTAGTCTCAAGACGAAAAATTCTGGCAAAAAGAGTATAAACGGTGTTGCGAACAGGTTCGCCAGTGAGCGGGTCGAGTACTCCAAGGTTAGGTGGTAGATTCGATTCCTGATATGGAGTACCTTCTTCCCTTCTCCATAGAGTGAGTATGTCGCGAACCCACCCCCATTTTCTCCAGTAATCACGATAATTGATTGATTGATGTGCTCCTGTCACGCTGTCTTCAGAGTCAGAGGAATTTGATCGATTCGTAGAGGCCATCTTACGCGATCTCAGGAAAGATTTTTGATATGAAGAGTTTAGTGATAGTAATTGGTAGTTGGATGGTATTCTCAATGCATAATTTGCATAGATATATATAATACCAGGATCCCTTAAATTAAGGAGAAATTTACGAGAGATATCAGGCAAGGTCTACAGTAACAGATACGCCAAGATATGAATTGTCAGATACGCTAAGATATGAATTGTCAGATACGCTAAGATCTGAATTTTGTCTATACACTATTCATGCAGTCAATGCAGTAAAACGTGTCTAGACTACGAATAATGAGTAGGTAATTTCCTAAGGATGATAAGCAGATGATTTTTCGACACAGAATGATAAGCAAATCTTTGGACATGCAGACACGGTCGAAGTCCAGACTTACTAAAGCATCCTAACGACTTATCAGTTAGACACACTAATGCAGACCTGGTTCTCTACGACCACCGCTCTGATACCAACTGAAAGGACCCGTCCTAATCCATCCGGACGAATACATTATATTTGGTTACATCGCGAGGTACTTGACCCCTATATGATACATTTTACAAACATTGCATTCGTTTTTGAAAAGACAAACTTTCATTACATCGAAAGTTGACAGCAGGCATACCATTTCATAATATATCCAAATATAATTAACTTAATAATAATATTGATGAACTCAACGACTTGAATGCAACGTCTTTTGAAATATGTCATGAATGACTCCAAGTAATGTCTCTAATATGAGTTAATGCACAGCGGAAGATTTCTTTCGTACCTGAGAATAAACATGCTTTAAAGTGTCAACCAAAAGGTTGGTGAGTTCATTAGTTTAACATAAATAATCATTTCATAATTTTAATAGACCACAAGATTTCATACTTCCATTTCTCATAATCATACGTCCCATGCATAGAGACAAAAATATCATTCATATGGATTGAACACCTGGTAACCGACATTCACAATATGCATATAAGAATATCCCCATCATTCCGGAATCCTCCTTCGGACATGATATAAATTTCGAAGTACTAAAGCATCCGGTACTTTGGATGGGGCTTGTTGGGCCCGATAGATCTATCTTTAGAGTTCGCGTCAATTAGGGTGTCTGTTCCCTAATTCTTAGATTACCAGACTAAAAAGGGCGATATTCGGTTTAATAATCCAACCATAGAATGTAATTTTAAGTACTTGTGTCTATTCTGTAAAACAGATATAAAAGCAGCGCATGTATTCTCAGTCCCAAAAATATATATTGCAAAAGCATTTAAAAAGGGATTAATGAAACTCACGCATATAAATATTGTAAAACAGTTAATAAAGCATTTGCATGTATTCTCAGCCCAAAAACGTAAAGAGTAAAAGGGAGCAAATGAAACTCACCTAATGTATTTTGTAGTAAAAATACATATGACGACATTGAACAAAAGTATATGGTTGGCCTCGGATTCACGAACCTATATCATTCGTATATATATTAACACACATAATCATAATCGAATAAATATATTTATTATTTTTAATAATATACTTGTTAAATTATTTGTTATATAGATATAGATATATTTAATTTATACATTTTATTTAACTAGTGTTTATCTTTCATTATGACATATTAATAATAATAATTTATATTAGGGTTTATATATGATAAAAATATATTTTTATATATTAGTTGATATCTTTTATATATATAGTTTAATTATTATCTTTTTAATAATAAATGTAACGTAATGTATTTGTTTACAAAAATATATATTCTTAATATTATTGATAGTTTAGTGATAACAAAGTAATAATGATAATAAGTTTAATAATAATAATACTAATAATCATATTAATAATAATAATAATAATAATAATAATAATGATAATATCAATAATAATACTTATAATGATAATGAGAATGATAAAAAAATACTTTTGTAAATAATAATAATTTCAAAAATGATACTTTTAAGAATAATACCAATAATAATATTAATAACAATAATAGTAATAATAATCCTAATGTTTATTTTTATGATAATACTAATAGTGAGTATAATATTTATATTAGTGTATTAATAATAATAATAATAATAATAATAATAATAA
Source organism: Rutidosis leptorrhynchoides (assembly GCF_046630445.1). NCBI lineage: Eukaryota > Viridiplantae > Streptophyta > Magnoliopsida > Asterales > Asteraceae > Rutidosis > Rutidosis leptorrhynchoides. The sequence continues at coordinate 161,473,138 of NC_092343.1, read as the reverse complement.
TAATAATAATAATAATAATAATAATAATAATAATAATAATACAATTGAAACTACCTTAAAAACTCAAAAAAGAGAACAATCGCCCAAGCCAGGAGTCGAACCCGAGACCTCTCGCTCCCACTCGACACTCTTAACCAATGTTCTGTCTAGATTTTTTCTGATTTAGTTGATACTCGAATTCTTTTTAATCCATTATTCTGCCCGACAATAACCAGGGATTTCGGCCCAACTTGTAAAACAAACACAGCCCAACTGAAACATGTTCTATTCGGCCCAACTTCAATATCAATTAAATAACCCAGCTGTTTAATAAAAAGAAAACTGCAGTATGTGGGGATCGAACCCAGGTCACCTAGGATGTACATGTAAGTGCTAACCACCCAAGCTGCCTCGCTTTTCTGATTTATGTAAACACTATAATTCTGTTAACCTATAAAGGATCTTTTAAAAATTAAAATCATCTTCTTCATATCATACACAGTGATATGTTTCGGTTTTATACCAATCATCAGTTTCGAATCTTTATCATCATATCATTATTGAATCATCATCTTCTTTCATTATCATTACCATCATTGTGATTATTATTAAGCATAATTGTGGTATTTTATCATCATAAACGTTCATCATCAATATCGTTATCATTATGGTAGTTGAGACAGAAAGAAGTAGATGTGACTTGCAGCCTTCCTATAGCGAAAAAAAAAAAATAATAATAGCAGCAGCCCGTATGCAGTTGCAATAAAAACAAGTGGTTTGTGGGTCGTGGAAGTGGTGATGTTTGATCGAAAGAAAAGATATTTGGTGCAGTAGATGTAGCAATATCGAAGTCAACTAGCGGTTTTTGGTGGGATTTTGGGGTTTCGTTTGGATCCAAAGTAGTAGCATTAGAACGAATATAAAAGAAACACAAAAGGTTGTAGCATTAGTGGCTCAACTAGCTTGTGTTTTGTGACGGTTGTAGTAGGTGTTCGGTGATGGTTGTTCATGGCGATGGAGGTGGGTTTGATGATGTATGATTGAAGCGTACATGTGATTTCATCGTCTTCAATTTGTTGAAGGACTTGAAGCCATGAATCACGTATGCATAAGAAGGAACCAAAGTTTTATTTTTTATTTTTTTTTTTTTTATTGCAATCATAAATGGAAGAGATGATGATGGTTTTAAGATGGTGGGTTTCACTTTAGCAAAAGTGGAGGATGGTGCTCCGGTGGTAGTGATAATCCAACAACGGTGGAAGGTCGAGGTGGTTTCGATTTTGAAGGTCCTCGGTGGTGACCGGCGGTTATGATGGAGAAAAGAAAGAGAGAATGATAGAAGAAGAGACGAGTGAGAGAGAGATGTGGAAGAGGTAATGGTACTAGAACATGGTACATGATTGTCGATGGATATATGTATATATGTATCTCATGCATATATATGTATATGTATAATAGAGATGTGCAGATCTTATGAATTATTGGTAGATCTTATGAATCATTGGTGAAAAGGAAACAAAAGACTACACAACAAATGAATAATAATTGTAATAGTTAGCAGCCACTAAGTTGGCATAATCTACCGACAAATTTTCGGGGTAATATATTGTGCTCCGTTGTTTACTCAGTGACGAATAAAAGTACACATAAGATTTCCAAATTTTTAGATTAACTTTCTTTAATTATTTAAGTCATTATGGTATAAAATTCGAGCATCAACTTGATAAATAAAAATTACCTCAACTGTCCCTCTCATTTATGGGTGAAAAATAAAAAGTGTTGAAATTTAATAACTAGGTCCTAAATATAATTTTAGTAAGCCTAAAATTTATAGAACTCATTTTCGGATCACCGTTTATTTTAAAATTACATAAGTTTGAATTTAACTTGCTTAATATCACTCGAAACATCAAACGAGTATTACAATCATTTAATATTTATTTTTAATATACTTCATTTATATATAGAGATATATTTTAGATAATATTTACTATAATATCCTATTTTTATTTTATTAATTTTTAATAACAACAACATATAATACTTCAAATTCTATTTCGAATTATTATTTATATATACATACACACATATCTATTTAAAATAAATTGTTCGTGAATCGTCGAGAGTAGTCGAAGGTCAAATGAATATATTAAACACAGTTCAAAGATTTTAAGATTTCAACATTACAGACTCTGCTTATCGTGTCGAAATCATACAAATATTAAGTTTAAATTTGGTCGGAAATTCTCGGGTCGTCACAGCTTATGCGTCACGTCAGTTGAAGATCCATGAACAGTATTATACAACCCATGATTTAGAGTTGGGAGCTATTGTGTTTGCGCTTAAGATTTGGAGACATTATTTATATAGGGTCGAAAGTACAGTGTACACTGATCACAAAAGTCTTCAACATATTCTTGATCAAAAACAGCTAAATATGAGTCAGCGAAGATCGGCTGAGACATTGAATGATGATGATTGTGAACTTTTATATCATCCAGGAAAGGCCAATGTTGTGGCTGATGCATTAAGACGCAAAGAGAGGGTTGAACCTCGCAGGTTTAGAGCCTTGAATATGACAATTCGAACAAACCTCGCAAGACAGATTCTTGCAGCTCAAAAAGAAGCCTTGATGGAGGAGAATTTCGTAACGGGAAGGTCCGAGGCTTGAGTAAACAGTTAGATGTACGAACCGATGGTACTCGGTATTTTACGGGACACCTTTGTGTTCCGAAGTTTGGTGATCTACGACAACTTGTTTTAGATGAGGCTCATAAGTCTAGGTACTCTATTCATCCTGGTTCAGGAAAGATGTATCATGATCTTAAGGAGCTGTATTGGTGGCCTAATTTGAAAGCTGATGTAGCTACATATGTGGCTAAGTGTTTGACCTGTGCCAAGGTCAAAGCTGAACATCAGAAACTGTCCGGACTTCTGGTGCAACCTGAAATTCTCGAGTGGAAGTGGGAAGGTATTACGATGGACTTCATTACGAAGTTACCAAGAGTTGTGGGTGGTTATGATACCATTTGGGTGATTGTTGACCGACTCACTAAGTCAACTCATTTCTTGCCAATTAAGGAAACATATTCAATGAAGAAGCTTACTCGTTTGTATTTGAAGGAGATTGTTTCGAGACATGGCATTCCTGTATCGATTATTTTGGACCGAGATAGTCGATTTTCATCGAGGTTTTGACAGTCCTTACAAGATGCTTCGGGAACTAAATTGGGTATGAGCACTGCTTATCATCCACATTCGGATGGTAGGGGTGAAAGGACCATCCAAACGTTGGAAGACATGTTGAGGGTATGAGTAATTGATTTTGGTAATGGTTAGGATAGATACTTGCCGTTGGCTGAATATTCTTATAACAACAGTTATCATGCAAGTATTAAGGCCGCACAGTTTGAAGCTCTGTATGGCAGAAAGTGTAGGTCTCCTGTCTGTTGAAATGAGGTTGGGGATGCTCAACTCACAGGTCTAGAAATTATTCATGAGACTACCAAGAAAATCGTACAGATTAAAGAAAGATTGAGAACTGTCAGAAGTCGGCAAAAGAGCTATGCCACAAGGAGAAGGAAATATATTGAGTTTCAGGTCGGTGACCGTGTTATGTTGAAAGTATCACCTTGGAAGGGTGTGGTACGATTTGGTAAGAGTGGAAAGTTGAATCCTCAATTTGTTGGACCTTTTGAGATTACAGAAAGAGTTGGGGCCGTGGCTTATTGTTTGAAATTGTCACAAGAACTCAGTGATGTTCACGATGTTTTTTTTCATGTATCGAATTTAAAGAAGTGTTTGGCTGAGGTCGATGAAACTATTCCTCTGGAGGGACTTCATGTTGATAAGCAACTACATTTTATTGAGGAACCTGTTGAAATTATGGATCGAGAGGTTAAGACTCTTAAACAGAGTAGAATTTCTATTGTCCGGGTTAGATGGAACGCCAGACGCGGTCCCGAGTTCACTTGGGAGCGTGAAGATCAGATGAGGCAGAAGTACCCGCATTTGTTCCCAGATGCTGAGTCAACCCCTGCACTTGCTTAAATTTAGGGACGAAATTTCCATAACGGGAAGGTACTGTAACGACCCTACTTTTTCCGTTATCTTTTACCGTTAATTATTTAACGACCGTTAACTGTTATTCATGCCACGTCATTTCTATGACCTATATTATTATTTTTGTAATAATATATATATTAATTAATATGTGTTATGTGAATATTTGTAATCATATTTTAAGTTATACGTTTCTACGTGTCGCGGATTTCTATCCGGCGAGTCTTTTCGGTGTTCAAACCAATGGTCAAGCTTTTGGGATTTTTAAGTCCTAATTATTTTAAATATAATATTTTAATGTCATATGATTATATATAGTATTTATATATATATTTTTCGTCGCGTATTTGTTATCTTTCCGAAGAATTAATCTCGTAGTAGCGTTTTCGCGTCTCGGGCTTCGATCGGGCATTCAGACCACAAGCACTTTATCAAAACATGAAAATGGCCCATAAATGGGGCCCACCTTACCCCATTCGGCTGAATACCCCTTCAGGGGGGGGGGGGGAGTTTGGTTTTTATTTTATTTTTCTTAAGCCTTTTCCCATTTTAATTCATTTATCACTACTTCATTTCCATTTTTCCCTAAGCCTAAACATCCTCCTCTCTCCCCCCTTCTTGTGGCCATCTCCCAACACCTCAACATCATCATCAATTCAACAAAAATTATTGCTTGGATCATAGGGCTTTCATCATCATCGCTTTCCTCTCGTTCTTCTCTTCACGATCATACCACTTGATTATTGATTAAGGTATAAACCCTAACCCTAGATTTTTAATTTTTCTTTATTTTTCTGTATTTTGATGTTATATTGATAGTATAATGATTACATGTTATTGTATTGATGATTGTATGCGTAGAATTGCTCAAATATATATGTTTTCGGTTTAATTGAATTGGGACAGCAGAATATTCGTTCATTTCTGATATTTTAACTGATATAAAAGTGAAATTGAAGTGTTTAGATGAGTTCCTCTCATCAAGACATTAATTTTAGACTCCGGATTCATGTCATTTCGATTCCCGGAGCTTAAGATATGATTAAAATGGTATTTTGTAAAGATTAAATTATGAAAACGAAATGAACCAGGTTTGTGTAGTGACCCGAACTTTTCCATGTTTATATATATTAATTGAGATTGATATTTACATGATTAAATGTTTCCAACATGTTAAACAATCAAACTTGTTAAGACTTGATTAATTGAAATATGTTTCATATAGACAATTGACCACCCAAATTGACCGGCGATTCACGAACGTTAAAACTTGTAAAAACAACATGACGATATATATATATGGATATACATATGGTTAACATGAGATTATCATAAGTAAGTATCTCCATAAGTATATTAACAATGAGTTATATACATATAAACAAGACTACTAACTTAAGGATTTCGAAACGAGACATATATGTAACGATTATCGTTGTAACGACATTTAAATGTATATATATCATATTAAGATATATTAATATATCATAATATCATGATAATATAATAATTTAACATCTCATTAGATATAATAAACAATGGGTTAACAACATTAATTGAGATCGTTAACTTAAAGGTTTCAAAACAACACTTACATGTAACGACTAACGATGACTTAACGACTCAGTTAAAATGTATATACATGTAGTGTTTTAATATGTATTTATACACTTTTGAAAGACTTCAATACACTTATCAAAATACTTCTACTTAACAAAAATGCTTACAATTACATCCTCGTTCAGTTTCATCAACAATTCTACTCGTATGCACCCGTATTCGTACTCGTACAATACACAGCTTTTAGATGTATGTACTATTGGTATATACACTCCAATGATCAGCTCTTAGTAGCCCATGTGAGTCACCTAACACATGTGGGAACCATCATTTGGCAACTAGCATGAAATATCTCATAAAATTACAAAAATATGAGTAATCATTCATGACTTATTTACATGAAAACAAAATTACATATCCTTTATATCTAATCCATACACCAACGACCAAAAACACCTACAAACACTTTCATTCTTCAATTTTCTTCATCTAATTGATCTCTCTCAAGTTCTATCTTCAAGTTCTAAGTGTTCTTCATAAATTCCAAAAGTTCTAGTTTCATAAAATCAAGAATACTTTCAAGTTTGCTAGCTCACTTCCAATCTTGTAAGGTGATCATCCAACCTCAAGAAATCTTTGTTTCTTACAGTAGGTTATCATTCTAATACAAGGTAATAATCATATTCAAACTTTGGTTCAATTTCTATAACTATAACAATCTTATTTCAAGTGATGATCTTACTTGAACTTGTTTTCGTGTCATGATTCTGCTTCAAGAACTTCAAGCCATCCAAGGATCCGTTGAAGCTAAATCCATTTTTCTCTTTTCCAGTAGGTTTATCCAAGGAACTTAAGGTAGTAATGATGTTCATAACATCATTCGATTCATACATATAAAGCTATCTTATTCGAAGGTTTAAACTTGTAATCACTAGAACATAGTTTAGTTAATTCTAAACTTATTCGCAAACAAAAGTTAATCCTTCTAACTTGACTTTTAAAAATCAACTAAACACATGTTCTATATCTATATGATATGCTAACTTAATGATTTAAAACCTGGAAACACGAAAAACACCGTAAAACCGGATTTACGCCGTCGTAGTAACACCGCGGGCTGTTTTGGGTTAGTTAATTAAAAACTATGATAAACTTTGATTTAAAAGTTGTTATTCTGAGAAAATGATTTTTATTATGAACATGAAACTATATCCAAAAATTATGGTTAAACTCAAAGTGGAAGTATGTTTTCTAAAATGGTCATCTAGACGTCGTTCTTTCGACTGAAATGACTACCTTTACAAAAACGACTTGTAACTTATTTTTCTGACTATAAACCTATACTTTTTCTGTTTAGATTCATAAAATAGAGTTCAATATGAAACCATAGCAATTTGATTCACTCAAAACGGATTTAAAATGAAGAAGTTATGGGTAAAACAAGATTGGATAATTTTTCTCATTTTAGCTACGTGAAAATTGGTAACAAATCTATTCCAACCATAACTTAATCAACTTGTATTGTATATTATGTAATCTTGAGATACCATAGACACGTATACAATGTTTTGACCTATCATGTCGACACATCTATATATATTTCGGAACAACCATAGACACTCTATATGTGAATGTTGGAGTTAGCTATACAGGGTTGAGGTTGATTCCAAAATATATATAGTTTGAGTTGTGATCAATACTGAGATACGTATACACTGGGTCGTGGATTGATTCAAGATAATATTTATCGATTTATTTCTGTACATCTAACTGTGGACAACTAGTTGTAGGTTACTAACGAGGACAGCTGACTTAATAAACTTAAAACATCAAAATATATTAAAAGTGTTGTAAATATATTTTGAACATACTTTAATATATATGTATATATTGTTATAGGTTCGTGAATCAACCAGTGGCCAAGTCTTACTTCCCGACGAAGTAAAAATCTGTGAAAGTGAGTTATAGTCCCACTTTTAAAATCTAATATTTTTGGGATGAGAATACATGCAGGTTTTATAAATGATTTATAAAATAGACACAAGTACGTGAAACTACATTCTATGGTTGAATTATCGAAATCGAATATGCCCCTTTTTATTAAGTCTGGTAATCTAAGAATTAGGGAACAGACACCCTAATTGACGCGAATCCTAAAGATAGATCTATTGGGCCTAACAAACCCCATCCAAAGTACCGGATGCTTTAGTACTTCGAAATTTATATCATATCCGAAGGGTGTCCCGGAATGATGGGGATATTCTTATATATGCATCTTGTTAATATCGGTTACCAGGTGTTCACCATATGAATGATTTTTATCTCTATGTATGGGATGTGTATTGAAATATGAAATCTTGTGGTCTATTATTATGATTTGATATATATAGGTTAAACCTATAACTCACCAACATTTTTGTTGACGTTTTAAGCATGTTTATTCTCAGGTGATTATTAAGAGCTTCCGCTGTCGCATACTTAAATAAGGACGAGATTTGGAGTCTATGCTTGTATGATATTGTGTAAAAACTGCATTTAAGAAACTGATTTCGATGTAACATATTTGTATTGTAAACCATTATGTAATGGTCGTGTGTAAACAGGATATTTTAGATTATCATTATTTGATAATCTACGTAAAGCTTTTTAAACCTTTATTTATGAAATAAAGGTTATGGTTTGTTTTAAAAACGAATGCAGTCTTTGAAAAACGTCTCATATAGAGGTCAAAACCTCGCAACGAAATCAATTAATATGGAACGTTTTTAATCAATAAGAACGGGACATTTCAGTTGGTATCAGAGCGTTGGTCTTAGAGAACCAGAATTTTGCATTAGTGTGTCTTATCTAGTTTGTTAGGATGCATTAGTGAGTCTGGACTTTGACCGTGTTTACTTGAAAAATGATTGCTTAACAAATTTTGTTGGAAACTATATATTTTTAACATGTGAATATTATGTGATATATTAATCTCTTAACGCGTTTGATATTATGTGATAGATGTCTACCTCTAGAACAAGTCCCATTAACTCACCTAATAATAATGAAGAGTCAAATGTAAATTGGAATGATTTGTGGACTGATTCACAAGTTCCCGAAGAGGAACCGGAAGAAGAGTCGGAACCGGAAGAAGAATCGGAACCGGAAGAAGAATCGGAACCGGATGAAGAAATATAACCGGTGGGGGAAATAATAAAACGGTTAAGTAAAAGAAAATCCTCAACCAACCGACCAAGGTTAATTATGGTCAATGGTGTTTCCGCCAAGGAAGCAAAATATTGGGAGGATTACCAATTCTCCGATGAATCGGATTCCGATGAGAATTTCGATGATGTTATAGAAATTACCCCAACTGAATTTAAAAAGGCAAAAGAAAATAATAAGGGAAAGGGCATAAAAATAGAGAAATCTAATTCCAACCCCGATGAACTTTATATGTATCGTCAACCCCCGAAGTCCTTAAGTTGTAACAATGATCCGGGAACCTCTAAACCACCAGGTTTTTCTAAACCAATGTGGAAAATTACGGCTCGTATTAGTGGAACATCATATATCCCTAGAAACTTGGCAAAACGAACCAAAACCGAAGAAGAAGAAACAAGCGAGTCGGAATAAGATAGTTGTATTCGTGTGGTGTAATATATGTAATATAGTGTGCTTATACTTTATGATGTGTAAAAATTGCTTGTATTAATAAGTATTTTTTTTATGAATCTAACTCTTGTCTATTTTACAGTATAAAAACACAAAATGGATAGACAACCCAATATTTTAAGAGACCTACCCGGAGACATGTTTGATGAAATCTTGTCTAGAGTCGGTCAGAATTCTTCGGCACAACTATTTAAGGCGAGATCAGTTTGTAAGACATTCGAAGAACATTCCAAGAATGCCTTGGTTTATAAAAGGCTTTCGTTCGAAAGATGGGGGATATCACATTGGGAAATCCATAAGTTACGATGTGTTTACTTTGACGCATATATTGCGGGGAACCCAAATGCTATTTTACGCAATGGGTTATGAAATTATTTTGACTCAATATATCCGAATATTGGACTTCGTGATTTAGAAAAAGCGGCTTACATGCAACATAAAGAAGCATGTTATGCTTACGGATTAGTAATGTTCGCTTCTCACCAAAGTGAGAACAAGAACATCGGGCTACAACTATTAAACAAAACGTTCCCACAAGTGACGGAGTCGGTAATTGGGGTAAGAAATGAAGTTTTTAGATTGTTACGGGACTGTTGGACATTACGTAACCCTCGTCCCTTTGACGACGTTACAACACGCTGTCTTATCAACGGCCATGATGTTAAAGCAGAGGGGTATAAAATACTATTAATTTTTAGCAGAAAATACTATTAAATACGATACAATTTTACACAAGATATTTATTTATTTATAGAATGGATATACTTAAACCTTGCTACAACACTTATAGGCAGTGTACCTAATCGTACAGTAGTGTAGTTTTTAGTAAGTCCGGTTCGTTCCACAGGGAAATCTTTAAACAAAGCTCAACGCTATATTAATTTACTTTTATAAAAATACAAATATATATATAGGTAATATTATTATTATAAAAGGGGGGTTTTTACCGTTTAATGACCGGTTTGTCGATTTTAAAACTTTAGTCGCAGTTAAAACCTAATGTAAAATATAAAATAAATACAAGACTTTAAATTAAAGCGTAAAGTAAATAATGATAATGAAATTGCGAATAATAAAAATGCGATAAAATTAAATTGCGATAATTAAAAAGTACGATAATTAAAAGTGCGATAAAATAAAATAACAATAAATAAAAGTATTAGAAGTGCAATTAAATATAAAATAAAGGAAATTAAATATGAAATAAAAGAATTATGCTTATTTAAACTTCCGTAATCATGATGTTTGACGTGTTGATTTTAGTTTTATGCCCATGGGTTAATTGTCCTTTGTCCTGGATTATTCAATATGTCCGTCTGGTTTTTGTCCATAACAGTCCATCAGTCATAAATATAAATTGCAAGTGTCCTTGTCAAATTATTATTATACCCGAAGATAAATATTCCAACTAATTGGGGATTCGAATTGTAACAAGGTTTTAATACTTTGTTTAATGAATACACCAGGTTATCGACTGCGTGTAAACCAAGGTTTTACTACTTTGTTAACAATTACACCAATTACCCTTGAATGTAATTTCACCCCTGTTTTGATTATTCTAGTGGCTATTAATCCATTCCCGTGTCCGGTTAAATGAACGATTATTCGTACATATAAAAACCCCGCCCATCGTGTCCGATCGAGTGTATATGGTAATTTATAGGGACGCCCAATTGTAAATCTTTATATTAACATTAACAAACTTTCATTTAGTTAAACAAATATAAAGCCCATTAATAGCCCATAGTCTAGTTTCCACAAGTGTCGTTCTTTTGTCCAAACCCCAATTATGGTACAAAGCCCAATTACCCAATTTTAGTAATTAGCCCAACATCATGATTACTTCGTTTTAAACAAGCATAATAATAACTTAGCTACGAGACATTAATATAAAAAGGTTGAACATAACTTACAATGATTAAAAATAGCGTAGCGTTACACGGACAGAATTTCGACTTACACCCTTACAACATTAGCTAACATACCCTTATTATTAGAATTATAATTAAAATTAAAATTAAAATATAAATTATAAATATAAATATATATTACTTCGTATGAATGAGAAGAAAAATGATGATGATTTTGATCAGAATTCGGGTTGATTTATAGCCAGGAATGATTTTTGGGGCTCCGCGACTCGCGGCCAAATAGCCTTAAAACTCCGCGAGTCGCGGAGAGGTATTTTCAGTTTTCACCCTTGGAGTTTCCTGCTGCCGACGGTTTTAAATATATATATATAATATATATATAATTAATATAATTAATTATATATTATATTATATTTATATACATAGTTAACTTGTAATTTTTAGTCCGTTGCGTCGAGCGTTAAGAGTTGACTCTAGTCCCGGTTCCGGATTTTCGAACGTCCTCGCGTACAATTTAATATCTTGTACTTTGCGTTTGGAATCTTGTACTCTTGTGATTTCGAGACGTTTCTTATCAATAATTGGAACCTTTTTGATTGTCTTTTGTTCTTTTGAGCTTTTTGGTCGTTTGCGTCTTCAAATCGTCGAATCTGTCTTTTGTCTTCACCTTTTATTATTTAAACGAATATCTCTTGTAAATAGAACAATTGCAACTAAAAGCTTGTCTTTCTTGAGGAATAATGCTATGAAATATATGTTCGTTTTTAGCATTATCAAATATTCCCACACTTGAGCGTTGCTTGTCCTCAAGCAATATCGTCTTGAAATACTAGAATCACTTCTTTATTCTTCACACTTTGTACATCAGTGATTTCTATATGGCGGTATAAACAATGGTAGTAACGATATGGTTTACAGTCCCACATGACTATAAAAATTTAGATCCATTAAGGAAATTGGATCTTTATGAAAACATTTGATCTTTTGAAAATTAAATCTAGTTTTTACCCTAGATAAGTTTTCCGGAATAACCCTTTACCGGTGTTTGCAAAATATTTTTGTGGGTTTGGTGGGTTTCAGATTTGAAAATTTTAGCTCAAAACTTGCGGTTTTGTGTCACCCACTTGCTAACCTTGTATTAGGAAAGCAACACGTCCAGTTTACTTGTTCCGTATATTACCTTTCGACAAACTACCGTCCGGTTGTAAAGGAAAGCGTTGAACAAGCAACTGTTTAAGGCAATGTCCCGTGACATGCTTTTGATTATGGTCTATAACGTGTCGGACGCAATTACTATCCTTGGTAGGAGCAATAGTAAAGCTCACCCTTATAATTTGTCGGTCTGGCACAAAGTCCTGTCTTTGACCATGTTATGCAACCACCGTTCTTACGGTTGACACCCGATTTAGTTCAGGTGACCTAATGAATTCCAGGTGAATTCCTAGGATTTTACGTTCAATGGTAATGAACGCATTGAAAATAGGGTTTTCAGAAAACAAATCGGTTTGTAATTTTGATCAAAATATTTTCTCGTTTAAGCTCGAGTTTAGATATCATTGAATTCCATGAGTTTGTAATTCTCAATCTTTAAGGTCAATCTCAAGGATTGAGTAATATCAGTCTTAAAAGCTGATTTTTAATCTTTAAGGAGATTATCCTTTCTGGGGATCTGATTCATTAGTCTTATCCAGCTAATTTGCACGGTGCCTCCCCATTGTACGAGATAAATCCTTCTCATGGTTAGGATAAATCTGACCACTTGACGACCCTGTTTAATGCTGAGGTCCGTGGATTTCCTGCTGATTTTAGTGATGACTTTTCTAGATTTTTCGTCAACCTACAGCTGGTCTGGTCGACAACTTCATGACCTAAATCAAGAAGCGCGTTTCTTTTTCGGAAGACTTTACTTCCTTTTAATGATGGAATTGATTCATCGTGTAGATCCATCTCTTCTTTTCTTTCATCGGGTAAAACAGTTTAGTTTAGTCCAAAGCAAAAGTATTTTCAGTTATTTGTTACAGATATATGTGACATATGTTTAAAATAATTTGGTAAATTTTCCCACACTTGGCTTTTTATTTTTCTTTTTATCGTCCTCTATTCCATTTTAAATGAATTTTAACATTTTAGTTTGTTTCTCAATTTATGTCCTTTCCGAGGTAACAATAATTTCGGTGTTAAAACCTAGTTTTATCGTTCATAAATGTGTATAAACATGATTTTAATTCATTTAATTGAAAATTTTGAAAAATTTTACTAGAATTGGGTAGTCAGTATATAAGACTAGGGCTGTTCTTTTTATCAGAGAGCACTAGATTCTAATACAACTACTGCTTTACTAGTATTTTTAATGGTAACCAAGTGTTTAATATAAAAATTTTAAAATCCGAAAGAATTTAATCCCTTCCCACACTTAAGATCTTGCAATGCCCTCATTTGCAAGAAATCAGTAACAATTTAAATTATTGAGGGTGATTTGTGTGAAAATGATTAAATTTTTACCAAAGTTTCCGAATATATTGGCGTTTGTTTGCTGAATGATAAATGGTGCACGTCATTTGTTCATTCCGTCTTGTTGTAATTTCACATATATTTTGCATCATTGTCGTCAAAATTACTTGCTTTTGCTGAACTTAATGCCAGTCTTTGAAAATTCGTTGTTTTACCCTGTTGTGTACATAAGATAAACTGCAAACATATATACATATTTTTGAAGTTTGGTTTATTACCCCACATTCAAAAATTATTAAAATCTAAGAATAAAAGTTAGAAATTATAAAAATGATTACAATATTAACAAAAATATTAAATGTATCAATAATTACAAATTACAAAATAATAAAAAATAATAAGTAAACTAAGGATGATATTGGTACCAATAGGGGTTCCACGCATAACCATAAGTGCTATAGAATGCCTCGGCAGGGTCATACGTAGGATATGGTGGCTGCATCTCTATCGACCAAGGAGGGAAGATGGGTTTCGGTGTAGGAATATAGTTTCTACCTATATGTTGGCAATGCGCTATGATCTGGTTCTGATGAACTTGCCAATCTTCAAATGCTCTCTGTCTAGCATTTTCGTATTCCTGAGAAGCTATAAACCTATGAATTTCTTGCCCCCCTCCTACATTACCTTGTTCCTGGTTTCTCTCTACCTGTGGATGTCTACCATTGTATCGTACTGCGGCGTTATTTCGCCGCTTCAACACTTTTGCACCATGGTATACATTTAAACCTATAGTGTCGCGGGGTTCCGGCTCTTCTACTAATAATCCCCCCCGACTTATATCCACACCGAGATATTCACCAATCAAAGTAATAAAAATACCACCTCCTATTATGCTATGTGGACGCATCCCTCGAACCATAGCTGATAAATAATAACCCACACAATATGGTATACTTACAGCGCTGTGTGGGTCTCGAATACACATATGGTAAAACAAATCTTGTTCATTTACCTTTTCTTTGTTTTTACCCCTTTGTGTAATCGAATTAGCTAAAAACCTATGTATTACTCTTAATTCGGCTCTATCTATATCCAAATAAGAGTAGTTTCCCCCTTTAAAACGGTGGTGGCTTGTCATTTGACTCCACACACCGTGTGTATCAAAATTCTCATCTATTTTCCTACCGTTTAGTATCAATCCTCTACAATCGGCAGACGCTAATTCCTCAGGCGTATATATACGTAAAGCCTGAGCCATGTCCAGTAAAGACATGTGGCGCATCGAACCGCCTAACAAAAATCTAATAAAAGAACGATCGGTTAAACTAGCTACCCGATCATTCAACTCTATACTACATAACAACTCTTCACACCATACTTTATATACAGGTCTGCGTATGGTGAATAAACATATCCAGTCATTAAAAGAAGAATTACCATACCTCTGTACCAGTAATTCCCTAATTGGCCCGGCCAATTCTACAGCTTCCAAGGGTCCCCATTCTATGACCCTCGGTACCTCAACAACCTTAGAGTGAAGAGTATGCAAACCCCGTTGATATTTTGGATAATCTATCCAAAGTCTGTCAAATCGCAGGTTCGGGTGCAACTGTTCCAAATGCATATCTGAAAAGGTCATGACTGGATGAGGTACATCCTGCTTGTAGTAGTTATCTACCTCCTGTTGTTCCAAGTTCTCAGCAGGAGCATGGCGGGCTTGGGATGAAGATTCACCCCTTTCATTCTGCAAAACACATCAAACACAAATTTTGTGCATCCAAATATGCATTAGTGTCAGCAAAATCATCAATCAAAATAATTACAATGACATTATCAATTTATATCAAACTTAAGCTTATTTTCACATTTTTATCAAATCTACACTTTTTCAAATAAGCATATACGAAAATTTTCGCCAAGTTCATAAGCATTCAACTCAAATAACATGTCAAAATAATCATTACTAGCAAATAAACAAGTCTCAAATGGCATTATCTTTCAAAAATCAAGTTCATGAATTTTGGACTTGAAAAAGTCCACTTTAATTCTCAAAATCATGTTTAGGCTCAAAGTTTGGATCATTTAACTACCTAGACATGTTACACTACTCAATTTAGTAATAATTCATGACAAAAATCGGCCATAACCTGTTTATATCAAAAAGCCCCAAATTTGCTCAAGAACACAAACCCTAGATTCTAAAGATTTTGAAGTTTTTGGCTTCAAATCATGTTAACAAGCATCAATCTAGGTTATACATGCATAATATACTAACAATTTAACACTAATTACACTAAAAATTAACAAAATGTAAATTATGAAAATATGCTCAAGAACACACTAAAATTCGGATTTAAAGGTGATTTGGGGTGTAATTGTACCTGTTTTCTTGAGTAGTTCCTAGATATCATCCTTCTCAACATGATTGTAGCAAAAAATTTGGTGATTAACGGTTAAAAATTGAGATTTTTGGGGGTGATTTTCGTGGGTTTTCGGGTTCTGTTCGAGCTGTATTTGGGTGTTTATGTGTGTGTGAGAGTGATCAGGTCGAGCAGCTAGTTTTATTTTTTTTCTGTAATTTTGTCCCTCCGCGAGTCGCGGAGGTTTTCACTTAAAACTCCGCGAGTCGCGGAGTTATTTTTTTTTTTTTTTTTTTTTTTTTTTTTTTTTTTTTATATTCTTTAACTTATAAAACAATTAAGAAATTAATTTTAAAATTTTGTTTCCCTTGTTATTTAGGACGAGGTCGTTTCGGATTGATGTCCTAGTCCGTCCCTCGACAAAATTTTAAAATTTGTCTTTTTGTAGCGATTGTTTTAAAAGCTAAGATTTTTGGGTTTTTTAATGTTTTTGGCATACTTTAAATCAATAAGATTAAAAATAATGATAATAAAAGTTCTCGTCCCTCCCTCGGGTAAAGCAATTTCGGTTCAAAGACCTAGTCTTCAACTTACGACGAATTTTAAAAATCATATTTTTAACTTAATGAGATAAAGTAAATTTTTGTTTTTAAATTCACACAACTTAAATATAAAATTCAAAATTAAAAAATTAAAAATTAAAAATTCACACCAAACTTAAAATTTGAAATGCATAAAATTAAAATTCATATTTTAAAAATTAAAAATTCACACCAAACTTAATTTAAAAATTCATAAATTCATATCAAACTTATATTAATTTTTCAAATATTTACAATTTTAAATATATTGTTTTTATAAAGTTTACAATATTAATTTAAGGTTTAAATATTAAGATTAAAAACATAATAAAATTAAAAATCTTTTTGTCTTTTTATCCCACTTTAATCAATCAAATATTATCAAAAATATGCGCCCCTCTTTTCGGTAAAGTAATTTCGGTTCCAAGACCTAATTTAACTCATGACGAATTTTTAAAATATTTTGGGTTGATTGATTAAAGATATTTATACCTTAAGAATAAACGTTAAATTTCGCAGTGATGTAATAAATTTTTGAACGATATCAATAATTTCGGTCGCCAAACCTAATTTTATTCAATACCAATTTTAATACTTTTTAGCGAACAAATTAGCGTTTATTATCAAAAGGTTAAAAATAAAAATAAAAATAAAAACTATACAGACATACCTGTGAAATAGATTTCTTAGTTATATGATCTATTATATTCATAAGATAGTCGGTTTAATTGGTCTTCCATGGCTGCATAGGCGTAACCTCGAGCATTCATTGTCTTTTCTTCTAAACATATGAACGGTCCGTCTCTGCATAAAGTAACAAATTCGGTATTTGAATAGGTTTGATTATTTGAACATTTACCTCCATGTGACCATTTTCCGCATTTGTGACATTTTTCTAGGTGTCGTGCTCTTCTTTTCGCTGCGGATTTTGATTTTCCTTTACCAAATTGTAACTTATTATCTTCGCATCTGGATCCTTTTCTAACTCCGTCCATTCTTTCTCTGATTACTGATACTATTTCACTCGGGAGTATGTCATTATTTCTTTTAGTGATCAAAGCGTGTAGCATTAGACCATGGTTTAATTCACAGGCAGTCTTCATTACGTAAAAACCTAAAAAAAAATAAAAATTCAGAATGGGGGGAGAAGACTAGTTCTTTAGGGTCTGCTAGGGAAAGACCATACGTGTTCCATTTTCGAGAACTACACGAAAACAGACAATCTAACTCTAACAGAAATACATATTATCCTTTAAAGATTTGATTCTCCCCACACTCAGTTAGCTGTGGTATCGAAATTGTGATTAACTTCGTTGTCGACTTCCATCGGACCATGTATGTAATGTTTAACTCTGTGACCATTAACTTTAAATTCAATCCCATTTGAATTTATCAATTCTATCGTTCCGTATGGGAAAACTCTTTTGACTATGAATGGTCCAGACCATCTTGATTTCAATTTTCCAGGAAATAGCTTGAATCGTGAATTGAAAAGAAGAACTCTGTCTCCTTCTTTAAATTCTTTTGAACTTCTGATTCTTTTATCATGCCATTTCTTTGTTCTTTCTTTATAGATTAACGAATTATCATATGCTTCATGTCTTAATTCTTCTAATTCGTTTAGTTGACTTAATCGTAGACGTCCGGCTTCATGTAAATCAAGATTACATGTCTTCAAAGCCCAAAATGCTTTGTGTTCAATTTCTACTGGAAGATGACACGCTTTTCCATAAACAAGTCTAAAAGGTGTGGTTCCAATTGGAGTTTTGTAGGCTGTTCTAAAAGCCCAGAGTGCATCCTCCAATTTAATGGACCATTCCTTCGGATTTGATCCTACGGTTTTCTCTAGAATACGTTTTAAAGCTCGGTTGGTATTTTCAACTTGTCCACTTGTTTGTGGATGATATGCGGTGGAGATTTTATGAGTTACTCCATATCTTTTAAGAACTTTCTCAAGTTGATTATTACAGAAATGAGTACCCCGATCACTTATTAAAGCTTTCGGTGTTCCAAACCTTGCAAAAAGACGTTTTAAAAAATTGACTACAACTCGTGCATCGTTAGTTGGGAGAGCTTGTGCTTCCGCCCATTTAGATACATAATCAATGGCTACGAGTATATATAAATTATTATGAGATTTTGGAAATGGACCCATAAAGTCAATACCCCAAATGTCAAATACTTCACATACTTGGATGACATTTTGTGGCATTTCATCACGTTGACTTATTTTTCCGGCCCTTTGACATGCATCACAGGATTTGCAAAGAAGGTGTGCGTCTTTGTAAATTGTAGGCCAATAGAATCCAGCTTCATAAACTTTTCTTGCTGTTAGTTGAGGCCCATAATGCCCTCCTGTTGGTCCTGTGTGACAATGGTTTAAAATTTTACTAGCTTCATCTCCAAATACACATCGGCGTATTATTCCATCGGGACAACTTTTAAACAGATGTGGATCTTCCCAGAAATAGTGTTTTATATCACTGAAGAATTTCTTTCGTCTTTGGTACGATAATCCTTTTTCAAGGAATCCACAAACTAAGTAGTTTGCATAGTCTGCAAACCATGGAATTTCTTTATAATCTATCTTCAATAGATATTCATCAGGAAAGTTGTCTTGTATGGCCGATTCATTCAGAACTTCTAATTCGGGATTTTCAAGACGAGAAAGATGATCAGCGGCGAGATTTTCTGCTCCTTTTTTATCTCGGATTTCAATATCAAACTCTTGTAAGAGTAAGATCCAACGGATTAATCTTGGTTTAGCATCTTGTTTTGAAAATAGGTATCTAAGAGCAGAATGGTCGGTATAGACCACCGTTTTTGCTAGAACGAGATATGATCGAAATTTGTCAAAAGCAAAGACAATAGCAAGGAGTTCTTTTTCAGTAGTTGTATAGTTCGTTTGTGCTCCTTGTAATGTCTTACTAGCATAATATATAGGTTGAAATCGTTTTTCAATCCTTTGTCCTAAAACGGCTCCCATTGCAAAATCACTTGCATCGCACATTAGTTCAAATGGTAGATTCCAATTTGGTGTTATCATGATCGGTGCATTAGTGAGTTTTTATTTAAGAATATTAAAAGATTTGATACATTCATCTGTAAAGATGAATGGCGCATCCTTTTCTAGGAGTTTATTCATAGGAGTGGCAATTTTAGAAAAATCTTTTATGAAACGTCGGTAAAAACCGGCATGCCCTAGAAAACTCCTAACTCCTCTAACATTGGTGGGATGTGGAAGTTTAGCAATTACATCTACTTTAGCTCTATCCACTTCAATTCCTTCTTTTGAAATTTTATGTCCAAGAACGATGCCTTCTTTAACCATAAAATGGCATTTCTCCCAATTAAGCACTAGATTTGATTTTTCGCATCTAATTAGCATTCGTTCCAGATTAACTAGACATGATTTAAATGTATCACCGAAGACTGAAAAGTCATCCATGAATACTTCCATGCATTCTTCTATCATGTCGTGAAAAATCGCCATCATACACCTTTGAAAGGTTGCAGGGGCGTTGCAAAGTCCAAATGGCATGCGTTTGTAAGCAAAAGTACCATAAGGGCACGTGAATGTGGTTTTCTCTTGATCTTCGGGTGCTATTGGAATTTGAAAATATCCGGAAAATCCATCTAGAAAACAATAGTAACTATTTCCGGCTAATCTTTCCAACATTTGATCTATGAAAGGTAAGGGAAAGTGATCTTTTCTGGTGGCGTCATTTAATTTTCTATAATCAATACATACACGCCATCCTGTTACAGTCCTAGTAGGAATAAGCTCATTTTTCTCATTTGTGATGACAGTCATGCCACCCTTCTTAGGTACGCATTGAACTGGGCTTACCCATGGACTATCAGAAATTGGATATATCAAACCTGCATCTAGCAGCTTAATAATCTCTTTCTTAACTACATCTTGCATATTAGGATTTAGTCTTCGTTGGCGTTGCACATACGTTTTATGACCTTCTTCCATAAGGATTTTATGTGTGCAATACGAAGGACTTATTCCTTTAATATCATGAATCTTCCATGCAATGGCTGGTTTATGAGCTTTTAACACAGAAATGAGCTGTGATTTTTCATTTTCAGTAAGAGAAGACGATATTATTACAGGTAATTCAGATTCACCATGTAAATAAGCGTATTCCAAATGGTTTGGAAGTGGCTTTAACTCTAATTTCGGAGGTTCTTCTATCGATGATTTATATCGATATCTGTCTTCTTCTTTTAGCATTTGAATTTCTTCTGTTGTTGGTTCATATCCATTAGCTATAAGTGTAGCTAACATTTCAGCTTCATCAATTGGTTCATTTCCTTCTCCTAAAGAACATTCTCCTGTTCCTTGTAATTCTGGAAATTCTTCTAATAATTCTGCATGTGCATCTATAGTTTGAATATAATAACATGTATCATCTGCAGATTGTGGTTGTTGCATTGCTCTATCAACTGAAAAGGTGACACTCTCATCCTCTATACTTAGGGTCAGTTTCTTACCGAACACGTCTATCATTGCTTTAGCCGTGTTTAAGAATGGTCTTCCTAATATGAGAGGAACTTGAGAATCTTCTTCCATGTCCAAAACAACAAAATCTACTGGAAATACTAAAGTACCAACTTTAACTAGCATGTTCTCCATTATCCCTCTAGGATATTTTATTGATCTATCGGCTAGTTGTATGCTTATTCTTGTTGGTTTCAATTCTCCAAGGTCTAGTTTAGCGTAAAGTGAATACGGCATTAGATTTATACTAGCACCTAAATCTGCTAATGCTTCTATTGAACTAAGACTACCCAGAAAACATGGAATTGTGAAACTTCCTGGATCAGATAGTTTTTCTGGTATCTTATTCAACAGCACTGCTGAACAATTAGCATTCATAGTAACAGCCGAGAGTTCTTCCATTTTCTTTCTATTCGTGATTAAATCTTTCAAGAATTTAGCATACCTTGGCATTCCTGAAATCACATCAATGAAAGGAAGATTTACATTTATCTGTTTAAACATATCCAAGAATTTGGATTGCTCGGCTTCAAGTTTTTCCTTCTTCATTTTACTCGGATAAGGAAGTGGTGGTTGGTATGGTTTAACATAAGGTTTAGCCTTAACTGTGTTATCTTCATTAACCTTTTCAACTACCGGTTCTTTTTCCTTATCTTGATCAGGTTGTGGTTCTTGTGTAGTAGGAATAGTTTCATCAGAAGTTACAGGTATTTCAGGTGTTTTAAGTGTTGTACCACTTCTTGTGGTAATAGCTTTAGCTGTTTCATTCCGGGGGTTAGCATTTGTATCACTAGGTAAACTTCCCGGTTTTCTTTCACCTATTAACCTTGCTAGGTTACTTACTTCTTGTTCCAGATTTTGAATAGAAGCTTGTTGATTTCTAAATGCTTGAGCATTTTGTTCATTTGTTTGTTTTTGAGATGTGAAAAACTGCGTTTGAGTTTCAACTAGCTTCGTCATCATATCTTCTAAATTCGGCTTTTTATCATCGGTTTGTTGTGGTGGTTTGTTTTGAAAATTCGGTCTTTGCTGATTGTAAGTATTATTGGATACTTGTTGATTGCTAGGACCTTGTTGGTTATTGTATGGAATATTTCGGTTATAATTCTGGTTTTGATTGTAAATCGGTCTTGGCGGTTGATAATTATTCTGATAATTATTTCCAGGCCTTTGGTTTATGTATGAAATATTCTCTCTTTGTTCCATTGTTAATTCAATACTGAGACAATCTTTTGTCAAATGTGGTCCTCCACACTGCTCACAACTAATTCGTATAGCATGAATATCTTTAGTCATCTTTTCCATTCGTCTCTCCACAGCATCTATCTTTGCGGAAATGGAATCTAAGTCATGGCTAGAATCGGCTCTAGCTGCTTTAGATGATCTAATGATATCTTTTTCTTGGTGCCACTCATGCGAGTGGGAAGCAGTATTATCAATAATTTTGTAAGCATCAGTTTCGGTTTTCTTCATAATAGAACCACCAGCTGCTATATCTATGTCTTTTCTTGTAGTGATGTCGCATCCTTGGTAGAATATTTGTACTATTTGACAGGTGTCTAAACCATGTTGCGGACATCCTCTTAATAACTTTCCATATCTTGTCCACGCCTCATATAGAGTTTCATTTGGTTTTTGTGTGAACGTAACAATTTCTGCTTGAAGTCTTACGGCTTTAGATGCAGGAAAAAATTGTTTAAGAAATTTATCAATTAAAACGTCCCATGTATCGATCGCCCCTTCAGGTAACGATTCCAACCAATCTTTGGCTTCTCCCTTTAAAGTCCAGGGAAATAACATGAGATATATTTGTTCATCCTCCACTTCTCGTATTTTAAATAGTGTGCAGATCCTATTAAAGGTACGTAGATGTTCATTTGGATCTTCCTTCGGCGCACCACTAAATTGGCATTGATTAGTCACCATGTGTAGAATTTGTCCTTTGATTTCATAATCTGGCGCATTAATGTCAGGATGAGTAATTGCGTGACCTTGGCCAGTGCGTTTAGCTCTCATTCGGTCTTCCATACTTAAAGGTTCCAGATTCTCCATAATTGAATTTGTTGAATCGGTATCACTAGATGATTCTGATTTAATAGTTCGTTCCTCAACAATCTCTGTTTGAATGATTGGTGGTTCCGGAGGAAAGTTTAATGGTTCAGGATCTACGAACCGTTCCTGAATATTTTCTGGATTCTCAATTGTGAGGTTTGTTTCAAAAACTGGATTATCGGAAATTTGAACTGAAGTACTTGGTCGACTGGATGACGATTCTAAAGAAAAATCAACGGCGGTTATATTTGTTAAACGATGTCTTGATCGAGTTACAGGTGGTGAACGTACAAAAGGTGATGAACGTCTTGCTCGGTGCATTCACTGAATATCCTATTAGTTTTTAAAAGGAAAGAAAAATTATAATAAGTTATCCAATCAATAGACTTTTCTGATTTTGCCCACGTTTCGAATAGCCAAAAGATGCAGCAGAGGGGCAGGATTCGTTTGGTCTCAATATAATTGAGGACTGTTTGGCTCCAATAACCCGGTCCACGTACAAATCCAACTATTACTACGAACCAGAAAATTTTGATGTCTATTAATTTAACCACTTAAAATAAATTTTCGTAATTTTAAGAAATTTAGATAAGAAGTAGAATAAAATTCTAAGTCCTAAAACTAGAATGGCGAGAAATAAGAGAGAAAAAGATTGCGCGTCGAAAAATGTCGAAAAAGAAAAAATGGTTGAAAAATAAAAGGTGACGGAAAAATAAAAGAAACTTATCAAAACTTAAAAATACTTAACTAATTTAACCTTATTACTACAACTAACTTAAAATTATAATCGCAAATTGATATTACTAATTGGAATGATAATTGATACATAGTAAAAGGTCTAAAAATATTAAAGCTTACAGGAAAAACTAAGTCCCAAATGGAAATAACTTAAAAAGAAACTAAAACTTAAAAAGGCGTCGCAAAATTCTAAAGCACCTAAATCTTAGTATAAAGAAAAAGCACTTAAGGAATTCTACGGCAAAGCCTAAAAATCTAGGAGTAAAAATAACTATAGCAAAAACTAAGTTTAAAATTAATTATGAGCTAAAAAATACAAATATTATGCTACAACGATTAAAAAGGTACAAAATATAAAAATATACAAAAAGTTGTAAAAAGTACAATTTTTATAAAAATATTATTTTTATATTATTTATTTTACTAAACTATTAATTTTACAATTTAATAAAAACTTATTAAAACTAAATACATAAATATAAAGTAAAAAGTAAAAAACTAAAATTAATAATAATAATAATAATAATTAAGTTAAATAATAATAATAATAATAATTAAAACCCCGTAATCAATGCGAAATTAGGGTTTTGTCCGTGTGTCAGAGGGCCTCCGCGAGTTGCGGTGAATAAAGAGGAAAACCCCGCGAGTCGCGGGGTTCAGAAAAACAGTTGACAGGTTTCACTTTTACGCGTTTTCTTTATTTATTTTTTTTTTTATTATTTTCTGTTTTCTGTTTCTAATTTAAATAAACGATTTTTAATAAAATTTATATTTTTATAAATTAAAATAAAGATAAAGAAACTTATAAAACTTAAATATTTAACAAAATCCTAAAAATACTAATATTTTTGTTTTTCTTTTTATATTTTTCGAATTTTTAAAACGTAATTTTACAAAAATGACTTTTAATAAAAGTAGATAAAAAAAAAAAATCTTTTTTTTTTTTATTATTATTAGCGTTGCGCTTCCGGCTTTTAAGATGTTTTCCCCGGCAGCGGCGCCAAAAATACTTGATGTTAAAGCAGAGGGGTATAAAATACTATTAATTTTTAGCAGAAAATACTATTAAATACGATACAATTTTACACAAGATATTTATTTATTTATAGAATGGATATACTTAAACCTTGCTACAACACTTATAGGCAGTGTACCTAATCGTACAGTAGTGTAGTTTTTAGTAAGTCCGGTTCGTTCCACAGGGAAATCTTTAAACAAAGCTCAACGCTATATTAATTTACTTTTATAAAAATACAAATATATATATAGGTAATATTATTATTATAAAAGGGGGGTTTTTACCGTTTAATGACCGGTTTGTCGATTTTAAAACTTTAGTCGCAGTTAAAACCTAATGTAAAATATAAAATAAATACAAGACTTTAAATTAAAGCGTAAAGTAAATAATGATAATGAAATTGCGAATAATAAAAATGCGATAAAATTAAATTGCGATAATTAAAAAGTACGATAATTAAAAGTGCGATAAAATAAAATAACAATAAATAAAAGTATTAGAAGTGCAATTAAATATAAAATAAAGGAAATTAAATATGAAATAAAAGAATTATGCTTATTTAAACTTCCGTAATCATGATGTTTGACGTGTTGATTTTAGTTTTATGCCCATGGGTTAATTGTCCTTTGTCCTGGATTATTCAATATGTCCGTCTGGTTTTTGTCCATAACAGTCCATCAGTCATAAATATAAATTGCAAGTGTCCTTGTCAAATTATTATTATACCCGAAGATAAATATTCCAACTAATTGGGGATTCGAATTGTAACAAGGTTTTAATACTTTGTTTAATGAATACACCAGGTTATCGACTGCGTGTAAACCAAGGTTTTACTACTTTGTTAACAATTACACCAATTACCCTTGAATGTAATTTCACCCCTGTTTTGATTATTCTAGTGGCTATTAATCCATTCCCGTGTCCGGTTAAATGAACGATTATTCGTACATATAAATACCCCGCCCATCGTGTCCGATCGAGTGTATATGGTAATTTATAGGGACGCCCAATTGTAAATCTTTATATTAACATTAACAAACTTTCATTTAGTTAAACAAATATAAAGCCCATTAATAGCCCATAGTCTAGTTTCCACAAGTGTCGTTCTTTTGTCCAAACCCCAATTATGGTACAAAGCCCAATTACCCAATTTTAGTAATTAGCCCAACATCATGATTACTTCGTTTTAAACAAGCATAATAATAACTTAGCTACGAGACATTAATATAAAAAGGTTGAACATAACTTACAATGATTAAAAATAGCGTAGCGTTACACGGACAGAATTTCGACTTACACCCTTACAACATTAGCTAACATACCCTTATTATTAGAATTATAATTAAAATTAAAATTAAAATATAAATTATAAATATAAATATATATTACTTCGTATGAATGAGAAGAAAAATGATGATGATTTTGATCAGAATTCGGGTTGATTTATAGCCAGGAATGATTTTTGGGGCTCCGCGACTCGCGGCCAAATAGCCTTAAAACTCCGCGAGTCGCGGAGAGGTATTTTCAGTTTTCACCCTTGGAGTTTCCTGCTGCCGACGGTTTTAAATATATATATATAATATATATATAATTAATATAATTAATTATATATTATATTATATTTATATACATAGTTAACTTGTAATTTTTAGTCCGTTGCGTCGAGCGTTAAGAGTTGACTCTAGTCCCGGTTCCGGATTTTCGAACGTCCTCGCGTACAATTTAATATCTTGTACTTTGCGTTTGGAATCTTGTACTCTTGTGATTTCGAGACGTTTCTTATCAATAATTGGAACCTTTTTGATTGTCTTTTGTTCTTTTGAGCTTTTTGGTCGTTTGCGTCTTCAAATCGTCGAATCTGTCTTTTGTCTTCACCTTTTATTATTTAAACGAATATCTCTTGTAAATAGAACAATTGCAACTAAAAGCTTGTCTTTCTTGAGGAATAATGCTATGAAATATATGTTCGTTTTTAGCATTATCAGGCCATAACGGTTATGTTCCACAAGACCAAGGATGGGAAGTAGTCCTAGTAAAACCAGAATGCATGACTTGTTTCTGGACGTATGAATTACGTGTCTTTATTGCCTTTGCTGAACGACTTGTGTACTAGCTAGAATTATCTTCACAACTATCTTGTATCAAATTTATTGTGTGCTATATTTCATGCTATATGTAAAATAAGCGGTATTGTAAGTTTGTAAAATATTGTGTAAAAGTTTGAACGCGAAATATTATTATAATCAGTTTTTCATATAGAATTGTAGTAGTTGAATTGTATATTAGCTACTAAGTATGAACTTAACGGGTAGGTACTACCCGAATTTAAACTTATAAAACGCTAATATGAAGAAAAAGCTTTTATAAATGAGTTCATATTATGCTACGAAATACTATTAACTACTCTTAATATTCTGTATGATTAACTTGTTCCATTTGACTATTTTGAAGGAAATGGCACCGACTACTCGACACACCGTGAATATGAATGAAGAGGAATTCCGTACTTTTCTAGCTTCAAACATAGCCGCAGTACAGGCTGCGCTACATACCAACAATAACCTTGGATCTAGAAGTACAGGAAATCGTGTAGGATGCACCTACAAAGAATTCACTGCCTGCAAACCTTTGGAATTTAATGGAACCGAAGGACCGATCGGATTGAAACGGTGGACCGAGAAGGTCGAATCGGTGTTTGCCATAAGTAAGTGTACTGAAGAGGACAAAGTGAAGTACGCTACGCATACCTTCACAGGTTCTGCATTAACATGGTGGAATACCTATCTAGAGCAAGTGGGACAAGACGATGCGTACGCACTACCGTGGTCAGCATTCAAGCACTTGATGAACGAGAAGTACCGTCCCAGAACCGAGGTCAATAAGCTCAAGACAGAACTTAGAGGGTTACGAACCCAAGGATTTGATATTACCACGTACGAAAGACGATTCACAGAATTGTGCCAATTGTGTCCGGGAGCATTCGAAGATGAGGAAGAGAAGATCGACGCGTTTGTGAAAGGATTACCGGAAAGAATCCAAGAAGATATAAGTTCACACGAGCCCGCCTCCATACAACAGGCATGTAGAATGGCTCACAAACTCGTGAACCAGATTGAAGAAAGAATTAAAGAACAGACTGCTGAAGAGGCCAATGTGAAGCAAGTCAAAAGAAAGTGAGAGGAAAACGGTGATAAGAATCACCAATACAACAACAACAGCAATTACAACAATAATCGCAACAATTATCCCAACAATCGCAACATTAATCGCAACTACAACAAATGACCCAACAACAACAACAACAACAACAACAACAACAGCAACTACAACAATCATCCCAACAACAATAATAACCGTAAAAACAACAACAATCAGAAGCAGCTGTGCCAAAGGTGTGAAAAGAATCACTCGGGGTTCTGCACCAAATTTTGCAACAAGTGTAAAAGAAATGGTCATAGCGCGGCGAAGTGTGAGGTCTACGGACCAGGGGTTAATAGAACGAAAGGAACAAATGGTGTCGGAACGAGTAATGGCGGAGCAAGTAGTGTCGGAGCAAGTTATGCCAATGTAGTTTGTTATAAATGTGGAAAACCGGGCCACATTATTAGAAATTGCCCGAACCAGGAGAACACGAATGGACAAGGCCGCGGAAGAGTTTTCAATATTAATGCGGCAGAGGCACAGGAAGACACGGAGCTTGTTACGGGTACGTTTCTTATTGACAATAAATCTGCTTACGTTTTATTTGATTCGGGTGCGGATAGAAGCTATATGAGTAGAGATTTTTGATGTGATAATCGGTATGGACTGGTTGAAAGAAGTGAAAGCAGAGATTGTTTGTTACAAAAATGCAATTCGCATTATACGAGAAAAAGGAAAACCCTTAATGGTGTACGGAGAAAAGGGCAACACGAAGCTACATCTTATTAGTAATTTGAAGGCACAAAAACTAATAAGAAAAGGTTGCTATGCTGTTCTAGCACACGTTGAGAAAGTACAAACTGAAGAAAAGAGCATCAATGATGTTCCCATTGCAAAAGAATTTCCCGATGTATTTCCGAAAGAATTACCGTGATTACCCCCACATCGATCCGTTGAATTTCAAATAGATCTT
The DNA here is from genome assembly GCF_046630445.1 of Rutidosis leptorrhynchoides. Classification (NCBI taxonomy): domain Eukaryota; kingdom Viridiplantae; phylum Streptophyta; class Magnoliopsida; order Asterales; family Asteraceae; genus Rutidosis; species Rutidosis leptorrhynchoides. Next base: position 161,444,188 of record NC_092343.1, on the reverse strand, counting down.
ATACCAGGAGCTGCACCAATAGCTCGTGCTCCTTACAGACTCGCACCCAGTGAGATGAAAGAACTGCAAAGCCAATTACAAGAACTTTTAGAGCGTGGTTTCATTCGACCAAGCACATCACCGTGGGGAGCTCCTGTTTTGTTTGTCAAGAAGAAAGATGGTACATTCAGGTTGTGTATCGACTACTGAGAGTTGAACAAACTTACCATCAAGAACCGCTACCCACTACCGAGAATCGATGACTTATTTGATCAACTACAAGGCTCGTCTGTTTATTCAAAGATTGACTTACGTTCCGGGTATCATCAAATGCGGGTGAAAGAAGATGATATTCCAAAGACTGCTTTCAGAACACGTTACGGTCATTACGAGTTTATGGTCATGCCGTTTGGTTTAACTAATGCACCAGCTGTGTTCATGGACCTTATGAACCGAGTGTGTGGACCATACCTTGACAAGTTTGTCATTGTTTTCATTGATGACATACTTATTTACTCAAAGAATGACCAAGAACACGGTGAACATTTGAGAAAGGTGTTAGAAGTATTGAGGAAGGAAGAATTGTACGCTAAGTTTTCAAAGTGTGTATTTTGGTTGGAAGAAGTTCAATTCCTCGGTCACATAGTGAACAAAGAAGGTATTAAGGTGGATCCGGCAAAGATAGAAACTGTTAAAAAGTGGGAAACCCCTAAAACTCCGAAACACATACGCCAGATTTTAGGACTAGCTGGTTACTACAGAAAGTTCATCCAAGACTTTTCCAGAATAGCAAAACCCTTGACTGCATTAACGCATAAAGGGAAGAAATTTGAATGGAATGATGAACAAGAGAAAGCGTTTCAGTTATTGAAGAAAAAGCTAACTACGGCACCTATATTGTCATTGCCTGAAGGGAATGATGATTTTGTGATTTATTGTGACGCATCAAAGCAAGGTCTCGGTTGTGTATTAATGCAACGAATGAAGGTGATTGCTTATGCGTCTAGACAATTGAAGATTCACGAACAAAATTATACGACGCATGATTTGGAATTAGGCGCGGTTGTTTTTGCATTAAAGACTTTGCGGCACTACTTATATGGGGTCAAAAGTATTATATATACCGACCACAAAAGTCTTCAACACATATTTAATCAGAAACAACTGAATATGAGGCAGCGTAGGTGGATTGAATTATTGAATGATTACGACTTTGAGATTCGTTACCACCCGGGGAAGGCAAATGTGGTAGCCGATGCCTTGAGCAGGAAGGACAGAGAACCCATTCGAGTAAAATCTATGAATATAATGATTCATAATAACCTTACTACTCAAATAAAGGAGGCGCAACAAGGAGTTTTAAAAGAGGGAAATTTAAAGGATGAAATACCCAAAGGATCGGAGAAGCATCTTAATATTCGGGAAGACGGAACCCGGTATAGGGCTGAAAGGATTTGGGTACCAAAATTTGGAGATATGAGAGAAATGGTACTTAGAGAAGCTCATAAAACCAGATACTCAATACATCCTGGAATGGGGAAGATGTACAAGGATCTCAAGAAACATTTTTGGTGGCCGGGTATGAAAGCCGATGTTGCTAAATACGTAGGAGAATGTTTGACGTGTTCTAAGGTCAAAGCTGAACATCAGAAACCATCAGGTCTACTACAACAACCTGAAATCCCAGAATGGAAATGGGAAAACATTACCATGGATTTCATCACTAAATTACCAAGGACTGCAAGTGGTTTTGATACTATTTGGGTAATAGTTGATCGTCTCACCAAATCAGCACACTTCCTGCCAATAAGAGAAGATGACAAGATGGAGAAGTTAGCACGACTGTATTTGAAGGAAGTCGTCTCCAGACATGGAATACCAATCTCTATTATCTCTGATAGGGATGGCAGATTTATTTCAAGATTCTGGCAGACATTACAGCAAGCATTAGGAACTCGTCTAGACATGAGTACTGCCTATCATCCACAAACTGATGGGCAGAGCGAAAGGACGATACAAACGCTTGAAGACATGCTACGAGCATGTGTTATTGATTTCGGAAACAGTTGGGATCGACATCTACCGATAGCAGAATTTTCCTACAACAACAGCTACCATTCAAGCATTGAGATGGCGCCGTTTGAAGCAATTTATGGTAGAAAGTGCAGGTCTCCGATTTGTTGGAGTGAAGTGGGGGATAGACAGATTACGGGTCCGGAGATTATACAAGAAACTACCGAGAAGATCATCCAAATTCAACAACGGTTGAAAACCGCCCAAAGTCGACAAAAGAGCTACGCTGACATTAAAAGAAAAGATATAGAATTTGAAATTGGAGAGATGGTCATGCTTAAAGTTGCACCTTGGAAAGGCGTTGTTCGATTTGGTAAACGAGGGAAATTAAATCCAAGGTATATTGGACCATTCAAGATTATTGATCGTGTCGGACCAGTAGCTTACCGACTTGAGTTACCTCAACAACTCGCGGCTGTACATAACACTTTCCACGTCTCGAATTTGAAGAAATGTTTTGCTAAAGAAGATCTCACTATTCCATTAGATGAAATCCAAATCAACGAAAAACTCCAATTCATCGAAGAACCCGTCGAAATAATGGATCGTGAGGTTAAAAGACTTAAGCAAAACAAGATACCAATTGTTAAGGTTCGATGGAATGCTCGTAGAGGACCCGAGTTCACCTGGGAGCGTGAAGATCAGATGAAGAAGAAATACCCGCATCTATTTCCAGAAGATTCGTCAACACCTTCAACAGCTTAAAATTTCGGGACGAAATTTATTTAACTGGTAGGTACTGTAGTGACCCGAACTTTTCCAGGTTTATATATATTAATTGAGATTGATATTTACATGATTAAATGTTTCCAACATGTTAAACAATCAAACATGTTAAGACTTGATTAATTGAAATATGTTTCATATAGACAATTGACCACCCAAGTTGACCGGCGATTCACGAACGTTAAAACTTGTAAAAACAACATGAAGATATATATATATGGATATACATATGGTTAACATGAGATTATGATAAGTAAGTATCTCCATAAGTATATTAACAATGAGTTATATACATATAAACAAGACTACTAACTTAAGGATTTCGAAACGAGACATATATGTAACGATTATCGTTGTAACGACATTTAAATGTATATATATCATATTAAGATATATTAATATATCATAATATCATGATAATATAATAATTTAACATCTCATTAGATATAATAAATAATGGGTTAACAACATTAATTGAGATCGTTAACTTAAAGGTTTCCAAAACAACACTTACATGTAACGACTAACGATGACTTAACGACTCAGTTAAAATGTATATACATGTAGTGTTTTAATATGTATTTATACACTTTTGAAAGACTTCAATACACTTATCAAAATACTTCTACTTAACAAAAATGCTTACAATTACATCCTCGTTCAGTTTCATCAACAATTCTACTCGTATGCACCCGTATTCGTACTAGTACAATACACAACTTTTAGATGTATGTACTATTAGTATATACACTCCAATGATCAGCTCTTAGTAGCCCATGTGAGTCACCTAACACATGTGGGAACTATCATTTGGCAACTAGCATGAAATATCTCATAAAATTACAAAAATATGAGTAATCATTCATGACTTATTTACATGAAAACAAAATTACATATCCTTTATATCTAATCCATACACCAACGACCAAAAACACCTACAAACACTTTCATTCTTCAATTTTCTTCATCTAATTGATCTCTCTCAAGTTCTATCTTCAAGTTCTAAGTGTTCTTCATAAATTCCAAAAGTTCTAGTTTCATAAAATCAAGAATACTTTCAAGTTTGCTAGCTCACTTCCAATCTTGTAAGGTGATCATCCAACCTCAAGAAATCTTTTTTCTTACAGTAGGTTATCATTCTAATACAAGGTAATAATCATATTCAAACTTTGGTTCAATTTCTATAACTATAACAATCTTATTTCAAGTGATGATCTTGCTTGAACTTGTTTTCGTGTCATGATTCTGCTTCAAGAACTTCGAGCCATCCAAGGATCCGTTGAAGCTAAATCCATTTTTCTCTTTTCCAGTAGGTTTATCCAAGGAACTTAAGGTAGTAATGATGTTCATAACATCATTCGATTCATACATATAAAGCTATCTTATTCGAAGGTTTAAACTTGTAATCACTAGAACATAGTTTAGTTAATTCTAAACTTGTTCGCAAACAAAAGTTAATCCTTCTAACTTGACTTTTAAAATCAACTAAACACATGTTCTATATCTATATGATATACTAACTTAATGATTTAAAACCTGGAAACACGAAAATCACCGTAAAACCGGATTTACGCCGTCGTAGTAACACCGCGGGCTGTTTTGGGTTAGTTAATTAAAAACTATGATAAACTTTGATTTAAAAGTTGTTATTCTGAGAAAATGATTTTTATTATGAACATGAAACTATATCCAAAAATTATGGTTAAACTCAAAGTGGAAGTATGTTTTCTAAAATGGTCATCTAGACGTCGTTCTTTCGACTGAAATGACTACCTTTACAAAAACGACTTGTAACTTATTTTTCCGACTATAAACCTATACTTTTTCTGTTTAGATTCATAAAATAGAGTTCAATATGAAACCATAGCAATTTGATTCACTCAAAACGGATTTAAAATGAAGAAGTTATGGGTAAAACAAGATTGGATAATTTTTCTCATTTTAGCTACGTGAAAATTGGTAACAAATCTATTCCAACCATAACTTAATCAACTTGTATTGTATATTATGTAATCTTGAGATACCATAGACACGTATACAATGTTTCGACCTATCATGTCGACACATCTATATATATTTCGGAACAACCATAGACACTCTATATGTGAATGTTGGAGTTAGCTATACAGGGTTGAGGTTTATTCCAAAATATATATAGTTTGAGTTGTGATCAATACTGAGATACGTATACACTGGGTCGTGGATTGATTCAAGATAATATTTATCGATTTATTTCTGTACATCTAACTGTGGACAACTAGTTGTAGGTTACTAACGAGGACAGCTGACTTAATAAACTTAAAACATCAAAATATATTAAAAGTGTTGTAAATATATTTTGAACATACTTTAATATATATGTATATATTGTTATATGTTCGTGAATCAACCAGTGGCCAAGTCTTACTTCCCGACGAAGTAAAAATCTGTGAAAGTGAGTTATAGTCCCACTTTTAAAATCTAATATTTTTGGGATGAGAATACATGCAGGTTTTATAAATGATTTATAAAATAGACACAAGTACGTGAAACTACATTCTATGGTTGAATTATCGAAATTGAATATGCCCCTTTTTATTAAGTCTGGTAATCTAAGAATTAGGGAACAGACACCCTAATTGACGCGAATCCTAAAGATAGATCTATTGGGCCTAACAAACCCCATCCAAAGTACCGGATGCTTTAGTACTTCGAAATTTATATCATATCCGAAGGGTGTCCCGGAATGATGGGGATATTCTTATATATGCATCTTGTTAATGTCGGTTACCAGGTGTTCACCATATGAATGATTTTTATCTCTATGTATGGGATGTGTATTGAAATATGAAATCTTGTGGTCTATTATTATGATTTGATATATATAGGTTAAACCTATAACTCACCAACATTTTTGTTGACGTTTTAAGCATGTTTATTCTCAGGTGATTATTAAGAGCTTCCGCTGTCGCATACTTAAATAAGGACGAGATTTGGAGTCCATGCTTGTATGATATTGTGTAGAAACTGCATTTAAGAAACTGATTTCGATGTAACATATTTGTATTGTAAACCATTATGTAATGGTCGTGTGTAAACAGGATATTTTAGATTATCATTATTTGATAATCTACGTAAAGCTTTTTAAACCTTTATTTATGAAATAAAGGTTATGGTTTGTTTTAAAAATGAATGCAGTCTTTGAAAAACGTCTCATATAGAGGTCAAAATCTCGCAACGAAATCAATTAATATGGAACGTTTTTAATCAATAAGAACGGGACATTTCAGTTTGGTCCGACTTTGTGACCACTTTTGGTGTCTTTAGGGTGTTTTAGTGTGTTTGGATTGATGATGGGATGAACTTTCATGTTCGGGTCATCTAAATCCGAGCCACGGATCACCCGTTATGGCTAAAACACGTTTTTGAACGGATGAAAGTTCCAAGTGGTGTAATGGCTAATCATCACAATTTGGTTACTGTTCTTGGGGTGTTCTTGAGTGCACCAATGTGTCGGGTGGTTTGATTAGGCTGAGATATATATAAGGCTCGCCGAAAACCGACACCTGGGGCTCAAGATATGACCCGATGAACTTTTGATTTAAAACTTATGGTTAATTATTAAAACTTATGATATAAATAATGATTTTTATTATTATTAAATTACTTAAGATATAAAAAGTAATTATTATAATTTAAGACTTATGATATATATTTATTATATCATTATTTAATTACTTATGATTTAATTAAACTTTTAATTAAACTTATGATTAATAATACTTTTATTATTAATGGAAAATACTTATGATAAGTATTAAACTTATATTATGAGATTATTATAATAAGACTTATAATAAAGATTAAATAATTATTTAATTATTATAAGACTTAGTTATTATTTCATTATAATTTAATTATTAAATACTTATGATTTAATAATTATAAATAGAAACTTATGAGATGATTAATAATTCCTTATTAATTAATAATACTTATGATATGATTTAAAATTTATTATTAATTAATACTACTTATATTATGAATAATATTTAAATAAATAAATTAAATACTTATGTTATATTAATTTTATCATTTAAACTTATGTTAACCTTAATAATTCATTTAATTTAATTAAACTTATGTTATGACATAATTATACATATTTACCTTTAATTAACATTATAGCTTATATTATTATTATAACTTACACCTTTAAAATTAATGTTGACTATGTTTGACCAAGGTTGACTTTTGAGTTGACTTTCGGTTGACTTTGACTTTCAGTTGACTTTTGTTGACTTTCTAATTAAGGAAACTTTCCTAACTTAAAAACTTTCTAAAACTAGAAACTTTCCGAATTTGGAAACTTTCCAAAAATAGAAACTTTCCTATAATAGAAACTTTCCTAAAATAGAAACTTTTCTAAAATAGAAACTTTCCTAAAATAGAAACTTTCCAAAAATGAAATCCTACTAAAAATAGAAACTTTCTAAAAATAGAAAGTGTGTGTCTGTACGCTATTCCGATCAAACTGATGCATGTTGAGTATTGTTCTATGTCTACTTGCAACATGTACAATAGCTATCATACTAAGACTCGACCTAAGTTAGTTATTTATATCAACCTGCTTTATTTATAGGTCGGCGTTGTGATCATTCCTGATCACTTTACTCCATTTACTGTTTGCTTAATTGTGTTGGTTACTTAGTTGCTATTAAGGTGAGTTATAGTCCCATTTTTCTATTTTAAGTCTTTTAGAATGAGAATACACGCAATTTACTTTATATTTTGGACAAGTAGAAGTTGGTTTAAATTATTCATTTTGAGTCGAACAAAAATATTCCCTAATCTGGTAATTGTAATCACTGGTTTCTACTAGCGAATGAGAATCCTATGAATAGATCTATCGGGTTTGACAACCCCATTTCGAGCTAGTCGCGCTCGCAATTTATAATCGGAATGTTTAGTACTTCGTATTTTGTTGTAGATACACTTGTTCGATGTATATTATTTATTGTGTTTGGCAAGGGTAAATAAATGGTTAAGTGGTTACCAGGTGGCTCACGGTAAATGGAATAATGTTTTTTATATGTTTTCTAGCATATAATTTTGTGGTCCAAAAAGGATTTTTTATGTTTTCAAACATAAATTTTTATGGTTTACATTAAATATTGTTTGCAATATTAAACCTATAATTCACTCAACATTTTTGTTGACTGTTACTTGCATGTTTTATTCTTAGGTTTATGATTGATTGCTTCCGCTGTGCTTAGAGAGTCTGCATATTTATGATGACAGCTTTTGTTATACATTAACTTGCATTCTATTTTGATACATTAAATTGTTGACATTGTTTTGGTCAACTTTTGGTTAAAGTATTTATGTATATTTTTTCTAAACTTATACATTTTGGTAGGTTTCCTTATAGGAAATCATTTTTAAATAAAGAATGCAAGGTTGTTTTATTAAATTCATATAGAGTTTCGATCAAGCTGTGGGACCAAGATAACAATGGTCGTCAAGTGTACTTTGACGGGTCATTAAAGTTTATGAGCAAACCATCCGTATTGATCACAAAATCCGGTAAGTTCCCCATTACTCCCATAGGTTGGTTGTAGAAACAGTTGATTGGTTTTGGTTTGGTAATTGGAGTAGACTCGTTGTCCGTGGCAAACACATTTGTGAGGTTTAAAAACCTTGGGGATTTTTGGTGACAGAACCTTCTTCTCCACCGTAGGAATAGAACATATTGGTTCTGAAATCTTTGGCTCGTTATACTCTGGGATCTCAACTTGTGTACCAATCGACACCATTGTTGGTTTTGGAATTGATGTCGATTTAGCATGTTCGGATTTGAGATGACTATTTTCAGCTTGAAGAGTCTCAATTGTTTGAGCTGAAAGAACAATTTTTAATTTGAGCTGATTATTCTCTTGTTGTAGCTTCTTGTTTTGTGCCTCAAGTGTCCGAATTTTGGCATATAACGATTCTCTTTGTTCCGTGATCGTTGTTGCCGAAACTGACAAAGATAAACTTTGTTTCGACGTTTTCGAATTGTTCAATTCTTTGTTGAGTTGTTTTAAGAACAAATCCACGTCTTTAAGAAGAGGTATATCTTCTTCATCACAGCCATCATATAAATCTGCATTCCCGTCATCAAACACTGGTTTCGGGTGTATAATGGAAGAAATTCTCGTCATTGGAAGTCGTTGTTGCGAGAAACTGAACTTCTGAAAATTTCGTTAGAAATTTTAACGAAAATCGTTAAATTTCTTTATGCAGTTAGTCTTTTCCGTTAGCAAACTAACTGGTTCAGTTGACTCTTGTTGGGCTTAAAACTGTTGATGAATCCAATTATATTTGGGCTTTGACAATCTATGGACTACTCATGGGCTTCTACAAATTTCTTCAAGAATTAATACCCATAAAAAAATATGCATGAGGTGGAATTCGAACCCTGGTATCTTTTGAATATTACCTAAGCATTTACCAACGAGCTGTTTATGAGAACCTGGTTGTTGAACCTAAATAAAAGTTTTTATCCTCTTCAAACTTGCTGTCTTCTTTTTAAAAACAAATCCCATTGGTCAGATTAATCCAGAAATCAAAAACCCTAATATCTTGAACTGTATCGTCTCTCAAATGAGATAAACCATTTATCAATCTTTTTGATACGACTTTTATCCTCTCTAAACCACAACTAGCCTTCGTCTTCTTCCCCGAATCTTTATGAACTTGACAAAGTAATCCTAAATTCACACCCTCTACACATGAACTTAACAACCTTCAATTAATTGATGAACTAGTTTCAGTTGGTCAACACAAGGTTCTATTTCTCAAAATTTGGGCAGCATAACGTTGCTATTGTTCGATTTGGTAAAACAAAGACCCTCGGTCAATGAAGAGGAGACCCTCGGTCAATGAAGAGGAGACCCTCGGTCGATGAAGAAGATTATAGGCTGAGGGAAGCAACTATCGGTCGTTGGACACTTGACCCTCGGCCGATGGTGTTCTAACAGAAGATTGAAGGTTGTTAAAATTCCAGTGCCGGAGGTGTTGGTGGTTCGTGGCGGTGCACGGCGGAGCTAGTTCAAGAACGTGATTTAGAACGTGAAAAAGCGCAGAAAGGTGTGTTGATCAATTTTAAACACAACTACACTTTTAGATTTTCAAGTAAAACACTGAATCGATCCATCAAAATCAATTTTGAACTGATATTTTTCGATCTGAAAACTTCAGAATTAGAGCTCGATTGAACAAATTTGATTCTGAGATTTTGAACGAACGTTTATTAGATGATTCCAAAGCTTATTTCATTAACAGAATCGAGCAAAACTCTTTGAAATAAAATTTCGCTAAAATCAGTTCAAAAGGTGAAAAAATTGAAATTTGATTCTCTGATTGTTTTGAACACGAATTGAGCTCTGGATCGATAGGATTAAATCCTTTACGCTTTGATACCACGTGTTTGGATTAAAAATGAGTTGAATTCGTGTTCTTCTAGGTTTAGAATCGATAACAGGAAATATGTATTTTATGTATATGAATATATGAACTATAAATGATGATGAAGATGATAAAATAGATGAGTAACAGTAATTCACATTCACTAGGTGTCAAAATTACAAGTGTGTAAGGTGATTACAAGGTTGAGAGGGATTAGGGAGAAGTGTGTGTGTTCTAAGGTGTTTGTATGTGTGAATTGTGAGGGAGAAGCTTGTGTTCTAACCTAGCAACGAGGTATTTATACTTCCTTATTACAACAATAAATCATATCTATATATTAGACCTAACACAACCATATTGTCCATCTGTATGTGTGAAGGTATGCTACTCAAAAGAAATCCATGCATGCAGACCCACACTAAACCGTTGGGAAAATTCTCGTAAGATCCTTCAAGTTGTACATAGTTGAGTTGGAGTAATCTTAGGTTACACATTTTACTAAATGCATCTGTCTCAAAACAACCTTTTTTAAGAAAGAACAAGAGAACACAAAAGGAGAATTGGATCAAAAACCATTTATTAATATAAAAATATGTGAACTATATGAATTAGTAATAAGATAATCAAGACTAGCCAGAAAAAGCATCTTCGTATTTCCTCTTATTGGAACTACTTGAGCAGCATTGTGATGACCCGGGAATTTCTGACCAAATTTAAACTTAATCTTTATTTGATTCTGACACGATAAGCAAAGTATGTAATGTTGAAGACTCAAAAAGTTTGAACTGTTTCATATATTCAATTGACCTTTGACTTTGCCCGACGATTCACGAACAATCGATTTGTAAATAAATATGTATATATATATATATATATATATATATATATATATATATATATATATATATATATATATATATAATAATTTGAAATTATAAAGTATAATTAAATATGAAATAAAATAATTAAGTGTAATTTAAAAATGAAATTATATATAAATATATATGATTATTATATTGTATTATTTAAAAAATGTAAATATTCAATAAAAGTTATTATATAATATATTATACAAGAACTATATATAAATGTATATAGATTCTATAACTAACTATTATTATATATACACTGAATTATATATAAGAAGTATAAAATTAAATGTTATTGTATATAGATATAATTATCAAATGATACATCATTTATAATAGGTAATATTGAAATATTAAATTTAATCACAAATTACAATATAATTATCAGGTTATTATTACATTCAATATTATCATTATGTATTAATATCTACTGTAATATCAATTATTATTAATGTTGTTAGATGTGAATTTAGATACATATAACCTGTTATAGTAATATTATAATTATTATTAACTTTAACATTTAAAAATTATTATACTTATTATTGTTATCATTAATAATATTGTTATCATTTTAAATTAATTTTATTTTTAATTAAAAGTATTATTATCATTATCATTATTATCTTTATCCTTATTATTACTATTTTAATAATTTATTTTTTTATAATATTAAAGGTATTATTAATATTATTTGTATTTATAATTATATCAAATGTAACCAATATATATATGATCACACGAATTTGTTGTACAATCCAATCAGATATATTTTCGAATATAAATACAGCTTATATATATATATATATATATATATATATATATATATATATTAGGAAATCTATATTATTATTTATAATTATTATTATTATTATTAATATAATTATTAATTATATAATTCCATAAAAAAGTCGTACAATCAGTGCATATACCTTTCATGCTTTTGCAAATTTTGTTTTTGTCTCTTAGAGGTGTTACAAAAGCAGATTCAATCACAGCAAGATCGAATTTTGTTAGCTTTCATAGTCACACTTTATTTATCTATTTTTATTTTTTATTTTTTTTTCTCCTGATCGAATGGTTAAAGGCTGCAAATCGTTACACGTCCAAATCAACCCTTAATACGGATAACTATCGTTTACTGCTTCAAATGTTTGTTTTCTATCCGTATATTATGCTACCCATCACTGGAATTGAAAATCAAATTAAATTTTAAAATATATATGCTCGATAACCTCTGTTTTCTAACCTTCCAGCCAAAACGCGAATTTGAATGAATTTTAAAAATGTGTTAATGCAGTATCCTTAGAAATCTTTCATTAAAACAAACTACAAAGTTTCATGAACCAATTTTTGTTATTCATCTTGAATTCGAGAGTCAAACTTTAAATATAAAAAGTCAAACGTTTTGATTTTTGAGAAATTCGAAGTTTAATTGATGTTTCAAAATCAATTGATGATTGAGAAAGCTTCCAGGAACAAATTAAAACTTATTTCATTTAGAAGTTGTAACCTAAAACATTCCAGAATTTGAAATTGATGCTCGAGTTGTTTTCGAGTTCATCCCACTGTTTTATTTTTTTTTCTGATTCTATGTTATCTGTTATATAAATAAATGGATACCAGATGGTATATGTCGTTTGTTAATCCTAAAGTTTATCAAGAAATTCGTTGTTGTGTTATATTCTTGGTCGGGTCTGTCATTTGAGGAAGAAGGAAGGATGGAAACAGTTGATTACGGGCTATATATAAACTAGGAGCTAGTAATTACAGAAAGACAGCATAGCTTGGACGGTTGGGGGTTTGTTGTGTGAACGGGAGGTCACGAGTTCGAGTCCCGTTCGTGGACAGTTTTTTTTTAAAGCCCCTTTAAAGGTAGTTGTAAATTTTAAAAAATTATTATTATTATTATTATTGTTATTATTATTTTTGCTATTACTTATTAATGTTATTATGACTAAATATTGATAGAATTATGAATATTATTATTATTACAATGATTATAAGTAAAGTGAACATTATTAAGGTATTTATTATTATAAACTTGTCATTTAAGGATTAGTTATCATTTATCATTAATACTATTATGGTTATAGTTATAATGAAGAATATAGTTAATATAATTATCATTAATATTGTTATTATTATTACTTAATATTATTATTATTATCATTATTATTAGTAACATAGGAAAAATAAATATGATTGATTATTAAAAAGAAATATAAAAGTATTAGGGTTATTCATCATGAAGATTATTATGATAAAAGATTAGTATAACAATTTTGATCATAAGCATAATGCTAATATAAGGTGCAAGTTAATTGATGGTTAAAATTATGAATTCCAGAACTTAGAAAAGATTATACATTATCGATAACGAGAGGAGCGAATAAAAGATAACGAACCGTAAGGCAAAACATTGACTAAATTTAAAATTTGAATAATGTAAAAATGATATTAGGAGTATTACTATAAAATTTATGAATATTGTAATTATTATCATTTTTACTATTATTAGTATCATTATATATAAAATTATCATTAATATCAAAACTATTATTCTTGATAAATAGATATTCGGTACACAAAACCTATTACATATACTATAATTATATTACTAAACTATATAACTATAAATAAGACATATTAACATTTCTTATATAAATACCTACATACAACAAAGTCGATATTGTTAATATAATACTATATATATATATGTATATATTAATATAACTAAATGTATAGATTCTAATCATTTTAAATATATATAAAATAAATATATATAACATATACCTTAAAATTTAATTAAAATATATATGTTTAAATGGAATTTAGTATAAATTATAAACTACAAACACATAAATAATATATAATTAATAAGGAAAAATTATGTGATTTCTATTATATGTTTTAATAGATGTATAAATGATATAGGTTCGTGAATCCGAGGCCAACCCTATACTTGTTCAATGCCGTTCTATGTATTTTTACTACAAAATACATTTGGTGAGTTTCATTTGCTCCCTTTTTAAATGCTTTTGCAATATATATTTTTGCGACTGAGAATACATGCGCTACTTTTATAAATGTTTTACGAAATAGACACAAGTAATCGCAACTACATTCTATGGTTGAATTATCGAATTGAATATGCCCTTTTTATTAAGTCTGGTAATCTAAGAATTAGGGAACAGACACCCTAATTGACGCGAATCCTAAAGATAGATCTATCGGGCCCAACAAGCCCCATCCAAAGTACCGGATGCTTTAGTACTTCAAAATTTATATCATGTCCGAAGGAGGATCCCGAATGATGGGGATATTCTTATATGCATATTGTGAATGTCGGTTACCAGGTGTTCGATCCATATGAATGATTATTTTGTCTCTATGTACGGGACGTATGTTTATGAGAAATGGAAATATGAAATCTTGTGGGCTATTAAAAGTTATGAAATGATTATTTATGATAAACTAATGAACTCACCAACCTTTTGGGTGACACTTGAAAGCATGTTTATTCTCAGGTACGAAAGAAATCTTCCGTTGTGCATTTGCTCATTTTATAGATATTACTTGGAGTCATTCATGGCATATTTCAAAAGACGTTGCATTCGAATCGTCGAGTTCATCAAGATTATTATTAAGTTAATTATAGTTGGATATATTATGAAATGGTATGCATGTCTGTCAACTTTCGATGTAATGAAAGATTGTCTTTTCAAAAACGAATGCAATGTTTGTAAAATGTATCATGTAGAGGTCAAGTACCTCGCGATGTAATCAACTATTGTGAATCGTTTATAATCGATATGGACTTCGTTCGGATAGATTAGGACGGGTCTTTACAGTTGGTATCAGAGCGATGGTTTTAGCGAACCAGGTCTGTATTAGTGTGTCTAACTGATAAGTCGTTAGGATGCATTAGTAAGTCTGGACTTCGACCGTGTCTGCATGTCAAAAAGTTTTGCTTATCTTTTTGTGTCAAAAATTACCTGCTTATCATTCTTAGAGAATCACTTACTTATCATTCTTAGTCTAGACACGTTTTACTGCATTGACTGCATGAATAGTGTATAGGCAAAAATTCATATCTTAGCGTATCTGCTGCTTCATATCTTAGCATATCTGTTACTGTAACTTTACCTGAAAACTTCCGTAGATTCCTCCATAACTTATGGGATTTTAGTATTATATATGCATATGTAAATTATGTATTGCAGGGTACTAATCTACATCCTATAATCTATTTCTTATCGAAAATCCTTCATCTGATCGTACGAGATGAATCCTGCAACCAGTTCGAGTCCCTCAGATTCCGATAGCTATTCCGATAGCTATTCCGATAGCTATTCCGACATAGATGTTCACCTAAGCTCCGAAAACAGCGTCATCGGCATGAATCAACCAATCAGCCATTATCAATTCATCTGATGGGTTCGTAGTTGACTTAATTAATAGAAACGCGCAGAAGACAATCCCTTCCACCAACCGAATTCATCTCTTGACAATGAACCTGAAGTGTTTACCGGCAAACCTGTTCGAGACACCATTTTTAGTCTCATTTACAGGGTAACTTGACAAGATTATATTCTATCCACAATTCTGAACCTTATTTATCCGCTCGTTACCGACAATCATCCTGGAGTAATAAGTCAACGAATTTCGCGCTCGAATAATCAATTCGGAGAATATGGTGCAAAATGTACCAGCTTCAACAACATCACCGGCACCAACAGTATAATCAATAACAGCACCAGTACCATCAACAATCCATGCTTCAATATCGTCATATGTACTTTGAGTATGATCTTCGTTCTACGTATCGTTCTACCTCATTTATCTTCGTTCGACATGGCGAATATGTAATCTCTAAAGTTTTAGAGATTATTTATTCTTGTTCCAACCGAAAAGTAAATGAGTTTAATATCATATTAACTCATTAAATCCATGAATACATCTGAAGAAAATATATATGTATATATGTTTTCATAAAGATTGTAATTAAAAATCCTCTTGTACAAACTGTTAATGGTGAAAATATTTTAACGGGTAGGTAATACCCGAGGACTATTTAAATTTCACATTAATAAGTTACATTGTACGTTCTTTGAATCTGTTTCAACAAGTCATATACTACCCTACTTACATCCACCGATATACAAATCCGTTCCCCACAGAATAACCATATTCATCCGATTACAAATTTGGAGTTTGATCTATCAGAATCCATCAAGTGGCATAACGAAGAAATAATTGACACAATAAAAATTGATTAGAAACAGATTAATTAACAATATGAAATTCTATTAAGAATCCTAGCTAACTGTTCCTAGCTAACTGTTAATTCCGTATTACCATTTAATTATCGCAATTTATGTATCACAGTTATTTTATCGCAATTTATATTCTCGCAATTTTATTTATCGTCATTTAATTTCTGTTATTTACTTTACGCATTTTATTTATCGTTATTTAATTTCTGTATTTATTTTACGCACTTTAAATATCGGGTCACGATACGTATTAATTAATTCGAATATTATATATTAAATTTTATATGACTTATTGGACTGTCAACTGTGGACTATCGACTGTGGACCAACAATATTGGACAATTAAAATGAATTAAAATATTGATTATAATATATGAAACTAAACAATTCTTCAAGTTTGTCACTTGATTTCATCTTAAACCTCATTAGTATCTTGACGATTCCAATCTACGTTCAAACCTTTCATGATTCTTGAAAACACCTCAATTGAGAGGATGAACCAATCGCACTTCATCTATGGAAGAAAAGATTGACGCATATAGTTATGCACCTGAAAACTCCCGGACCCTAAGTAAAAGTTTAAAACGTGTCTGTGTTAGCTCCTTTGGCATTATTATTACCAAAAATAACATTGCAACTCTTTTTCAAATTAGACAATTTTGTCACAGCTTCAACAAATCAACTTCGACTTTTCGTTCGAAACAACCTTATTATCACCTTTGATTTATATGTATGCTCTTTTATTATTACCGGGGAACCTTTTATATTCCACCATATTACCATCAGCGTTTAATCATCTAAAAACACAATTCTCTTGAAATCACCTCAGATCGATAACCAATGATTTAGATATGGTAGCAGTAAATGTAGAAGAATCGGCAAGCAGTACTTTGAAAACTCACAACATATCTACATCAACAGTTATATGTATAACATTTATCTCTTAGAATAATGATCATCCATTCTGAAAAGCACCCAGTCTGCGAACCAATACTCTGAATTTTGAAAAGTTGAATGAAGCAACAAAAACTGTAAACGACCCTAATCATCGGAAGTTGATGATAAAGAATAGAATGTTGGAAAAGCTCAGAAGAGTTGGAACTGGAAAACGGATTGAGCTAACCACGAAGGAGACCAAGGACAAATACAAGGACCAAACCCTATATTCAAAGGATTCAGATAATTCTAGATCCGTTGAAATCTTTAGAGAATATCTTGCCCCGAAGTCATGTTAAAATCTTGCGGAAAATCTTTCTCCATCAACCATCGAACTTAGAAATTCCAAAATATCATCATCAATATCTTCGATATTTCTGAGGATATTTTCATAAATATTCTCGTCCGAAATTATATACCTCCTCGTACTTCCTGTGTATCATTATATTGGAAACATTCAATATAAAATTTTGTACCGAAAAGCAGATTATGCAAAACTATGAAAGAAACCGTAGAAAAATCACAAAGAATAAGTTTGACTTCAAAGAATCTAAATGATTCGATGTCTGCTGAAGTCTTTAACGAATATTTTGCTCATTACTCTAAACCCTTGCGGACAATAGTCTCCATCATCCTCTGATCTTAGATATTCAAAGATATTATCGTATCTTTCATTATAAATATCCTCCATATTTCTGAAGATATTTTTATAACTATTCTTATCTGAAATCATTAATCTCTTCGTGCTATCAGTATTACATCATATATAAACAGTTAGTTTCTATATTCTGTAAACTTTCGAGTTTAAAATATGAATGATATTGAGGTAATGTTGGGAACTGATGCATGAGTTAGTATAATATAATGACACTTGATCAACGTGATTATATTACAGTAAGCCATGCTGAGTTTCTAATGGAACGTGATGATTCAAAGATTATAACGTCATCACGTGCCATGATACACGACTCGTTCATTTTTTTTTTCTCCTCCGAACATATCAAGAAAAATATATTCTTGATAGTTCTATTCTCAGTGATTCTGGTAATTTGACAAATCAAATCATGCCATTACGATTTTCTTCTTAGAACATTAACAATGTTCATTCCGAAGTTTATATCTGTGGATTCTGAACCATTACAAGCGGTGTTTGATCGCAAGAAGAAGAAACGAAGGGACAAAGCTCCAAAATATAAGAGAAAATATAAAGCCCAATAACAACACGGAGGTTACAAACTGTGGATATTAATACGAATAACAATATAAAGACATGGTATAATTAAGAATAGTATTACCCCAAGGTAATAGTAGGAGTAAACAGATTCTTCTGGTGGAAGATTGAAAAGAAGGATGACAGAAATGATAATTAAGAAAACATCAAGGATTAGAACGGGATTAAGCATTTCACAATCTTTTGGATGTATGAACTAAGAAAGAAAGTATAGGAATGGTGAGAATTATGGAATGAGAAGAGTTTAATTTATAATGAAAATATCAGACGGAGAAATCGGGGTAGATCACCGTATTTAATTATAGAGATCCTAATTTCCTTAAATCCCGAATAATCAAATCTTTTGGATTTCGAAGATTTTCTTTAAATTCCTTGAATTACGGAATTCAACCCTCTACGTCAAAAGTTCAGACGCACTTTATTTTTCTAAATTCAACCAAGACGACGTCAGAAGATAAGACAAATCTTTAATCTCTCATTTCACTATTTTGTAATAGCTTCATTCATACGCTTCGATTAATCGAATCATTTTATCCATATTATTCAATAATGATAACACTCTATTTATCAGCTCATATTCGTCAGGAAAACATATTTATTGTTAGCCATGACGACCTCACTCAAATTTCGGGACGAAATTTCTTTAACGGGTAAGTACTGTGATGACCCGGGAATTTCTGACCAAATTTAAACTTAATCTTTATTTGATTCTGACACGATAAGCAAAGTCTATAATGTCGAAGACTCAAAAAGTTTGAACTGTTTCATATATTCAATTGACCTTTGACTTTGCCCGACGATTCACCAACAATCGATTTGTAAATAAATATGTATATATATATATATATATATAATAATTTGAAATTATAAAGTATAATTAAATATGAAATAAAATAATTAAGTGTAATTTAAAAATGAAATTATATATAAATATATATGATTATTATATTGTATTATTTAAAAAATGTAAATATTCAATAAAAGTTATTATATAATATATTATACAAGAACTATATATAAATGTATATAGATTCTATAACTAACTATTATTATATATACACTGAATTATATATAAGAAGTATAAAATTAAATGTTATTATATATAGATATAATTATCAAATGATACATAATTTATAATAGGTAATATTGAAATATTGAATTTAATCACAAATTACAATATAATTATCAGGTTATTATTACATTCAATATTATCATTATGTATTAATATCTACTGTAATATCAAGTATTATTAATGTTGTTAGATATGAATTTAGATACATATAACCTGTTATAGTAATATTATAATTATTATTAACTTTAACATTTAAAAATTATTATACTTATTATTGTTATCATTAATAATATTGTTATCATTTTAAATTAATTTTTTTTTTGATTAAAAGTATTATTATCATTATCATTATTATCTTTATCCTTATTATTATTATTTTAATAATTAATTTTTTTATAATATTAAAGGCATTATTAATATTATTTGTATTTATAATTATATCAAATGTAACCAATATATATATGATCACATGAATTTGTTGTACAATCCAATCAGATATATTTTCGAATATAAATACAGCTTATATATATATATATATATATATATATATATATATATATATATATATATATATATATATATATATATATATATTAGGAAATCTATATTATTATTTATAATTATTATTATTATTATTAATATAATTATTAATTATATAATTCCATAAAAAAAGTCGTACAATCAGTGCATATACCTTTCATGCTTTTGCAAATTTTTTTTTTGTCTCTTAGAGGTGTTACAAAAGCAGATTCAATCACAGCAAGATCGAATTTTGTTAGCTTTCATAGTCACACTTTATTTATCTATTTTTATTTTTTATTTTTTTTCTCCTGATCGAATGGTTAAAGGCTGTAAATCGTTACACATCCAAATCAACCCTTAATGCGGAAAACTATCGTTTACTGCTTCAAATGTTTGTTTTCTATCCGTATATTATGCTACCCATCACTGGAATTGAAAATCAAATTAAATTTTAAAATATATATGCCCGATAACCTCTGTTTTCTAACCTTCCAGCCAAAACGCGAATTTGAATGAATTTTAAAAATGTGTTAATGCAGTATCCTTAGAAATCTTTCATTAAAACAAACTACAAAGTTTCATGAACCAATTTTTGTTATTCATCTTGAATTCGAGAGTCAAACTTTAAATATAAAAAGTCAAACGTTTTGATTTTTGAGAAATTTGAAGTTTAATTGATGTTTCAAAATCAATTGATGATTGAGAAAGCTTCCAGGAACAAATTAAAACTTATTTCATTTAGAAGTTGTAACCTAAAACATTCCAGAAATTGAAATTGATGCTCGAGTTATTTTCGAGTTCATCCCACTGTTTTTTTTTTCTTCTGATTCTATGTTATCTGTTATATAAATAAATGGATACCAGATGGTATATGTCGTTTGTTAATCCTAAAGTTTATCAAGAAATTCGTTGTTGTGTTGTATTCTTGGTCGGGTCTGTCATTTGAGGAAGAAGGAAGGATGGAAACAGTTGATTACGGGCTATATATAAACTAGGAGCTAGTAATTACAGAAAGACAGCATAGCTTGGACAGTTGGGGGTTTGTTGTGTGAACGGGAGGTCACGAGTTCGAGTCCCGTTCGTGGACAATTTTTTTTTAAAGCCCCTTTAAAGGTAGTTGTAAATTTTAAAAAATTCTTATTATTATTATTATTGTTATTATTATTTTTGCTATTACTTATTAATGTTATTATGACTAAATATTGATAGAATTATGAATATTATTATTATTACAATGATTATAAGTAAAGTGAACATTATTAAGGTATTTATTATTATAAACTTGTCATTTAAGGATTAGTTATCATTTATCATTAATACTATTATGGTTATAGTTATAATGAAGAATATAGTTAATATAATTATCATTAATATTGTTATTATTATTACTTAATATTATTATTATTATCATTATTATTAGTAACCTAGGAAAAATAAATATGATTGATTATTAAAAAGAAATATAAAAGTATTAGGGTTATTCATCATGAAGATTATTATGATAAAAGATTAGTATAACAATTTTGATCATAAGCATAATGCTAATATAAGGTGCAAGTTAATTGATGGTTAAAATTATGAATTCCAGAACTTAGAAAAAATTATACATTATCGATAACGAGAGGAGCGAATAAAAGATAACGAACCGTAAGGCAAAACATTGACTAAAATTAAAATTTGAATAATGTAAAAATGATATTAGGAGTATTACTATAAAATTTATGAATATTGTAATTATTATCATTTTTACTATTATTAGTATCATTATATATAAAATTATCATTAATATCAAAACTATTATTCTTAACAAATAGATATTCGGTACACAAAACCTATTACATATACTACAATTATATTACTAAACTATATAACTATAAATAAGACATATTAACATTTCTTATATAAATACCTACATACAACAAAGTCGATATTGTTAATATAATACTATATATATATATGTATATATTAATATAACTAAATGTATAGATTCTAATCATTTTAAATATATATAAAATAAATATATATAACATATACCTTAAAATTTAATTAAAATATATATGTTTAAATGGAATTTAGTATAAATTATAAACTACAAACACATAAATAATATATAATTAATAAGGAAAAATTATGTGATTTCTATTATATGTTTTAATAGATGTATAAATGATATAGGTTCATGAATCCGAGGCCAACCCTATACTTGTTCAATGTCGTTCTATGTATTTTTACTACAAAATACATTTGGTGAGTTTCATTTGCTCCCTTTTTAAATGCTTTTGCAATATATATTTTTGGGACTGAGAATACATGCGCTACTTTTATAAATGTTTTATGAAATAGACACAAGTAATCGCAACTACATTCTATGGTTGAATTATCGAATTGAATATGCCCTTTTTATTAAGTCTGGTAATCTAAGAATTAGGGAACAGACACCCTAATTGACGCGAATCCTAAAGATAGATCTATCGGGCCCAACAATCCCCATCCAAAGTACCGGATGCTTTAGTACTTCAAAATTTATATCATGTCCGAAGGAGGATCCCGAATGA
Source organism: Rutidosis leptorrhynchoides (assembly GCF_046630445.1). Taxonomy (NCBI): domain Eukaryota; kingdom Viridiplantae; phylum Streptophyta; class Magnoliopsida; order Asterales; family Asteraceae; genus Rutidosis; species Rutidosis leptorrhynchoides. Next base: position 161,421,518 of record NC_092343.1, on the reverse strand, counting down.
TGGGGATATTCTTATATGCATATTGTGAATGTCGGTTACCAGGTGTTCGATCCATATGAATGATTATTTTGTCTCTATGTACGGGACGTATGTTTATGAGAAATGGAAATATGAAATCTTGTGGGCTATTAAAAGTTATGAAATGATTATTTATGATAAACTGATGAACTCACCAACCTTTTGGTTGACACTTGAAAGCATGTTTATTCTCAGGTACGAAAGAAATCTTCCGTTGTGCATTTGCTCATTTTATAGATATTACTTGGAGTCATTCATGGCATATTTCAAAAGACGTTGCATTCGAGTCGTCGAGTTCATCAAGATTATTATTAAGTTAATTATAGTTGGATATATTATGAAATGGTATGCATTCTATCAACTTTCGATGTAATGAAAGATTGTCTTTTCAAAAACGAATGCAATGTTTGTAAAATGTATCATGTAGAGGTCAAGTACCTCGCGATGTAATCAACTGTTGTGAATCGTTTATAATCGATATGGACTTCGTTCGGATGGATTAGGATGGGTCTTTACAAGCATGATGTGTTAGCTCTCATGTCAAGAACAAGTCCTTGAATCTCTTCAGTTCCCTTCACACGAATAATACCAAAATATTAGAGGTTGAAGTTGTGGAATTACACGATACACATTAGGGCCAAGTATCTTGAAAATTTAGATACTATGATCGTAAATGTGATGCCTCGTACAAAATCAACATGTATGGATCATCAACAACAGGATCATTACAAGGTCAAACACTATATGCTGTTTGAAAATCAGTTTTGCATTCATGAAAAGATAGCGTTTTACAAAAGATAACGTGCTTCCTATGAATAGAAGCATTAACATAAGTATGTGACCCATAGGTCGTTACAAAGCCATTGTTTGAAGATAACATAAGTTGTGAATGCAAAATAAAAGTTCCATGCTTAAGACATCTCTAAGTAATGCAGCGGAAGTCTAACACAGCAAGTCTGTAACGGCAAGTCTATAACACCAAGACAGCAAGTTTAACAGCGAGTCTAACAGCGAAAGCAATAACGTCTAAGCACTTGAGAAATACACGCTTAAAAAGTCAACACGAATGTTGGTGAGCTATAGTTTGTTTGTAATCAGTAAAGTAATGTAGACCACGAGATTTCAGTGCTTCAATCAGCAGTTTAAATCAGTATTTCAAATCAGTATGATCAAGTATATGCTTATTTGTGGGCACCCGGTAACTAGACTTAACGTATGTATATCACCCCCGAAAAGTGCACTCGGCGAGTGCGTTTGTCCTCGAAGTATTAAACACCCGTTGAATACTAGCACAACTAGCCCGAGTGGGGATGTCAAACCCTATAGATCCATATCTAAGATTCACGTTCAAGGTTAGGAAACCAATGATTAAACGTTACCGAGCTAAGGGGAATCTTTGTGCCATTATGTTACCCACACATATGTAAAGTTTAAGTACTTGTGTCTAATATGTAAAATGTAAAAAGCGCATGTATTCTTAGTCCCAAAAATAGTAAAAGTAGTAAAGGGATGCTATAACACACAGTGACTAGGCAGTAAAAGTCGATATGAAAAGTATGCAAGTAGTAAGTCAGTCCGAAAGGTCGTCAACCAAAGTCAAAGGTTACTAGGTCGGTATGTTGTCCCCAAAAGTTTAAAAGTGCATAAATTAAGTTTAAGTGTCATCATCATCATCATCATCATCATCATCATCATCAAAGCTAAAGTAAGTTTAACAAGAATAGAGATCGAAACAAAATGCTAACTTTGGACAGCTGTTACGAACTCTATACAAATCGAAAAGATGCGTAGTCAGTGGCTATGGCTCCGTATGTGAGTCCTCTCACCACTGACCAATTTTAAGAACCTAACTCGTCTTTGTTTGACCGTGGCGCCAGTTTAAGTGCGAGTAGGTAAGAAATTTCAGCACAACGTTACAAAGGCGTAGTGGTTTTAAAAAGGCTATAAATCCTAAACCGTATATCGGATTTAGGTGAGTCTTAAATGAAAAGTCATCTACTCCAAATGAATTATCTAAAAATCAACTTTCCAGAAGCCCAGAGAGTGTGATCAGACCCCAAAAACAGTAAACAAGTGCTCCGGTGGGATTCTTGATGCTTGATGCTCATCACGGTTCTCATCCTTGATGTTGTAGCTTCAAGTGTACAACTCATTGATGTGTTAGCATCACTTTGACCAAGATTCAACCATCAACACACAAAATTTCAAGACTAAGTAAGAATACAACTCACTTAAGAGTTTTAGAAGGATGATGAACCAAGGTTACATCATATTCTTAGTCTTAACACAAACACAATTTCTATCTACAACGAAAGCTACAAACTTTCATTAAATCAAACAAACAAGACATAAATTTGATCAAACAAAGTAATGGAACCCTAAGCTAGAGATCTTGGATCCTTTTCACAAAATTTATGGGATTACAAAGCTAGAAAGCTTGAATCTTTTTTATTCTTGAAGATCTTGAAAGCATAAAGCTAGATCTTCAAGTTTCATGAAGATCACAAACACAAGTTTTGATCTTTATAACAAAATAAAGAGACCATAAGCTAGAAAGCTTAGATCTAACAAAAGTAATGAAGATTCAAAGCTAGAAAGCTTGAATCTTGAATGTTCTTGAAGATCCTTGAAGCATGAAGCTAGATCTTCAAGTTACATAAAGATCATAAACACAAGTTTTGATCTTTACAACAAAATAAAGAGATTATAAGTTAAAAGATTTAGATCTAACAAAATAAGTGAAAATTCAAAGCTAGAAAGCTTGAATCTTCCATGTTTTTGAAGGATTCAAATCCAAGTTTGAATCTACAAGATGTAACAAGATCAAAAAACTAAAAAGCTTGGTCTTCACATGATGATGATGATTTCGTGACTAGGAGAAGAAGAAGAAGAGAAAGAAAATTTAATACTTACACTTTTTAGAGTGAGAAAGACTAGAGAGAAAATAAGAGAGTAAGTGTGTGTAAATTGTGAATGAGATCAAGTGTGAAATGGGTGAGCTAAGGCTTGTATTTATTATGGAAATGGGTGTGGTGAGGCCCTCATGGCCGTTGGTTTTGGGGGGACAAGTGGAGGAAAACTTTTGCTTTTTGGTTAATGGTGGTCTAAAGTTGGTGCTTATGTTGGGATCCCATGCAACATTAGTGATAATGGTAAATAAAAATGCTAGTATGTTGGCTCTTATAAATGGGCATTTGTCTTACATATAAATGGGTCATAATCCATTAATAATTGGGCTAGTTAAATAGTCTACTAGCTAGAGTAGGGTGGGCTAAAGTCCAACAAGGTAGAAAGTCCAACAAGACTAACTAGTGTGTTCTAGTAAATTACTAAGCGTAATTAAGCATCCAAAAATCCAAGTAATTGTTATTATAAAATAAGAATTAGTATTACGTAGTCATAATATTCCGATTATGACCAAAGTTAAACGTGTACCAAGTACATAGCTCGTTTCAAACGCCAAGTGACAACAACGGTCGTAAAAGCATTCGGGGATCAAGTTAAGTGAGTACACACTTAATAGCACGATTTAAGATATTAATGAAAATAATTAATCATTAAATAATATCCCAGAGCATAAACTAACTCAGTACGCACATATACGCAGTTTTTTGAAAGCACAAAGCACAAAAGCAAGTCGAAAAAGCCGGGTCGTTACATTACCCACCTGTTAAAGAAAATTTCATCCCGAAATTTTGAGGAGTGACCAACAATGGTACCGTATTTGAATAAGAAGGAGCATATCAAAGTCCCGAGAGATTCGTGGGCTCAAAAGTGAACTATTTACCTTGAAAGGTACTTGGGCGTAAGAATAGGTATGTGCCGTTAATTAAGTCTCTCGACCTTGAGATCAACAAATTGATTTCGTTTCTTGTTAACATGAATATGTCATCTTAATATATATCCGCAAAAGGAAAGATGATGTTTTTTGTGATGACTCGTCCTAATCCACCTGGACGAATTCATCAACATCTGGTCCCATTGCAAGGTACTGACCTAAATATGCCATGAATGACTCCAAGTAATAGCTTTAAAATGAGCAAATGCACAGCGAAAGATTTCTTTCATACCTGAGAATAAACATGCTTAAAAGTGTCAACCAAAAGGTTGGTGAGTTCATTGGTTTATCATAACAACCATTTCAATATATTAATAGACCACAAGATTTCCGTTTATAAATATATGTACACTCGCAAGTGTATTAAAGTATTCTATAAGTTGTAGGCACCTAGTAACAAGCCTTAACGCTCATGTTTTACCCTCTGAAGTACACCAGATCAGGTGTGTTTAAAATAACCTCGAAGTACTAAAGCATCCCATAGTCAGGATGGGGTTTGTCAGGCCCAATAGATCTATCTTTAGGATTCGCGCCTACCGTACATAGACAAGTAGTTTAATGTTACCAAGCTAAGGGTATATTTCTGGTTTAAACCCACATAGAATTAGTTTTAGTACTTGTGCCCATTTCATAAAACATTTATAAAAGCAGCGCATGTATTCTCAGTCCCAAAAATATATATTGCAAAAGAATTTAAAAAGGGAGCAAATGAAACTCACCATACTGTATTTTGTAGTAAAAATACATATGATGTCATTGAACAAAAATAGGGTTGGCCTCGGATTCACGAACCTATATTATTCATATATATATTAACACATAATATGGTAATCGAACGAATTTATATAATTAGTGATATACTTGTTATTTTAATAACTTATATGTTATATTTTTAAATTTAGTGTTATGTACTAATTGTTAGTTGGTAAAATAATATTAATGTTCGTAATTAAAAAGTTGTAATCTCTTTATAATGTTAATAATAATTATATTAATAATAAAAATTTAATAATGAAACTACCTCAAAGAGAAAGGCTTTTAACAAAAATAATGCCCCAGCTCGAGATGGAACCCGCAACCTTTCCTTAAACACACAGCACCCTAAACCATCCAACCATCTTTGCTTTCTATCATAATCCGTATATTAATTCAGTTAATCTATCTTTTCTGTTTTCTCATGATACACATCATACTAGCTCCAATTGGGTTTCGGCCCAAACAACCACAATTTCACGACCCAATTGTAAACACATAATCCCGATGGCCCAAAAATGATTCTAAAACCATTTACTCGACCCAATAAGGTCACGACCCAAATGCCAGTTTTTATTGTTGATAAAATACAAAAAAAAAAATATGTCTTGGCCTGGTTTCGAACCCAAACCTCTCGCTTAACATCCTCACGCCCAAACCATTCATTCGTAAAGTCATTTCTGTTATTAATACCTAAACTAATCCTATTAACCCGTTTTTTGTTTGCTAGTCATCATCTCTACATCATTAACATTATAAACTTTATCATCATCATCATGTTTGTTATTTACTTGTATCATGATTTTTAATATGCATCACAAAATCATCGTATATCACCATCATTATCAATACCGTAACACCATCATGATTGTACATCATCAAAATCATTTCATGATCATGATCATCTTATGTTATCATTAACCTATATCATCATCATAACTATATCTAACATAAAATCATCTCCTAATTATATCTAAAATGGCCCAACTTAATTAGCCCAACAAAATTCATTAGCAAACCCACTTACAAAAAAAAATTAGAAAGGCCCACGCATAACATAAAAGGAAATTTCGGTTCCTGGTATTGAACGACAAATAGAAGTGGAATCAGGTTAACAATTTTAGTCATTATTATGTCATCTCCCACTTATGATAAAATAACATTATCACTAATATCTTCATGTCATCCTCCATATAAATCCATTTTAATCATTTAACCGTTATCCTTATCATGTCAACATTATCATTAATCATCATACTCGTTCCTTATTCTAATTACCGTATAAACAGGAGCATAGTGAAATGTCCCGTTCTTATTGATTAAAAACGTTCCATATTAATTGATTTCGTTGCGAGGTTTTGACCTCTATATGAGACGTTTTTCAAAGACTGCATTCATTTTTAAAACAAACCATAACCTTTATTTCATAAATAAAGGTTTAAAAAAAACTTTACGTAGATTATCAAATAATGATAATCTAAAATATCCTGTTTACACACGACCATTACATAATGGTTTACAATACAAATATGTTACATCGAAATCAGTTTTTTGAATGCAGTTTTTACATAATATCATACAAACATGGACTCCAAATCTTGTCCTTATTTTAGTATGCAACAGCGGAAGCTCTTAATATTCACCTGAGAATAAACATGCTTTAAACGTCAACAAAAATGTTGGTGAGTTATAGGTTTAACCTATATATATCAAATCGTAACAATAGACCACAAGATTTCATATTTCAATACACATCCCATACATAGAGATAAAAATCATTCATATGGTGAACACCTGGTAACCGACATTAACAAGATGCATATATAAGAATATCCCCATCATTCCGGGACACCCTTCGGATATGATATAAATTTCGAAGTACTAAAGCATCCGGTACTTTGGATGGGGTTTGTTAGGCCCAATAGATCTATCTTTAGGATTCGCGTCAATTAGGGTGTCTGTTCCCTAATTCTTAGATTACCAGACTTAATAAAAAGGGGCATATTCGATTTTGATAATTCAACCATAGAATGTAGTTTCACGTACTTGTGTCTATTTTGTAAATCATTTATAAAACCTGCATGTATTCTCATCCCAAAAATATTAGATTTTAAAAGTGGGACTATAACTCACTTTCACAGATTTTTACTTCGTCGGGAAGTAAGACTTGGCCACTGGTTGATTCACGAACCTATAACAATATATACATATATATCAAAGTATGTTCAAAATATATTTACAACACTTTTAATATATTTTGATGTTTTAAGTTTATTAAGTCAGCTGTCCTTGTTAGTAACCTACAACTAGTTGTCCACAGTTAGATGTACAGAAATAAATCGATAAATATTATCTTGAATCAATCCACGACCCAGTGTATACGTATCTCAGTATTGATCACAACTCAAACTATATATATTTTGGAATCAACCTCAACCCTGTATAGCTAACTCCAACATTCACATATAGAGTGTCTATGGTTGTTCCGAAATATATATAGATGTGTCGACATGATAGGTCGAAACATTGTATACGTGTCTATGGTATCTCAAGATTACATAATATACAATACAAGTTGATTAAGTTATGGTTGGAATAGATTTGTTACCAATTTTCACGTAGCTAAAATGAGAAAAATTATCCAATCTTGTTTTACCCATAACTTCTTCATTTTAAATCCATTTTGAGTGAATCAAATTGCTATGGTTTCATATTGAACTCTATTTTATGAATCTAAACAGAAAAAGTATAGGTTTATAGTCGGAAAAATAAGTTACAAGTCGTTTTTGTAAAGGTAGTCATTTCAGTCGAAAGAACGACGTCTAGATGACCATTTTAGAAAACATACTTCCACTTTGAGTTTAACCATAATTTTTGGATATAGTTTCATGTTCATAATAAAAATCATTTTCTCAGAATAACAACTTTTAAATCAAAGTTTATCATAGTTTTTAATTAACTAACCCAAAACAGCCCGCGGTGTTACTACGACGGCGTAAATCCGGTTTTACGGTGTTTTTCGTGTTTCCAGGTTTTAAATCATTAAGTTAGCATATCATATAGATATAGAACATGTGTTTAGTTGATTTTAAAAGTCAAGTTAGAAGGATTAACTTTTATTTGTGAACAAGTTTAGAATTAACTAAACTATGTTCTAGTGATTACAAGTTTAAACCTTCGAATAAGATAGCTTTATATGTATGAATCGAATGATGTTATGAACATCATTACTACCTTAAGTTCCTTGGATAAACCTACTGGAAAAGAGAAAAATGGATCTAGCTTCAACGGATCCTTGGATGGCTCGAAGTTCTTGAAGCAGAATCATGACACGAAAACAAGTTCAAGTAAGATCATCACTTGAAATAAGATTGTTATAGTTATAGAAATTGAACCAAAGTTTGAATATGATTATTACCTTGTATTAGAATGATAACCTACTGTAAGAAACAAAGATTTCTTGAGGTTGGATGATCACCTTACAAGATTGGAAGTGAGCTAGCAAACTTGAAAGTATTCTTGATTTTATGAAACTAGAACTTTTGGAATTTATGAAGAACACTTAGAACTTGAAGATAGAACTTGAGAGAGATCAATTAGATGAAGAAAATTGAAGAATGAAAGTGTTTGTAGGTGTTTTTGGTCGTTGGTGTATGGATTAGATATAAAGGATATGTAATTTTGTTTTCATGTAAATAAGTCATGAATGATTACTCATATTTTTGTAATTTTATGAGATATTTCATGCTAGTTGCCAAATGATGGTTCCCACATGTGTTAGGTGACTCACATGGGCTGCTAAGAGCTGATCATTGGAGTGTATATACCAATAGTACATACATCTAAAAGCTGTGTATTGTACGAGTACGAATACGGGTGCATACGAGTAGAATTGTTGATGAAACTGAACGAGGATGTAATTGTAAGCATTTTTGTTAAGTAGAAGTATTTTGATAAGTGTATTGAAGTCTTTCAAAAGTGTATAAATACATATTAAAACACTACATGTATATACATTTTAACTGAGTCGTTAAGTCATCGTTAGTCGTTACATGTAAGTGTTGTTTTGAAACCTTTAAGTTAACGATCTCAATTAATGTTGTTAACCCATTGTTTATTATATCTAATGAGATGTTAAAGTATTATATTATCATGATATTATGATATATTAATATATCTTAATATGATATATATACATTTAAATGTCGTTACAACGATAATCGTTACATATATGTCTCGTTTCGAAATCCTTAAGTTAGTAGTCTTGTTTATATGTATATAACTCATTGTTAATATACTTATGGAGATACTTACTTATCATAATCTCATGTTAACCATATGTATATCCATATATATATATATCGTCATGTCGTTTTTACAAGTTTTAACGTTCGTGAATCGCCGGTCAACTTGGGTGGTCAATTTTCTATATGAAACATATTTCAATTAATCAAGTCTTAACAAGTTTGATTGCTTAACATGTTGGAAACATTTAATCATGTAAATATCAATCTCAATTAATATATATAAACATGGAAAAGTTCGGGTCACTACAGTACCTACCCGTTAAATAAATTTCGTCCCGAAATTTTAAGCTGTTGAAGGTGTTGACGAATCTTCTGGAAATAGATGCGGGTATTTCTTCTTCATCTGATCTTCACGCTCCCAGGTGAACTCGGGTCCTCTACGAGCATTCCATCGAACCTTAACAATTGGTATCTTGTTTTGCTTAAGTCTTTTAACCTCACGATCCATTATTTCGACGGGTTCTTCGATGAATTGAAGTTTTTCGTTGATTTGGATTTCATCTAACGGAATAGTGAGATCTTCTTTAGCAAAACATTTCTTCAAATTCGAGACGTGGAAAGTGTTATGTACAGCCGCGAGTTGTTGAGGTAACTCTAGTCGGTAAGCTACTGGTCCGACACGATCAATAATCTTGAATGGTCCAATATACCTTGGATTTAATTTCCCTCGTTTACCAAATCGAACAACGCCTTTCCAAGGTGCAACTTTAAGCATGACCATCTCTCCAATTTCAAATTCTATATCTTTTCTTTTAATGTCAGCGTAGCTCTTTTGTCGACTTTGGGCGGTTTTCAACCGTTGTTGAATTTGGATGATCTTCTCGGTAGTTTCTTGTATAATCTCCGGACCCGTAATCTGTCTATCCCCCACTTCACTCCAACAAATCGGAGACCTGCACTTTCTACCATAAAGTGCTTCAAACGGCGCCATCTCAATGCTTGAATGGTAGCTGTTGTTGTAGGAAAATTCTGCTAACGGTAGATGTCGATCCCAACTGTTTCCGAAATCAATAACACATGCTCGTAGCATGTCTTCAAGCGTTTGTATCGTCCTTTCGCTCTGCCCATCAGTTTGTGGATGATAGGCAGTACTCATGTCTAGACGAGTTCCTAATGCTTGCTGTAATGTCTGCCAGAATCTTGAAATAAATCTGCCATCCCTATCAGAGATAATAGAGATTGGTATTCCATGTCTGGAGATGACTTCCTTCAAATACAGTCGTGCTAACTTCTCCATCTTGTCATCTTCTCTTATTGGTAGGAAGTGTGCTGATTTGGTGAGACGATCAACTATTACCCAAATAGTATCAAAACCACTTGCAGTCCTTGGCAATTTAGTGATGAAATCCATGGTAATGTTTTCCCATTTCCATTCCGGGATTTCGGGTTGTTGAAGTAGACCTGATGGTTTCTGATGCTCAGCTTTGACCTTAGAACACGTCAAACATTCTCCTACGTATTTAGCAACATCGGCTTTCATACCCGGCCACCAAAAATGTTTCTTGAGATCCTTGTACATCTTCCCCGTTCCAGGATGTATTGAGAATCTGGTTTTATGAGCTTCTCTAAGTACCATTTCTCTCATATCTCCAAATTTTGGTACCCAAATCCTTTCAGCCCTATACCGGGTTCCGTCTTCCCGAATATTAAGATGCTTCTCCGATCCTTTGGGTATTTCATCCTTTAAATTTCCCTCTTTTAAAACTCCTTGTTGCGCCTCCTTTATTTGAATAGTAAGGTTATTATGAATCATTATATTCATAGATTTTACTCGAATGGGTTCTCTGTCCTTCCTGCTCAAGGCATCGGCTACCACATTTGCCTTCCCCGGGTGGTAACGAATCTCAAAGTCGTAATCATTCAACAATTTAATCCACCTACGCTGCCTCATATTCAGTTGTTTCTGATTAAATATGTGTTGAAGACTTTTGTGGTCGGTATATATAATACTTTTGACCCCATATAAGTAGTGCCTCCAAGTCTTTAATGCAAAAACAACTGCGCCTAATTCCAAATCATGCGTCGTATAATTTTGTTCGTGAATCTTCAATTGTCTAGATGCATAAGCAATCACCTTCGTTCGTTGCATTAATACACAACCGAGACCTTGCTTTGATGCGTCACAATAAATCACAAAATCATCATTCCCTTCAGGCAATGACAATATAGGTGCCGTAGTTAGCTTTTTCTTCAATAACTGAAACGCTTTCTCTTGTTCATCATTCCATTCAAATTTCTTCCCTTTATGCGTTAATGCAGTCAAGGGTTTTGCTATTCTGGAAAAGTCTTGGATGAACCTTCTGTAGTAACCAGCTAGTCCTAAAAACTGGCGTATGTGTTTCGGAGTTTTCGGGGTTTCCCACTTTTCAACAGTTTCTATCTTTGCCGGATCCACCTTAATACCTTCTTTGTTCACTATGTGACCGAGGAATTGAACTTCTTCCAACCAAAATGCACACTTTGAAAACTTAGCGTACAATTCTTCCTTCCTCAATACTTCTAACACCTTTCTCAAATGTTCACCGTGTTCTTGGTCATTCTTTGAGTAAATAAGTATGTCATCAATGAAAACAATGACAAACTTGTCAAGGTATGGTCCACACACTCGGTTCATAAGGTCCATGAACACAGCTGGTGCATTAGTTAAACCAAACGGCATGACCATAAACTCGTAATGACCGTAACGTGTTCTGAAAGCAGTCTTTGGAATATCATCTTCTTTCACCCGCATTTGATGATACCCGGAACGTAAGTCAATCTTTGAATAAACAGACGAGCCTTGTAGTTGATCAAATAAGTCGTCGATTCTCGGTAGTGGGTAGCGGTTCTTGATGGTAAGTTTGTTCAACTCTCGGTAGTCGATACACAACCTGAATGTACCATCTTTCTTCTTGACAAACAAAACAGGAGCTCCCCACGGTGATGTGCTTGGTCGAATGAAACCACGCTCTAAAAGTTCTTGTAATTGGCTTTGTAGTTCTTTCATCTCGCTGGGTGCGAGTCTGTAAGGAGCACGAGCTATTGGTGCAGCTCCTGGTACAAGATCTATTTGAAATTCAACGGATCGATGTGGGGGTAATCCCGGTAATTCTTTCGGAAATACATCGGGAAATTCTTTTGCAATGGGAACATCATTGATGCTCTTTTCTTCAGTTTGTACTTTCTCGACGTGTGCTAGAACAGCATAGCAACCTTTTCTTATTAGTTTTTGTGCCTTCAAATTACTAATAAGATGTAGCTTCGTGTTGCCCTTTTCTCCGTACACCATTAAGGGTTTTCCTTTTTCTCGTATAATGCGAATTGCATTTTTGTAACAAACGATCTCTGCTTTCACTTCTTTCAACCAGTCCATACCGATTATCACATCAAAACTCCCTAACTCTACTGGTATCAAATCAATCTTAAATGTTTCGCTAACCAGTTTAATTTCTCGATTCCGACATATATTATCTGCTGAAATTAATTTACCATTTGCTAATTCGAGTAAAAATTTACTATCCAAAGGCGTCAATGGACAACTTAATTTAGCACAAAAATCTCTACTCATATAGCTTTTATCCGCACCCGAATCAAATAAAACGTAAGCAGATTTATTGTCAATAAGAAACGTACCCGTAACAAGCTCCGGGTCTTCCTGTGCCTCTGCCGCATTAATATTGAAAACTCTTCCGCGGCCTTGTCCATTCGTGTTCTCCTGGTTCGGGCAATTTCTAATAATGTGGCCCGGTTTTCCACATTTATAACAAACTACATTGGCATAACTTGCTCCGACACTACTTGCTCCGCCATTACTCGTTCCGACACCATTTGTTCCTTTCGTTCTATTAACCCCTGGTCCGTAGACCTCACACTTCGCCGCGCTATGACCATTTCTTTTACACTTGTTGCAAAATTTGGTGCAGAACCCCGAGTGATACTTTTCACACCTTTGGCATAGCTGCTTCTGATTGTTGTTGCTGTTGCGGTTATTATTGTTGTTGGGATGATTGTTGTAGTTGCTGTTGTTGTTGTTGTTGTTGTTGGGCCGTTTGTTGTAGTTGCGATTGTTGGGATAATTGTTGCGATTATTGTTGTAATTGTTGTTGTTGCTGTATTGGCGATTCTTATCACCGTTTTCCTCCCACTTTCTTTTGACTTGCTTCACATTGGCCTCTTCAGCAGTCTGTTCTTTAATTCTTTCTTCAATCTGGTTCACTAGTTTGTGAGCCATTCTACATGCCTGTTGTATGGAGGCGGGCTCGTGTGAACTTATATCTTCTTGGATTCTTTCCGGTAATCCTTTCACAAACGCGTCGATCTTCTCTTCCTCATCTTCGAACGCTCCCGGACACAATAGGCACAATTCTGTGAATCGTCTTTCGTACTTGGTAATATCAAATCCTTGGGTTCGTAACCCTCTAAGTTCTGTCTTGAGCTTATTGACCTCGGTTCTGGGACGGTACTTCTCGTTCATCAAGTGCTTGAATGCTGACCACGGTAGTGCGTACGCATCGTCTTGTCCCACTTGCTCTAGATAGGTATTCCACCATGTTAACGCAGAACCTGTGAAGGTATGCGTAGCGTACTTCACTTTGTCCTCTTCAGTACACTTACTTATGGCAAACACCGATTCAACCTTCTCGGTCCACCGTTTCAATCCGATCGGTCCTTCGGTTCCATCAAATTCCAAAGGTTTGCAGGCAGTGAATTCTTTGTAGGTGCATCCTACACGATTTCCTGTACTGCTAGATCCAAGGTTATTGTTGGTATGTAGCGCAGCCTGTACTGCGGCTATGTTTGAAGCTAGAAAAATACGGAATTCCTCTTCATTCATATTCACGGTGTGTCGAGTAGTCGGTGCCATTTCCTTCAAAATAGTTAAATGGAACAAGTTAATCATACAGAATATTAAGAGTAGTTAATAGTATTTCGTAGCATAATATGAACTCATTTATAAAAGCTTTTTCTTCATATTAGCGTTTTATAAGTTTAAATTCGGGTAGTACCTACCCGTTAAGTTCATACTTAGTAGCTAATATACAATTCAACTACTACAATTCTATATGAAAAACTGATTATAATAATATTTCGCGTTCAAACTTTTATACAATATTTTACAAACTTACAATACCGCTTATTTTACATAAAGCATGAAATATAGCACACAATAACTTTGATACAAGATAGTTGTGAAGACAATTCTAGCTAGTACACAAGTCGTTCAGCAAAGGCAATAAAGACACGTAATTCATACGTCCAGAAACAAGTCATGCATTCTGGTTTTACTAGGACTACTTCCCATCCTTGGTCTTGTACAACATAACCGTTATGGCCGTTGATAAGACAGCGTGTTGTAACGTCATCAAAGGGACGAGGGTTACGTAATGTCCAACAGTCCCGCAACAATCTAAAAACCTCATTTCTTACCCCAATTACCGACTCCGTCACTTGTGGAAACGTTTTGTTTAATAGTTGTAGCCCGATGTTCTTGTTCTCACTTTGGTGAGAAGCGAACATTACTAATCCGTAAGCATAACATGCTTCTTTATGTTGCATGTTAGCCGCTTTTTCTAAATCACGAAGTCCAATATTCGGATATATTGAGTCAAAATAATTTCTTAACCCGTTGCGTAAAATAGCATTTGGGTTCCCCGCAATATATGCGTCAAAGTAAACACATCGTAACTTATGGGTTTCCCAATGTGATATCCCCCATCTTTCAAACGAAAGTCTCTTATAAACCAAGACATTCTTGGAACGTTCTTCGAATGTCTTACAAACTGATCTCGCCTTAAATAGTTGTGCCGAAGAATTCTGGCCGACTCTAGACAAGATTTCATCAATCATGTCTCCGGGTAGGTCTCTTAAAATATTGGGTTGTCTATCCATTTTGTGTTTTTAAACTGTAAAATAGACAAGAGTTAGATTCATAAAAAAAAATACTTATTAATACAAGCAATTTTTACATATATCATAAAGCATAAGAACACTATATTACATATATTACACCACACGAATACAACTATCTTATTCCGACTCGCTCGTTTCTTCTTCTTCGGTTTTAGTTCGTTTTGCCAAGTTTCTAGGGATATATGATGTTCCCCTAATACGAGCCGTCGTTGTCCACATTGGTTTAGAAAAACCTGGTGGTTTAGAGGTTCCCGGGTCATTGTTACAACTTAAGGACTTCGGGGGTTGACGATACATATAAAGTTCATCGGGGTTGGAATTAGATTTCTCTATTTTTATGCCCTTTCCCTTATTATTTTCTTTTGCCTTTTTAAATTCATTTGGGGTAATTTCTATAACATCATCGGAATTCTCGTCGGAATCCGATTCATCGGAGAATTGGTAATCCTCCCAATATTTTGCTTCCTTGGCGGAAACACCATTGACCATAATTAACTTTGGTCGGTTGGTTGAGGATTTTCTTTTACTTAACTGTTTTATTATTTCCCCCACCGGTTCTATTTCTTCATCCGGTTCCGATTCTTCTTCCGGTTCCGATTCTTCTTCCGGTTCCGACTCTTCTTCCGGTTCCTCTTCGGGAACTTGTGAATCAGTCCACAAATCATTCCAATTTACATTTGACTCTTCATTATTATTAGGTGAGTCAATGGGACTTGTTCTAGAGGTAGACATCTATCACATAATATCAAACACGTTAAGAGATTAATATATCACATAATATTCATATGTTAAAAATATATAGTTTCCAACAAAAATGTTAAGCAATCATTTTTAAAGAAAACACGGTCGAAGTCCAGACTCACTAATGCATCCTAACAAACTCGATAAGACACACTAATGCAAATTTTCTGGTTCTCTAAGACCAACGCTCGGATACCAACTGAAATGTCCCGTTCTTATTGATTAAAAACGTTCCATATTAATTGATTTCGTTGCGAGGTTTTGACCTCTATATGAGACGTTTTTCAAAGACTGCATTCATTTTTAAAACAAACCATAACCTTTATTTCATAAATAAAGGTTTAAAAAAAACTTTACGTAGATTATCAAATAATGATAATCTAAAATATCCTGTTTACACACGACCATTACATAATGGTTTACAATACAAATATGTTACATCGAAATCAGTTTCTTGAATGCAGTTTTTACATAATATCATACAAACATGGACTCCAAATCTTGTCCTTATTTTAGTATGCAACAGCGGAAGCTCTTAATATTCACCTGAGAATAAACATGCTTTAAACGTCAACAAAAATGTTGGTGAGTTATAGGTTTAACCTATATATATCAAATCGTAACAATAGACCACAAGATTTCATATTTCAATACACATCCCATACATAGAGATAAAAATCATTCATATGGTGAACACCTGGTAACCGACATTAACAAGATGCATATATAAGAATATCCCCATCATTCCGGGACACCCTTCGGATATGATATAAATTTCGAAGTACTAAAGCATCCGGTACTTTGGATGGGGTTTGTTAGGCCCAATAGATCTATCTTTAGGATTCGCGTCAATTAGGGTGTCTGTTCCCTAATTCTTAGATTACCAGACTTAATAAAAAGGGGCATATTCGATTTTGATAATTCAACCATATAATGTAGTTTCACGTACTTGTGTCTATTTTGTAAATCATTTATAAAACCTGCATGTATTCTCATCCCAAAAATATTAGATTTTAAAAGTGGGACTATAACTCACTTTCACAGATTTTTACTTCGTCGGGAAGTAAGACTTGGCCACTGGTTGATTCACGAACCTATAACAATATATACATATATATCAAAGTATGTTCAAAATATATTTACAACACTTTTAATATATTTTGATGTTTTAAGTTTATTAAGTCAGCTGTCCTTGTTAGTAACCTACAACTAGTTGTCCACAGTTAGATGTACAGAAATAAATCGATAAATATTATCTTGAATCAATCCACGACCCAGTGTATACGTATCTCAGTATTGATCACAACTCAAACTATATATATTTTGGAATCAACCTCAACCCTGTATAGCTAACTCCAACATTCACATATAGAGTGTCTATGGTTGTTCCGAAATATATATAGATGTGTCGACATGATAGGTCGAAACATTGTATACGTGTCTATGGTATCTCAAGATTACATAATATACAATACAAGTTGATTAAGTTATGGTTGGAATAGATTTGTTACCAATTTTCACGTAGCTAAAATGAGAAAAATTATCCAATCTTGTTTTACCCATAACTTCTTCATTTTAAATCCGTTTTGAGTGAATCAAATTGCTATGGTTTATAGTCGGAAAAATAAGTTACAAGTCGTTTTTGTAAAGGTAGTCATTTCAGTCGAAAGAACGACGTCTAGATGACCATTTTAGAAAACATACTTCCACTTTGAGTTTAACCATAATTTTTGGATATAGTTTCATGTTCATAATAAAAATCATTTTCTCAGAATAACAACTTTTAAATCAAAGTTTATCATAGTTTTTAATTAACTAACCCAAAACAGCCCGCGGTGTTACTACGACGGCGTAAATCCGGTTTTACGGTGTTTTTCGTGTTTCCAGGTTTTAAATCATTAAGTTAGCATATCATATAGATATAGAACATGTGTTTAGTTGATTTTAAAAGTCAAGTTAGAAGGATTAACTTTTATTTGCGAACAAGTTTAGAATTAACTAAACTATGTTCTAGTGATTACAAGTTTAAACCTTCGAATAAGATAGCTTTATATGTATGAATCGAATGATGTTATGAACATCATTACTACCTTAAGTTCCTTGGATAAACCTACTGGAAAAGAGAAAAATGGATCTAGCTTCAACGGATCCTTGGATGGCTCGAAGTTCTTGAAGCAGAATCATGACACGAAAACAAGTTCAAGTAAGATCATCACTTGAAATAAGATTGTTATAGTTATAGAAATTGAACCAAAGTTTGAATATGATTATTACCTTGTATTAGAATGATAACCTACTGTAATAATCAAAGATTTCTTGAGGTTGGATGATCACCTTACAAGATTGGAAGTGAGCTAGCAAACTTGAAAGTATTCTTGATTTTATGAAACTAGAACGTTTGGAATTTATGAAGAACACTTAGAACTTGAAGATAGAACTTGAGAGAGATCAATTAGATGAAGAAAATTGAAGAATGAAAGTGTTTGTAGGTGTTTTTGGTCGTTGGTGTATGGATTAGATATAAAGGATATGTAATTTTGTTTTCATGTAAATAAGTCATGAATGATTACTCATATTTTTGTAATTTTATGAGATATTTCATGCTAGTTGCCAAATGATGGTTCCCACATGTGTTAGGTGACTCACATGGGCTGCTAAGAGCTGATCATTGGAGTGTATATACCAATAGTACATACATCTAAAAGCTGTGTATTGTACGAGTACGAATACGGGTGCATACGAGTAGAATTGTTGATGAAACTGAACGAGGATGTAATTGTAAGCATTTTTGTTAAGTAGAAGTATTTTGATAAGTGTATTGAAGTCTTTCAAAAGTGTATAAATACATATTAAAACACTACATGTATATACATTTTAACTGAGTCGTTAAGTCATCGTTAGTCGTTACATGTAAGTGTTGTTTTGAAACCTTTAAGTTAACGATCTCAATTAATGTTGTTAACCCATTGTTTATTATATCTAATGAGATGTTAAAGTATTATATTATCATGATATTATGATATATTAATATATCTTAATATGATATATATACATTTAAATGTCGTTACAACGATAATCGTTACATATATGTCTCGTTTCGAAATCCTTAAGTTAGTAGTCTTGTTTATATGTATATAACTCATTGTTAATATACTTATGGAGATACTTACTTATCATAATCTCATGTTAACCATATGTATATCCATATATATATATATCGTCATGTCGTTTTTACAAGTTTTAACGTTCGTGAATCGCCGGTCAACTTGGGTGGTCAATTTTCTATATGAAACATATTTCAATTAATCAAGTCTTAACAAGTTTGATTGCTTAACATGTTGGAAACATTTAATAATGTAAATATCAATCTCAATTAATATATATAAACATGGAAAAGTTCGGGTCACTACAGTACCTACCCGTTAAATAAATTTCGTCCCGAAATTTTAAGCTGTTGAAGGTGTTGACGAATCTTCTGGAAATAGATGCGGGTATTTCTTCTTCATCTGATCTTCACGCTCCCAGGTGAACTCGGGTCCTCTACGAGCATTCCATCGAACCTTAACAATTGGTATCTTGTTTTGCTTAAGTCTTTTAACCTCACGATCCATTATTTCGACGGGTTCTTCGATGAATTGAAGTTTTTCGTTGATTTGGATTTCATCTAACGGAATAGTGAGATCTTCTTTAGCAAAACATTTCTTCAAATTCGAGACATGGAAAGTGTTATGTACAGCCGCGAGTTGTTGAGGTAACTCTAGTCGGTAAGCTACTGGTCCGACACGATCAATAATCTTGAATGGTCCAATATACCTTGGATTTAATTTCCCTCGTTTACCAAATCGAACAACGCCTTTCCAAGGTGCAACTTTAAGCATGACCATCTCTCCAATTTCAAATTCTATATCTTTTCTTTTAATGTCAGCGTAGCTCTTTTGTCGACTTTGGGCGGTTTTCAACCGTTGTTGAATTTGGATGATCTTCTCGGTAGTTTCTTGTATAATCTCCGGACCCGTAATCTGTCTATCCCCCACTTCACTCCAACAAATCGGAGACCTGCACTTTCTACCATAAAGTGCTTCAAACGGCGCCATCTCAATGCTTGAATGGTAGCTGTTGTTGTAGGAAAATTCTGCTAACGGTAGATGTCGATCCCAACTGTTTCCGAAATCAATAACACATGCTCGTAGCATGTCTTCAAGCGTTTGTATCGTCCTTTCGCTCTGCCCATCAGTTTGTGGATGATAGGCAGTACTCATGTCTAGACGAGTTCCTAATGCTTGCTGTAATGTCTGCCAGAATCTTGAAATAAATCTGCCATCCTTATCAGAGATAATAGAGATTGGTATTCCATGTCTGGAGATGACTTCCTTCAAATACAGTCGTGCTAACTTCTCCATCTTGTCATCTTCTCTTATTGGTAGGAAGTGTGCTGATTTGGTGAGACGATCAACTATTACCCAAATAGTATCAAAACCACTTGCAGTCCTTGGCAATTTAGTGATGAAATCCATGGTAATGTTTTCCCATTTCCATTCCGGGATTTCGGGTTGTTGAAGTAGACCTGATGGTTTCTGATGCTCAGCTTTGACCTTAGAACACGTCAAACATTCTCCTACGTATTTAGCAACATCGGCTTTCATACCCGGCCACCAAAAATGTTTCTTGAGATCCTTGTACATCTTCCCCGTTCCAGGATGTATTGAGAATCTGGTTTTATGAGCTTCTCTAAGTACCATTTCTCTCATATCTCCAAATTTTGGTACCCAAATCCTTTCAGCCCTATACCGGGTTCCGTCTTCCCGAATATTAAGATGCTTCTCCGATCCTTTGGGTATTTCATCCTTTAAATTTCCCTCTTTTAAAACTCCTTGTTGCGCCTCCTTTATTTGAATAGTAAGGTTATTATGAATCATTATATTCATAGATTTTACTCGAATGGGTTCTCTGTCCTTCCTGCTCAAGGCATCGGCTACCACATTTGCCTTCCCTGGGTGGTAACGAATCTCAAAGTCGTAATCATTCAACAATTCAATCCACCTACGCTGCCTCATATTCAGTTGTTTCTGATTAAATATGTGTTGAAGACTTTTGTGGTCGGTATATATAATACTTTTGACCCCATATAAGTAGTGCCTCCAAGTCTTTAATGCAAAAACAACTGCGCCTAATTCCAAATCATGCGTCGTATAATTTTGTTCGTGAATCTTCAATTGTCTAGATGCATAAGCAATCACCTTCGTTCGTTGCATTAATACACAACCGAGACCTTGCTTTGATGCGTCACAATAAATCACAAAATCATCATTCCCTTCAGGCAATGACAATATAGGTGCCGTAGTTAGCTTTTTCTTCAATAACTGAAACGCTTTCTCTTGTTCATCATTCCATTCAAATTTCTTCCCTTTATGCGTTAATGCAGTCAAGGGTTTTGCTATTCTGGAAAAGTCTTGGATGAACCTTCTGTAGTAACCAGCTAGTCCTAAAAACTGGCGTATGTGTTTCGGAGTTTTCGGGGTTTCCCACTTTTCAACAGTTTCTATCTTTGCCGGATCCACCTTAATACCTTCTTTGTTCACTATGTGACCGAGGAATTGAACTTCTTCCAACCAAAATGCACACTTTGAAAACTTAGCGTACAATTCTTCCTTCCTCAATACTTCTAACACCTTTCTCAAATGTTCACCGTGTTCTTGGTCATTCTTTGAGTAAATAAGTATGTCATCAATGAAAACAATGACAAACTTGTCAAGGTATGGTCCACACACTCGGTTCATAAGGTCCATGAACACAGCTGGTGCATTAGTTAAACCAAACGGCATGACCATAAACTCGTAATGACCGTAACGTGTTCTGAAAGCAGTCTTTGGAATATCATCTTCTTTCACCCGCATTTGATGATACCCGGAACGTAAGTCAATCTTTGAATAAACAGACGAGCCTTGTAGTTGATCAAATAAGTCGTCGATTCTCGGTAGTGGGTAGCGGTTCTTGATGGTAAGTTTGTTCAACTCTCGGTAGTCGATACACAACCTGAATGTACCATCTTTCTTCTTGACAAACAAAACAGGAGCTCCCCACGGTGATGTGCTTGGTCGAATGAAACCACGCTCTAAAAGTTCTTGTAATTGGCTTTGTAGTTCTTTCATCTCGCTGGGTGCGAGTCTGTAAGGAGCACGAGCTATTGGTGCAGCTCCTGGTACAAGATCTATTTGAAATTCAACGGATCGATGTGGGGGTAATCCCGGTAATTCTTTCGGAAATACATCGGGAAATTCTTTTGCAATGGGAACATCATTGATGCTCTTTTCTTCAGTTTGTACTTTCTCGACGTGTGCTAGAACATCATAGCAACCTTTTCTTATTAGTTTTTGTGCCTTCAAATTACTAATAAGATGTAGCTTCGTGTTGCCCTTTTCTCCGTACACCATTAAGGGTTTTCCTTTTTCTCGTATAATGCGAATTGCATTTTTGTAACAAACGATCTCTGCTTTCACTTCTTTCAACCAGTCCATACCGATTATCACATCAAAACTCCCTAACTCTACTGGTATCAAATCAATCTTAAATGTTTCGCTAACCAGTTTAATTTTTCGATTCCGACATATATTATCTGCTGAAATTAATTTACCATTTGCTAATTCGAGTAAAAATTTACTATCCAAAGGCGTCAATGGACAACTTAATTTAGCACAAAAATCTCTACTCATATAGCTTTTATCCGCACCCGAATCAAATAAAACGTAAGCAGATTTATTGTCAATAAGAAACGTACCCGTAACAAGCTCCGGGTCTTCCTGTGCCTCTGCCGCATTAATATTGAAAACTCTTCCGCGGCCTTGTCCATTCGTGTTCTCCTGGTTTGGGCAATTTCTAATAATGTGGCCCGGTTTTCCACATTTATAACAAACTACATTGGCATAACTTGCTCCGACACTACTTGCTCCGCCATTACTCGTTCCGACACCATTTGTTCCTTTCGTTCTATTAACCCCTGGTCCGTAGACCTCACACTTCGCCGCGCTATGACCATTTCTTTTACACTTGTTGCAAAATTTGGTGCAGAACCCCGAGTGATACTTTTCACACCTTTGGCATAGCTGCTTCTGATTGTTGTTGCTGTTGTGGTTATTATTGTTGTTGGGATGATTGTTGTAGTTGCTGTTGTTGTTGTTGTTGTTGTTGTTGGGCCGTTTGTTGTAGTTGCGATTGTTGGGATAATTGTTGCGATTATTGTTGTAATTGCTGTTGTTGCTGTATTGGCGATTCTTATCACCGTTTTCCTCCCACTTTCTTTTGACTTGCTTCACATTGGCCTCTTCAGCAGTCTGTTCTTTAATTCTTTCTTCAATCTGGTTCACTAGTTTGTGAGCCATTCTACATGCCTGTTGTATGGAGGCGGGCTCGTGTGAACTTATATCTTCTTGGATTCTTTCCGGTAATCCTTTCACAAACGCGTCGATCTTCTCTTCCTCATCTTCGAACGCTCCCGGACACAATAGGCACAATTCTGTGAATCGTCTTTCGTACGTGGTAATATCAAATCCTTGGGTTCGTAACCCTCTAAGTTCTGTCTTGAGCTTATTGACCTCGGTTCTGGGACGGTACTTCTCGTTCATCAAGTGCTTGAATGCTGACCACGGTAGTGCGTACGCATCGTCTTGTCCCACTTGCTCTAGATAGGTATTCCACCATGTTAACGCAGAACCTGTGAAGGTATGCGTAGCGTACTTCACTTTGTCCTCTTCAGTACACTTACTTATGGCAAACACCGATTCAACCTTCTCGGTCCACCGTTTCAATCCGATCGGTCCTTCGGTTCCATCAAATTCCAAAGGTTTGCAGGCAGTGAATTCTTTGTAGGTGCATCCTACACGATTTCCTGTACTGCTAGATCCAAGGTTATTGTTGGTATGTAGCGCAGCCTGTACTGCGGCTATGTTTGAAGCTAGAAAAGTACGGAATTCCTCTTCATTCATATTCACGGTGTGTCGAGTAGTCGGTGCCATTTCCTTCAAAATAGTTAAATGGAACAAGTTAATCATACAGAATATTAAGAGTAGTTAATAGTATTTCGTAGCATAATATGAACTCATTTATAAAAGCTTTTTCTTCATATTAGCGTTTTATAAGTTTAAATTCGGGTAGTACCTACCCGTTAAGTTCATACTTAGTAGCTAATATACAATTCAACTACTACAATTCTATATGAAAAACTGATTATAATAATATTTCGCGTTCAAACTTTTATACAATATTTTACAAACTTACAATACCGCTTATTTTACATAAAGCATGAAATATAGCACACAATAACTTTGATACAAGATAGTTGTGAAGACAATTCTAGCTAGTACACAAGTCGTTCAGCAAAGGCAATAAAGACACGTAATTCATACGTCCAGAAACAAGTCATGCATTCTGGTTTTACTAGGACTACTTCCCATCCTTGGTCTTGTGCAACATAACCGTTATGGCCGTTGATAAGACAGCGTGTTGTAACGTCATCAAAGGGACGAGGGTTACGTAATGTCCAACAGTCCCGTAACAATCTAAAAACCTCATTTCTTACCCCAATTACCGACTCCGTCACTTGTGGAAACGTTTTGTTTAATAGTTGTAGCCCGATGTTCTTGTTCTCACTTTGGTGAGAAGCGAACATTACTAATCCGTAAGCATAACATGCTTCTTTATGTTGCATGTTAGCCGCTTTTTCTAAATCACGAAGTCCAATATTCGGATATATTGAGTCAAAATAATTTCTTAACCCGTTGCGTAAAATAGCATTTGGGTTCCCCGCAATATATGCGTCAAAGTAAACACATCGTAACTTATGGGTTTCCCAATGTGATATCCCCCATCTTTCAAACGAAAGTCTCTTATAAACCAAGACATTCTTGGAACGTTCTTCGAATGTCTTACAAACTGATCTCGCCTTAAATAGTTGTGCCGAAGAATTCTGGCCGACTCTAGACAAGATTTCATCAATCATGTCTCCGGGTAGGTCTCTTAAAATATTGGGTTGTCTATCCATTTTGTGTTTTTAAACTGTAAAATAGACAAGAGTTAGATTCATAAAAAAAAATACTTATTAATACAAGCAATTTTTACATATATCATAAAGCATAAGAACACTATATTACATATATTACACCACACGAATACAACTATCTTATTCCGACTCGCTCGTTTATTCTTCTTCGGTTTTAGTTCGTTTTGCCAAGTTTCTAGGGATATATGATGTTCCCCTAATACGAGCCGTCGTTGTCCACATTGGTTTAGAAAAACCTGGTGGTTTAGAGGTTCCCGGGTCATTGTTACAACTTAAGGACTTCGGGGGTTGACGATACATATAAAGTTCATCGGGGTTGGAATTAGATTTCTCTATTTTTATGCCCTTTCCCTTATTATTTTCTTTTGCCTTTTTAAATTCAGTTGGGGTAATTTCTATAACATCATCGGAATTCTCGTCGGAATCCGATTCATCGGAGAATTGGTAATCCTCCCAATATTTTGCTTCCTTGGCGGAAACACCATTGACCATAATTAACTTTGGTCGGTTGGTTGAGGATTTTCTTTTACTTAACTGTTTTATTATTTCCCCCACCGGTTCTATTTCTTCATCCGGTTCCGATTCTTCTTCCGGTTCCGATTCTTCTTCCGGTTCCGACTCTTCTTCCGGTTCCTCTTCGGGAACTTGTGAATCAGTCCACAAATCATTCCAATTTACATTTGACTCTTCATTATTATTAGGTGAGTCAATGGGACTTGTTCTAGAGGTAGACATCTATCACATAATATCAAACACGTTAAGAGATTAATATATCACATAATATTCATATGTTAAAAATATATAGTTTCCAACAAAAATGTTAAGCAATCATTTTTAAAGAAAACACGGTCGAAGTCCAGACTCACTAATGCATCCTAACAAACTCGATAAGACACACTAATGCAAATTTTCTGGTTCTCTAAGACCAACGCTCGGATACCAACTGAAATGTCCCGTTCTTATTGATTAAAAACGTTCCATATTAATTGATTTCTTTGCGAGGTTTTGACCTCTATATGAGACGTTTTTCAAAGACTGCATTCATTTTTAAAACAAACCATAACCTTTATTTCATAAATAAAGGTTTAAAAAAAACTTTACGTAGATTATCAAATAATGATAATCTAAAATATCCTGTTTACACACGACCATTACATAATGGTTTACAATACAAATATGTTACATCGAAATCAGTTTCTTGAATGCAGTTTTTACATAATATCATACAAACATGGACTCCAAATCTTGTCCTTATTTTAGTATGCAACAGCGGAAGCTCTTAATATTCACCTGAGAATAAACATGCTTTAAACGTCAACAAAAATGTTGGTGAGTTATAGGTTTAACCTATATATATCAAATCGTAACAATTGACCACAAGATTTCATATTTCAATACACATCCCATACATAGAGATAAAAATCATTCATATGGTGAACACCTGGTAACCGACATTAACAAGATGCATATATAAGAATATCCCCATCATTCCGGGACACCCTTCGGATATGATATAAATTTCGAAGTACTAAAGCATCCGGTACTTTGGATGGGGTTTGTTAGGCCCAATAGATCTATCTTTAGGATTCGCGTCAATTAGGGTGTCTGTTCCCTAATTCTTAGATTACCAGACTTAATAAAAAGGGGCATATTCGATTTTGATAATTCAACCATATAATGTAGTTTCACGTACTTGTGTCTATTTTGTAAATCATTTATAAAACCTGCATGTATTCTCATCCCAAAAATATTAGATTTTAAAAGTGGGACTATAACTCACTTTCACAGATTTTTACTTCGTCGGGAAGTAAGACTTGGCCACTGGTTGATTCACGAACCTATAACAATATATACATATATATCAAAGTATGTTCAAAATATATTTACAACACTTTTAATATATTTTGATGTTTTAAGTTTATTAAGTCAGCTGTCCTTGTTAGTAACCTACAACTAGTTGTCCACAGTTAGATGTACAGAAATAAATCGATAAATATTATCTTGAATCAATCCACGACCCAGTGTATACGTATCTCAGTATTGATCACAACTCAAACTATATATATTTTGGAATCAACCTCAACCCTGTATAGCTAACTCCAACATTCACATATAGAGTGTCTATGGTTGTTCCGAAATATATATAGATGTGTCGACATGATAGGTCGAAACATTGTATACGTGTCTATGGTATCTCAAGATTACATAATATACAATACAAGTTGATTAAGTTATGGTTGGAATAGATTTGTTACCAATTTTCACGTAGCTAAAATGAGAAAAATTATCCAATCTTGTTTTACCCATAACTTCTTCATTTTAAATCCGTTTTGAGTGAATCAAATTGCTATGGTTTATAGTCGGAAAAATAAGTTACAAGTCGTTTTTGTAAAGGTAGTCATTTCAGTCGAAAGAACGACGTCTAGATGACCATTTTAGAAAACATACTTCCACTTTGAGTTTAACCATAATTTTTGGATATAGTTTCATGTTCATAATAAAAATCATTTTCTCAGAATAACAACTTTTAAATCAAAGTTTATCATAGTTTTTAATTAACTAACCCAAAACAGCCCGCGGTGTTACTACGACGGCGTAAATCCGGTTTTACGGTGTTTTTCGTGTTTCTAGGTTTTAAATCATTAAGTTAGCATATCATATAGATATAGAACATGTGTTTAGTTGATTTTAAAAGTCAAGTTAGAAGGATTAACTTTTATTTGCGAACAAGTTTAGAATTAACTAAACTATGTTCTAGTGATTACAAGTTTAAACCTTCGAATAAGATAGCTTTATATGTATGAATCGAATGATGTTATGAACATCATTACTACCTTAAGTTCCTTGGATAAACCTACTGGAAAAGAGAAAAATGGATCTAGCTTCAACGGATCCTTGGATGGCTCGAAGTTCTTGAAGCAGAATCATGACACGAAAACAAGTTCAAGTAAGATCATCACTTGAAATAAGATTGTTATAGTTATAGAAATTGAACCAAAGTTTGAATATGATTATTACCTTGTATTAGAATGATAACCTACTGTAATAAACAAAGATTTCTTGAGGTTGGATGATCACCTTACAAGATTGGAAGTGAGCTAGCAAACTTGAAAGTATTCTTGATTTTATGAAACTAGAACGTTTGGAATTTATGAAGAACACTTAGAACTTGAAGATAGAACTTGAGAGAGATCAATTAGATGAAGAAAATTGAAGAATGAAAGTGTTTGTAGGTGTTTTTGGTCGTTGGTGTATGGATTAGATATAAAGGATATGTAATTTTGTTTTCATGTAAATAAGTCATGAATGATTACTCATATTTTTGTAATTTTATGAGATATTTCATGCTAGTTGCCAAATGATGGTTCCCACATGTGTTAGGTGACTCACATGGGCTGCTAAGAGCTGATCATTGGAGTGTATATACCAATAGTACATACATCTAAAAGCTGTGTATTGTACGAGTACGAATACGGGTGCATACGAGTAGAATTGTTGATGAAACTGAACGAGGATGTAATTGTAAGCATTTTTGTTAAGTAGAAGTATTTTGATAAGTGTATTGAAGTCTTTCAAAAGTGTATAAATACATATTAAAACACTACATGTATATACATTTTAACTGAGTCGTTAAGTCATCGTTAGTCGTTACATGTAAGTGTTGTTTTGAAACCTTTAAGTTAACGATCTCAATTAATGTTGTTAACCCATTGTTTATTATATCTAATGAGATGTTAAAGTATTATATTATCATGATATTATGATATATTAATATATCTTAATATGATATATATACATTTAAATGTCGTTACAACGATAATCGTTACATATATGTCTCGTTTCGAAATCCTTAAGTTAGTAGTCTTGTTTATATGTATATAACTCATTGTTAATATACTTATGGAGATACTTACTTATCATAATCTCATGTTAACCATATGTATATCCATATATATATATATCGTCATGTCGTTTTTACAAGTTTTAACGTTCGTGAATCGCCGGTCAACTTGGGTGGTCAATTTTCTATATGAAACATATTTCAATTAATCAAGTCTTAACAAGTTTGATTGCTTAACATGTTGGAAACATTTAATCATGTAAATATCAATCTCAATTAATATATATAAACATGGAAAAGTTCGGGTCACTACACATAGCAGCCATGATATTGAACGGAAAAACTGCTACAGCAGTAGGACTGCAGTAACAGCTGGTGGTGACTGAAAAATAGTGACAGGAACATTGGTTTCGAGTGGAGGAGGGCGGCTGTGGTGTGTTTCGAACAGCGAAAAAAATAAGGCAGTAGTTGCAACAGAGGTGTGTTAATGGTGGTGGTTTGTGATGGTTTATGATAGCCGAAGAAACAGAAAACAGTAGTCGTATAGCAGCAGCTGCAACAAGGATTTGGAATGATGGTTGATAGTAGTTTTAACAGAAAATGGTAGAGGGTTGATGGGTATCGATATGGTGGTGATAGTTATGGTGAGATCAGGAAAAAAGATAGACGAGAGGGATAGAAAGAAAGGTAGTGCTAGGTTCTTGGTGGTAATTAGATGATGGCTCACAATTGTTTATAGTTGAAGTGGCGATCAAACGAATAGATGAAGCAAGGTGATGGTTGTGTGCTTGTTCGATTAGGAAAAGAAACAAGAGAGGGTAAGGTAGATGGTGGTAATCGATGGTTGTGATCAAGGGCAGTTTAGGTTTCCCGAAGAAGTAACCAAAATAAAGAATGGTGATGGGTCTTGTGGTTTGGGTTAGTGTTAATCTCCCTCAACATATTGTGTATGTATATATTTATATAAACTTACGTATGGGTGATAATGATTTGTTAAACAAGTCAAAAGGAACCACAGTTTACAATCCGTGAACTCTATTTGTTTGAATTATATGTGTGTGATTCTCATTGATTTTGTTTGTAGTTAGAGTAAATATAGATCTATATCAAAATCCTGACATGAACGAAAATATATTAATAAATAAATAACCATGATAGTGATTTTTAACAGCTGGTTTGTTTTACAACTGGAATCCACGACTTTACACTAATTAAAAGGATCAGATACATATTTTGTAGCAATTTTTGTAATTACCTACGTTGGATTTATATTTAATAAATATTAATAATAATAAATATATTAATATTAGTAATAATACCATTTAAAATAAATGATATAAATAAAAATAATACACATAATAATACTAGAAGTAATATCAAAATAAGATTAATAATAATAAGATAATGTTAAAAGTAATAAAGTAATGATAATATAAAATATAAATGAAAATTTCAATTTTAGTAATAATAATAGCAATATTCATAATAATATCTAACATTATAAATTTTACTACTATATATAATAATACTGATAATAATAATATTAATGTAAATGATAATAATAACATTAATAGTAATAATAATACATCTTAAACGTATCAAATTGTTTATATATATATATATTTTTATATTAAAGGTAATAATATTATTAGTACAAATATTAATATAACAACAATAATAATAATGAAAGTAATGATACTATTCATATAGCAGTTATATTCAAATTTGTAATTTAACATAATACCACTTACTATTCAGGTAATATTATATTATATGACGACATTTATATAATAGTTAATATTTATATATTATATATATATATGTATTTAATAAAAATCATATGTAGATTCTTAATATATATATATATATATATATATATATATATATATATATATATATATATATATATATATATATATATATATATATATATATATATATATATATATATATATATAATTTTATCTATTTACATATTTATTTACACATACTAGTTCGTGAATCGTCGAGAACAGTCAAGGATTAACTAAATCCATATAAACAGTTTCAAAATTTTAAGACTCAACATTACAAACTTTGCTTATTGTGTCGGAATATATAAAGATTAAGTTTAAATTTGGTCGGAAATTCCCGGGTCGTCACAGTACCTACCCGTTAAAGAAATTTCGTCCCGAAATTTGAGTGAGGTCGTCATGGTTAATGATAAGAATGCTTTCTTGGTAAATATGAGTTGATAGAATAGAATTTTGTTACCATAGAGTAATATGTATAAAATGATTCAATTACTCGAAGCGTATGATTGAAGCTATCACAAAAGAGTGAGATGAATAAATAAAGTTTCGTCTTAACTTTTGATGTTGTCTTGGTTGAATTTAGAAAATAAGGTGCGTCTTAACTTTTGACGTGGGGGGTTGAATTCCGAAATTCAAGGGATTTAAAGAAAATCTTCGTATCGATATGAGATTTGATTCATTGGTATATAATGAAATTAGGATCCCTTTAATTAAATACGATCATCTACCTCGATTGCTTTGTCTGATATTTCCACTATAAATTTACCTTTCCGTTCCATTAATTTTCACCAATCCAATAATTTCTTTCTTAATTCACATTTCCACAGAGATTGAAAATGCTTAATCCAATTCTGATCCTTGTACTTATCCTGACTATCGTATCTGTCATTCTTCTTTTCCATCTACCACTGGAGGAATCTATTCACTTCTACTATTACTTTGGGGTTATAGTGTTTTTAATTCTCCCGTGTCTTTTTATGGCTATACACACTGATATACATGGTTTGTAATTTCTGTGTTATTGTCGAGTTTTATATCTTCCCTTATGTTTCGGAGCTCTTTGCCTTTGTATTCTCTTCTCGATTCTAAATCAAACGAATAATGGTCCACAATTTGTAGATATTGAGTTTCGAATGATTATAACGTTTTAAGCAAGAAGGAACGTAATAGCACGATTTGATTTGGTAAACTACCAAAATCTCTAAGAATGGAACTATCAAGAATATAATTTTTTGATACGTTCAGAGATTAAGCAGAATGAAAGAGTTATGTAACATGACACATGATAAAGGTATGATCTGTGATCCTTTATCACGTTCCATTAGAAACTCAGCATGACTTACTGTAATATAATCACGTTGGCCAAGTGTCATTATATTATACTAACTCATGCTTAAATTCTTAACACTTCTCCAGAATTCATTTATAATTTATACTTAGATTTTACAGAAGTTTCCAATATAATGGAATACAGAAAGCATGAAGAGATATATAATTTCGGACAAGAATATTTATGAAAATATCTTCAGAAATATCGAAGATATTTATGACGATATTTTTAGAATTTCTAAGTTCGAAGGTTGATGGAAAAGATTTTCTGCAAGATTTTAACATGACTTCGGAGCAAGGTATTCATTGAAGGTTTCATCGGATCCGAAATTACCTGGATTCTTTGTATACATGGTATGGTCCTTGTATTTTTCCTTGATCTCCTTCATGGTGTGCTCAATTCATTTTTCAGTACCAAATTTTTCTATCGAGCGTTCCTAACACTCCCTTCTTTATCATCAAACTTTTGGCCGTTTAGACCATCTAAAATTTTTCTGTTTCCTCTGCATTTAATGCTACGATATCTGAATCGTCGGTTATCAATCCGAGGTGGTTTCAAGAGAATTGTGTTTTTAGATGATTAAACGCTGTTTGTAATCTGGTGGAATATAAAAGGTACCCCGGTAATAATAAAAGAACACGCATATATATCAAGGTTATAATAAGGTTGTTTTGAACAAAAAGTCGAAGTTGACTTGCGGGAGCTGTGACAAAATTTGCTAATTTTAAAAGGAATTGCAGAGTTATTTTCGGTAATAACAATGCCAAAGGAGCTAGCACAGATACGTGTTAATCGTTTATTCAGGTTCTGAGTGTTTTCAGGTGCATAACCATATGCATCAATCTTTTCTTCCGTAGACGAAGTGCGGTTGGTTCATCCTCTCTATTGAGGTGTTTTCAAGAATTATGAAAGGTTTGAATGCGGATTGTAATTGTCAAAATACAAATGAGTTTTAAGATGAAATCAAGTGGCAAACTTGAAGAATTGTTTAGTTTCATATGTTATAATCAATATTTTAATTCATTTTAATTTTCAATGTCAGCAGTCCACAGTTGATAGTCCATAATTAACAGTCCAATAATTCATATATAGCTTAATATATAATACCCGAATTAATTAATACGTATCGTGACCCGTATACATCTCAGACTCGATCACAACTCAAACTATATATATTATTATAGAATCAACCTCAACCATGTATAGCTAACTCCCGCATTACTGCATATAGAGTGTTTATGGTTATTCCAAATAATATATATAGATGGGTCGATATGATATGTCAAAACCTTGTATACGTGTCCCGATATTTAAAGTGCGTAAAATAAATAACAGAAATTAAATGACGATAAATTAAATGCGTAAAGTAAATAACAGAAATTAAATGACGATAAATAAAATTGCGATAATTAAATTGCGATAAATAAACTGCGATAAATAAAATGTAATCAGTTAGCTAGGAACAGTTAGCTAGGATTCTTAACAAATTTCCTCATAGTTAATTTATTTGTTTTTAACAAATTTTATTTTGTCAAATGTTTTCTTCATTATGCCACTTGTTGAATTTTGATAGGTCAAAATCCAAATATGAAATTGAATGAAAATGGTTATTCTGTGGTGAACGGATACGTATATCTATGAAGTAAGTAGGATAGTAAATAACTGTTGAATTAGATTCGAAGAATGTACTGTGTAACTTACTAATGTGAAAACTAAATATTCCTCGGGTATTACCTACCCGTTAAAATATTTTCACCATTAACAGTTTGTACGAAAGAATTTTTAATTACAATCTTTATGATAACGTATATACATATATATTTTCTCCAGATGTAATCATGGATTTAATGAGTTAATGTGATATTAATCTCATTTGCTTTTCAGTTTGAGCTAGAATAAGTAATCTCTAAAACTATTAGGAATCACATATTCTTCGCAGAATATCAATGAAGTTAGGGATCAATACTTCATTGTTAAATGTTGTTGGTACTCTTTAGTATCTATAGTGTGAATGATATTGATGTTCGAGATAAAGATTGTGATATTGAGGTGTGGGATGCGGATGTTGCTGTTGGCGGTACTGTTGGTGCCAGTGATGTTGCTGAAACTGGTACGTTTTGCACCATATTTTTTTCAAGGCTAAAATTCGGGCGCAAAGCTCGTTGACTTATTACTCCGGAATGATTGTCGGTAGGAACGAGCGAGTGAATAAGATCTAGAATCTGAAATAGTATGTAATCATGATGAGATATTCGGGATATGAGGGTGAAAATGATGTTTCGAACAGGTTCGCCGGTAAGTGCCTCAGGTTCTTCACCAAGAGGGAAATTCAGTGGGTGGAAAGGATCACCTTCTTCCTGTCTCTAATGATTAAGTAGATCATGAGCCCATCAGATGAATTGGGGATGACTGATTGATTGATTCATTCTGGTAACACTGCTTTCGGAGCTTAGGTGAAACTCCATATTGAAATAGCTGACGGAATCCGAGGAATTCGAACTGGTTGAGGGATTCATCTCGTACGATCAGATGAAGGATTTTTGATAAGAAGTAGATTATAGGATGTAGATTAGTACCCTGCAATACATAATTTACATATGCATATATAATACTAAAATCCCATAAGTTACGGAGGAATCTACGGAAGCTGTCAGGCAAAGGTAACAATAACACATATGCTAAGTTATGAATTTATCTATACACTGTCTATGCAATAGAGGCAGTAAGACGTGTCTAGACTTTAAGGATGATAAGCAAATAATTTTCGACACTAAATAATGAGCAAAACTTTTGACATGCAGACACGGTCGAAGTCCAGACCCACTAATTCATCTAAACAACTATCAGTTAGACACACTAATGCAAGACCTGGTTCGCTAAGACCACCGCTCTGATACCACCTGTGATGACCCGTCCTAATCCACCTGGACGAATTCATCAATATCTGGTCCCATTGCGAGGTACTAACCTAAATATGCAATGAATGACTCCAAGTAATAGCTTTAAAATGAGCAAATGCACAGCGGAAGATTTCTTTCATACCTGAGAATAAACATGCTTAAAAGTGTCAACCAAAAGGTTGGTGAGTTCATTGGTTTATCATAACAACCATTTCAATATATTAATAGACCACAAGATTTCCGTTTATAAATATATGTACACTCGCAAGTGTATTAAAGTATTCTATAAGTTGTAGGCACCTAGTAACAAGCCTTAACGTTCATGTTTTACCCTCTGAAGTACACCAGATCAGGTGTGTTTAAAATAACCTCGAAGTACTAAAGCATCCCATAGTCAGGATGGGGTTTGTCAGACCCAATAGATCTATCTTTAGGATTCGTGCCTACCATACATAGACAAGTAGTTTAATGTTACCAAGCTAAGGGTATATTTCTGGTTTAAACCCACATAGAATTAGTTTTAGTACTTGTGCCCATTTCGTAAAACATTTATAAAAGCAGCGCATGTATTCTCAGTCCCAAAAATATATATTGTAAAAGCATTTAAAAAGGGAGCAAATGAAACTCACCATACTGTATTTTGTAGTAAAAATACATATGACCTCATTGAACAAAAATAGGGTTGGCCTCGGATTCACGAACCTATATTATTCATATATATATATTAACACATAATATGGTAATCTAACGAATTTATATTATTAGTGATATACTTGTTATTTTAATAACTTATATGTTATATTTTTAAATTTAGTGTTATGTACTAATTGTTAGTTGGTAAAATAATATTAATGTTCATAATTAAAAAGTTGTAATCTCTTTATAATGTTAATAATAATTATATTAATAATAAAAATATTAATAATGAAACTACCTCAAAGAGAAAGGCTTTTAACAAAAATAATGCCCCAGCTCGAGATGGAACCCGCAACCTTTCCTTAAACACACAGCACCCTAAACCATCCAACCATCTTTGCTTTTCTATCATAATCCGTATATTAATTCAGTTAATCTATCTTTTCTGTGTTCTCATGATACACATCATACTAGCTCCAATTGGGTTTCGGCCCAAACAACCACAATTTCATGACCCAATTGTAAACACATAATCCTGATGGCCCAACAATGATTCTAAAACCATTTACTCGACCCAATAAGGTCACGACCCAAATGCCAGTTTTTATTGTTGATAAAATACAAAAAAAAATATGTCTTGGCCTGGTTTCGAACCCAAACCTCTCGCTTAACATCCTCACGCCCAAACCATTCATCCGCCAAGTCATTTCTGTTATTAATACCTAAACTAATCCTATTAACACATTTTCTGTTTGCTAGTCATCATCTCTACATCAGTAACATTATAAACTTTATCATCATCATGTTTGTTATTTACTTGTATCATGATTTTTAATATGCATCACAAAATCATCGTATATCACCATCATTATCAATACCGTAACACCATCATGATTGTACATCATCAAAATCATTTCATGATCATCATCATCTTATGTTATCATTAACCTATATCATCATCATAACTATATCTAACATAAAATCATCTCCTAATTATATCTAAAATGGCCCAACTTAATTAGCCCAACAAAATTCATTAGCAAACCCACTTACAAAAAAAAATTAGAACAGCCCACGCATAAGATAAAAGGAAATTTCGGTTCCTGGTATTGAACGACAAATAGAAGTGGAATCTGGTTAACAATTTTAGTCATTATTATGTCATCTCCCACTTATGATAAAATAACATTATCACTAATATCTTCATGTCATCCTCCATATAAATCCCTTTTAATCATTTAACCCTTATCCTTATCATGTCAACATTATCATTAATCATCATACTCGTTCCTTATTCTAATTACCGTATAAACAGGTGTTGGAATTCATCATATTGACAAGTTACATGAACATATATGTGTCAAAACCCGATTTGACATTAAGCGGAAGCATATTTATAAACAAATTAATATGAAGTTTAACCTTTTAAACATGAATTCCAAAACCATATCAAGTCTAGAAAATATGCTTACAAAGTAAAAGAGCTAGTAAAGAGGATATACCTTCTCCAAGTTAGGAGGTTAAAATGATGATGAAGATGATGAACAAGATTGTAAAATCCTAAACCTTTGAAGCACCAACACCACCCTTTAAATTAGTTAACATTTAGACACTTAACTAACTAATTAACCAAGCTCAAAACCCCTTTGATTGCACTTGAAAAACTGGACAGCAGTAGCTAGAATGATGATGAGAATGCAAGCTTCAAAACCATGAAACCTCAAGAGATAATACCCCAAGCTTTATACCAACACCTAGTAATTTTGTTAGGATTTGTTTTTACACTTGAAGTGAGCTTGTAAATGCAAAATTAGAACCCCTTTGTGGTGCAAACAGCCCACGGCTGGAACAGCTGCAGGAGAGGGTTTTTTATGCAGTTTTTTTTCTTATTTGATGTGTATTGCATGTATGTGTTGAGTCAAGGCCTTGGTAAACTAATAGGCATGTACCTTGGCACTTGTGTGGTCTTAAAATAAACAAATACAAGCATGGGAGTGGCATCTTGGAGACTAAAATTCTGCACACCATATATATATTTTATAACAAGATTTATTTTATAAAACTTGTATTTATTTTATAAAACTTGTATAAAATAAACATGTATTTGTTACTTGTAATTATTTTATAAACCATTTTATAAAATATAACACAACATAATTATTTAAACCTATAAATAATTAAATCCACATCATATATAAATTATCCAAATAATTTATCTCAAGTGATCATAATTTAGAAAACCGATTTTCTAATGTTCAAGCGTCGCGTATTCATTTAACAATCTAACCGTTAAAATAAATACATATAAAGTGTTGGTAAGCTTGTTATTGGGTATGACCCAACTTGGATCATAACATAGTGGCCACGTTAATTTTAATATGTCTCTCGGGCATACGAAATACCTTCAATCTCCCACTTGCACGAGAAACCTAAGAAATTAATGCAAGTGATGGATACCACCTAACGACCGTCCATCACCCCCAATATGTTATGACTTTATGCCATTCAATAACATCATCCCTTTCGAGTTCCCATCTCGAATATGAATAGGTGAATCTTTTCATTATATCCTTTCGTCCTAGATGTCATGTTAAATCCAAGAGACACAGAGTGATCACTCTCTTCTAGATTTAACTTTATCAGGCCTTAGACATCTGACTCTCAACGAATAAGAGGGACAAATTCCATCTGGACTACATACGTCCGAAATATATACCTTGCATTATACCTGAGCTCTTCCTTATGAACCACCATATTTCAGAATAGCGAAGGAATGAATCAAGGCACAATACTTGGTAAATATCTGAACCCAATATGTATCTCAGGTCAGAGGATACAATGATATTCGCCTTTAATCAAGACTAGATGTGATCAACCACAAAGGCTCCATTTAGTAAATCTTGATGGCGGGTCTTCCAATATTTGCATCCCACAAATATCTATGAACCTTGGTTGTAACCTTGCCCCACATTCATCCTGTGAATGTATACCAATCCAAGTTCATAATAGTCTAAACCTCACACTTGCTCCCACAAATGTGATCAACTACAAAATTTAGAATAATGACTTATTCATGGATAAAATATGCAATATAGGAACATAACTCAAAATAAATTAATACCATAATTATATTAGTGAGTTTGAACAATTTCGTTCCGTTACAATACTTAAAACAGATCATGACCAATCACTAGAATATCGAAGCCCTAATGCACAAACATGTCCTGCATGTTTTGATCCATGTAAGAGCTTCGTGAGAGGATCCACTATATTAAGATCTGTGTGAACTTTGTGAATACATATCTTTCCCTTTTCAACTTCATCCCTTATGTAGTTGAATCTCCGCTCAATTTGACGGGTATTTTGATGAGCACGAGGTTCCTTGATTTGAGCAATCGCACCCTCGTTGTCACAAAAGATCTCAAGAGGGTCCTGAATGGAAGGGACTACTCCTAAGTCGTCGATGAATTTCTTCATCCATGCAGCTTCCTGAGCTGCCAATGATGCGGCGATGTACTCCGACTCTGTAGTGGATAGAGCAACAACATCCTGTTTTGAACTCTTCCAAGAGACCGCACCTCCATTTAATGTGAAGACATAACTGGATTGTGATCGAGAATCATCACGATCAGTTTGGAAACTTGTATCCACGTAACCTTTTACAGCGAGTTCCTCCTCACCAGACCCATATATCAGAAACATATCCTTAGTCCTCCTAAGGTATTTCAATATACTTTTAACAGCAATCCAATGACTGTTTCCTGGGTTATTCTGGTATCTACTTGTCAGGCTAAGAGCGCATGACACATCCGGTCTAGTGCATATCATTGCATACATGATTGACCCAATGGCAGAAGCATATGGGACTTTCTTCATTCTCTCCTGTTCATCTTTCGTGGTGGGGCACTGAGATGAACTGAGAAGTGTTCCCTTTTGAATGGGTACCAAACCTTTCTTAGAGTTCTCCATCTTGAACCTTTTCAAGATCTTTTCAATGTATGCACTTTGATTTAAACCTATCAGTTTCTTGGATCTATCCCTGTAGATCCCAATCCCCAAAACGTATTGTGCTTCTCCAAGATCCTTAATGGAGAAGCATTTGCTTAACCAAGTTTTAACGCCTTGCATTGCCGGAATATCATTTCTAAATAACAATATATCATCCACATATAGTACAAGGAACATGATAGTGCTCCCACTAGCTTTCTTGTATACACAAGCTTCATCACCATTTTTAATGAAGCCAAATTTCTTGGCCTCCTCATTAAAACGATGATTCCACATTCTAGATGCTTGTTTCAATCCGTAGATTGACTTCTTTAACTTGTATACCTTTTTAGGATATTTCGGATCAACAAAACCCTCAGGCTGAACCATATAGACATCTTCCTCAAGATGTCCGTTTAGGAAAGCGGTCTTGACATCCATCTGCCATATTTCATAATCATAATGAGCAGCAATGGCAAGTAATATCCTAATAGACTTTAGCATCGCCACAGGCGAAAAAGTTTCATCATAGTCAACCCCTTGAGTTTGAGTGAAACCTTTTGCTACAAGTCTAGCTTTATATGTATCCAAGTTTCCATGTATGTCTGTTTTCATTTTGAACAGCCATTTACAATCAACTAGCCTAGAGCCAGGAGGTTGCGCAACAAGTTCCCAAACTTGGTTGTCATACATGGATTGCATCTCAGCGTTCATGGCTTCCTGCCATTTATCTTTATCAATCCTTGATAAAGCATCTTGGTAGTTTATTGGTTCATCCAAATCAACCACATAGCAACCATCCATGAGAAACCCATATCTCTCAGGAGGATTACTAATCCTACCAGATCTGCGAACGTCTTGTGTATTTTGATCATCCATCTGATCACTCTCAACATTTTCATGTTGAGTGCTAGTGTCAGCCAATTGTGTATCATCTACTTGATCTTGAACCTCTTCAAGATCTATCTTCCTTTCACTTTTGCCTTCCATTAGGAACTTAGTTTCAAGGAATTCAGCCTTCCGAGCAACAAATACATTCTGCTCGGAAGGATCATAGAAATAGTATCCCATATCATCCTTGGGATATCCTATGAAGATACACTTCGTGGATCGAGCATTCAACTTATTAGGGACGTAACGCTTAGGGTAAGCTTCACATCCCCATACCTTTAAGTATGATAGAGATGGAGGTTTTCCAAACCACATCTCATGAGGTGTTCGTTCCACTTTCTTGGTTGGGGCCATATTTAAAATACGAGCCGCTGAGCATAGACAATAACCCCAGAATGATAGAGGTAACGAGCTTCTAGCCATCATAGATCGAACCATATCCATTAGGGTTCGGTTCCTCCTTTCGGACACACCATTAAGCTGTGGTGTCCCGGGTGGAGTAAGTTGCGAGATAATCCCACAACTTCTAAGATGATCTTGGAAGGCATCGCTTAGGTATTCACATCCTCTATCGGTTCGAAGTACCTTAATTGTCTTATTGAGTTGATTTTGTACTTCATTTTGATACTCTTTGAATGCTTCAAAAGTTTCGTCCTTATGTCTTAACAAGTAGACATATCCGAAACGACTGAAGTCGTCAGTGAAAGTAACAAAGTATCTTTCACCATTCCTAGCTATGGGCTTAAAGGGTCCACATACATCCGAATGTATTAATCCCAATAAGTCCTTAGCCCTTTCGTAGGTCCCTTTGAAAGGTGCTTTAGTCATTTTGCCTTGTAAACAAGATTCACACACATCAAACGAGTCTAGTTCATTTGATTTCAAAAGGCCATTCTTTTGGAGTGTATGCATTCGATTCTTGTTTATGTGACCAAGGCGACAATGCCATAAGTAGGAATCACTCAAATCCCTTTTGAGTTTCTTGGTGCTAGTATGGTATATTGAGCTACTAGATGATGTGTCATCATGAACCAATTCATAAATTCCATTTGAAGGCGAAGCCTTAAAATAAAATACATTATCTAAATAAACGTGGATATCATCATTAACAAAATTAAGATAAAAACCACATTGTTTTAAACGGGAAACTGAAATAATGTTTCGACATAAATCCGGTGCATACAAAACATTGTTCAAAATAAGTTCCAAACCACTTGGAAGTTTTAATACAAAGTCTCCTTGAGCCTTCACTTTCACTTTGGCTCCATTACCCATAAAGAGACTTGATGTTCCCGTTTGCTTGCTACTTCTTTTGAACCCCTACAAAGAATTGCAAATGTGAGTTCCACATCCAGTGTCTAATACCCATGTATTAGAAGAAGTAATACTAAGCTCTATATATACCATATATATGTTACCTGAGGATTGCCCCGCATCCCTCTTTTCCTTCAACTCCTTAAGGTAGACCGGGCAGTTTCGTTTCCAGTGACCTATTTCACCGCAACCGAAACACGGGTCTTCCTTGGGGTTTGCTTGTCCGGCAACCTTTTGCTTCTTATTCTTGTATTTGTTTGGGGTAACCATCTTCCCTTTTCCCTTGCCTTGATGAACGGGTCCTTTCCTCTTAGCCGCCTTAGGCTTAGAGGTGTTATTACCTTTGGACCCACCATCATTGATCATTAGCACGGGTGAAGCCCTTTTACCCATGCTAGTTTCGGCCGTCCTTAACATGCCATGAAGTTCTCCAATGGTCTTATCCATCCCATTCATGTTGTAATTAATTACAAATTGGTCAAACCTCTTTGACAAGGAGTTTAGGATAAGATCTGTGGCTAGCTCATTAGATATGTTAAGATTAAGGCAGTTTGCGCGATCAATAAGGCTTTTCATTTTGAGGACATAAGATGA
Source organism: Rutidosis leptorrhynchoides (assembly GCF_046630445.1). NCBI lineage: Eukaryota > Viridiplantae > Streptophyta > Magnoliopsida > Asterales > Asteraceae > Rutidosis > Rutidosis leptorrhynchoides. Next base: position 161,379,634 of record NC_092343.1, on the reverse strand, counting down.
GACGGATTGGGTGTCATCCATACGACATGCATGTAGCGCTCGAACCGTTTTGAAGCGCTCGACACGTGCTTGTTGAAGGAACATCTCCTTCAATTGCGTAATCATGTCATATGCACTATGATGCTCGAAATCCTTTTGAAGTTCGGGTATCATAGTCCCAAGCATTAGGCAAGCGACTTGCACCGAATCGGCGCAATACTTATCCCAATAAGCCATGCCTTCCGTATCATCCTCGTCGGGTTGATCGGGAATGGGGTCCTCCAACACATACGCCTTATCCTCAAGTTTGAGGACAATCCTAAGATTGCGGAACCAATCCATAAAGTTCGTATGGTTGAGTTTGTCTTTCTCGAGGAGAGACCTTAATGATAGGTTGTGTAAGTTAATTGGTGCATTTTGCGTGTTGTTGATGTTATTGGCGGCCATCTACAAAATTTAACAAAGTTCATTTAAGTATTGATTTTAAATTTAATAAACAATACCCTTTTATATTTTGATTGACATATTAAATATTAGAATCCAACGGTAAATCAAATTTCGATTAGGTGACCTTTATCCCGTTATTTGATTTAGCTAGGTAGTCATAATGACAATTGCAATCCTTTTGCAACTTCTAAATTATGGGATCATGCAATCCTTTTGCATGACATATATATCCCATCAACACCTATTTGTTCCTCATGCTTCGGTGACCCTAAGTTCATGATTCCCAAATCAAGTTGTCCTACTTGTGTAAACTTGTAAATTTAACAAACAAGCGGTTAGGTGACCTTTATCCCACTTGTATGCGAAATTTACCTTAATCATATTAGTTTGCTCATAATGGTTAGGTGACCTTTATCCCATCATGAGTTCCCTAATATGCCTAAGTGTCACACAAAAGGATGGCGTTTAACTTGTTTGCCTTGTTTTAGTATTAAAGGGATTTTTAAAGTTTTCTTTATTCTAGTATAAGAAAACACAATTTCCATACACTAACATGCATTTAGTGTGTGGTCCATTTGAAAATCCATTTTTCTTGTCAAGTTTTATATCCAATAAACTTGTATAAACCATTTTATATGTTATCCTTTTGTTGTTTCTAATATAACCAATTATAATGTCATTTTGCAAGTTGTTAACATGTGATTTTACTTGTATCATCCAAACATACAAACACAATAATCATACAAGCATGCATAACAACAATGTTCACAATCAAGCCAAAGTGGTGAACACTTGTTTAGCCGAAAACAAGTGTTACCGGTAAAGGGTTAAAACACAAAGTAAGAGATTTCAAATCTCCCACTAACTCTTGCATCCATATGCTCCATCTTGTGTTCTTCATTCATCTTGAATCTTCATTTCTTTTTACAAAAAATATACAACCTAATACATTTTTTCTAGGAAAAAGAAATTACAACCTAATCTATTTTACATACCAAAATAAAATAAATTACATTGCCAAATTACAAGATTATTACAAACCAAATGAATGAAAAAATATTACAAACCATAAGAATGAATAAATCAACCAAACATACACATATGCAACCACAAGGCCAAGGCTTGATTGTGAACAACAACTAACAACAAAACATGACCAAACTTGAAGTTCCAAACCCCTTTTTGGAACCCCAAAATTCGGCCAAAAATATATCCCACCCAAAACCCAAAATTTTTACATTCTAGTTTCATGCATGTTACTAGATTGTAATCTAAATGGGTTTTCAAGCCAAATACAAGAAGCATATTTCTATGACCTCGGCTCCTGATACCATTGTTGGAATTCATCATATTGACAAGTTACATGAACATATATGTGTCAAAACTCGATTTGACATTAAGCGGAAGCATATTTATAAACAAATTAATATGAAGTTTAACCTTTTAAACATGAATTCCAAAACCATATCAAGTCTAGAAAATATGCTTACAAAGTAAAAGAGCTAGTAAAGAGGATATACCTTCTCCAAGTTAGGAGGTTAAAATGATGATGAAGATGATGAACAAGAGTGTAAAATCCTAAACCTTTGAAGCACCAACACCACCCTTTAAATTAGTTAAGATTTAGACACTTAACTAACTAATTAACCAAGCTCAAAACCCCTTTGATTGCACTTGAAAAACTGGACAGCAGTAGCTAGAATGATGATGAGAATGCAAGCTTCAAAACCATGAAACCTCAAGAGATAATACCCCAAGCTTTATACCAACACCTAGTACTTTTGTTAGGATTTGTTTTTACACTTGAAGTGAGCTTGTAAATGCAAAATTAGAACCCCTTTGTGATGCAAACAGCCCACGGCTGGAACAGCTGCAGGAGAGGGTTTTTTATGCAGTTTTTTTTCTTATTTGATGTGTATTGCATGTATGTGTTGAGTCAAGGCCTTGGTAAACTAATAGGCATGTACCTTGGCACTTGTGTGGTCTTAAAATAAACAAATACAAGCATGGGAGTGGCATCTTGGAGACCAAAATTCTGCACACCATATATATATTTTATAACAAGATTTATTTTATAAAACTTGTATTTATTTTATAAAACTTGTATAAAATAAACATGTATTTGTTACTTGTAATTATTTTATAAACCATTTTATAAAATATAACACAACATAATTATTTAAACCTATAAATATTTAAATCCACATCATATATAAATTATCCAAATAATTTATCTCAAGTGATCATAATTTAGAAAACCGATTTTCTAATGTTCAAGCATCGCGTATTCATTTAATAATATAACTGTTAAAATAAATACATATAAAGTGTTGGTAAGCTTGTTATTGGGTATGACCCGACTTGGATCATAACATAGTGGCCACGTTAATTTAATATGTCTCTCGGGCATACGAAATACCTTCAACAGGAACATAGCAGCCATGATATTGAACGGAAAAACTGCTACAGCAGTAGGACTGCAGTAACAGCTGGTGGCGACAGAAAAACAGTGACAGGAACATTGGTTTTGAGTGGAGGAGGGCGGCTGTGGTGTGTTTCGAACAGCGAAAAAAATAAGGCAGTAGTTGAAACAGAGGTGTGTTAATGGTGGTGGTTTGTGATGGTTTATGATAGCCGAAGAAACAGAAAACAGTAGTCGTATAGCAGCAGCTGCAACAAGGATGTGGAATGATGGTGGATAGTAGTTTTAACAGAAAACGGTAGAGGGTTGATGGGTATCGATATGGTGGTGATAGTTATGGTGAGATCAGGAAAAAAGATAGACGAGAGGGATAGAAAGAAAGGTGGTGCTAGGTTCTTGGTGGTAATTAGATGATGGTTCACAATTGTTTATAATTGAAGTGGCAATCAAACGAATAGATGAAGCAAGGTGATGGTTGTGTGCTTGTTCGATTAGGAAAAGAAACAAGAGAGGGTGAGGTAGATGGTGGTAATCGATGGTTGTGATCAAGGGCGGTTTAGGTTTCCGGAAGAAGTAACCAAAATAAAGAATGGTGATGGGTCTTGTGGTTTGGGTTAGTGTTAATCTCCCTCAACATATTGTGTATGTATATATTTATATACACTTACGTATGGGTGATAATGATTTGTTAAACAAGTCAAAAGGAACCACAGTTTACAATCCGTGAACTCTATTTGTTTGAATTATATGTGTGTGATTCTCATTGATTTTGTTTGTAGTTAGAGTAGATATAGATCTATATCAAAATCCTGACATGAACGAAAATATATAAATAAATAAATAACCATGATAGTGATTTTTAACAGCTGGTTTGTTTTACAACTGGAATCCACGACTTTACACTAATTAAAAGGATCAGATACAGATTTTGTAGCAATTTTTGTAATTACCTACGTTGGATTTATATTTAATAAATATTAATAATAATAAATATATTAATATTAATAATAATACCATTTAAAATAAATGATATAAATAAAAATAATACACATAATAATACTGGAAGTAATATCAAAATAAGATTAATAATAATAAGATAATGTTAAAAGTAATAAAGTAATGATAATATAAAATATAAATGAAAATTTCAATTTTAGTAATAATAATAGCAATATTCATAATAATATCTAACATTATAAATTTTACTACTATATATAATAATACTGATAATAATAATATTAATGTAAATGATAATAATAACATTAATAGTAATAATAATACATCTTAAACGTATCAAATTGTTTATATATATATATATATATATATATATATATATATATATATATATATATATATATATATATATATATATATATTTATATTAAAGGTAATAATATTATTAGTACAAATATTAATATAACAACAATAATAATAATGAAAGTAATGATACTATTCATATAGCAATTATATTCAAATTTGTAATTTAACATAATACCACTTACTATTCAGGTAATATTATATTATATGACGACATTTATATAATAGTTAATATTTATATATTTTATATATATTTAATAAAAATCATATGTAGATTCTTAATAATATATATATATATATATATATATATATATATATATATATATATATATATATATATATATATATATATATATATATATAATTTTATCTATTTACATATTTATTTACACATACTAGTTCGTGAATCGTCGGGAACAGTCAAGGATTAACTAAATCCATATAAACAGTTTCAAAATTTTAAGACTCAATATTACAAACTTTGCTTATTGTGTCGGAATATATAAAGATTAAGTTTAAATTTGGTCGGAAATTCCCGGGTCGTCACATTTTTAGCCTTACAGGCATCTTCACTAAGCTGGATGCATGAAGTGCATCATGAATGTTACCAAACTCATCTAAAACATTAGGCGCTTATGTCGCAATATAAAGCGGACAGATAGAATGGAGAGCATGGTGATCACAACCATGCGATTTGATGTCTGGATAGTGTTAGCCACGGATTTTACTAACCCCCTTAATTTTGGAAGAAGACCATAGGCATAAAGAACCCGATATTTAAGAAACATTTCATTTGAATAAATGAATTAAAATTTTTAGTTAAAAGTGACAAATCAGACTTATATGCAATGCAAGCCATAACTATTTATAGCGTCTTCAGGACGGTCTGAACGAACAATGAAGGATATCACCCAGTTTAACATACTGCAAGTGAACTTATCCTTGGATGAAATGAAAGCACAGTTCCATAATATGCTTTCAGTTACATGTTGAAGTTAGGGTTAACATTGACTAGAACAACATATAGTTGCAACCAACGAATGAAGAAATATATAGAGTAACCACATCAGTGTCGTAGATGTTTTAAGCAGTCCCCTCCAAGAGGATAACAAGATTCATAGATTCCTAAAGTATTTTATACTACAATTCCGAAAGAAAATCGCACGAAAGGTGTGATCTTTGAACGAGAGTGAACTCTCCGAGCGGTTCATCCTGAATTTGTCCTTATACTTAAGGGGGTGAGCAGATGAGAAGGTACGTGAACTCTTGGTCCTAAAGAATGGTTTATTCCCAGTGAAAAAGGATCTCAAAACCGATTTCTTGTACCTCAATATACTGATTCATAGAGATGGTGTTTACGAGGGGGGTTGTGATTAGCCGTGAAATATCGAGAGTAGAAAGCTACCTAATGCCTTTCCCAAAAATGGCGTAGTCTAATACGAAAACCTTTAATAAAATCAACCAATGAAGTTTTGAAAAACCTTTAAACGTTTGATGTGACAACATAAACAAAACAAAGTTCTTAGTAAATTTTGAAGTATGTACAACGTGTACCATTTTGCACAAAACTATTTGTCTTAATGTAACAACCCGACTTCATTAATCCAAAAACACTCTAAAAATATTTTCCGGGATAGTACATCTGGACGGCGTCCAGAATTCTGGACGGCGTCCAACCTTTTGGGACGACGTCCCAATGAACTGCCAGGTTCTGATCTCGGGTTCCAATTTACACAAGCTGAAATCCTGCTTCCCTACACTTTTAAACGAAAACACTTTTACTACAAGTCATAATAAGTAAAACTAAGAAGTTTCCATCATCAAAACAAGTTTTACAACACCGGGCCCACAAACTCCCATTTTACAAGTTTCGTTCAAAATACAAATTTCGACCTTAAGAGTTTAAATTTCAAACGACACCTAGAGCACGGTGTTTGGGGTTAAACTACCCAATCTCGGTCAATCTTCAAAATCTAAACACCCAAAAGCATCCCCTATCAAAACATGCGGGAGACCACTAATCCAATTGAATACATTTGCCTTTATCCAAGCCCGAGCCTAAAAAGATAAACAACGAGAGGGTAAGCTAAAGCTTAGTAAGTACAATAGTTATACATATACATATATAACCTACTTACTTGCTTTACTTACACAATACCGCACACAAACTAGCAATTCGACAACCATGCAAAACATTATGCATATACCAATATCCGCAATTCACAATGAGCTAGCAATACCAATAGCATATAGTTCACAATTAAATATGCTAATACAAAATTCATACAACCATGGTTAACCAATCGTACTAGGGAACGGTGTTCGTAAAATACCATCGGAGTTCATAATATCCATTAGTGTTATTTAACACTGCGTAATCACTAATCCCCCGGGTGATGTCTTGAACAACGCGACTAACTCACTCCCATAACAATGTGGCATCTTGAACACTGTGACGATTCCACATGTTAATCAAAACAATGAGTGGTGCCTTGAACACCGCGGCATCCACTCCCATGACGATGTGGTGTCTTCAACACCGCGACAATACCACATGTCAATCAAACAATGAGTAGTGTCTTGAACACCGCGACAATACTACTCGTTACTTAGAATGTGGTGTCTTGAACAATGCAACAATGCCACATTCATACTACACAAATAAATACATTATATACGTACACGCATAATTATTCCACTCACCTTACGCCTTTGGTGAATTGATGAACCAAGCTTGCAACTTCAAGGTAACGTACCTATTACATTATGCACATAAATCAATCATCCATTCAAGTTGGTCAACCAACTTATTCGCCATTCTAGTGCCATTCGGCCCATAGTGCAAACGTGACCCATTTGTGCCATTCATTCTAACACTAGGTCGGGATTATGTCAAACCCTTACTAATACTTCATTTATGGTCTTAATACACCTTTTATCACAAGGTTATCACATTTTCACACCCATTAACCCACTTAGGTCATCAAAGACTCATTTGACCCTTTTCAAGGTTAACACGCCCATTTGGGTCACTAACAAACCCAAATACACCAATTCACTTTAAACACTAAATGTGCTAGTGATTTATTAACATTTAAGACTGTGACGATCACTCCAAATTCATATAGACGAATACGTCATTCATTGATTTCATTGCGAGGTATTTGACCTCTATATGATACGTTTTATAAACATTTCATTCTTTTGAAAATGGTATACCATAAAGAATATTTAAATCCAAGGTTTTCGACATCTGATGATTTCTACATATAGACAATCACAGTAAATAATGGTTTTCAATAATACTTTCGATGACAATACAGTCAAAATATGATACATGGTGATGATTTTGTGAATGCAACGTTTCCTTGAAAAATATGCCCTGTATAACTCCATGCACATAGCTTGTCTAACATATAAGCAAATAGCGGAAGACTTCTAGGAAGCAGAGAATAAACATGCTTTCAAGTGTCAACACAAAGGTTGGTGAATTCATAGTTTTAGTGTTGTGCATAATCTGTATATAAAGGTGGATCACAAGATTTCAGTTGTTTCATCCAGAAATATTTATCAAAATATTCTACAAGATTGAGCACCCTGGTAACTAAACTTTAACGTCTATATAATAAGTACCCCTATTTTAACATACACGCAACCAACATGTACAATACACGCAATCCAACGTGTACTAAACTCAAATAGCATACGTCTGTTTTATAGTTCAGGCTAGGGTTTCTATACCAGGAACAGATGGGGATGTCAAGCCCTATGGATCCATATATAACTACTCGCGGCTGCCAGTTCTTATAACCGGCAGTTACTAGTTACCAAAGCTAAGGGATTTTCGGTTCAAACTCAGTGTAGAATTAAGTATGTACTTGTGTCCATTGCGTTTAAAAATAAAGTGCATGTATTCTCAGCCCAAAAATATAGATTGCAAAAGCAATTAAAAAGGGAGAAAATGAAACTCACCTTAACAGTACATAAAGTAGTTCACCGAAATGTGATCGAAACTCGAAATACCAAATAACCGTAGATCTCAACCTAGAGAACATATATTGGTCAATAAATGTCTATCAAGCTAGGTCAGGTCATTGTGTATCACAATCCTAATGCTCGAGATCGACTTACATAAGTTATCAAAAGTCATTTCAAAAAGTCAACCTGACTCTAGTCAATAGTGACTTTTAAAATCTATACTATTGGTTGAATGATCATGGCAATCTAAAATAGTTTAACATTTCACATGGTTTCCCAATACTTGTATAATTAGACTGTAGTTTTATAAAGCTTTAAAATATGATAAAACATTCAACTTGACCATTGTCCAACAGAACAAGACATGCCTTATTTAAGAAATTTATTTACCCGATTAGTAATATTTGAAAATCCAATTTATCAATCTTATAAACAAGTTGTTTAAAAATCAATTGCAGATTCAAAAGCAATTTCAATTAATGTTAATCATAATTCAGTTGACCATATCTTTTAATTCGTTCATTGAAATCACGCGATTTCTAAATGAAAAGTTAATAATTTTTCGCCAGCTTTTCAATAACATGCATATCATATACCTTATATCAGTTGTATATGTATTAAATTCGTGATTCATCATAAATTATCTAATGACGATAATTAGCATACAAACATGCATAAACATATATACTCGAGCACTAGACATGGATACACCATTAATATATAAAAGATAAGTTATGAATGCTCACGTATCAATATTGTGATTCAATATTGCAGGAAAGTACGTAGATGCAACGGAGATGATAAACACTAGGTTTGACTTGCGAACAATACCCACGAACATTACCCATAACTTTCATAGTTATAACCCATAGTTTCCTTAGCTCTATCTTGTTCGAAAACCATTTTGAAATGATTTGGACATAACCTCGTCGTAGTATTTTATGTATAATACTAATAATTATTATACTATTAATAATAATAATAAGATTAATAATGATATTAATCTTAATAATAATAATAATAATAAAATAAATTAAATAAATATACGGAGTAATATTAGAGAAAGAGGGGTAGATAGATTCAGCTGGAACCAGATCGAGCTTTTATAGTACCTGACTTGAAACAGTACCCCATGCGATCGCATGGGGTTTAGCCTCCTTGGCCATGCGATCGTATGGCTATGGGATCCAGCTCACAATCGTTTTGTACAATAGCTTGTCGACATATTATTATAATATAAATATAATATATTTAATTTATATAATTAATTATATATTATATTAAATTCACGTGCATAGTTGACTTGTAATTTTTGGTCCGTTGACTCGTACGTTGTCACTCGACTTATGTCCCGGTTCCGGTTTCTCGAATGCATTTTCGTACGCTTAGAAAACTAGTACTTTTCGTTACGCGACGTGTACCTTTATCAAAAATTATATTTAATCATTGATAAACTATGTCACTCGAAGTGTAGCTTTAATCAATTAAGTGTTTTGGTTATTTGCTTCTATAAATCATCATCTCGTAGTATATACATATACATATATACATTTTCATTTTGAAATAGTGTTTACTGTAGCAAAGTTACTGTAGCAAGTTATGTAGCAAATAGTGATTTTCGAAAACACTGTAGCTTTTCGGGTACTGTAGCAATTCGAAAATACTGTAGCAAATTAGTGTTTTACTGGTTCATCTTAAACGTTTTAGTTAACTTATCTAAATATCAATCGAATAAATAATCGAATGTTACTATCGTTTACTAAATAACTTGAAATCATATATATATATATATACATATATATATATATATATATATATATACATATATATATATATGTATATGTATATATATATATATACATATATATATATATGTATATGTATATATATATATATAAATATATATATATATATATATATATATATATATATATATATATATATATATATATATATATATATATATATATATATATATATATATATATGCACATTAAGTTATATATATATTGTTCGTGAATCTTCGAGAACAGTCAAAGAATAATTGATTACATGAATATAGTTCCAAAACTTTGTGACTCAACATTACAGACTTTGCTTATCGTGTCGAAAACATTAAATCATTTAAAGATAAAGTTTAAATTTGGTCAAAAATTTCCGGGTTGTCACAAAGACCCATAAACACAACTTAACATGTCAAGATCCTAGGTTAGTCGTCTTTGAGTCCTCATGACCCAAACTTACCCAAAAACCCTCAAATCACTAATAAATGGGTTTTATGATCATCTATAACCCAAACCCTAACCCTTAAACAATTAAAACAAGGAAATCAAGGTTAAGACTTACCACTACAATCAAAATGTAGCTAGTGTGGAGATGAACAACTTTAATACTCGAGCTCTAACCCGAAACAAGCTTCTTCCTCTTCGATTTGAGCTTTCTCACACAAGAATCACTCTCTCTCTCTCTCTCTCCAGAATTTAAGTGGAAGAGGTGTGGTGGTTGTAGATGGAGTAAATGATGCTCCAAAAACTGATCTAGGGCTTTAAATTCGGCCCCCATGTGAAATTACCAAAATACCCATTAAAATATCTAAAAACAAGACAGCTGGCCCGCCAGTTCATTTGGACGACGTCCAAACTCCCTGGACGGCGTCCAGTCCTTCACACTAGGACGGCATCCCACCCATCTGGACGGCGTCCCAACCACCTGGGAAAACAGTATCTTACAACTCTCCCCCACTTGAACCGAATTGCGACCTCGCAATCCAAGCCGCATGACAAGTAGGAAGATACACTAAAACAAACTCTTCGGGCTCCCAAGTGAACTCAGAACCTATACTACGACGCCATTGAACTTTAAAGATTCTCACCTCCTTATTCCTCAATCTTTTGACCTTCTCTTCGAGTATGGAAATTGTCTCCTCAACGTACTCTAACTTGTTGTTTAGCTCAATCTAGTCTAAGGGCACCCATGATGAATCATCCGCAAGACACTTACGGAGATAGGAAACATGGAATGTATTATGGATCCCCGCAAGCTCTTCTGGTAATTCCAAACGATACGCAACTTCACCAACTCGAGATAAAATTTTAAATGGCCTAATAAACTGAGGAGCTAACTTTCCCAGTTTTCGAAATCGAATGACACCTTTCCATGGCGAAACTTTAAGCATCACCATGTCACCTTCTTGAAACTCAATCGGTCGCCTAGGTTTTTCGGCATACGCTTTTTGTCGATCTTGAGCCTTTTTCAAATGTGCCCGAATCATATCAATCTTACTATTCCTATCTAAAACCAAATCGGTACTCCCGATTTCTCTTTGACCCACTTCACCCCAATCGGGGTTCGGCACCTACGCCCATAAAGCATCTCATAAGGTGGCATCCCGATACTAGTATGATAACTAATATTGTACGAGAATTCCACCAAAGGTAAGTGCTCATCCCAACTACCACCGAAATCAATAATACACGCCCGTAACATATCCTCCAAAGTTTGATTTGTACGTTCGGTTTGACCGTCCGTTTGAGAATGATACATCGTGCTCAATTTCAATTGTGTACCCATATCTTCATGAAACTTCTCCCAAAACCGAGATGTGAAACGGGTATCTCGATCCGAAATAATAGATATAGGAACCCCGTGTCTCGATATCACCTCCTTGATAAATAACTTAGACAAAGCCTCCGATGATATCGCTACCCGAATGGGAAGAAACAAGGAACTTTTCGTCAATCGATCAACTATTACCTAAATCGAGTCAAATTGGGTTATCGCCGTCTTTGGTAACTTTGTGATGAAATCCATTGTAATGTGTTCCCATTTCCATTTCGAAATTTCTAAAGGTTGTAACGTACCATACAGCTTTTGGTGTTCGGCTTTAACTTGCAAACACTTGACGCATTGTTTAACATATTTAACAACATCACGTTTCATGCCCGGCCACCAATACTCTTTCCTCAAATCAAGATACATTTTCGTCGCGCCCGGGTGAATTGAATACTTTGACTTATGTGCTTCATCAAGTAGCACTCACCGATAGTCACCCATTTTAGGCACCCACACTCGTCCTTGAAAGCATAAGAAACCATGCGGACCTAAGGTAATAGACTCTATTTGTCTTACGATTCGTTCCTCATGCTTATTGTTAACAAAAGCTTCAATTTGAGTCTCGCCAAGCTTTACAAGAAAATCGTTAGTAATAATCATGCGTAACGATCCTACTCGTATTGCCGGATGTTGATCCTTCCGACTTAACGCGTCCGCGACCAAATTCGCCTTACCCGGATGATAAAGTATTTCACAATCATAGTCTTTGATGTCGTGCGAGGTGTATAAGAAATAGCTTATATTTTACTAGAAAAAAAAACTATTAAATACGATACATTTTTATACAAGTTTTATTATTTTATTTACAGATGGGATATACCTAAACCTTGCTACAACACTATAGGCAGTGTACCTAATCGTAGAGTAGTATAGTTTTTAGTAAGTCCGGTTCGTTCCACAGGGAGACGACTTATTTTATACTATATTTTAAACAACTATATTTGTACAAAATATATATTTTTATATATAATAATATAAAAGAGGGTTTACCGTTTAATGATCGGTTTGTCGATTTTATATTTGAAGTCACAATTAAAACCTAATGAAAAATATAAATGACTATAATTTAAGTGCGTAAAATAAAATGCGATAAAAAAAATACGATAATTAAAATGACAATAAATTAAAGTGCGATAATTAAAAGTGCAATTAAATATGAAAATAAAGGAATTATGCTTATTTAAACTTCCGTAATCATGATGTTTGACGTGTCGATTTTAGTTTATTCCCATGGGTTAATTGTCCTTTGTCCTGGATTATTCAATATGTTCGTCTGGTTTTTGTCGATAACAGTTCATCAGTCATAAATATAAAGTGCGAGTGTCCTCGTCAAATTATCCTTATACCCGAAGTCAAATATTCTGACTAATTGGGGACTTAAACTGTAACAAGGTCTTAATACTTTGTTTAATAATTACACCAGGATATCAACTGCGTGTAACCCAAGGTTTTAATACTTTGTTAACAATTATGCCAAGTATCCTTATACATAATTCACCCCTGTTTTAATAAGTCCATAGACTATTAATCCATTCCCGTGTCCGGTTAAATGAACGATTATTCGTACATATAAATATCCCGCCCATCGTATCCGATCGAGTGTATATGGTTATTTATAGGTACGTCCAATTGTAAATCTTTATATTAAAATTAACAAACTATCATTTAGCTAAACAAATATAAAGCCCATTAATAGCCCATAGTCTAATTTCTACAAGTGTCGTTCTTTTGTCCAAACCCCAATTATGGTACAAAGCCCAATTACCCAATTTTAATTATTTTTAGTCCAACATCATGATTACTTCGTCTTAAATAAGCATAATAATAATTTAAGTACGAGACATTAATTTAAAAAGGAGAACATAGCTTACATTGATTATTTATCGTGTAGTGTTACACGGACAAAGCTTCGACTTTAAAACCCATAAAATAACCTTTACATTAACTAAACTAATCTAATATAAAACTAAACTAATTTATATTTTATATATATATATATATATATATATATATATATATATATATATATATTAATTATATAGAGGGAGAGATTGGATATATGGTATAGAACTCGGCAGAAGCTCGTTCATTTTATAGGGAAATTCTGATTTTGACTGCTCCGCGAGTGCGGAGGTTTTACCCTTTAAAGCTCCGCGAGTGCGGAGGTACTGAATCCAGCTCACCAACTTTTAGATCCTAGCTTTGTAGACATATTTATTATATATATAATATATAAATAATTTATATAATTATTTAAATATTATATTATATTCTTGTGCATAGTAGACTTGTAATTTTTGGTCTCAGGTCCCGGTTCCGGATTTTCGAACGTCCTTTCGTATAATTTAATATCTTGTACTTTGCGTTTCGCAACTTGTACTTTTGTCATTTTTAGACGTTTCTTATTAATAAATTGAACCACTTGGATTGTATCTTGTACATTTGAGCTTTTTGGTCATTTGCGTCTTCAAATCGTCATTTTCGCCTTTTGTCTTCGCACTTATTTAATATAAACGATTATAACTTAAAATAGGACAATTACAACTAAATAATTTACATATTGGGAGGATATTTCTACAAAATATATATTCATTTGGAGCACTATCAAATATCCCCACACTTGAACGTTGCTTGTCCTCAAGCAATACAGAACTTGAAATTAAATCACACGAATCACTTCTTTATTCTTCACACTTTATACATCAGTGATTTTGATACGGCAGTATAAACAATGATAGTAACATTGTAGTTTACAGTCCCACATGACTATAAAAATTTAGATCCTTTAGGAAATTGGATCTTTATGAAAACTTTTGATCTTTTGAAAATTTAAGCTAGATTTTACCCTAGACAAGTTTTCCGGAATAACCCTTCACCGGTGTTTGCAAATTGTTTTTGTGGGTTTGCGTGGGTTTCATATTTTAAAATTTTAGCTCAAAACTTGCGGTTTTGTGTCACCCACTTGCTAATCCTTGAATTTAGGAAAGCACACATCCAGTTTACTTGTCCCGTATATTACCTTTCGGTAAACTACCGTCCGGTTGTAAAGGAAAGCGATGAACAAGCAACTGTTAAGGCAATGTCCCATGACATGCAGATAATTATGGTCAAAAACGTGTCGGATGCAATTACTATCCTTTGTAGGAGCAATAGTAAAGATCACCCTATAATTTTCGGTCTGGCACAAGGTCCTGTCTTTGACCATGCTATGTAACCACCGTTCTTACGGTTGACACCCAATTCGGTTCAGGTGACCTAATGAATTCCAGGTGAATTCCTAGGATTTTACGTTCAATGGTAATGAACGCATTGAAAATAGGTTTTCAGGAAACAATTCGGTTTTTAATTTGATCAAAATATTTTCTCGTTCAAGCTCGAGTTTAGATATCATTGAATTCCATGAGTTTGTAATTCTCAATCTTTAAGGTCAATCTCAAGGATTGAGTAATATCAGACTTAAAAGCTGATTTTTAATCTTTAAGGAGATTATCCTTTCTGGGGGTCTGATTCATTAGTCTTATCAAGCTAATTTGCATGGCGCCCTCCCCATTTTACGAGACAGATCCTCTTATGGTTAGGATAAGTCTGACCACTTGGCGACCCTGTTTGATGCTGAGGTCCGTAGATTTCCTGCTGATTTTAGAGATGACTTTTCTAGATTTTTCGTCAACCTACAGCTGGTCTGGACGACAACTTCTTGACCTAAATCAAGAAGCGCGTGTCTTTTTCGAAAGACTTTACTTCCTTTTAATGATGGAATTGATTCATCATGTAGATCCATCTTTCTTTCAAATATATTACAGTAAATCGAGTAAAACTGATTAGTATCGTCCAAAACAAAAGTACCTTCAATTATTTGTACTTGATGTGTGATATATGTTTTAAAGAACTTGATGCATTCTTCCCACACTTAGCTTTTATTTATTCTTTTCTTTGCCTTTTTATTCTCCTTTATTCCATTTTAAATGAATTCAAGCGTTTTGGGTTGTTTCTCAATTTATGTCCTTTCCGAGGTAAAAATAATTTCGGCATTAACACCTAGTTTTATCGTTCATAAATATGTATAAACATGATTTTGAATTTAGTTAAAAAAAATTTCAAATTTTCACAAAATTTGGCAATTAAACCAAGTGCAAACCCGAGAGAATTTATAACCCTTCCCCACACTTGAGATCATGCAATGCCCTCATTTGCATGAAATCAGACTATAATTATAAATTCATGAGGGTGATTAGTGTAGAAAAGTAATTAAAAATACCCAGTTTGTAATTACAAAGCTCGTTGAATGATAGATGGTGCGCCTCATCGTTCATTCCTTCATTTGTTATATCACACATGTTTTTCTTCAAAAACGGTTGCTTTTCTGAACTGTTTGCTAATATTTGAAAATGCGTCTTTTACCCTAATCGTGCATTTTTATTAACGAGTTATGCACTAATCCGAACCCCTAGTTTAACGTTAAGTGGGGTTAGACTTCCCCACACTTAGCTGACGACATGTGAAGTCGGTAGAATAAGTTCCACGAATTAGAATAGTGAGCCAATTATTTACATCTCGGGTGGTGTATAATATATCAATGGGTTTAAAATTTAGAACCACCCAATCGTCACTACTTAATTCTTTTTTAAGTGTAGCTTTTAGTAAATGGATATGTCTCTTTTCTGGTTCTTGGTCAAATGGATCGATATACACCGACATACATATTTCTATAGGGTGGACAATTTCTAACATTTCCTTTCGTTCATTCTCAGGATCAAGGTTTTCACCTCTATTACCCAATTGGGTGAAATTCGAGGTGTCAATATCTATTACAGCTTGTAGTTCATCTTTGGTAGATGACTCATCTATTGAGAATATTGGGTTGGATGGTTGTGGAATGGTTAATTTCGGGATCGAAGCAAATTCTTCTTCATTAATGGTACTTATCGGTCCCACCATTTTTGTCTCGGGAGTAAAATTTTCAATGTTATCATTTTCCCAAGAGTACCAATTTGTCACCCTTACTTCTTCTTCATCCATTGATGGATCGATGAATTCGTTGGTAGAGGCTAATGTGTCGATATGTTGTGAAATTGGTAGACTGAATAAAAAGTATCATCGGGATAGTTGGTGATTTCGGAGCTCTCGAATTCATCAAAATTTGATGATATGAGATTTTCTTGCACACGATTCCTCAGATCAACAGGTGTGTAATTTGATAGAGTTTCAGCTTGCCGATTTACAAACTCTCTCATTTGTTCATTTTGAGCATCAAGTTCTTCGAGTTTTATTTTCATATAATCTAAAGAATTTTTAGGCACATAATTTTCTGAAAGGACCCGTTCATATACATTATAAACGATTCACAATAGTTGATTACATTGTGAGGTATTTGACCTCTATTTGATACATTTTACAAACAATACATTCGTTTTTAAAAGACAAACTTTCTTTACATCGAAAATTGACAGGCATGCATACCATTTCATAATATCCACTATCCAACAATAAATTGATTTAATAATAATCTTTGATGAACTCAATGACTCTAATGCAACGTTCTTCGAAATATGCTATGAAAGACTCCAAGTAATATCTTTAAAATGAGCAAATGCACAGCGGAAGATTTCTTTAACACCTGAGAATAAACATGCTTTAAAGTGTCAACCAAAAGGTTGGTGAGTTCATTAATTTATCATAATCATTTATTTCCATCATTTTAATAGACCACAAGAATTTCATTTCCAGTTCTCATAAATATACGTCCCATGCATAGAGACAAAAATAATCATTCATATGGTGAACACTTGGTAACCGACATTAACTAGATACATATAAGAATATCCCCTATCATTCCGGGATCCTCCTTCGGACATGATATAAATTTCGAAGTACTAAAGCATCCGGTACTTTGGATGGGGTTTGTTAGGCCCAATAGATCTATCTTTAGGATTCGCGTCAATTAGGGTGTCTGTTCCCTAATTCTTAGATTACCAGACTTAATAAAAAGGGGCATATTCGATTTCGATCATTCAACCATATAATGTATTTTCGATTACTTGTGTTTATTTCGTAAAACAGTTATAAAAAAACAGCGCATGTATTCTGAGTCCCAAAAATATATATATTGCAAAAGCATTTAAAAGGGGATTAATGAAACTCACCATACTGTATTTCGTAGTAAAAATACATATAATGTCATTGAACAAGTGCAAGGTTGGCATCAGATTCACGAACCTAAATTAATTATATATATTTATGTGGTGGTCAATATTTGTCTAACAAATTAGGTCAAGTCATAGTGTACCACAATCCTAATGCTCGAGACTAATATACAAAAGTCAACAAAAGTAAATTTGACTCAAAATAATTTCCAAAAATCTATACATGATTAATATATAGTTTAAATATCGTCGTTTTATATTTTTTAAATATTTTTAAAAGATTTATTAGAGTAAATAATATAATTTATTTATTAATAAATAAAATTTTATATTAAATTTATATAATAAAATATACTTTTATATATATTAAGTAATAAAATTTATAGGGTTCATTTAATATCATAAAGATAATATGATAGGTATTATTAAAGTAAGTTATTACACGTAGTAAAATATGTTTGTATCACATATTTATTTGATAAAATAATATCTATAATGATAGTAAGTAAAAGTTGTATTATTTTGTAATAATAATTATTATTATAAAAATATCAATATTTATAATTACTAAGATGACATTATGATAAAACGATAATTCTAATTATGAAAACTTTAATATTTACGATAATTTTTAATATTATCTTTAAAATAATAATTCTATTTAAAATAATAATAATGATATTTTATAGTAACAATGACATTTCTATTAAAATAATAATTTTTGTTAAAATGATAGTTTTAATACTAACGATACTTTTAATAATAATAGTAATGATAAAAATAATAAGAACGATAATTTTATCTAAATTAATATCTTATAATATTTTAATTTCATCATGATACTCTTGCTCATTATTTCCTAATCGTTTCGTTTAATAGCTTTTAATCGTCTTTTATATCGTGTTCATAATAATGATAATAATAGTAATCAAAATAATTAGGTGTTACAAATATTTGTTTTAATTACACTAATATTAATAATGATAGTTACTATAACATTATTAACGATAATACTAATAATTATCTTAATGATAATATAGTAATAATAATAATAACAATAACAATAACCATTTTTAAATAATGATATATATATTAATAATGATAATAATAATAATAATAATACTAATAATAATAATAATAATAATAATAATAATAATAATAATAATAATAATAATAATAATAATAATAATAATAATAATAATAATAATAATAATAATAATAATAATAATAATAATAATAATAATAATTGGATAATAATAATAATACTAATTATAACTTTAACGATAATAACAATAGTAATAATAAAAAAAAAAATTTTTAATGATAAATCCCTTTTATTGATAAAGATAATAATAATGATAATAATAAGATAAAACTAGAACGACGATTAAAACGACGATAATAATAATCATTTTTAATAAAAATATCGAAATTTCAATTGATTATAACTTCTAATCCGTTCATCGAAACCATTCGATATCTAAAGGAAAAGTTCTTAATTTTTCGCTAGCTTTCCAAGGACATGCATATCTTATACCTTATCTCAATCGCAAGTGTAACTAATTCAAGATTCAACCTAACCTGTCTAAGGGCAATATCAAAAGTACAAGCATACATAATCCTAAATACTCGAGCACTAGTCAGGGATACACTATTAGTATGTAAAAGTTAAATTATGAGTACTCACGTATCAATATTGAGATTCAATATTGCAGGAAAGGTACGTAGACGCAACGGAAATGATAAACACTATATTGACCTCACGAGCATACCCATGAACCATACTCAATCACCTCCATAGCTATAACCCATAATTTCCTTAATCCTATCCTACTCAAAAAACAATTTTGAAATTACTCGGACAGCACTCCGTCGTAATATTTTATGTATACTAATAATATCTTGAAATAATACGGAGTAAATATATATATGTAAATCGATTGAGAGAGTTTAGAGAAAAATATTTTCAAGTTTCTATGAAATAATGAAACCTATTAAATTCTATTTATAATAGATTTTTGAATTATTAAAGTGAATTATTAAAGTATGAATTATTAAAGTGAATTATTAAAGTATGAATTATTAAAGTGAATTATTAAAGTATGAATTATTAAAGTGAATTATTAAAGTATGAATTATTAAATTGAATTATTAAAGTTAAAGTAAAGTAAAAATAAAGTAAAGGTATAGTTTAAATATAGTAAAAGTATAAAACTATGTACGTATAATACGCGTATAAATATATATAATATTAATTTAAATCGTTATATATATTTAATAAAATAAAATATAAATATCGTTATCTTTATCATACTAGTTAAGTAATGAGTTGTCAAAAGTGGTTCTAGATATTTATAAAAGTTATATACGTTTTAATAATAAAGTTCTTTTTAAACTGAAAACGTTTTTGTACGTTTGAAACTAAATAGATCAATCAAGTCTTTATGAGATTCAATCTTCCACTATCCTTTGTCTAGTTCTCAATGATTGACAATTTATTCTTATTTATAAATCACTTTACCATTTTTTGAATATTGTTAAAATGAAAAGATTTCTCAAATCAACGTGGGCCTTTCAACAGAGACTTGTAATCATAATTCAATATATCTGATAATTCAATCATTTGATCTTATCTTCTAATTCCATTGATAAACATTTTGAAACAGATACAATCATATAAAGTATTTAATCTAATATTTTATTTACGTTTCAAGTTATAATATATATACACATATACATATATAATCATATTCGTTTAATGGTTCGTGAATCGTTAGAACTTGGTCGAGGTTGAATGAATGTATGAACATAGTTTAAAATTCTTGAAATTTAACTTAACAAATATTGCTTATCGTGTCGGAAACATATAAAGATTAAAGTTTAAATTTGGTTGGAAATTTCCGGGTTGTCACAGTACCTACCCGTTAAAGAAATTTCGTCCCGAAATTTGAGTGGAAAGGTCGTGAATGATAATAAGTATGTTTTCATGATGCACACGAGCTGAAAATTAGAGTTTTATCATTAGCGAATAATTTGGATAAACAATCCATTTATATGAAGAGTACGAATGAAGCTAACATAGAAAAGTGAAATAAGTAAGTGTAGATTCATCTTATCATTTGACGTAGATATGATTGATTCCCAGATTTCAAGGGATTTGAAGAAAATCTTCTTAATAAGATTTGACTCTCCGGTAATCAAGGGAATTAGGATCCGCTTTAAATGCGATCGTCCATTTTAATTGTTCTGTCGAAGATTTTCTTATAAATTCACCTCCTTCGTTTCCTTACAACTCACACCTTCTGTTAATGCATTTTATACAAGTCCCTAGACATCTACCCACGTCCATTGCAGGTACAACAGTTTACAGGCCACCATGATTGCTCGTTATTATCCTATCCGTGTTTGTATGTGGTTACAGGAACTGCAGGAACGAGATTTAGATGTTTGACTATGTTAGACTTAGTCAGACGTACGAGTGAAGCCTTACTAGTACAGCTGACAGGCTCATACGCACGGTTGATGCTGAGCTAAGTCACAATTACAACCTAAATGAGAAGACACGAGTGAGTGATCACCCGTACGGCTGATGAAGCCAACTCATACATGTGATGAATGAATCGTATAGGTGAGTCAACAGCAGGGGTATATAAAGTCTTATGTTCTTCATTTTAGGTTAAGCCTCTCATTTGTTACACACACTCAGATCTAGTGAGCTCCTCCGATTCTCTCTCAGTCCAAATCACCCAGGTGGTGAATAATAGATCTAGGTGTTGATCTAATCACACTTGATTTAGTTGTGGTTTGACTAAATTAATCAAAAAAAAAAACTTAACCTATTCACTAGAGGGTTTGATTCACTTATTCCACCATTGTTTGAGTTAAATCTGTTGATTTCTAAGTTCCTAATCATGTTTCATCACCTTCTATTCTTTCCCCCTCAACTCATATTTTAAAGTATTCATCAATATGCTCCATCCAGTTCTAATTCTCGATATACTTCTAACTTTCATATCGGTCATTCTTCTTTTTCATCTACCTCTGGAAGAATCAATTTACTTCTACTATACTCTTGGGTTTATAGTGTTTCTAGTTCTCCCGTGTCTTTATATTGCTATATGCATCGATATATATGGTTTATAATTTCTGGTTTGTCATTGGGCTTTATATGTTCCCTTATATTTCAAATTCTATGCTTCTGTCTTCTATAATCATTATCATTCACAGTTAATGCTCTCTTTTATTTGCTGCAATTTATACCCCAATTTCTATTTCGGAGTTTTGTCCTTTCGTTTCTTCTTCTTGCGATTAAGCACCGCTTGTAATGGTCCAGAATTCACAGATATGAATTTCGGAATGAACATTGTTAATGTTCTAGGAAGGAAATTGTGATGGCACGATCTTGACTTGTCAAATTACTAGAATACCTTGGAAAAGGCCAAATCATCAAGAAATATTTTCTTGATATTTTAGAGGTTAAATAGAATACAAGAGTCGTATAACATGGCACATGATGATGTTATGATCTGTGAATCATCACGTTCCATTTAGAAACTCAAAATGACTTACTGTAATATAATCACATTGATCAAGTGTCATTATATTATACTAATTCATGCTTCAGTTCCCAACACTACTTCAAAATATTCCTATTTTAAACTTGAATATTTCATAATTTAAAAACTAACATAGTTTCTTTTATGATGTAATACAGATAGCGCGAAGAGGTAAATGATTTCAAATGAGAAAAATTAAGAAAATATCTTCAGAAATATGAAGAATATTTATAATGAAAGATATGATGATATTTTAGAATTTCTAATATCAGAGGATGATGAAGAATATTGTCCGCAGGGGTTTAGAGTCAGGAGCAAGGTATTCGTTAATGACTTCAGTAGGTACTGGATCATTTGGATCTTTTGAAGTCAAGTTCAGTCTTTGTAATTTGTCCACAGCCTCCTTCCTACTTTGCTCAATCCGTTTTCCAGTTCCAAAACTTCTCTTTTTCTGCGCTTTGCCAGCACACTTCATCATTATCATCCAGTTTTTACCGTTTAAAGTCGTTTATAGTTTTTGTTGCTTCATCAACATTTTTTTTCCATTTTCGGAGAACCAATTCGTAGTTCGGAGTGTTTTTCAGAAACTTCACATTCAAATTAAGTCAAGAAGATAGACGTTATATATACACATATAACTGTTGGCTTAGACATGCTGCGAGATTTCAAAATACTGATTGCTAATTCCCAATGATTCGTATGGCAATTCTCATTACAAGATGCGAATGAGTAAATGATGGGGTTTCAATGAATAATTATAATTACTTTTTGGAGAGGCTAAAGTCAAAGGGTAATGAAGTTGTTAGTACATCTGCTAATAATGTGGTGGAATGTAAAAGGTTCCCTGGTAACGATGGTGTATATCTCAAGGTTATAATAAGGTTAGTGTGACTGAAAAGTCGAAGTTGACTTGCTGGAGCTGTGACAAAACTGGCTACTTTGAATAGGAGTCGCAAAGTTATTTTTTCAAATAAATGCCAAAGAATCTGACGTGGATACGTTGTTTAAACTTTTACTTTGGTTTCAAGAGTTTTTCGGGTACATAACTGTGGGTAACATGTAGTTGGATCGTCATCTCGATTTCTCATCATTCGAAGTGTCTTCAGAAATTTTCGAAGGGTTTGAACATAGATTGTAATCGTTAACATACATTTGACGTTCTAACACAGTTTTGAAGTCAAAATATAGCTTGTGAAAGATGTAAGGATCTAAGAGTGATGATTTTGGTCATATCTCAAGTTGAATTTTGAGATTTCAAAATCAGAATATGTAATTAAATTTTGAATGAGTATGGTTGTTTTGATTTCTATAAAAGAATGTATATTGTTGTGAAATTAGGGAGTATAATGGATGATTTACTTAATCAGATTCGAAGAATGTAACATATTAATTGTGAATTTATATATCTCTCGGGTATTACCTACCCGTTAAAAAAAATTTCACAATTAATATTTTGTACAAAAGAATTTTATTACAGTGTTTATGAAAATATATATATGTATATTTTCTTCAGATGTAACATAGATTTAATGAGTTAATGTTAAATTAAACTCATCTGATTTACGGTTGAAACTAGAATTGAATAATCCCTAAAGGCTTTAAAAAGTACATAACTTTTACGCAGTATTTCTTTAGTGACATTGAAATTATGAATCAATACTTTGTTATTTGTTGATGTATGATGTTCGGTTCGTGGAATTCTTGTGAATTTCGCAAAGTACGAATGATGTTATCTGAAAAGTTTCGGGTACATCGATGATGAAAGTGTTAAATCAAATATATACTTGATTTATTATGAATTGGAATTTGTTGAATTGAGACAGAGATTGTAGTTAACGCTGGTTAAGTTGCGGCCTAAGGACGTACATTATTGCATATTTGTAATATGAATTAACCGAGTAGTTAAGATTCACACACAATAGCTTAGCACGGAAAGATTTATTTCAATATATATATATATATATATATATATATATATATATATATATATATATATATATATATATATATATATATATATATATATATATATATATATATATATATATATATATATATATGTATGTATATATATATATAAATATATATATATATATATATATATATATATATATATATATATAATATACATATAATATCTTCAGAGGGAATGAGTTAATTCTTCATAACTCGTTGATACAATATATACGTTATTGAATCGTAATGATGTCCACAGTGATTCTTGAACTGACGGAGTTTGTGATGTTATCGGTGTTGTTGATTCGGATGTTGACTGTACTGACGATGCTGGTAACGCTGACGGTACTGTTGATGCTGTTGGTAAAGCAAGTTTAGCTTGTTAATCACACACCATTTTTGTCAGGGTTTCTACTCTTCCTTCTATCATTTTGGTTCGTTTAACTGATTTATAGTTAGGGCTAGATTAGATAATCTCTAAGACTTTAGAGATTACATAATCGCCGCGGAATGTTTCTCCAATGAAGTTATGAATTAATACTTCATCAGTTATTGTTGTTGGTACTCCTTGGTATCTATGGTGCGTATGACGTTGATGCTCGTGGGACAGATTGTGAAGTTGAGGTTTACGACGCGGTTGTGGTTGGAGGTGGTAATGGTACTGTTGGCGTTGATGATGGTGGTACTGGTTACGCTGCTGATGCTGCTGTCGGTGTTTGTAATCTCTGCACCATATTCTCCAAAGCCACTACCCGAGCGCGAAGCTCGTTGACTTCTTCTATTACACCGGGGTGATTGTCGGTTCGGACGAGCGGATAAATAAAATCTAAAATTTGATGTAATATATAATCGTGATGAGATACTCTGGAAATGAGCGAGAAAATGGTGTTTAAGACAGGTTCACCGGTAAGTGCTTCAGGTTCTTCGTCAAGAGGGCAATGTGGTGGATGGAAGGGATCACCTTCTTCTTGTCTCCAATGATTGAGGAGGCTACGAACCCATCCCCAATTCATCCAGAATAGGTGATGACTGATTAGTTGATCTATTCCGGTCACACTGCTTTCGGAGCTTGAATGGGATTCCATTTCGGAATCTGAGTGACTTGAACTGATGACGAATTCCATTTCGTACGATTGGATAAAGGATTTTTTTTTCGATATGAAATGATTTTGGCTAACGGATGATATTCTAATTACATAGAATATATATATATATATATATATATATATATATATATATATATATATATATATATATATATATATATATATATATATATATATATCAAAAGATTTCATAGATTACGGAGGACTTTGCGGAATATGTCAGGCAAAGTTTAAAGTAACAGATATGATAAGATATGATTTAGCAGATATGCTAAGATATGAATTTTTGTCTATACACTATTCATGCAATCAATGCAGCAAGACGTGTCTTAGACTAAAAATGATAAGCAGGTAATTTTCTGAGGATGATAAGTAGTTAATTTTCGACACAAAATGATAAGTAAAACTTTGGACATGCAGATACGGTCGAAGTCCAGACTCACTAATGCATCCTATCGACTTATCAGTTAGACACACTAATGCAGACCTGGTTCGCTAAGACCACCGCTCTGATACCAACTAAAAGGACCCGTTCATATACATTATAAACGATTCACAATAGTTGATTACATTGCGAGGTATTTGACCTCTATATGATACATTTTACAAACATTGCATTCGTTTTTAAAAGACAAACTTTCTTTACATTGAAAATTGACAGGCATGCATACCATTTCATAATATCCACTATCCAACTATAAATTGATTTAATAATAATCTTTAATGAACTCAATGACTCGAATGCAACATTCTTCGAAATATGCTATGAAAGACTCCAAGTAGTATCTTTAAAATGAGCAAATGCATAGCGGAAGATTTCTTTAACACCTGAGAATAAACATGCTTTAAAGTGTTAACCAAAAGGTTGGTGAGTTCATTAGTTTATCATAATCATTTATTTCCATCATTTTAATAGACCACAAGAATTTCATTTCCAGTTCTCATAAATATACGTCCCATGCATAGAGACAAAAATAATCATTCATATGGTGAACACCTGGTAACCGACATTAACTAGATACATATAAGAATATCCCCTATCATTCCGGGATCCTCCTTCGGACATGATATAAATTTCGAAGTACTAAAGCATCCGGTACTTTGGATGGGGTTTGTTAGGCCCAATAGATCTATCTTTAGGATTCGAGTCAATTAGGGTGTCTGTTCCCTAATTCTTAGATTACCAGACTTAATAAAAAGGGGCATATTCGATTTTGATCATTCAACCATATAATGTAGTTTCGATTACTTGTGTCTATTTCATAAAACAGTTATAAAAAAACAGCGCATGTATTCTGAGTCCCAAAAATATATATATTGCAAAAGCATTTAAAAAGGGATTAATGAAACTCACCATACTGTATTTCGTAGTAAAAATACATATAACGTCATTGAACAAGTGCAAGGTTGGCCTCGGATTCACGAACCTAAATTAATTATATATATTTATGTGTTGGTCAATATTTGTCTAACAAATTAGGTCAAGTCATAGTGTACCACAATCCTAATGCTCGAGACTAATATACAAAAGTCAACAAAAGTAAATTTGACTCAAAATAATTTCCAAAAATCTATACATGATTAATATATAGTTTAAATATCATCATTTTATATTTTTTAAATATTTTTAAAAGATTTATTAGAGTAAATAATATAATTTATTTATTAATAAATAAAATTTTATATTAAATTTATATAATAAAATATACTTTTATATATATTAAGTAATAAAATTTATAGGGTTCATTTAATATCATAAAGATAATATGATAGGTATTATTAAAGTAAGTTATTACACGTAGTAAAATATGTTTGTATCACATATTTATTTGATAAAATAATATCTATAATGATAGTAAGTAAAAGTTGTATTATTTTGTAATAATAATTATTATTATAAAAATATCAACATTTATAATTACTAAGATGACATTATGATAAAACGATAATTCTAATTATGATAACTTTAATATTTACGATAATTTTTAATATTATCTTTAAAATAATAATTCTATTTAAAATAATAATAATGATATTTTATAGTAACAATGATATTTCTATTAAAATGATAATTTTTGTTAAAATGATAGTTTTAATACTAACGATACTTTTAATAATAATAGTAATGATAAAAATAATAAGAACGATAATTTTATCTAAATTAATATCTTATAATATTTTAATTTCATCATGATACTCTTACTCATTATTTCCTAATCGTTTCGTTTAATAGCTTTTAATCGTCTTTTATATCGTGTTCATAATAATGATAATAATAGTAATCAAAATAATTAGGTGTTACAAATATTTGTTTTAATTACACTAATATTAATAATGATAGTTACTATAACATTATTAACGATAATACTAATAATTATCTTAATGATAATATAGTAATAATAATAATAACAATAACAATAACCATTTTTAAATAATGATATATATATTAATAATGATAATAATAATAATAATACTAATAATAATAATAATAATAATAATAATAATAATAATAATAATAATAATAATAATAATAATAATAATAATTGGATAATAATAATAATACTAATTATAACTTTAATGATAATAACAATAGTAATAATAAAAAAAATAACAATTTTTAATGATAAATCCCTTTTATTGATAAAGATAATAATAATGATAATAATAAGATAAAACTTGAACGACGATAAAAACGACGATAATAATAATCATTTTTAATAAAAATATCGAAAATTCAATTGATTATAACTTCTAATCCGTTCATCGAAACCATTCGATATCTAAAGGAAAAGTTCTTAATTTTTCGCTAGCTTTCCAAGGACATGCATATCTTATACCTTATCTCAACCGCAAGTGTAACTAATTCAAGATTCAACCTAACCTGTCTAAGGGCAGTATCAAAAGTACAAGCATGCATAATCCTAAATACTCGAGCACTAGTCAGGGATACACTATTAGTATGTAAAAGTTAAATTGTGAGTACTCACGTATCAATATTGAGATTCAATATTGCAGGAAAGGTACGTAGACGTAACGGAAATGATAAACACTATATTGACCTCACGAGCATACCCATGAACCATACTCAATCACCTCCATAGCTATAACCCATAATTTCCTTAATCCTATCCTACTCAAAAAACAATTTCGAAATTACTCGGACAGCACTCCATCGTAATATTTTATGTATACTAATAATATCTTGAAATAATACGGAGTAAATATATATATGTAAATCGATTGAGAGAGTTTAGAGAAAAATATTTTCAAGTTTCTATGAAATAATGAAACCTATTAAATTCTATTTATAATAGATTTTTGAATTATTAAAGTGAATTATTAATGTATGAATTATTAAAGTGAATTATTAAAGTATGAATTATTAAAGTGAATTATTAAAGTATGAATTATTAAAATGAATTATTAAAGTTAAAGTAAAGTAAAAATAAAGTAAAGGTAAAGTTTAAGTATAGTAAAAGTATAAAACTATGTACGTATAATACGCGTATAAATATATATAATATTAATTTAAATCGTTATATATATTTAATAAAATAAAATATAAATATCGTTATCTTTATCATACTAGTTAAGTAATGAGTTGTCAAAAGTGGTTCTAGATATTTATAAAAGTTATATACGTTTTAATAATAAAGTTCTTTTTAAACTGAAAACGTTTTTGTACGTTTGAAACTAATTAGATCAATCGAGTCTTTATGAGATTCAATCTTCCACTATCCTTTATCTAGTTCTCAATGATTGACAATTTATTCTTATTTATAAATCACTTTACCATTTTTTGAATATTGTTAAAATGGAAAGATTTCTCAAATCAACGTGGGCCTTTCAACAGAGACTTGTAATCATAATTCAATATATCTGATAATTCAATCATTTGATCTTATCTTCTAATTTCATTGATAATCATTTTGAAACAGATACAATCATATAAAGTATTTAATCTAATATTTTATTTATGTTTCAAGTTATAATATATATACACATATACATATATAATCATATTCGTTTAATGGTTCGTGAAACGTTGGAACTTGGTCGAGGTTGAATGAATGTATGAACATAGTTTAAAATTCTTGAAATTTAACTTAATAAATATTGCTTATCGTGTCGGAAACATATAAAGATTAAAGTTTAAATTTGGTTGGAAATTTCCGGGTTGTCACATTTTCCTCGTCTTCTGGTTGTTGAGTTTGGATATATTCTTGGGAATAATCCCAATTAGAATTGTATTCCTCATAATCATTCCATTCAGGTTCCATGGGCGCATAATTTTCCATAGGAATGTAATAGTAACATTCCCATGTTGAGTGATAATCTCCACAGATTTCACAATCAGTTATTGTTTCGTCATTCGTGATCCAAGATTGACCGAACAAATTTTCATCAACACTCGTTTGAGAGTATTGATTTAATTGATTTTGGAGTTCAAAAGGAGTTTCCAAGGCCTTGTTTTCAAAATTTTCCATTTTATTGCGATGGCCAAATTTTAACTACAATGTGGTGCATTCACTAATTATCCTATTAGTTATAAAAAGATAAAAATTATTTAAAGTTATCAAATTAATAGACTTTTCTGCTTTTGCCCACGTTTCGAATAGCCAAAAGATGTAGCAGGGAGCCAGAACCCTTTAAATCGGAAGCTCACAACTCAGCCACTAACAAATCCAACTATTACTACGAACCAGAAAATTTGGATGTCTATCAATTTAACCGCTTAAAATAATTTTTCGTTTTTGAAATTTTAGAGAAGAAATAGAAAATTCTATGTCCTAAAAACTAGATCGTCGAGAAATAAAAAAGAAAAAGAGCGCTTTGAAAAACGTCGAAAAAGAAAAGGTCGAAAAATAATAGGCGTCGAAAAATAAAAATAAGAAAGTAGCGCGTCGAAACTTAAAAAGGAACTAAAAACTAAAAATTAAAAGTTGCGTCTAAAAATATTAAAGCTTACAAGTAAAACTATATCCCAAATGGCAATATCTTAAAAAGGTACTAAAACTTAAAAAGGCGTCGCAAAATTCTAAAGCAACTAAATCTTAGACTAAAGAAAAAGCACTTAAGGGATTTTACGGTAAAGCCTAAAAATCTAGAAATAAAAATAACTATGGCAAAAACTATGGCTTGAAACTAAATACGAGCGAAAAATACAAAAATTACGCTAAAACAATTAAAAGGGGTACAAAATATAAAAATAAACTTAAAGTTGTAAAAAGTACAATTTTTATAAAAATATTATTTTTATATTAATATTTTATAAAAGTATTAATTTTATATATTAATAAAACTTAATAAAACTTAAAAATACAAATTAAAATAAAACTAAAACTAATTTTATTTAATTAAAACCCTAATTATTATTAATAATAAATAAATTAAACCTAATTTCGTATTAATTGCAGTCCTAGGTTTGACCTGTCAGAAGACCTCCGCGAGTGCGGTATGGTCCAGTTCAAATGCTCCGCGAGTCGAGGAGGGTTCAATTTCAGCTCAAAAGGGGTCGATTTTTACATGTTCAGATTTAATTTTAATAATAATTTCTTTTTTTATTTTGTTTTTCAATATATATATAAAATATAGAAATAACTTAAATAAAAATTTAATTTTAAAACTAAAATAAAAATACTTATTTACTTTATAAATATTATAAACTCTTAAAAATATAAATATATTATATTTTTTTTCTTTTTGTATTTTTATATTTAAAATGTATATTTTTACAGCAATAGATTACGACTTAATAAAAATCTTTTTTTTTAGCGTTTCGCTTCGGCGTTGAAGATCCCCGGCAGCGGCGCCAAAAATACTTGATGTCGTGCGAGGTGTATAAGAAATAGCTTATATTTTACTAGAAAAAAAACTATTAAATACGATACATTTTTATACAAGTTTTATTATTTTATTTACAGATGGGATATACCTAAACCTTGCGACAACACTATAGGCAGTGTACCTAATCGTAGAGTAGTATAGTTTTTAGTAAGTCCGGTTCGTTTCACAGGGAGACGACTTATTTTATACTATATTTTATACAACTATATTTGTACAAAATATATATTTTTATATATAATAATATAAAAGGGGGTTTACCGTTTAATGACCGGTTTGTCGAATTTATATTTTAAGTCACAATTAAAACCTAATGAAAAATATAAATGACTATAATTTAAGTGCGTAAAATAAAATGCGATAAAAAAAATACGATAATTAAAATGACAATAAATTAAAGTGCGATAATTAAAAGTGCAATTAAATATGAAAATAAAGGAATTATGCTTATTTAAACTTCCGTAATCATGATGTTTGACGTGTCGATTTTAGTTTATTCTCATGGGTTAATTGTCCTTTGTCCTGGATTATTCAATATGTCAGTCTGGTTTTTGTCGATAACAGTTCATCAGTCATAAATATAAAGTACGAGTGTCCTCGTCAAATTATCCTTATACCCGAAGTCAAATATTCCGACTAATTGGGGACTTAAACTGTAACAAGGTCTTAATACTTTGTTTAATAATTACACCAGGATATCAACTGCGTGTAACCCAAGGTTTTAATACTTTGTTAACAATTATGCCAAGTGTCCTTGTACATAATTCACCCCTGTTTTAATAAGTCCATAGACTATTAATCCATTCCCGTGTCCGGTTAAATGAACGATTATTCGTACATATAAATATCCCGCCCATCGTGTCCGATCGAGTGTATATGGTTATTTATAGGTACGTCCAATTGTAAATCTTTATATTAAAATTAACAAACTATCATTTAGCTAAACAAATATAAAGCTCATTAATAGTCCATAGTCTAATTTCTACAAGTGTCGTTCTTTTGTCCAAACCCCAATTATGGTACAAAGCCCAATTACCCAATTTTAATTATTTTGGTCCAACATCATGATTACTTCGTCTTAAATAAGTATAATAATAATTTAAGTACGAGACATTAATTTAAAAAAGAGAACATAGCTTACATTGATTATTTATCGCGTAGTGTTACACGGACAGAGCTCCGACTTTAAAACCCGTAAAATAACCTTTACATTAACTAAACTAATCTAATATAAAACTAAACTAATTTATATTACATATATATATATATATATATATATATATATATATATATATATATATATATATATATATATATATATATTATATAGAGGGAGAGATTGGATATATGGCATAGAACTCGGCAGAAGCTCGTTCATTTTATAGGGAAATTCTGATTTTGACTGTTCTGCGAGTGCAGAGGTTTTACCCTTTAAAGCTCCGCGAGTGCGGAGGTACTGAATCCAGCTCACCAACTTTTGGATCCTAGCTTTGTCGACATATTTATTATATATATATAATATATAAATAATTTATATAATTATTTAAATATTATATTATATTCTTGTGCATAGTAGACTTGTAATTTTTGGTCCGTTGGGTCGGGCGTTGATAGTTGGCTCAGGTCCCGGTTCCGGATTTTCGAACGTCCTTTCGTATAATTTAATATCTTGTACTTTGCGTTCCGCAACTTGTACTTTTGTCATTTTTAGACGTTTCTTATCAATAATTTGAACCACTTGGATTGTATCTTGTACATTTGAGCTTTTTGGTCATTTGCGTCTTCAAATCGTCGTTTTCGCCTTTTGTCTTCGCACTTATTTAATATAAACGATTATAACTTAAAATAGGACAATTACAACTAAATAATTTACATA
Organism: Rutidosis leptorrhynchoides; assembly: GCF_046630445.1. Classification (NCBI taxonomy): domain Eukaryota; kingdom Viridiplantae; phylum Streptophyta; class Magnoliopsida; order Asterales; family Asteraceae; genus Rutidosis; species Rutidosis leptorrhynchoides. The sequence goes on along the minus strand of NC_092343.1, from coordinate 161,346,398 downwards.
TTGGGAGGATATTTCTACAAAATATATATTCATTTGGAGCACTATCAGTCTTTCACCACATCCATCCATCTACGTTGACGATAGTTCAAATCTCTTTGATCAAAAAGGTGTTTTAAGCTCTTGTGATCCGAATAAATCGTACACTTGACACCATACAAGTAATGGCGCCAAATTTTCAACGCATGCACAACCGCCGCCAACTCAAGATCATGAGTCGGATATCTCGTTTCGTGTTCCTTTAATTGTCGAGAGGCATAAGCGATGACTTTACCTCTTTGCATTAGAACACACCCGGGCCCGTTTAGAGAAGCATCACAATAGACCGTCATGTCTTCCACCCCTTCCGGCAAAACTAGCACCGGAGCTTGACACAACTTCTCTTTTAACAATTGAAAAGCAATTTCTTGCTCGTTCTCCCAATTAAATCTCGTATTCTTTCTCGTCAACTTCGTCAATGGAGAAGGAATCTTGGAAAATTCTTGGATAAATTGACGATAATAACCGGCCAATCCAAGAAAACTTCGGATTTCCGTAGGCGTAGTCGGTCGCCCCCAACTCTTCACCGTCTCTATCTTCCCCGGATCTACTTGAATGCCATCTGTTCACAATGTGGCCAAGGAATTGAACTTCCCTTAGCCAAAATTCACATTTGGAGAATTTAGCATATAACTTCTCCTTCCGCAACGTCTTTAACACACTCCTCCAATGATATTCATGTTCCTTTATACTCTTCGAATAGACAAGTATGTCGTCAACGAACACAATTACCGACTTGTCCAACATTGGTTGGCACACTCGGTTCATAAGATCCATTAATGCCGCCGGTGCATTCGTAAGACCAAAAGGCATAACCATAAATTCAAAATGCCCATAACGCGTTCGAAAATCCATTTTCTCTATATCTTCCTCACGGACCTGCATTTGGTGATAGTCAGACCGTAGGTCGACTTTAGAAAAATAAGTTGCGCCTTGGAGTTGATCAAACAATTCGTCAATCCGAGGCAATGGATAACGATTCTTTATCGTCACTTTGTTCAACTCCCGATAATCGATGCACATCCTCATACTACCATCCTTCTTCTTCACGAATAAAACCGGAGCGCCCCATGGCGAAGCACTCGGTCGGATAAAACCCGTTTCAAGTAACTCTTGGGTTTGATTTAACAACTCTTGCATTTCCATCGGTGCTAAACGATAAGGAGTTTTAGCAATGGGGGTAGCCCCCGGAACCAACTCAATGTGAAATTCAACTTGTCTTTCCGCCTGAACACCCGGTAACTCATCCGGAAAACGTCTTCAAATTCACTTACCACCGGAATTTCACGAATGGGTGGTGGCTCATCAGGAGTATCAACAATGTGGGCAAGAAAAGCCATGCCACCACTAACAATGAAACGACGTGCCCGTGCAAAAGTGCATATCGGCACAAGTCTTCTTCACTTATCACCATGAATAATTAACTCTCCCCCACTTGGGGTCTTCACACGAATAGATTTTTCATGGCACGCAATATCGACTCTATTATGATCGAGCCAATCCATACCAACAACGATATTAAAATCACCCAAAGTCATCGGGATGAGGTCAATTTTAAAATTTTCGGCACCAAACACAACATCATAGTTTTTACACACATCAACCACTAGCACCGTCTTGCCGTCCGCTATTTCGACTCCTACCGAACGACTTAACTTAGCTAACGGTTTATCAAGTTTAGGCACAAATTTTGGTGACACAAACGACAAGTTAGCACCACTATCAAAAAGTATCCTCGCCGGTTTAGAGTTAACCATGAAAGTACCTGAGACAACTTCGTTAGATTGTTTGGCTTCATCATTCGTCATCAAATAGTTGAGACCCCTAGCCATACCCGCCATCTTCTCTAGCCGCTTAACATTATCATTGCGCAAATCGGGGCATTCCGGTCTCTTGTGCCCTTCCTTACCACAATTATAACAAGTGAGCTTGATTGTGGAAGATGGGTTGGTGCAATCACGGGCCATATGCCCCTTTCGTCCACAATTGTGACAAGAATAACGGAATTCTCCGGGAACACTCTTCTTCACACTACCGACACTCTCGGTTGCACCTTTACTCTTCTTGTTTGAAAAGTTCGATTGACTTGAACCCTCAAATTTTCTTTTACCAAAAGTAAAGCCACTCTTCCTCAAAACGAGCGCCTCAAAACCTTTGGCCATATTGAACAACTCATCAAAACTCTTCACCACGTTCACACTAATCTTCTCTTGATAACTATCATTCAAGATTCGATATAAATCTTCTTTCAACATTTTATCATTCCCGACATACTCCGGGAAAAATTGGGTCTTGGACAAAAGCACGAATTTGAGAGTGATCAAATTCATTGATCCTTGTCTTAAGGAACGTAACTCGTCTTTAAGCCTAGTAAGATCGGCCGAAGTTCGGTACTCATCGAAAAACTCCGCCTTGAATTCATCCCACGTGAACTCCATACATTGTTCTTTGCCATAAACTTGGATTTTCGCGTCCCACCACAATTTAGCATCGCCCCTCAACATACTACACGCGTACCTTGTCTTCTTATCGATAGGACATTCACAAGTACGGAAGGCCCCCTTCCATATCGGAGATCCATCGGGCACTCTTAAGAGGGTCTCTTTCACCTTCAAAGGTGGGAGGTTGAGAATCCTTGAAATTCTTATAGAAAAAGTCCCGTCTTTCCACATTATCTTCGTGAAGAACGGCCTTAACTTGTTCCTTTACCACATTGACTATTTGCTCGTCAATCGTGTTTAGGAACATCTTCTTAACATCTTCGAGAAACTCCACTTTTTGACGTTTAAAGATGGCCTCAACTTTAGCCGTGAACTCAACATCCTCACTCGTACCTCCTTCATTGGTGTCGTGCCCATTTCTCATCTTCATTCTATAAAACGGAAATAGGTTAAACAACGAATTACAGGACATGACACATATACATATTCACCTTACCGCCTCATCTTGCTCAACAATCGTCGTACATTGCTCGTTTGACAAGACTTAAACCCGTAACAATGGTAGCTAATCATTGTTACACGAGCATGTCGCATTAACTCACTAGTACAACGTCCATCTCGCGTGATGATTGCAAAAACACAACACGAAACAATTAACGCATAGTTAAGTCACCTAATCCTAGGCACTAAACATTCCCCGGTCTGACCCGTCTCCTACAAGTCCCGCATAACGCGCATACACAATTCAAGTCTAAGTCTATGCACCTATCTCAAGTCGCCTAAATCCCATAGACCATGCTCTGATACCACTTGTAACAACCCCACTTCATTAATCCAAAAACACCGTAATTTTTTTTTCCGGGACAGTATATCAGGACAGCGTTCAGTAACGAAGGCTTGGACGGCGTCCAACCTTTTGGGATGGCGTCCCAATGAACTGCCAGGTTCTGATCTCGGGTTCCAATTTACACAAGCGGAAATCCCGCTTCCCGACACTTTTAAACGAAAACACTTTTACTAAAAGTCATAATAAGTAAAACTAAGAAGTTTCCATCATCAAAAAAAGTTTTACAACACCGGGCCCACAAACGTCCATTTTACAAGTTTCGACCTTAAGAGTTTAAATTCCAAACGACACCTAGAGCACGGTGTTTGGGGTTAAACTACCCAATCTCGGTCAATCTTCAAAAGCTAAACACCCAAAAGCATCCCCTATTAAAACATGCGGGAGACCACTAATCCAATTGAATACCTTTGCCTTTATTCAAGCCCGAGCCTAAAAAGATAAACAACGAGAGGGTAAGCTAAAGCTTAGTGAGTACAATAGTTATACATATACATATATAACCTACTTACTTGCTTTACTTACACAATACCGCATACAAGCTAGCAATTCGACAACCATGCAAAACATTGTGCATATACCAATATTCGCAATTCACAATGAGCTTTCAATACCAATAGCATATAGTTCACAATTAAATATGCTAATACAAAATTCATACAACCATGGTTAACCAATCGTACTAGGGAACGGTGTTCGTAAAAGACCGTCGGAGTTCATAACATCCATTAGTGTTACTTAAACACCGCGTAATCACTAATCCCCCGGGTGATGTCTTGAACAACGCGACTAACTCACCCCCATGACAATGTGGCGTCTTAAACACCTTCCACATGTCAATCAAAACAATGAGTGGTGCCTTAAACACTGAGGCATCCACTCCCATGATGATGTGGTGTCTTAAACACCCCGACAATACCACATGTCAATCAAACAATGAGTAGTGTCTTGAACACTGTGACAATACTACTCGTTACTTAGAATGTGGTGTCTTGAACAACGCGACAATGCCACATTCATACTACACAAATAAATACATTATATACGTACACGCATAATTATTCCACTCACCTTACGCCTTTGGTGAATTGATGAACCAAGCTCGCAACTTCAAGGTAACGTACCTATTACATTATGCACATAAATCAATCATCCATTCAAGTTGGTCAACCAACTTATTCGCCATTCTAGTGCCATTCGGCCCATAGTGCAAACGTTACCCATTTGGGCCATTCATTCTAACACTAGGTCGGGATTATGTCAAACCCTTACTAATACTTCATTTATGGTCTTAATACACCTTTTAACACAAGGTTATCACATTTTCACACCCATTAACCCACTTAGGTCATCAAAGACTCATTTGACCCTTTTCAAGGTTAACATGCCCATTTGGGTCACTAACAAACCCAAATACACCAATTCACTTTAAACACTAAATGTGCTAGTGAATTACTAACATTTAATACCCATAAACACAGCTTAACATTTCAAGACCCTAGGTTAGTTGTCTTTGAGTCCTCATGACCCAAACTTACCCAAAAACCCTCAAATCACTAACAAATGGGTTTTATGCTCATCTATAACCCAAAAGCTAACCCTTAAACAATTAAAACAAGGAAATCAAGGTTAAGACTTACCACTACAATCAAAATGTAGCTAGTGAGGAGATGAACAACTTTAATACTCGAGCTCTAACCTGAAACAAGCTTCTTCCTCTTCGATTTGAGCTTTCTCACACAAGAATCACTCTCTCTCTCTCTAGAATTTAAGTGGAAGAGGTGTGGTGGTTGTAGATGGAGTGAATGATGCTCCAAAAACTGATCTAGGGCTTTAAATTCGGCCCCCATGTGAAATTACCAAAATACCCATTAAAATATCTAAAACCAAGACAGCTGGCCCGCTAGTTCATTTGGACGGCATCCAACTCCCTGGACGGCGTCCAGTCCTTCATACTAGAATGGTGTCCCACCCATCTGGACGGCGTCCCAACCACCTGGGAAAACAGGATCTTACACTTAAGTTAAACAACTCAATAAAGAAGCGATTTTTAAATAATTTTAAGGTATAACTTTGTATGTACTAACCAAAATAAGTAAGGATAAATTTTTTAACTTAATTACGTACATACATATATGATTTTATAAATTGCATAAGTGGCAGAAAAATTTTATTACTTTCATTTGTCCATAAATCTCGTGAGGACCGCACAAATAAACAATGCGTAAAAATTTTATTAAACGTAGTTTTTCGTATTTCAGAGGTTACGAGTTGAAAAAGATTGAGTGAAAAATCTTTGAATCATCGGGTGACATGTCACTAGGTAATGAAAACTAATGAATTAAATGTAGTTTTGATAATTATAAGGACATAAGTCTTTGGACCAAAAATGTTCACGTGTGAAGTCGTTGCTAAAAAGTGGGGTATGAGGGATAGAGCATGAGGACGAGAAATTAATCGCTTCTTGACTTTGCAAAATGCCAGACGACTAATATTGAAGTCGGAATACTGATGGTGTTAATATCACTAAATATGAATTCCCCTGGAATAAGTCAGGACTTAGAGTTATGCAAGGAAGAACATCGTTCCAACAGGTGTGGCAAATAAGATCCTTTTGGTAACGTAATAATTTTGAATGGTTTAAGTGTTAGTGGGTGCCCAAAGGCTCTGCATGGCGTGGTAGTAAGTGCCTTCATCACATACACACACAAGAATCTCTCGATTTCGACGGTTATAAAGTCTTCATGATGATTTGGATACGAATAAGCAACGAAATTTTTTTTTATATAACAAGCAACAAATTTTATAGAAATCGTTTAAGGTGACAATGTAAGAAAAGAAACGAATTTCTTAGTAAACTGGAGTTATGTACAACATGTACTGTTCTAAGTAACATATCTTTCGAATGAAAGAATGGATTTGTAAAAGTGAAAGTAAAATTTCATATGTACTCGTCAAAATAAGTAATTATTTACTTTAACATATATGGTTTCTAAAATTTGCGCGTATGGCAAATAAAATAAATTTATTTTTACAAAACTTTGAGAGGATTGCACAGTAAAATAGTGTGTAAAATTTTGGCAAACAAAATTTTCATATTTCGGAGGTTACAAGTTGGAAAAAGATTGAGTAAAAGTTTTTAAAAAAATTTCGGGTGACATTTGAGCATCAATGTCACGAGGTAATGAAAACTATTGAATTTAAATGTGGTTGATGACTATTAGTAGGACATAAGTCCTTCGACCAACATTGCTTAAGTGTGAAGTTGTTGCTTATAAGTGAGATACGAATGGGAGAGTATGAGGATGAGAATTAACCACCCATTGATTTTGGAAAATTTCGAACCGGTATGACTAATATCGAAGTAAGAAGGATGATGGTATGATTATCATCGAATAAGAAATCTCTCGGGATAAGTTAGGATTCAAAGTCTCGTAAGAATGAGTATCAAATAAGATTCTTGGGTAGTCCTTAATATAGAATTTGAATCGCTGAAGTGACGGGATACAATTTCCTTTATGTATCGTTGTGCAGGTTAGTCCATTGTATCGGTTCCTTTCATGGCTAGACAGTAAGCAGATTCGGTGAGATGGTAAATAATAACCCAGATAGTGTCCTAAGCGCTTACCGTTTTTGGTAGCTTCGTGATGAAATCCATTGTTATTTCTTCCCATTTCTATTGTGGGATTTCGGGTTGTTGTCATGCAACTAATAAGGTTCAGCTTCGGGCTACTTCTCCCCCCGTAATAGCTCACCATTCTCGCGAGGTATACGAAAAATCTTCTCACTATAAATAACTTTTGCTTTCATCCTTGAAAGTCAGTCCGTTCTAACTATTTCATTCAAGCTTCCTAACTTGATGAGTATTAGGTTAATCCTAAAGTCCATTCCAACTTTTGCATCAAGCTTCCTAACTTGATGAGTATTAGGTTAATCCTAAAGTCCATTCCAACTTTTGCATCAAGCTTCCTAACTTGATGAGTATTAGGTTAATTTTAAGGTTCATTCCAACCAAATCTTATTATATTACCGTGAAAAATTCTATTAACCTTCTCAAATAACATCTTCTTGTGCGTAGGTAACTAATTCTTTCCACTACTACTTTAAAATTTCCATGTTTTGTTGACATGAGGTCATCTCCAAATGACTCACCTGTTAATTTTAAGGTACTACCTTAAATTATTCCTCTATCTCTGCCAGCTTACCATTAGTTTGTCCTATAAAATACTTAACTCTCATGGTTGTTAATGGCTTATTAGTCGCAACACTAAGGTTCTTAGACATAAGGTTTCTATCGCTCTAGTATTAAACAACTTCAAGACAATAAAACGTTGTGACGAATCGTACCCTAAGTATAATCAGGATCCATGCGAGTCTTCATAACGATTTCTCTACCTCAAGTAAGTCCAAAGTTTTTTCTATTTGAGAACTTTCTCCTTAAGTGTCCAGGGTGTCTACATCTATAACAGATTTTCGTGTTTTCAATTCTGCAATCAAGGCCCTCCTTGTACAGTATCTGGGCTACGTGGTTATTCTTTCCCTACCTCTAACAGACCATAATGCGTATACTCAAGTGGTTCCTACTAAAATTTCCTTTGAATCACTTCATATTACTTATATAATAGAATTGGGACTTCTGCATGATTTACTTCAATATAATCACGCTGGCCTGGCGTCATTATATTGTACTAAATCGTACGTTCATTCCAATATCACTCCATATGGTCAATGTAACGTGATCACTTCAATTTCTACTCGATTCCACCTAACGGTGCTTTGTCTATGCTATCTCAAAATAGATTCTACATAATTAATCTCACGGTTTCTTGGTGCGGGTGTGTAGGTTCCATAGGTCATGCATCAATGCCTAAATGTCCCGAAATTTCTTCAAAATATTCAGGTTCAGGTAATGTCGTTAGGTTCCTTTCTAGAGATTCAATCTGGGTCTCGCGTCGAGTTGTACGTGTAGTAAGTAGAAATACGATATGTCTTGAGGCGACTCCCAAGTCTTTGGGTATGGCTGAGCATCAGTAGAAGGCACTCTGACCTTGTGAAAGGAGATGTCCTCCCGACTTCTCCAATGTCTAAGAGTGTTAGGGACCTAAGTCCAGAAGGGTCATTAGATCGTCGAGTAGTGGTGAAGAATGAAAGAGATAAGTGACGATCATGGAAGCGTACGGGATACGAGTCATCTTGCAGAAACTGAACAACCTTCTGATGTTCATACGTTGTACGTGGCTAATTAGAGTGAGCTTGGGGTGCGGTTACTCCGACAAGTCCTCACATATCTCCTCCTCCGAGGATCAACTTTAGTGGGTGCGTAGTCCGAGGGGTACTTCTCCTAGATTGCGTGAAGTAATGTTTTGATCTCTGGAATGGTGAAACGGTAGTAACAGGTGGATTACGATACTAGTCCTCAGGATTAGACGAGTGGGAAAAGGGTTCAGAAAAACATCTGAACTAGGAAAGATAAGTTTTCCAAGCCGGTACAGCGAATAGCAGACATGTAGCAAGAACGTAATCGGGCATAATAACTACAGCAGCCTAGATCGTCTACAGCAGTACATAGCATGGCAATAATAACAGTATCAACATAAGTAACATGCAAAAAGCAGATTGTAGCATGCGGTAGCGGGAATAAGCAGTAGCATACAGCAAGTTCACATAGCAGTAAAAGTAAGCAGTAGCAAGTAAGCGAGCAAGTTGTAGATTAGTCCTATTAGCGAATCCTACTCGACTCGGTCAAGATTCACTAATGCAACCTAATTCCCTACAACCAATGCTCTGATACCAAATGTGACGCCCCGTAAAAAATAAACATGTACGGATCATCAATAACAGGATCATTACAAGGTCAAACACTATATGCTGTTTGAAAAACAGTTTTGCATTCATAAAAGGATAGCGTTTTACAAAAGATAACGTGCTTCCTATGAATAGAAGCATTAACATAAGTATGTGACCCAGAGGTAGTTACAAAGCCATTGTTTGAAAATAACATAAGTTGCGAATGCAAAATAAAAGTTCCATGCTTGAGACATCTCTAAGTAATGCAGCGGAAGTCTAACACAGCAAGTCTGTAACGGCAAGTCTATAACACCAAGACAGCAAGTCTAACAGCGAGTCTAACAGCGGAAGCAACAACGTCTAATCAACTGAGAAATACACGCTTAAAAAGTTAACACGAATGTTGGTGAGCTATAGTTTGTTTGTAATCAGTAAAGTAATGTAGACCACGAGATTTCAGTGCTTCAACCAGTAGTTTAAATCAGTATTTCAAATCAGTATAATCAAGTATATGCTTATCCGTGGGCACCCGGTAACTAGACTTAATGTATGTATATCACCCCCTAAAAATGCACTTGGCGAGTGCGTTTGTCCTCGAAGTATTAAACACCCGTTGAATGCTAGCGCGACTAGCCCGAGTGGGGATGTCAAACCCTATGGATCCATATCTAAGATTCGCGTTCACGGTTAGGAAACCAATGATTCAACGTTACCGAGCTAAGGGGAATCTTTGTGCCGTTATGTTACCCACACATATGTAAAGTTTAAGTACTCGTGTCTAGTATGTAAAACGTAAAAAGCGCATGTATTCTCAGTCCCAAAAATAGTAAAAGTAGTAAAGGGATGCTATAACTCACAGTGAATAAGCAGTAAAAGTCGATATGAAAAGTATGCAAGTAGTAAGTCAGTCCGAAAGGTAGTCAACCTAAGTCAAAGGTTACTAGGTTAGTATGTTGTCCCCAAAAGTTTAAAAGTGCATAAAGTAAGTTTAAGTGTCATCATCATCATCATCATCATCAAAGCTAAAGTAAGTTTAACAAGAATAGAGATCGAAACAAAAGGCTGAATTTGGACAGCTGTTACGACCTCTATACAAATCGAAAAGATGTGTAGTCAGTGGCTATGGCTCCGTATGTGAGTCCTCTAACCACTGACCAATTTTCAGAACGTAACTCGTCTTCGTTTGACCATGGCGAAGGTTTAAGTGCGAGTAGGTCAGAAATTTCAGCACAACGTTACAAAGGCGTAGTGGTTTTAAAAAGGCTATAAATCCTAAATAGTATATCGGATTTAGGTGAGTCTTAAACGAAAAGTCATCTACTCGAAACGAAATATCTGAAAATCAACTTTCTAGAAGCCCAGAGAGTCTGATCAGACCGCAAAAAACAGTAAACAAGTGCTCCGGTGGGATTCTTGGTGCTTGATGCTCATCACGGTTCTCATCCTTGATGCTTGTAGCTTCAAGTGTACAACTCATTGATGTGTTAGCATCACTTTGACCAAGATTCAATCATCAACACACAAAATTTCAAGACTAAGTAAGAATACAACTCACTTAAGAGTTTTAGAAGGATGATGAATCAAGGTTACATCATATTCTTAGTCTTAACACAAACACACTTTCTATCTACAACGAAAGCTACAAACTTTCATTCAATCAAACAAACAAGACATAAATTTGATCAAACAAAGTAATGGAACCCTAAGCTATAGAGCTTGGATCTTTTTCACAAAAGTTATGGGATTACAAAGCTAGAAAGCTTGAATCTTTTATGTTCTTGAAGATCTTGAAAGCATAAAGCTAGATCTTCAAGTTTCATGAAGACCACAAACACAAATTTTGATCTTTATAACAAAATAAAGAGACCATAAGCTAGAAAGCTTAGATCTAACAAAAGTAATGAAGATTCAAAGCTAGAAAGCTTGAATCTTGAATGTTCTTGAAGATCCTTGAAGCATGAAGCTAGATCTTCAAGTTACATGAAGATCATAAACATAAGTTTTGATCTTTACAACAAAATAAAGAGATTATAAGTTAAAAGAATTAGATCTAACAAAATAAGTGAAGATTCAAAGCTAGTAAGCTTGAATCTTCCATGTTCTTGAAGGATTCAAATCCAAGTTTGAATCTACAAGATGTAACAAGATCAAAAAGCTAAAAAGCTTGATCTTCACATGATGATGATGATTTCATGACTAGGAGAAGAAGAAGAAGAGAAAGAAAATTTAATACTTACACTTTTTAGAGTGAGAAAGACTAGAGAGAAAATAAGAGAGTAAGTGTGTAAATTGTGAATGAGATCAAGTGTGAAATGGGTGAGCTAAGACTTGTATTTATAGTGGAAATGGGTGTGGGGAGGCCCTCATGGCCGTTGGTTTTGGGGGGGACAAGTGAGGGACAACTTTTGCTTTTTGGTTAATGGTGGTCTAAAGTTGGTGCTTATGTTGAGATCCCATGCAACATTAGTGATAATGGTAAACAAAAATGCTAGTATGTTGGCTCTTATAAATTGGCATTTGTCTTACATATAAATGGGTCATAATCCATTAATAATTGGGCTAGTTAAATAGTCCACTAGCTAGAGTAGGGTGGGCTAAAGTCCAACAAGGTAGAAAGTCCAACAAGACTAACTAGTGTGTTCTAGTAAATTACTAAGCGTAATTAAGTATCCAAAAACTCAAGTAATTGTTATTATAAAATAACAATTAGTATTACGTAGTCATAATATTCCGATTATGACCAAAGTTAAACGTGTACCAAGTACATAGCTCATTTCAAACGTCAAGTGACTCCAATGGTCGTAAAAGCATTCGGGGATCAAGTTAAGTGAGTACACATTTAATAGCACGTTGTAAGATATTAATGAAAATAATTAATCATTAAATAAGATCCCAGAGCATAAAATAGCTCAGTACGTACATATATGCAGTTTCGTGAAAGCACAAAGTACAAAAGCAAGTCTAAAAAGCCAGGTCGTTACATTGTATATATGAACTTTAAAAACCTTTTTGTGTGTCTCTGATGTTCAATTTAGTGCAAACTATTGTGTATTTAATGTGGGACTTTGTATGGATGTAACATGATAGGTTACATGATCAATGAAACGATAATCAAGTTTTAAAAGTTCATACATTGTAGCGACCCGACAAAATCGTCATTGACGGCGCCGTCTACTTAGGTCCCGTTACGTGGTCATAAGTCTTTAAAACAACATTTAACCAAAAATATGTCCCATTCATTTCAACGGTAAAGATGTTTCAAAGTTTACAAAGTAGTTCAACGACTAACATGTTACAACGTTTTAAAGTACAATTGAAACCTATGCGACACAATTTAAAGTAAAGTCAAAAGATGCTCCATGTATGCATGTATACTCGACATCCAAGCAAGTATCAAAATAGTGAGCGGAAGCATGTATCAATTAGCATTTAAGGACCTGAGAAAAACATAGAAAATCTGTCAACGAAAACGTTGGTGAAATCATAGGTTTTGTAGGTATATTGTATTGAACCACAAGATTTAGTATAAATTGATTATCCAAATCGTTTGCATTCCAAAAGATGTTGCTTGTATCACGAGCACACAATTATCAAGACTTAACTGAATAGTACCTCTGAATCATAGTGTTAGAACCTACACTATACCCGAAAATATATTTCATCCGCTGACGGTAGCGAACCGTCCGAATGAGGGTTCGTCAAACCCGTATGGCCACACAACATAAGTTCTCACTTACACCCTACAAGTGTAACTAATGATAATTGAATTGAGGCTTTTTGTTCTAACTCGTACGTAAAATGTTTGTTTTCGTACTTGTGTTCACTTTGTAAAACGAAACGTTTATGTTTTCTCATCCCAAGTATAAGTATAAAAGAGTAGAAGTGGGACTATGATCTCACCTTGAGTGCACGAGTAAATAAGGCACTTTACAAATTAAAAGCGTGCAAGAACGAATGCTAGTCTTGACCTAAACAATAGGTCGTATCAATATCGATAAGGTATAAAGTCGGTCAAAGTTGTTCAATTAGCCCTATGGCTCGTTACGACTCGATTATATAGCATGTGAGTCAAATTGTTAAGTTTCATGCAAGATATAAGTATAAAAGTACGTTAGAACGATTGTATAAGTGTTTGGTCTAGTTTGACTAAAAGTCAAACTTGGTCAAAGTCGAAGTCAAAGTCAACGGGGTCGGTTCGGGTATCCGACTATTGTACATACAAAAGTAGTCATATATAAGCATGCTGGCAAAATTTCATGTTAATCGGAGTTGCGAGTAAGCGGGAACGAAAATTGAAAATCAAAAAGTGAGTTTGGTCGGGGGCAAATTTGGTGGTCACGAAAAGGGTGTTTTCAGGAGCTGTTTGCTGAATTTTGACTAGTGCACGAACCAAACTTCAAACAACCATAACTTATGAACCGTAAACATTCAAAACACGTATCTTATATCGTTGGAAAGGTAATTTAATGAGGAATACAACTAAACACATTTCATCAACCAAAATCAACATTTATGATAACCGAAATCTCATTGAATGATCATTTAATGCTCACCATTTAATGTTTCAAGCTCATAAATGCATATGATGATTCGGAAACTTAACACACACATATAATACGCTATTTCGTAGGTAATTATGCATACAATACTACTAAACACTTACAAACAACATCGCAAAGCATTTAATGCATCAAAATTCACATTTAAGGCTACCAAACCCTAACCAAAAATCATAAAATCAACAATCATGTTAATGGAGTCTTTCTAAGTCAACCTACACATCATAAATGCTAGTAACACATTTAATACATGCACTTTAATATCTAACAACATTTACTCAACCAAAACACAAGATTTAATTAGTCATTTTTCAAGTTTAAGCTAGTTATACCAAAATGACAAGAACGAGCAAACAATTCATATATTCATGTTAGACTTGAGCCATAGACACTAATTAACACTTTTATTAGTTAAGAACATCAAGAACAAAAATCTTGAGTTTTTAGAAAGTTACCCAAAATAGATGAAGTTGGTATGGAATTGAAGAGCACTACAACAAATTTATCAATTGTTCACGCATATTTTTACACACTTGTAAGAAAGTGTGAGTTTTTTTCTAAATTCCTCACACTTATAAATATGTATAAGTTTGTTACATTTATAAATGTTGAATGTTATAAAAATTTCACACTTAGAATTGTAGGAAAAGTTTGTTCACACTTATCAGTGTGTACAAACACAAATTTAATCACATTTAAAAATGTGAGTAAATTTGTTACACCTCATTTCTTCACACAAGGGGGAGTGTGAACAAATCTAGTGCGACTAAATTAACTTAACACTCTTAAGTGTGGTTATATTTATGATTATACACACAAATTAGTGTAAACATTTTTCCCTACACTTTTATGTGTGAAACTATAATGATATTCTACACTTATAAATGTATTACATTTACAAACATTTACAAGCATGAGAAGTTTAATAAAAAAGTACACACTTCTTAATAGTGTGTAAATTTATGCGTAGTTAATTAGCAAATTTGTTGTAGTGGAGGAAGATGCAAGGATTCCAAATATGTAATTTGTTTGGAAGAACGCTTGCTAGATCGAATATGGATGATGATTCTTTGATTTGGTTGTTTGAGAGTAAAAGATGGAAGTATCAAATTGATGGTGAATGAATGAGTGGAGGAGGAGGAGGTTTGACTAGTTGTCCTAATCAAATCTTTGCCCACTTGACAACTTTAGTCCCTCAAATTTAAAAGCGAGTGCGTGAATTAACCAAACGAATTACCTTAAATACGTAGAGTAAACGAGAGATGTTATAATTATATAACGGACTTTAAAATAAACGAACGGAAAGTAAACATAAAAAGACGGGATGTTACATATATGCAATAAATTTTCATTCATAATTTTTTACCTTTTAGGACACTTACCCCTACATATTGATCAATGTCTACATAATAGACATACTTTACATTATTACCTTTTTATTCTTCAACACGTCGAAACACTCCCCATGATGCCATAATAGACTATGCTTCCATTGCTTCTTTGGCGATTCTTGACGGACTAAATCTCTCCCCATATCTTGAAAAAGTTGATGCATCTCCAACTTATTAGATGATACCTTGACAAGGCATTTATTAATCAGAATTTTAACCCCTGATGATTTGCATATACCACAAGCTTTCAGTATGTCCTCAGTGAACTTTCTATCTTCTCCAACAAAAAAACAAGCAATGTGCTTAAACATTTCCCTGTCCTTTTCGTAGGTCAATGAGTCAACACATATCTTCAGGACTTTTTGAATATCAGGATTTAGTTCTTTCCCAAGTGATTCTATGATATCCTCTAACGTACGGTCCCCATTATATAAGGCACTACCCAAAACTTCAAGAGTCAATGATTCTCGACTCTTTTTTATCATCATCGATGGGTTCTTCACGTCGAAAAGCATGCCAGCTAAAAAGCTGTAGTGATTCATTCAAATCTAAGCTTCCAAGTATAAGCTTTTTGTGCATTAACGGTTGAGGTTTTGTTTTCAACATCCCACATTTTTCTGTTAATGAGTCACTTTTGGATGTTATTATGATTCCGGTTCCTGGATGAAGGCTATTTGTCCCAAGCAAAACATCTAACTGCTCAAACTTATTAATCTCATCGAGAACAACAAGAGTTCTTTCTCTAAGTAAACATTCCTCAATCTAACAGGTGGCCACATCAGTATCGTTAATGTCCGCCCAAAGTTCATACTGAATGTCTTTAAGGAGTTGTTTTTGTAAATTCAACAACCCATTCGGTGGACACCTTTCAATATCTTTTAGAAAGCAGCTTCTTTCAAAATCACGATAGTGCAACTTATAGACATAGTCAGCCAAATGTGTCTTTCCAATCCCAGCCATTCCCCATATCGTAAGAATTGCGTGGGAAGATCCGTCTTTCAAGAATGAAGTTATTTGTCTAATCGCAGAATCAGACCCAATTATATTTGGGATTTTACTTCTTTTGTGTAGTTCTAATCTGCTACTGATCTCATTAACTATTTCCTTAATAAGTTTTGTCTCCGGCGTACTCCTATCAACGAAAACAAGCACATACCAATTAGATTAATTAATTAGTTAATGAATAAGCAACTAAAATAACCAGCTTAACTGAAATTTATAAGCATTTGCGTGTTTATGTATATACCCGTGAGATCACGGGACACCACTAGTTTGAAATTTTTTAGTAGAAAGTACTCTTTAAATTGTATATGAAACCACTAAATTTAAATGAAGGACCCCATAAAATTTTCATTTCCAGATTTAAGCTTTTCTTTTAAAATGTATAGGACAATACTAAATTTAACTACTCGGACCCGATATATTTGTCGAATTCATAGTATATTTTAGGGTAAACTACCACTAAAATAACATTCAAATATAATTAGTACCGGAAAAAAATTTGGGACCCTATTAAGTTATAATCCTGTAATCGCCACTGCGTGTCTCAGAACTTATTCCGAATTGAACTAACTGTTGATGCATCCGCTTAATAATATACAGCACACAGTATTTTAAAATTTTAAGATTTCAATATGAAATTCTGTATATTTAGAAGCATTTCCTAGATCCTTTGTTTTCAACAAAAAAAATATGTCCATGGACCTTCTTATTTATAACTAGAAATGACGGTGGTTGTGCTTCTTGCAAGCTGTGACGTTATTTCAAGGTATCTAACTCAAAAATTGATGCATACACATTTATGTGGACACAAAGGAGGGTTGTGACCCATACACATTTGTTATCGGGTATTCACTATTTTCATGTCAAGAAAACAAGCTCTGCAACCGACTCCATCTATAAAATTATCAATAAAAAGACAAAAATAACAAAGGGCTTTACCTGTTATTTGCAACCTTTCCTTTTAAATCGGCAACTTCTGCAAGTGCTTTCTCCCATTTCTCCATCTTCTGGGCCCGTTGACTTTTTTGCTCTGTGTTTGTTTCTGCTTCCATTTTCTGTGTATGTTCAGCCATTGCATCTCCAAAACTATTTTGTTGCTTCCTGACATAACTTGGTGTTGGGGTGCAAACCTATCCCACATAGGAGGGAGACAAAAATAAATGTATGTATATAAGTCTAAGGGGAAGTCCCTCTAATACCAATTGGTTTTAGAAAAGGATGGATTCTTGGGCTTATATTGCAGGAAATTGTGTTTGGGCTATGCGATCTTACAAATGGCATCAGAGCTAGGCTATAGCCCGATGTGGTGAATGACGCCGTGGTGGCGCACCCCTAAGCGCACGGTGCGACATAGCACACCCCTAAGCGCACGGTGCGACATAGCACACCCCTCAGTTTGCCAACGATAATGGAGCCATGGTGCCTTATATCGAAAGTCTTCCTTCCCAAGGCGTGGAAGTGCGGCGTGTCCCGATGGTGAAAGAAAAGTGAAAGAAAGAGATCGGCAGTATAAGAGGCGTGTCCCGGTAGTGAAAGAAAAAGTGAAAGAAAAAGAGACCGGTGATATAAGATGGCGGGAGTATCGTTGAAGGGGAGGCTCGGTGATGTGGTCTTCGATTTGAGGGGAGGATTGTTGGGGTGCAAACCTATCCCACATAGGAGGGAGACAAAAACAAATGTATGTATATAAGTCTAAGGGGAAGTCCCTCTAATACCAATTGGTTTTAGAAAAGGATAAATTCTTGGGCTTATATTCCAGGACATTGTGTTTGAGCTATGCGATCTTACAAATTGTAAGGATATTAGGACCCAAAACAACGCAAGAGATAACGTGGTTATATGCAATCGTTGTGATTGCTTTAGTCCACGGACCAACTAGAGAATGTATTTACTGAATATTTGTGGTGTGTTTACAATGAGTTACAAGAGGGTCTATTTATAGAATGGCTTAAGGAGTAAGCTAAAAACAATTTCTTGAAGCTTCATGTGAGTTTCCTGACAGCTTGATAGAAGCTACATGTGAGTTTCCTGATGAAATGTCCCGTTCTTATTGATTAAAAATGTTCCATATTAATTGATTTCGTTGCGAGGTTTTGACCTCTATATGAGATGTTTTTCCAAAGACTGCATTCATTTTTAAAACAAACCATAACCTTTATTTCGTCAATAAAGGTTTAAAAAGTTTTACGTAGATTATCAAATAATGATAATCTAAAATATCTCGTTTACACACGACCATTATATAATGCTTTACAATACAAATATGTTACATCGAAATACGTTTCTTGAATGCAGTTTTTATACAATACCATACAAGCATGGACTCCAAATCTTGTCCTTATTTTAGTATGCAACAGCGGAAGCTCTTAGTATTCAACTGAGAATAAACATGCTTTAAACGTCAACAAAAATGTTGGTGAGTTATAGGTTTAACCTATATATATCAAATCTTAACAATAGACCACACGATTTCATATTTCAATACACATCCCATACATAGAGATAAAAAACATTCATATGGTGAACACCTGGTAACCGACATTAACAAGATGCATATATAAGAATATCCCGATCATTCCGGGACACCCTTCGGATATGATATAAATTTCGAAGTACTAAAGCATCCGGTACTTTGGATGGGGTTTGTTAGGCCCAATAGATCTATCTTTAGGATTCGCGTCAATTAGGGTGTCTGTTCCCTAATTCTTAGATTACCAGACTTAATAAAAAGGGGCATATTCGATTTCGATAATTCAACCATAGAATGTAGTTTCACGTACTTGTGTCTATTTTGTAAATCATTTATAAAACCTGCATGTATTCTCATCCCAAAAATATTAGATTTTAAAAGTGGGACTATAACTCACTTTCACAGATTTTTACTTCGTCGGGAAGTAAGACTTGACCGCTGGTCGATTCACGAACCTATAACAAATATGTACATATATATCAAAGTATATTCAAAATATATTTACAACACTTTTAATACATTTTGATGTTTTAAGTTTATTAAGTCAGCTGTCCTCGTTAGTAACCTACAACTAGTTGTCCACAGTTAGATGTACAGAAATAAATCGATATATATTATCTTGAATCAATCCACAGCCCAGTGTATACATATCTCAGTATTGATCACAACTCAAACTATATATATTTTGGAATCAACCTCAACCCTGTATAGCTAACTCCAACATTCACATATAGAGTGTCTATGGTTGTTCCGAAATATATATACATGTGTCGACATGATAGGTCGAAACATTGTATACGTGTCTATGGTATCTCAAGATTACATAATATACAATACAAGTTAATTAAGTTAAGGTTGGAATAGATTTGTTACCAATTTTCACGTAGCTAAAATGAGAAAATTTTCCAATCTTGTTTTACCCAAAACTTCTTCATTTTAAATCCGTTTTAAGTGAATCAAATTGCTATGGTTTCATATTGAACTCTAATTTAAGAATCTAAACAGAAAATTATAGATTTATAGTCAGAAAATTAAGTTACATGTCAATTACTAAAGAGGTAGTCATTTCTGTCGAAAAAACGACATCTTGATGACCATTTTGGAAAACATACTTTCACTTTGAGTTTAACCATGATTTTTGGATATAGTTTCATGTTCATAAGAAAAATTATTTTCCCAGAAGAACAACTTTTAAATTAAATTTTATCATAGTTTTTAATTAACTAACCCAAAACAGCCCGCGGTGTTACTACGACGGCGTATGTCCGGTTTTACGGTGTTCTTCGTGTTTCCAGATTTTAAATCATTAAGTTAGCATATCATATAGATATAGAACATGTGTTTAGTTGATTTTAAAAGTCATGTTAGAAGGATTAACTTTTGTTTGTGAACAAGTTTAGAATTAACTAAACTATGTTCTAGTGATTACAAGTTTAAACCTTGGAATAAGATAGCTTTATATGTATGAATCGAATGATGTTATGAACATCATTACTACCTCAAGTTTTGTGGATAAACCTACTAGAAAAAAAACAAATGGATCTAGCTTCAAAGGATCTTGGATGGCTTGAAAGTTCTTGAAGTAGAATCATGACACGAAAACAAGTTCAAGTAAGATTTCCACTCGAAATAAGATTGTTATAGTTATAGAAATTGAATCAAAGTTTAAATATGAGTATTACCTTGTATTAGAAAGATATCTTACTGTAAATAAGAAATATTTCTTGAGGTTGGATGATCACTCTACAAGATTGGAAGTAAGCTAGCAAACTTGGAAGTATTCTTGATTTTATGAAACTAGAACTTGTAGAATTTATGAAGAACACTTAGAACTTGAAGATAGAACTTGAGAGAGATCAATTAGATGAATAAAATTGAAGAATTAAAGTGTTTGTAGGTATTTTTGGTTGTTGGTGTATGGATTAGATATAAAGGATATGTAATTTTGTTTTCATGTAAATAAGTCATGAATGATTACTCATATTTTTGTAATTTTATGAGATATTTCATGCTAGTTGCCAAATGATGGTTCTCACATGTGTTAGGTGACTCACATGGGCTGGTAAGAGCTAATCATTGGAGTGTATATACCAATAGTACATACATCTAAAAGCTGTGTATTGTACGAGTACGAATACGGGTGCATACGAGTAGAATTGTTGATGAAACTGAACGAGGATGTAATTGTAAGCATTTTTGTTAAGTAGAAGTATTTTGATAAGTGTCTTGAAGTCTTTCAAAAGTGTATAAATACATATTAAAACACTACATGTATATACATTTTAATTGAGTCGTTAAGTCATCGTTAGTCGTTACATGTAAGTGTTGTTTTGAAACCTTTAGGTTAACGATCTTGTTAAATGTTGTTAACCCAATGTTTATAATATCAAATGATATTTTAAATTATTATATTATCATGATATTATGATGTATGAATATCTCTTAATATGATATATATACATTAAATGTCGTTACAACGATAATCGTTACATATATGTATCGTTTCAAAATCATTAAGTTAGTAGTCTTTTTTTTTACATATGTAGTTCATTGTTAATATACTTAATGATATGTTTACTTATCATAATATCATGTTAACTATATATATATATCTATATATATGTCATCATATAGTTTTTACAAGTTTTAACGTTCGTGAATCACCGGTCAACTTGGGTGATCAATTGTCTATATGAAACCTATTTCAATTAATCAAGTCTTAACAAATTTGATTGCTTAACATGTTGGAAACACTTAATTATGTAATTAACAATTTCATTTAATATATATTTAAACATGCAAAAGTTCGGGTCACTACAGTAACTACCCGTTAAATAAATTTCGTCCCGAAATTTTAAGCAGTTGGAGGTGTTGACGTATCTTTTGGAAATAAATGCGGGTATTTTTTCTTCATCTGATATTCTCATTCCCAGGTGAACATTGGTCCTCTACGAGCATTCCATTGAACCTTAACAATTGGTATCTTGTTTTGCTTAAGTCTTTTAACCTCATGATCCATTATTTCGACGGGTTCTTCGATGAATTAAAGTTTTTCGTTGATTTGGATTTCATCTAATGGAATAGTGAGATCTTCTTTAGCAAAACATTTCTTCAAATTCGAGACGTAGAAAGTGTTATGTACAGCCGCGAGTTGTTGAGGTAACTCAAGTCGGTAAGCTACTGGTCCGACACGATCAATAATCTTGAATGGTCCAATATACCTTGGATTTAATTTCCCTCGTTTACCAAATCGAACAACGCCTTTCCAAGGTGCAACTTTAAGCATGACCATCTCTCCAATTTCAAATTCTATATCTTTTCTTTTAATGTCAGCGTAGCTCTTTTGTCGACTTTGGGCGGTTTTCAACCGTTGTTGAATTTGGATGATCTTCTCGGTAGTTTCTTGTATTATCTCCGGACCCGTAATCTGTCTATCCCCCACTTCACTCCAACAAATCGGAGACCTGCACTTTCTACTATAAAGTGCTTCAAACGGCGCCATCTCAATCCTTGAATGGTAGCTGTTGTTGTAGGAAAATTCTGCTAACGGTAGATGTCGATCCCAACTGTTTCCGAAATCAATAACACATGCTCGTAGCATGTCTTCAAGCGTTTGTATTGTCCTTTCGCTCTGCCCATCAGTTTGTGGATGATAGGCAGTACTCATGTCTAGACGAGTTCCTAATGCTTGCTGTAATGTCTGCCAGAATCTTGAAATAAATCTGCCATCCCTATCAGAGATAATAGAGATTGGTATTCCATGTCTAGAGATGACTTCCTTCAAATACAGTCGTGCTAACTTCTCCATCTTGTCATCTTCTCTTATTGGCAGGAAGTGTGCTGAATTGGTGAGACGATCAACTATTACCCAAATAGTATCAAAACCACTTGCAGTCCTTGGCAATTTAGTGATGAAATCCATGGTAATGTTTTCCCATTTCCATTCCGGGATTTCGGGTTGTTGAAGTAGACCTGATGGTTTCTGATGCTCAGCTTTGACCTTAGAACACGTCAAACATTCTCCTACGTATTTAGCAACATCGGCTTTCATACCCGGCCACCAAAAATATTTCTTGAGATCCTTGTACATCCTCCCCGTTCCAGGATGTATTGAGTATCTGGTTTTATGAGCTTCTCTAAGTACCATTTCTCTCATATCTCCAAATTTTGGTACCCAAATCCTTTCAGCCCTAAACCAGGTTCCGTCTTCCCGAATATTAAGATGCTTCTTCGACCCTTTGGGTATTTCATCCTTTAAATTTCCCTCTTTTAAAACTCCTTGTTGCGCCTCCTTTATTTGAGTAGTAAGGTTATTGTGAATCATTATATTCATAGATTTTACTCGAATGGGTTCTCTGTCCTTCCGGCTCAAGGCGTCGGCTACCACATTTGCCTTCCCCGGGTGGTAACGAATTTCAAAGTCGTAATCATTCAACAATTCAATCCACCTACGCTGTCTCATATTCAGTTGTTTTTGATTAAATATGTGTTGAATACTTTTGTGGTCGGTATATATAATACTTTTGACCCCATATAAGTAGTGCCTCCAAGTATTTAATGCAAAAACAACCGCGCCTAATTCCAAATCATGCGTCGTATAATTTTGTTCGTGAATCTTCAATTGTCTAGACGCATAAGCAATTACTTTTGTTCGTTGCATTAATACACAACCGAGACCTTGCTTTGAGGCATCACAATATATAACAAAATCATCATTCCCTTCAGGTAATGACAATATAGGTGCCGTAGTTAACTTTTTCTTCAATAACTGAAACGCTTTCTCTTGTTCATCCTTCCATTCAAATTTCTTCCCTTTATGCGTTAATGCAGTCAAGGGTTTTGCTATTCTGGAAAAGTCTTGAATGAACCTTTTGTAGTAACCAGCTAGTCCTAAAAACTGGCGTATGTGTTTCGGAGTTTTCGGGGTTTTCCACTTTTCAACGGTTTCGATCTTTGCCGGGTCCACCTGGATACCTTCTTTGTTCACTATGTGACCGAGGAATTGAACTTCTTCTAACCAAAATGCACACTTTGAAAACTTAGCGTACAGTTTTTCTTTCCTCAATACTTCTAGCACTTTTCTCAAATGTTCTTCGTGCTCTTGATCATTCTTTGAGTAAATAAGTATGTCATCGATGAAAACAATGACAAACTTGTCAAGATATGGCCCACACACTCGGTTCATAAGGTCCATGAACACAGCTGGTGCGTTAGTCAATCCAAACAGCATAACCATAAACTCGTAATGACCATAACGCGTCCTAAAAGCATTTTTTGGAATATCATCCTCCTTTACTCGCATTTGATGATATCCAGAACGTAAATCGATCTTCGAATAAACAGACGAGCCTTGTAGTTAATCAAATAAGTCATCGATTCTCGGTAGTGGATAACGGTTTTTGATGGTAAGTTTGTTCAACTCTCTGTAGTCAATACACAACCTAAATGTACCATCCTTCTTCTTGACAAACAAAACAGGAGCTCCCCATGGTGACGTGCTTGGTCGAATGAAACCACGTTCTAATAGTTCTTGCAGTTGACTTTGCAGTTCTTTCATCTCGCTGGGTGCGAGTCTGTAAGGAGCACGAGCTATTGGTGCAGCTCCTGGTACAAGATCTATTTGAAATTCAACAGATCGATGTAGAGGTAGTCCCGGAAATTCTTTCGGAAATACATCGGAAAATTCTTTTGCGACGAAAACATCATTGATGATCTTTTCTTCAGTTTGTACTTTCTCGATGTGTGCTAGAATAGCATAGCAACCTTTTCTTATTAGTTTTTGTGCCTTCAAATTACTAATAAGATGTAGCTTCGTGTTGCCCTTTTCTCCGTACACCATTAAGGGTTCTCCTTCTTCTCGTACAATGCGAATTGCATTTTTGTAACATACAATCTCTGCTTTCATCTTCTTCAGCCAGTCCATGCCAACTATTACATCAAAACTCCCTAACTCTACTGGTATCAAATCAATCTTAAATATTTCGCTACCCAGTTTAATTTCTCGATTCCGGCATATATTATCTGCTGAAATTAATTTACCGTTTGCTAATTCGAGTAAAAATTTACTATCCAACGGTGTCAATGGACAACTTAATTTAGCACAAAAATCTCTACTCATATAGCTTCTATCCGTACCCGAATAAAATAAAACGTAAGCAGATTTATTGTCAATAAGAAACGTACCCGTAACAAGCTCCGGGTCTTCCTGTGCCTCTGCTGCATTAATATTGAAAACTCTTCCGCGGCCTTGTCCATTCGTGTTCTCCTGGTTCGGGTAATTTCTAATAATGTGGCCCGATTTTCCACATTTATAACAAACTACATTGGCATAACTTGCTCCGACACTACTTGCTCCGCCATTACTCATTCCGACACCATTTGTTCCTTTCGTTCTGTTAACCCCTGGTCCGTAGACCTCACACTTTGCCGCGCTAAGACCATTTCTTTTACACTTGTTGCAAAATTTGGTGCAGAACCCCGAGTGATACTTTTCACACATTTGGCATAGCTGCTTCTGATTGTTGTTGTTGTTGCGGTTGTTATTGTTGTTGGGATGATTGTTGTAGTTGCTGCTGTTGTTATTGTTGTTGTTGTTGGGCCGTTTGTTGTAGTTGCGATTGATGTTGCGATTGTTGGGATAGTTGTTGCGATTATTGTTGTAATTGATGTTGTTGTTGTATTGGTGATTCTTGTCACCGTTTTCCTCCCACTTTCTTTTGACTTGCTTCACATTGGCCTCTTCAGCAGTCTGTTCTTTAATTCTTTCCTCAATCTGGTTCACTAGTTTGTGAGCCATTCTACATGCCTGTTGTATGGAGGCGGGCTCGTGTGAACTTATATCTTCTTGGATTCTTTCCGGTAATCCTTTCACAAACGCGTCGATCTTCTCTTCCTCATCTTCGAACGCTCCCGGACACAATAGGCACAATTCTGTGAATCGTCTTTCATACGTGGTAATATCAAATCCTTGGGTTCGTAACCCTCTATAACGACCCTCACTTTTCCATTTCTATTTTTACTATTTTTGCCCTTAGGGTTATGTGTTCGTAAATTTTATTTGACTAAACGTCGACCGAATAGTAAACATTTAGTCGACACTCTCTATTAATTAAAGTTTATGCATTTTTTTGATATTGTAAAAATTATAACTTTAGGTCATTATAAAAATGTAGAATTTCTCTTAACTATTAAACTTTTGGAGAAACAATTAAAAATTAAATAAAGTGTGGGTTTAATTAAATAAAAATCTATAATACTAATCATACATATATATATATAAAAAAAAGTATATATATGTATACGTACTATACAAAAAAAATATACAAATTTTACAAATAAATGGGCTAGCAAGTTTAACGAAATAAATAAATAAATAAATACAATTAAAGAATAACTAACATGGAGTGATCCTAATTTTAATCTATTTCCAACTCACTAAACTAATCCTAATCTAACTACAAATTCAAGTCATAATCTTAATTCCTTCATCATCCATGAACAATTTGATTCCTATCCCAACTCTAGTTTTTCCCTTATAAAAAGACCCAAGCTCATAACAAATTGCATCACAAAAATTTAACTCACAAACTCTCCTCTCTTGTTGCTATTGTACGGTAGTTTTCACCCTCACCTCCTCACCCTAGTCGATTACCAATCCCACTCAAACAGCCTTTTTTTTCTGTTGTGTATCATCATCCAAAACAGTCCCAAAAGTAGCTGTGCTGCTGCTTATTTTTTTGCTGTATCCTGCTCGACAAAAACAGCCCAAAACCACCCCAAACCCGCAGCCTTTTTTGCTGCTGTGATCGACCACCAAAACCGCCCAATCACCGCCACTGTTTGCTGTCTTTTTGCAGCTCCTGCTAGCCACTTTTGCTGCTGTTTATCTGCAGTTTTTTGCCACCCATAACCTCCCCAAAACAGCCCCAAAAACCCGCCCAATTCGTCACCCGGCTGCTGCATATTTTTCTGTCTGCTGTCCGCCACTCAAGACCGCTACGAACCACTGTTAGTTCCTGCTTTCTGCTGCTGTCTGTGTGCTGCTGCTGTCCGGTTCATTGTCACCATCAACCGCCACCTTTTCCTAGTCTATAATCTCTTTTAAGGTATCCTAAAAACTCTAAATTAATAATACTCTATATTTGTTAAATTCTATAAGCTATATGAAATATATCATTGAGTAACTAGTCCGAATATCTAAGTATCTTTTATAAACTATGTTCATATTTTTGAAGATCATATTGTTTGTATCTTTTAATACATCGAATAAAATTAAGTGTTAGACGTCTTTGGTTTCGGGTACGATTTTTTTGTGAACTAAACCATGAAACTTAAAGAAGTTTTAATGTTGATACATTAATACGACTAATATTTAAGTTTTACAAATCATGTTTACTTAATGATTTCGAATTACGTACTGGAAACTTAACAAAACAAGTTAATATGTAGAGGTCGACGTGTACGTACGAGAATGAAGATGACACCATATTCATGAGTCTAATTATAAAATTACGTTTTAAACATTGTACTTTATAGAGCTTTGCAAATGTCAAATAAATTTTTTTATTTAAATAAAGGATTAAGAATTATGAAAATGTTAAGGATTTTTGAACTATGAATTTATTGGTTAATGAATTAATTATGATCATGAATATTATGAATACTAAAAGATATTAATAAAAATAAAAGGTTATGAATATAGTTTGAAAAGTTAATGATGATTAAAAAGATTTAGAATTATTGAATATGTTAAAGGTTATGAGCATGATTAATGATGAGATTAGGTAAATACTTGTGTATATATGTAAATATATACATACGCGTATATGTATATGTATATGTGTATGTATATGTACATGTGTATGTATGTATGGAGGTGTATCGTGTAAGTTATAATAAGTTAGTAAACATAATAGTAAAAAGTAATAAGTATATATATGTACCATCTTACACTTACGTATATGTAACACCTACACCTAATGTATATATATATCGTATAGTGATGAACACATACATGTATAATAATAATAAAGAATATATATGTAGGTATCACATAAGTATAATGATAGAGATACATAGTAATCGATTAAAGAAAATTATAATACTATTATTAGTATAACTATCACTTATATAAATATAACTTTTCTCGAGAATGGTCACTGTTAATATAGGTTGCTATATTAATAAACAAACTTTATGTCTATTAGACATTAACTAATCGAACATAATATCTCTAGGTTAAGATCTCCGTGTTCAACACTCCGATCATATAACTTGCGTGGAATATCTATCTGCTATTAAGGTGAACTTCATAGCCCATCTTTTTACTATTTCTTAACTGTTTTATAAACTTTGGGGTGAGACACATGCTTGTTTTTAAACTATTTTTATGATTAGACACAAGTACTCAAATGTTAACTATATACATGTTGTTTGTTAACAATAACTATCACTGCTAATATAATTCGTTATATTAGTAAACATACTTTGTCTGTTGACAATAACGGTCACTGCTAATATAATTCGTTATATTAATAAACAAACTTTATCGGTCACTGTTAATATATTCATTATATTAATAAACAAACTTTATCGGTCACTGTTAATATATTCATTATATTAATAAACAAACTTTATCGGTCACTGTTAATATATTCATTATATTAATAAACAAACTTTATCGGTCACTGTTAATATATTCATTATATTAATAAACACACTTCATTCTATTGATTGATTTTATATCAGTCAACCCTAACTAAATCTTGTAGTCTAAAAACTTGTATTAATTATTAAACCTATGTTGTTCACTCAACCTTTTTGGTTGACATTTTAAGCATGTTTTGTCTCAGGTGAAGATTGCTAAAGATTATTTGCTATTTGGACCTTGCTGCTATTGGAGTCCGCATTTATACATACATATTATTGCATTAAAACATTTATTGTAATGACATAACACTTTCCGCTGCTCTAATACATTGATAATCAATTAAAACGTCTCATATAGAGTCGTTCTCGTTTATACATACTTGTGTTGTGATATTGTGATGTCATATCTTCCCCGGCCCTATTTGGGGGTATGACAGAGTGGTATCAGAGCCAGGTTGTTATAGAGAGCCAGGATTGCATTTATGTGTGCCTTATGTATTAGTTAGGTGCCTTAGCAATCTATAGGACTATAACCTTTCCTGTTTTAGTGCCTAGTGCATTTTCTCCTTACATTTTAATTTGTGCTTTTGCGTCCTCCTTAGAACTTGCCTAACTTAGTTCTTTCGTGTCTTCTAGGATGTCTTGCAATAGCCCGATCATCATCTCCGACAACGAGTCCGATGGATCCTACTCCGAAAGATCTGTCCACACACCGACTTATGGACCCGTTTCCCCGCCATTTTCACCAACTCACCCAAACTATGTCCCTGCTAGTCCACCACACTACCCTCATTTGGAAGAATCCCACACTAATGATAACTATGATGGGGATGACGAGGAGGAAGAGTTTGTGGAGGAGAGAATTGAAGAAGAAGAAGTTGAGGAAGAATCCAAGTCTGAGTCCTCTGTTCAAGGCAATGGCAACAATGGCGTACCGCGAAACCTTTCGACTAATCGTTCTCATCAAAGTTTCATAAACTACCCGCCCCCTACATACAATAGTACTGAAAGACCTGGGCTCAGTGATATAGAAATGGTGAATGCTGATCTCATGAGCTACACCAACCGATTTCAAGATTTTGCTCTCATGGCTACTCCCGAGTATCTAGGGATCCAATGCTACATCAATGGATTACCTGATGAAGTCCGGAGAGATGTTATCTTGGAGAACCCGGGCACCATACAAGAAGCTGCTTGCATGGCAAGCTATTTCATCGACAAACATAAGGAGAAAGAAGGTGCAAAAAGGAAGAGAGAAGGGACGAAGCAAGAAAATTCTAAAAGCAAATTCAACAAACTTTCTAAGGGAAAATCCAACAAGTTGTATAAAGGAAAACGTCATTACTGCGGAAGATGTGAGAGACATCATAAAGGATGGTGTAAGGCCAAGTGCAGCAAGTGCAAGAAGGTGGGTCATGTACCCAAGAATTGTAGAGTTGTTACTCCATCCGCCAAAACTCCAGCCACAAAGGCAAATGCAACCGTTCTTACTTGCTATAACTGCGGAAGGGTAGGACATTTCAAAAATCAATGCTTGGATAAGAAGAAGAATGAAGAGGCACAATGAAGAGTTTTTGACAACTACAAGAGTCAATTAAATTTTCATAGTATTCTTTGTGTTACCGTTTAGTACTTCTATAGTTTGAAAGATTTCGTTAAAGTTTCTGTAATACTCTAGTTATTTTCTTTTAATGAATGATGTTATTTTCTTTTCTTTCATTTTCCATTGAATCCTTCACCTCGATGAAGATGCATATTGACTAGATGACATAGTAGTAACCTTATGGAGTGATAAAAGTATGATTTAGAATAATATAATGACACTTGATCAACGTCATTATATTATGATAAGTCATACAGAAATCCTAATGGATCATGATGGGAATAAGATTTGATCAACCTTAGGACCACTGTGTACCATTACATACTCCTTATATCTATATTGTCAACAAAAAATATCAACCCTAGATATTATATATCTTTTACTTATCAATTATACACGCCCGGTGCTGCACCTATTGCATAGGTACCATACCTCTTAGCTCCATCCGAAAGGAAGGAATTATCTAACCAACTTCAAGAACCTTTGGAAAGAGGTTTCATTCGTCTTAGCTTGCCTCCGTAAGGAGCACCCGTTCTATTTGTCAAAAAGAAAGATGGCACGTTGAGTATGTGTATTAATTACCGAGATCTCAACAAGCTAACCATCAAGAATCGTATCCATTCCCGCTTATTGATGACCTGTTTGACCAACTGCAAGGATCAAGTATCTATTTGAAGATTGACCTTAGGTTGGGTTATCATCAATTGAGAGTCAAGGAAACTAATGTTTCTAAGACTACTCTCCTAACTCGTTATAGACACTATGAGTTTCTTGTCATGCCTTTTGACTTAACCAATGCTCCTGCTGTGTTCATGGATCTTATGAACCATGCATGCTAACCTTATCTTGATAAATTCGTAACCGTTTTCCTTGATGACTTCTTAATCTATTCCAAGAGCGAGAAAGAGCATGAGTAACATCTGCAATTGATTCTAGAGCTCTTAAAGAAGGAACAACTGTGTGCCAAGTTTTTCTAAGTGTGAACTTTGGTTACGAATAGTACATTTCTTTGGACATGTAGTTATAGTGAAGGAATACATGTCGATCCTATAAAAATCACCATTAATCAGAAATTTTCAAGAACTAGTCATGGAGGAAGTCCATAAGACTAGATATTTTAATCATCTAGGCTCTCATAGCTAAAATTTCATGCAACATCAGTTCTCACTCAAATAGATCCCCACTACAATTAAGTGTAAATTTTGTTTTAACAAAACGTTGACCGAATGCTGATTTTTAGTCAACACTTCCTGTTAAATAAAGTTCATACATTTCACATTTCGAATCTTAAAAAGTATTCTGTTGATGACATACTTGTTATTCCCTTGAATGATCTTCGCATTGATGATAAATTGCACTTCACCGAAAAACCTATAGAAGTTCTGGATCGTGAGGTTAAATGCATGAAACAGAGCAACATTCCTATTGTTAAAGTCCGTTGGAATTCATGACGAGGTCCCGAGTATACCGGGGAACGTGAAGACCAAATGAGACGGAAATATCCCCATCTCTTTTCAACCGCAGATGCATCCGAGAAGTCTACCAAAAACTTCGGAACGAATTTTCATTAACGGGGAGTTACTATAACGACCCTCACTTTTCCATTTCTATTTTTACTATTTTTGCCCTTAGGGTTATGTGTTCGTAAATTTTATTTGACTAAACGTCGACCGAATAGTAAACTTTTAGTCGACACTCTCTATTAATTAAAGTTTATGCATTTTTGTGATATTGTAAAAATTATAACTTTAGGTCATTATAAAAATGTAGAATTTCTCTAAACTATTAAACTTTTGGAGAAACAATTAAAAATTAAATAAAGTGTGGGTTTAATTAAATAAAAATATAAAATACTAATCATACATACATATATATATATATATATATATATATATATATATATATATATATATATATATATATATATATATATATATATATATATATATATATATACGTACTATACAAAAAAAAATATACAAATGTTACAAAAAAATGGGCTAGCAAGTTTAACGAAATAAATAAATAAATAAATACAATTAAAGAATAACTAACATGGAGTGATCCTAATTTTAATCTATTTCCAACTCACTAAACTAATCCTAATCTAACTACAAATTCAAGTCATAATCTTAATTCCTTCATCATCCATGAACAATTTGATTCCTATCCCAACTCTAGTTTTTCCCTTATAAAAAGACCCAAGCTCATAACAAATTGCAACACAAAAATTTAACTCACAAACTCTCCTCTCTTGTTGCTATTGTACGGTAGTTTTCACCCTCACCTCCTCACCCTAGTCGATTACCAATCCCACTAAAACAGCCTTTTTTTTCTGTTGTGTATCATCATCCAAAACAGTCCCAAAAGTAGCTGTGCTGCTGCTTATTTTTTTGCTGTATCCTGCTCGACAAAAACAGCCCAAAACCACCCCAAACCCGCAGCCTTTTTTGCTGCTGTGATCGACCACCAAAACTGCCCAATCACCGCCACTGTTTGCTGTCTTTTTGCAGCTCCTGCTAGCCACTTTTGCTGCTGTTTATCTGCAGTTTTTTGCCACCCATAACCGCCCCAAAACAGCCCCAAAAACCCGCCCAATTTGTCACCCTGCTGCTGCATATTTTTCTGTCTGCTGTCCGCCACTCAAGACCGCCACGAACCACTGTTAGTTCCTGCTTTCTGCTGCTGTCTGTGTGCTGCTGCTGTCCGGTTCATTGTCACCATCAACCGCCACCTTTTTCTAGTCTATAATCTCTTTTAAGGTATCCTAAAAACTCTAAATTAATAATACTCTATATTTGTTAAATTCTATAAGCTATATGAAATATATCATTGAGTAACTAGTCCGAATATCTAAGTATCTTTTATAAACTATGTTCATATTTTTGAAGATCATATTGTTTGTATCTTTTAATACATCGAATAAAATTAAGTGTTAGACGTCTTTGGTTTCGGGTACGATTTTTTTGTGAACTAAACCATGAAACTTAAAGAAGTTTTGATGTTGATACATTAATACGACTAATATTTAAGTTTTACAAATCATGTTTACTTAATGATTTCGAATTACGTACTGGAAACTTAACAAAACAAGTTAATATGTAGAGGTCGACGTGTACGTACGAGAATGAAGATGACACCATATTCATGAGTCTAATTATAAAATTACATTTTAAACATTGTACTTTATAGAGCTTTGCAAATGTCAAATAAATTTTTTATTTAAATAAAGGATTAAGAATTATGAAAATGTTAAGGATTTTTGAACTATGAATGTATTGGTTAATGAATTAATTATGATCATGAATATTATGAATACTAAAAGATATTAATAAAAATAAAAGGTTATGAATATAGTTTGAAAAGTTAATGATGATTAAAAAGATTTAGAATTATTGAATATGTTAAAGGTTATGAGCATGATTAATGATGAGATTAGGTAAATACTTGTGTATATATGTAAATATATACATACGCGTATATGTATATGTATATGTGTATGTATATGTACGTGTGTATGTATGTATGGAGGTGTATCGTGTAAGTTATAATAAGTTAGTAAACATAATAGTAAAAAGTTATAAGTATATATATGTACCATCTTACACTTACGTATATGTAACACCTACACCTAATGTATATATATATATCGTATAGTGATGAACACATACATGTATAATAATAATAAAGAATATATATGTAAGTATCACATAAGTATAATGATAGAGATACATAGTAATGGATTAAAAAAAATAATAATACTATTATTAGTGTAACTTATACACTTAATTATATAGTAACATTTAATAACACTAAGTATATTA
Source organism: Rutidosis leptorrhynchoides (assembly GCF_046630445.1). Classification (NCBI taxonomy): domain Eukaryota; kingdom Viridiplantae; phylum Streptophyta; class Magnoliopsida; order Asterales; family Asteraceae; genus Rutidosis; species Rutidosis leptorrhynchoides. The sequence continues at coordinate 161,312,793 of NC_092343.1, read as the reverse complement.
TCACTTATATAAATATAACTTTTCTCGAGAATGGTCACTGTTAATATAGGTTGCTATATTAATAAACAAACTTTATGTCTATTAGACATTAACTAATCGAACATAATATCTCTAGGTTAAGATCTCCGTGTTCAACACTTCGATCATATAACTTGCGTGGAATATCTATCTGCTATTAAGGTGAACTTCATAGCCCCTCTTTTTACTATTTCTTAACTATTTTATAAACTTTGGGGTGAGACACATGCTTGTTTTTAAAATATTTTTATGATTAGACACAAGTACTCAAATGTTAACTATATACATGTTGTTTGTTAACAATAGCGATCACTGCTAATATAATTCGTTATATTAGTAAACATACTTTGTCTATTGACAATAACGGTCACTGCTAATATAATTCGTTATATTAATAAACAAACTTTATCGGTCACTGTTAATATATTCATTATATTAATAAACAAACTTTATCGGTCACTGTTAATATATTCATTATATTAATAAACAAACTTTATCGGTCACTGTTAATATATTCATTATATTAATAAACAAACTTTATCGGTCACTGTTAATATATTCATTATATTAATAAACAAACTTTATCTGTCACTGTTAATATATTCATTATATTAATAAAAACACTTCATTCTATTGATTGATTTTATATCAGTCAACCCTAACTAAATCTTGTGGTCTAAAAACTTGTATTAATTATTAAACCTATGTTGTTCACTCAACCTTTTTGGTTGACACTTTAAGCATGTTTTGTCTCAGGTGAAGATTGCTAAATATTATTTTCTATTTGGACCTTGCTGCTATTGGAGTCCGCATTTATACATACATATTATTGCATTAAAACATTTATTGTAATGACATAACACTTTCCGCTGCTCTAATACATTGATAATCAATTAAAACGTCTCATATAGAGTCGTTCTCGTTTATACATACTTGTGTTGTGATATTGTGATGTCATATCTTCCCCGGCCCTATTTGGGGGTATGACAGAGTGGTATCAGAGCCAGGTTGTTATAGAGAGCCAGGATTGCATTTATGTGTGCCTTATGTGTTAGTTAGGTGCCTTAGCAATCTATAGGACTATAACCTTTCCTGTTTTAGTGCCTAGTGCATTTTCTCCTTACATTTTAATTTGTGCTTTTGCGTCCTCCTTAGAACTTGCCTAACTTAGTTCTTTCGTGTCTTCTAGGATGTCTTGCAATAGCCCGATCATCATCTCTGACAACGAGTCCGATGGATCCTACTCCGAAAGATCTGTCCACACACCGACTTATGGACCCGTTTCCCCGCCATTTTCACCAACTCACCCAAACTATGTCCCTGCTAGTCCACCACACTACCCTCATTTGGAAGAATCCCACACTAATGATAACTATGATGGGGATGACGAGGAGGAAGAGTTTGTGGAGGAGAGAATTGAAGAAGAAGAAGTTGAGGAAGAATCCAAGTCTGAGTCCTCTGTTCAAGGCAATGGCAACAATGGCGTACCGCGAAACCTTTCGACTAATCGTTCTCATCAAAGTTTCATAAACTACCCGCCCCCTACATACAACAGTACTGAAAGACCTGGGCTCAGTGATATAGAAATGGTGAATGCTGATCTCATGAGCTACACCAACCGATTTCAAGATTTTGCTCTCATGGCTACTCCCGAGTATCTAGGGATCCAATGCTACATCAATGGATTACCTGATGAAGTCCGGAGAGATGTTATCTTAGAGAACCCGGGCACCATACAAGAAGCTGCTTCCATGGCAAGCTATTTCATCGACAAACATAAGGAGAAAGAAGGTGCAAAAAGGAAGAGAGAAGGGACGAAACAAGAAAATTCTAAAAGCAAATTCAACAAACTTTCTAAGGGAAAATCCAACAAGTTGTATAAGGGAAAACGTCCTTACTGCGGAAGATGTGAGAGACATCATAAAGGATGGTGTAAGGCCAAGTGCACCAAGTGCAAGAAGGTGGGTCATGTACCCAAGAATTGTAGAGTTGTTACTCCATCCGCCAAAACTCCAGCCACAAAGGCAAATGCAACTGTTCTTACTTGCTATAACTGCGGAAGGGTAGGACATTTCAAAAATCAATGCTTGGATAAGAAGAAGAATGAAGAGGCACAATGAAGAGTTTTTGACAACTACAAGTGTCAATTAAATTTTCATAGTATTCTTTGTGTTACCGTTTAGTACTTCTATAGTTTGAAAGATTTCGTTAAAGTTTCTGTAATACTCTAGTTATTTTCTTTTAATGAATGATGTTATTTTCTTTTCTTTCATTTTCCATTGAATCCTTCACCTCGATGAAGATGCATATTGACTAGATGACATAGTAGTAACCTTATGGAGTGATAAAAGTATGATTTAGAATAATATAATGACACTTGATCAACGTCATTATATTATGATAAGTCATACAGAAATCCTAATGGATCATGATGGGAATAAGATTTGATCAACCTTAGGACCACTGTGTACCATTACATACTCCTTATATCTATATTGTCAACTAAAAATATCAACCCTAGATATTATATATCTTTTACTTATCAATTATACACGCCCGGTGCTGCACCTATTGCATAGGTACCATACCTCTTAGCTCCATCCAAAAGGAAGGAATTATCTAACCAACTTCAAGAACCTTTGGAAAGAGGTTTCATTCGTCTTAGCTTGCCTCCGTAAGGAGCACCCGTTCTATTTGTCAAAAAGAAAGATGGCACGTTGAGTATGTGTATTAATTACCGAGATCTCAACAAGCTAACCATCAAGAATCGTATCCATTCCCGCTTATTGATGACCTGTTTGACCAACTGCAAGGATCAAGTATCTATTTGAAGATTGACCTTAGGTTGGGTTATCATTAATTGAGAGTCAAGGAAACTAATGTTTCTAAGACTACTCTCCTAACTCGTTATAGACACTATGAGTTTCTTGTCATGCCTTTTGACTTAACCAATGCTCCTGCTGTGTTCATGGATCTTATGAACCATGCATGCTAACCTTATCTTGATAAATTCATAACCGTTTTCCTTGATGACTTCTTAATCTATTCCAAGAGCGAGAAAGAGCATGAGTAACATCTGCAATTGATTCTAGAGCTCTTAAAGAAGGAACAACTGTGTGCCAAGTTTTTCTAAGTGTGAACTTTGGCTACGAATCGTACATTTCTTTGGACATGTAGTTATAGTGAAGGAATACATGTCGATCCTATAAAAATCACCATTAATCAGAAATTTTCAAGAACTAGTCATGGAGGAAGTCCATAAGACTAGATATTTTAATCATCTAGGCTCTCATAGCTAAAATTTCATGCAACATCAGTTCTCACTCAAATAGATCCCCACTACAATTAAGTGTAAATTTTGTTTTAACAAAACGTTGACCGAATGCTGATTTTTAGTCAACACTTCCTGTTAAATAAAGTTCATACATTTCACATTTCGAATCTTAAAAAGTATTCTGTTGATGACATACTTGTTATTCCCTTGAATGATCTTCGCATTGATGATAAATTGCACTTCACCGAAAAACCTATAGAAGTTCTGGATCGTGAGGTTAAATGCATGAAACAGAGCAACATTCCTATTGTTAAAGTCCGTTGGAATTCATGACGAGGTCCCGAGTATACCGGGGAACGTGAAGACCAAATGAGACGGAAATATCCCCATCTCTTTTCAACCGCAGATGCATCCGAGAAGTCTACCAAAAACTTCGGAACGAATTTTCATTAACGGGGAGTTACTATAACGACCCTCACTTTTCCATTTCTATTTTTACTATTTTTGCCCTTAGGGTTATGTGTTCGTAAATTTTATTTGACTAAACGTCGACCGAATAGTAAACTTTTAGTCGACACTCTCTATTAATTAAAGTTTATGCATTTTTGTGATATTGTAAAAATTATAACTTTAGGTCATTATAAAAATGTAGAATTTCTCTAAACTATTAAACTTTTGGAGAAACAATTAAAAATTAAATAAAGTGTGGGTTTAATTAAATAAAAATCTAAAATACTAATCATACATATATATATATATATATATATATATATATATATATATATATATATATATATATATATATATATATATATATATATATATATATATATATATATATATATATATAAAGTATATATATGTATACGTACTAAACAAAAAAAAAATATACAAATGTTACAAATAAATGGGCTAGCAAGTTTAACGAAATAAATAAATAAATAAATACAATTAAAGAATAACTAACATGGAGTGATCCTAATTTTAATCTATTTCCAACTCACTAAACTAATCCTAATCTAACTACAAATTCAAGTCATAATCTTAATTCCTTCATCATCCATGAACAATTTGATTCCTATCCCAACTCTAGTTTTTCCCTTATAAAAAGACCCAAGCTCATAACAAATTGCATCACAAAAATTTAACTCACAAACTCTCCTCTCTTGTTGCTATTGTACGGTAGTTTTCACCCTCACCTCCTCACCCTAGTCGATTACCAATCCCACTAAAACAGCCTTTTTTTTTGTTGTGTATCATCATCCAAAACAGTCCCAAAAGTAGCTGTGCTGCTGCTTATTTTTTTGCTGTATCCTGCTCGACAAAAACAGCCCAAAACCACCCCAAACCCGCAGCCTTTTTTGCTGCTGTGATCGACCACCAAAACTGCCCAATCACCGCCACTGTTTGCTGTCTTTTTGCAGCTCCTGCTAGCCACTTTTGCTGCTGTTTATCTGCAGTTTTTTGCCACCCATAACCGCCCCAAAACAGCCCCAAAAACCCGCCCAATTTGTCACCCTGCTGCTGCATATTTTTCTGTCTGCTGTCCGCCACTCAAGACCGCCACGAACCACTGTTAGTTCCTGCTTTCTGCTACTGTCTGTGTGCTGCTGCTGTCCGGTTCATTGTCACCATCAACCGCCACCTTTTTCTAGTCTATAATCTCTTTTAAGGTATCCTAAAAACTCTAAATTAATAATACTCTATATTTGTTAAATTCTATAAGCTATATGAAATATATCATTGAGTAACTAGTCCGAATATCTAAGTATCTTTTATAAACTATGTTCATATTTTTGAAGATCATATTGTTTATATCTTTTAATACATCGAATAAAATTAAGTGTTAGACGTCTTTGGTTTCGGGTACGATTTTTTTGTGAACTAAACCATGAAACTTAAAGAAGTTTTGATGTTGATACATTAATACGACTAATATTTAAGTTTTACAAATCATGTTTACTTAATGATTTCGAATTACGTACTGGAAACTTAACAAAACAAGTTAATATGTAGAGGTCGACGTGTACGTATGAGAATGAAGATGACACCATATTCATGAGTCTAATTATAAAATTACATTTTAAACATTGTACTTTATAGAGCTTTGCAAATGTCAAATAAATTTTTTTATTTAAATAAAGGATTAAGAATTATGAAAATGTTAAGGATTTTTGAACTATGAATGTATTTGTTAATGAATTAATTATGATCATGAATATTATGAATACTAAAAGATATTAATAAAAATAAAAGGTTATGAATATAGTTTGAAAAGTTAATGATGATTAAAAAGATTTAGAATTATTGAATATGTTAAAGGTTATGAGCATGATTAATGATGAGATTAGGTAAATACTTGTGTATATATGTAAATATATACATACGCGTATATGTATATGTATATGTGTATGTGTATGTATATGTACGTGTGTATGTATGTATGGAGGTGTATCGTGTAAGTTATAATAAGTTAGTAAACATAATAGTAAAAAGTAATAAGTATATATATGTACCATCTTACACTTACGTATATGTAACACCTACACCTAATGTATATATATATATCGTATAGTGATGAACACATACATGTATAATAATAATAAAGAATATATATGTAGGTATCACATAAGTATAATGATAGAGATACATAGTAATGGATTAAAGAAAATAATAATACTATTATTAGTATAACTTATACACTTAATTATATAGTAACATTTAATAACACTAAGTATATTATCACTTATATAAATATAACTTTTCTCGAGAATGGTCACTGTTAATATAGGTTGCTATATTAATAAACAAACTTTATGTCTATTAGACATTAACTAATCGAACATAATATCTCTAGGTTAAGATCTCCGTGTTCAACACTTCAATCATATAACTTGCGTGGAATATCTATCTGCTATTAAGGTGAACTTCATAGCCCCTCTTTTTACTATTTCTTAACTGTTTTATAAACTTTGGGGTGAGACACATGCTTGTTTTTAAAATATTTTTATGATTAGACACAAGTACTCAAATGTTAACTATATACATGTTGTTTGTTAACAATAGCGATCACTGCTAATATAATTCGTTATATTAGTAAACATACTTTGTCTGTTGACAATAACGGTCACTGCTAATATAATTCGTTATATTAATAAACAAACTTTATCGGTCACTGTTAATATATTCATTATATTAATAAACAAACTTTATCGGTCACTGTTAATATATTCATTATATTAATAAACAAACTTTATCGGTCACTGTTAATATATTCATTATATTAATAAACAAACTTTATCGGTCACTGTTAATATATTCATTATATTAATAAACAAACTTTATCGGTCACTGTTAATATATTCATTATATTAATAAAAACACTTCATTCTATTGATTGATTTTATATCAGTCAACCCTAACTAAATCTTGTGGTCTAAAAACTTGTATTAATTATTAAACCTATGTTGTTCACTCAACCTTTTTGGTTGACACTTTAAGCATGTTTTGTCTCAGGTGAAGATTGCTAAATATTATTTGCTATTTGGACCTTGCTGCTATTGGAGTCCGCATTTATACATACATATTATTGCATTAAAACATTTATTTTAATGACATAACACTTTCCGCTGCTTTAATACATTGATAATCAATTAAAACGTCTCATATAGAGTCGTTCTCGTTTATACATACTTGTGTTGTGATATTGTGATGTCATATCTTCCCCGGCCCTATTTGGGGGGTATGACACCCTCTAAGTTCTGTATTGAGCTTATTGACCTCGGTTCTGGGACGGTACTTCTCGTTCATCAAGTGCTTGAATGCTGACCACGGTAATGCATAAGCATCATCTTGTCCCACTTGCTCTAGATAGGTATTCCACCATGTTAACGTAGAACCTGTGAAGGTATGCGTAGCGTACTTCACTTTGTCCTCTTCTATACACTTACTTATGGCAAACACCGATTCGACCTTCTCGGTCCACCGTTTCAATCCGATCGGTCCTTCGGTTCCATCAAATTCCAAAGGTTTGCAGGCAGTGAATTCTTTGTAGGTGCATCCTACACGATTTCCTGTACTGCTAGATCCAAGGTTATTGTTGGTATGTAGCGCAGCCTGTACTGTGGCTATGTTTGAAGCAAGAAAGGCACGAAATTCCTCTTCGCTCATATTCAAGGTGTGTCGAGTAGTCGGTGCCATTTCCTTCAAAATAGTCAAATGAAACAAGTTAATCATACAGAATATTAAGAGTAGTCAATAGTATCTCGTAGCATAATATGAACTCATTTATAAAAGTTTTTTCTTCATATTAGCGTTTTATAATTTTGAATTCGGGTAGTACCTACCCGTTAAGTTCATACTTAGTAGCTAATATACAATTCAACTACTATAATTCTATATGAAAAACTGATTATAATAATATTTCGCGTTCAAACTTTTATACAATATTTTACAAACTTACAATACCGCTTATTTTACATATAGCATGAAATATAGCACACAATAACTTTGATACAAGATAGTTGTGAAGATAATTCTAGCTAGTACACAAGTCGTTCAGCAAAGGCAATAAAGACACGTAATTCATACGTCCAGAACAAGTCATGCATTCTGGTTTTACTAGGACTACTTCCCATCCTTGGTCTTGTGGAACATAACCGTTATGGCTGTTGATAAGACAGCGTGTTGTAACGTCGTCAAAGGGACGAGGGTTACGTAATGTCCAAAAGTCCCGTAAGAATCTAAAAAACTTAATTCTTACCCCAATTACCGACTCCGTCACATGTGGGAATGTTTTGTTTAATAGTTGTAGCCCGATGTTCTTTTTCTCACTTTGGTGAGAAGCGAACATTACTAACCCATAAGCATAACATGCTTCTTTATGTTGCATGTTAGCCGCTTTTTCTAAATCATGAAGTCCTATGTTCGGATACATTGAGTCAAAATAATTTCTTAACCCGTTGCGTAAAATAGCACTTGGGTTCCCCGCAATATATGCGTCAAAGTAAACACATCGTAACTTATGGGTTTCCCAATGTGATATCCCCCATCTTTCAAATGAAAGTCTCTTATAAACCAAGGCATTCTTGGAACGTTCTTCGAATGTCTTACAAACTTATTTCACCGTAAATAGTTGTGCCGAAGAATTCTGACCGACTCTAGACAAGATTTCATCAATCATGTCTCTGGGTAGGTCTTCTAAAATATTGGGTTGTCTATCCATTTTGTGTTTTTATACTGTAAAATAGACAAGAGTTAGATTCATAAAAGATACTTATTAATACAAGCAGTTTTTACATATATCATAAAGCATAAGCACACTATATTACATATATTATACCGCACGAATACAATCATCTTATTCCGACTCACTCGTTTCTTCTTCTTCGAACTTGGTTCTTTTTGCTAAGTTTTTAGGGATATATGATGTTCCTCTAATACGAGCTGTCGTTTTCCACAACGGTTTAGAAAAACCTGGTGGTTTAGAGGTTTCCGGGTCATTGTTACAACTTAAGGACTTCGGGGGTTGACGATACATATAAAGTTCATCGGGGTTGGAATTAGATTTCACTATTTTTATGCCCTTTCCCTTATTATTTTCTTTTGCCTTTTTAAATTCAGTTGGGGTAATTTCTATAACATCATCGGAATTCTCGTCAGAATCCGATTCATCGGAGAATTGGTAATCCTCCCAATATTTTGTTTCCTTGGCGGAAACACCATTGACCATAATTAACCTTGGTCGGTTGGTTGAGGATTTTTTTTTACTTAACCGTTTTATTATTTCCCCCACCGGTTCTATTTCTTCTTCCGGTTCCTCCTCCACCGGTTCCTCCTCTTCCGGTTCTGATTCTTCTTCCGGTTCTGATTCTTCTTCCGGTTCCTCTTCGGGAACTTGTGAATCAGTCCAATATATATTCGACTCTTCGTTATTATTAGATGAGTCAATGGGATTTGTGCTAGAGGTAGACATCTATCACACAATATTAAACATGTTAAGAGATTAATATATCACACAATATATACATGTTAATAATATATAGTTTCCAACAAAAATGTTAAGCAATCATTTTTAAAGAAAACATGGTCGAAGTCCAGACTCACTAATGCATCCTAACAAACTCGATAAGACACACTAATGCAAATTTTCTGGTTCTCTAAGACCAACGCTCAGATACCAACTGAAATGTCCCGTTCTTATTGATTAAAAACGTTCCATATTAATTGATTTCGTTGCGAGGTTTTGACCTCTATATGAGACATTTTTCCAAAGACTGCATTCATTTTTAAAACAAACCATAACCTTTATTTCATCAATAAAGGTTTAAAAAGTTTTACGTAGATTATCAAATAATGATAATCTAAAATATCCCGTTTACACACGACCATTACATAATGGTTTACAATACAAATATGTTACATCGAAATACGTTTCTTGAATGCAGTTTTTATGCAATATCATACAAGCATGGACTCCAAATCTTGTCCTTATTTTAGTATGCAATAGCGGAAGCTCTTAGTATTCACCTGAGAATAAACATGCTTTAAACGTCAACAAAAATGTTGGTGAGTTATCGGTTTAACCTATATATATCAAATCGTAACAATAGACCACACGATTTCATATTTCAATACACATCCCATACATAGAGATAAAAATCATTCATATGGTGAACACCTGGTAACCGACATTAACAAGATGCATATATAAGAATATCCCCATCATTCCGGGACACCCTTCGGATATGATATAAATTTCGAAGTACTAAAGCATCCGGTACTTTGGATGGGGTTTGTTAGGCCCAATAGATCTATCTTTAGGATTCGCGTCAATTAGGGTGTCTGTTCCCTAATTCTTAGACTACCAGACTTAATAAAAAGGGGTATATTCGATTTCGATAATTCAACCATAGAATGTAGTTTCACGTACTTGTGTCTATTTTGTAAATCATTTATAAAACCTGCATGTATTCTCATCCTAAAAATATTAGATTTTAAAAGTGGGACTATAACTCACTTTCACAGATTTTTACTTCGTCGGGAAGTAAGACTTGACCACTGGTCGATTCACGAACCTATAACAAATATGTACTTATATATCAAAGTATATTCAAAATATATTTACAACACTTTTAATACATTTTGATGTTTTAAGTTTATTAAGTCAGCTGTCCTCGTTAGTAACCTACAACTAGTTGTCTACAGTTAGATGTACAGAAATAAATCGATATATATTATCTTGAATCAATCCACGACCCAGTGTATACATATCTCAGTATTGATCACAACTCAAACTATATATATTTTGGAATCAACCTCAACCCTGTATAGCTAACTCCAACATTCATATATAGAGTGTCTATGGTTGTTTCGAAATATATATAGATGTGTTGACATGATAGGTCGAAACATTGTATATGTGTCTATGGTATCTCAAGATTATATAATATACAATACAAGTTAATTAAGTTAAGGTTGGAATAGATTTGTTACCAATTTTCACGTAGCTAAAATGAGAAAATTTTCCAATCTTGTTTTACCTATAACTTCTTCATTTTAAATCCGTTTTGAGTGAATCAAATTGCTATGGTTTCATATTGAACTCTAATTTAAGAATCTAAACAGAAAAGTATAGATTTATAGTCAGAAAATTAAGTTACATGTCAATTACTAAAGAGGTAGTCATTTTCGTCGAAAAAACGACATCTTGATGACCATTTTGGAAAACATACTTTCACTTTGAGTTTAACCATGATTTTTGGATATAGTTTCATGTTCATAAGAAAAATTATTTTCCCAGAAGAACAACTTTTAAATTAAAGTTTATCATAGTTTTTAATTAACTAACCCAAAATAGCCCGCGGTGTTACTACGACGGCGTATGTCCGGTTTTACGATGTTCTTCGTGTTTCCAGATTTTAAATCGTTAAGTTAGCATATCATATAGATATAGAACATGTGTTTAGTTGATTTTAAAAGTCATGTTAGAAGGATTAACTTTTGTTTGTGAACAAGTTTAGAATTAACTAAACTATGTTCTAGTGATTAGAAGTTTAAACCTTCGAATAAGATAGCTTTATATGTATGAATCGAATGATGTTATGAACATAATTACTACCTCAAGTTTTGTGGATAAACCTACTGGAAAAGAAACAAATGGATCTAGCTTCAAAGGATCTTGGATGGCTTGAAAGTTCTTGAAGTAGAATCATGACACGAAAACAAGTTCAAGTAAGATTTCCACTCGAAATAAGATTGTTATAGTTATAGAAATTGAATCAAAGTTTGAATATGAGTATTACCTTGTATTAGAAAGATATCTTACTGTAAATAAGAAATATTTCTTGAGGTTTGATGATCACTCTACAAGATTGGAAGTATGCTAGCAAACTTCGAAGTATTCTTGATTTTATGAAACTAGAACTTGTAGAATTTATGAAGAACACTTAGAACTTGAAGATAGAACTTGAGAGAGATTAATTAGATGAAGAAAATTGAAGAATGAAAGTGTTTGTAGGTGTTTTTGGTCGTTGGTGTATGGATTAGATGTGACAACCCGGAAATTTCCAACCAAATTTAAACTTTAATCTTTATATGTTTCCGACACGATAAGCAATATTTGTTAAGTTAAATTGCAAGAATTTTAAACTATGTTCATACATTCATTCAACATCGACCAAGTTCCAACGATTCACAAACCATTGAACGAATATGATTATATATGTATATGTGTATATATATTATAACTTGAAACGTAAACAAAATATTAGATTAAATACTTTATATGATTGTATCTGTTTCAAAATGTTTATCAATGGAATTAGAAGATAAGATCAAATGATTGAATTATCAGATATATTGAATTATGATTACAAGTCTCTGTTGAAAGGCCCACGTTGATTTGAGAAATCTTTCCATTTTAACAATATTCGAAAAATGGTAAAGTGATTTATAAATAAGAACAAATTGTCAATCAATGAGAACTAGACAAAGAATAGTGGAAGATTGAATCAATCTCATAAAGACTCGATTGATCTATTTAGTTTCAAACGTAAAAAAACGTTTTCAATTTAAAAAGAACTTTATTATTAAAACGTATATAACTTTTATAAATATCTAGAACCACTTTTGACAACTCATTACTTAACTAGTATGATAAAGATAACGATATTTATATTTTATTTTATTAAATATATATAACGATTTAAATTAATATTATATATATTTATACGCGTATTATACGTACATAGTTTTATACTTTTACTATACTTAAACTTTACCTTTACTTTATTTTTACTTTACTTTAACTTTAATAATTCACTTTAATAATTCATACTTTAATAATTCACTTTAATAATTCATACTTTAATAATTCATTTCAATAATTCATACTTTAATAATTCACTTTAATAATTCATACTTTAATAATTTACTTTTAGAATTCATACTTTAATAATTCACTTTAATAATTCAAAAATCTATTATAAATAGAATTCAATAGGTTTCATTATTTCATAGAAACTTGAAAATATTTTTCTCTAAACTCTCTCAATCGATTTACATATATATATTTACTCCGTATTATTTCAAGATATTATTAGTATACATAAAATATTACGACGGAGTGCTGTCCGAGTGATTTCGAAATTGTTTTTCGAGTAGGATAGGATTAAGGAAATTATGGGTTATAGCTATGGAGGTGATTGAGTATGGTTCATGGGTATGCTCGTGAGGTCAATATAGTGTTTATTATTTCCGTTGCATCTACGTACCTTTCCTGCAATATTGAATCTCAATATTGATACGTGAGTACTCATAATTTAACTTTTACATACTATTAGTGTATCCCTGACTAGTGCTCGAGTATTTAGGATTATGCATGCTTGTACTTTTGATATTGCCCTTAGACAGGTTAGGTTGAATATCGAATTAGTTACACTTACGGTTGAGATAAGGTATAAGATATGCATGTCCTTAGAAAGCTAGCGAATAATTAAGAACTTTTCCTTTAGATATCGAATGGTTTCGATGAACGGATTAGAAGTTATAATCGTCTTTTTTATCGTCATTCTAGTTTTATCTTATTATTATCTTTATCAATAAAAAGGATTTATCATTAAAGATTGTTATTTTTTTATTATTATTACTATCGTTATTATCGTTAAAGTTATAATTAATATTATTATTATTATCCAATTATTATTATTATTATTATTATTATTATTATTATTATTATTATTATTATTATTATTATTATTATTATTAGTATTATTATTATTATTATCATTATTAATATATATATCATTATTTAAAAATGGTTATTGTTATTGTTATTATTATTATTACTATATTATCATTAAGATAATTATTAGTATTATCGTTAATAATGTTATAGTAACTATCATTATTAATATTAGTGTAATTAAAACAAATATTTGTAACACCTAATTATTTTGATTACTATTATTATCAGTATTATGAACACGATATAAAAGACAATTAAAAGCTATTAAATGAAACGATTAGAAAATAATGAGTAAGAGTATCATGATGAAATTAAAATATTATAAGATATTGATTTAGATAAAATTATTGTTCTTATTATTTTTATCATTACTATTATTATTAAAAGTATCGTTAGTATTAAAACTATCATTTTAACAAAAATTATCATTTTAATAGAAATGTCATTGTTACTATAAAATATCATTATTATTATTATTTTAAATAGAATTATTATTTTAATGATAATATTAAAAATTATCGTAAATATTAAAGTTATCATAATTAGAATTATCGTTTTATCATAATGTCATCTTAGTAATTATAAATATTGATATTTTTATAATAATAATTATTATTACAAAATAATACAACTTTTACTTACTATCATTATAGATATTATTTTATCAAATAAATATGTGATACAAACATATTTTACTACGTGTAATAACTTACTTTAATAATACCTATCATATTATCTTTATGATATTAAATGAACCCTATAAATTTTATTACTTAATATATATAAAAGTATATTTTATTATATAAATTTAATATAAAAATTTTATTTATTAATAAATAAATTATATTATTTACTCTAATAAATCTTTTAAAAATATAAAACGACGATATTTAAACTATATATTAATCATGTATTGATTTTTGGAAATTATTTTGAGTCAAATTTAATTTTGTTGACTTTTGCATATTAGTCTCGAGCATTAGGATTGTGGTACACTATGACTTGACCTAATTTGTTAGACAAATATTGACCAACACATAATTATATATAATTAATTTAGGTTCGTGAATCCGAGGCCAACCTTGCACTTGTTCAATGACGTTATATGTATTTTTACTACGAAATACAGTATGGTGAGTTTTATTTGCCTTTTTACCCTTTATATTTTTGGGACTGAGAATACATGCGCTTTTATAAATGTTTGACAAAAAAGACACAAGTAATTGAAACTACATTCTATGGTTGAATTATCGAAATCGAATATGCCCCTTTTTATTAAAGTCTGGTAATCTAAGAATTAGGGAACAGACACCCTAATTGACGCGAATCCTAAAGATAGATCTATTGGGCCTAACAAACCCCATCCAAAGTACCGGATGCTTTAGTACTTCGAAATTTATATCATGTCCGAAGGAGGATCCCGGAATGATAGGGGATATTCTTATATGTATCTAGTTAATGTCGGTTACCAGGTGTTCACCATATGAATGATTATTTTTGTCTCTATGCATGGGACGTATATTTATGAGAACTGGAAATGAAATTCTTGTGGTCTATTAAAATAATGGAAATAAATGATTATGATAAACTAATGAACTCACCAACCTTTTGGTTGACACTTTAAAGCATGTTTATTCTCAGGTGTTAAAGAAATCTTCCGCTGTGCATTTGCTCATTTTAAAGATATTACTTGGAGTCTTTCATTGCATATTTCGAAGAACGTTGCATTCGAGTCATTAAGTTCTTCAAAGATTATTATTAAATCAATTTATAGTTGGATAGTGGATATTATGAAATGGTATGCATACCTGTCAATTTTCGATGTAAAGAAAGTTTGTCTTTTAAAAACGAATGCAATGTTTGTAAAATGTATCATATAGAGGTCAAATACCTCGCAATGTAATCAACTATTGTGAATCGTTTATAATGTATATGAACAGGTCCTTTTAGTTGGTATCAGAGTGGTGGTCTTAGCGAACCAGGTCTGCATTAGTGTGTCTAACTGATAAGTCGATAGGATGCATTAGTGAGTCTGGACTTCGACCGTGTCTGCATGTCAAAAGTTTTGCGTATCATTTTGTGTCGAAAATTAACTACTTATCATCCTCAGAAAATTACCTGCTTATCATTTTTAGTCTAAGACACGTCTTGCTGCATTGATTGCAAGAATAGTGTATAGACAAAAATTCATATCTTAGCATATCTGCTAAATCATATCTTATCGTATCTGTTACTTTAAACTTTGCCTGACATATCTCGCAAAGTCCTCCGTAATCTACGAAATCTTTTGATCTATATATATATATATATATATATATATATATATATATATATATATATATATATATATATATATATATATATATATATATATATATATATATATATATATATATATATATATATATATTCTATGTAATTAGAATACCATCCGTTAGCCAAAATCATTTCATATCGGAAAAAAAAAATCCTTTATCCAATCGTACGAAATGGAATTCGTCATCAGTTCAAGTCACTCAGATTTCGAAATGGAATCCCATTCAAGCTCCGAAAGCAGTGTGACCGGAATAGATCAACCAATCAGTCATCACCTATTCTGGATGAATTGGGGATGGGTTCGTAGCCTCCTCAATCATTGGAGACAAGAAGAAGGTGATCCCATCCATCCACCATATTGCCCTCTTGACGAAGAACCTGAAGCACTTACCGGCGAACCTGTCCGAAACACCATTTTCTCGCTCATTTCCAGAGTATCTCGTCACGATTATATATTACATCAAATTTTAGATTTTATTTATCCGCTCGTCCGAACCGACAATCACCCCGGTGTAATAGAAGAAGTCAACGAGCTTCGCGCTCGGGTAGTGGCTTTGGAGAATATGGTGTAGAGATTACAAACACCAGCAGCAGCATCAGCAGCATAACCAGTACCACCATCATCAACGCCAACAGTACCATTACCACCTCCAACCACAACCGCGTCGTAATCCTCAACTTCACAATCTGTCCCATGAGCATCAACGTCATACGCACCATAGATACCAAGGAGTACTAACAACAATAACTGACGAAGTATTAATTCATAACTTCATTGGAGAAACATTCCGCGGCGATTATGTAATCTCTAAAGTCTTAGAGATTATCTAATCTAGCCCTAACCATAAATCATTTAAACGAACCAAAATGATAGAAGGAAGAGTAGAAACCCTGACAAAAATGGTGTATGATTAACAAGATAAACTTGTTTTACCAACAGCATCAACAGTACCGTCAGCGTTACCAGCATCGTCAGTAAAGTCAACATCCGAATCAACAACACCGATAACATCACAAACTCTGTCAGTTCAAGAATCACTGTGGACATCATTACGAATCAATAACGTGTATATTGTATCAACGAGTTATGAAGAAGTAACTCATTCCCTCTGAAGAAATTATATGTATATTATATATATATATATATATATATATATATATATATATGTATATATATGTATATATATATATGTATATATATATATATATATGTATATATATATATATATATGTATATATATATATGTATATATATATTGAAATAAATCTTTCCGTGCTAAGCTATTGTGTGTGAATCTTAACTACTCGGTTAATTCATATTACAAATATGTAATAATGTACGTCCTTCGACCGCAACTTAACCAGCGTTAACTACAATCTCTGTCGCAATTCAACAAATTCCAATTCATAATAAATCAAGTATATATTTGATTTTACACTTTCATCATCGATGCACCCGAAACTTTTCAGATAACATCATTCGTACTTTGCGAAATTCACAAGAATTCCACGAACCAAACATCATACATCAACAAATAACGAAGTATTGATTCATAATTTCAATGTCATTAAAGAAATACTGCGTAAAAGTTATGTACTTTTTAAAGCCTTTAGGGATTATTCAATTCTAGTTTCAACCGTAAATCAAATGAGTTTAATTTAACATTAACTCATTAAATCTATGTTACATCTGAAGAAAATATACATATATATATTTTCATAAAGACTCTAATAAAATTCTTTTGTACAAAATATTAATTGTGAAATTTTTTTTAACGGGTAGGTAATACCCGAGAGATATATAAATTCACAATTAATATGTTACATTCTTCGAATCTGATTCAGCAAATCATCCATTATACTCCCTACTTTCACAACAGTATACATTCTTTTATAGAAATCAAAACAACCATACTCATTCAAAATTTAATTACATATTCTGATTTTGAAATCTCAAAATTCAACTTGAGATATGACCAAAATCATCATTCTTAGATCCTTACATCTTTCACAAGCTATATTTTGACTTCAAAACTGTGTTAGAACATCAAATGTATGTTAACGATTACAATCTGTGTTCAAACCCTTCAAAAATTTCTGAAGACACTTCGAATGATGAGCAATCGAGATGATGATCCAACCACATGTTACCCACAGTTATGTACCCGAAAAACTCTTGAAACCAAAGTAAAAGTTTAAACAACGTATCCGCGTCAGATTCTTTGGCATTTATTAGCAAAAATAACTTTGCGACCCCTATTCAAAGTAGCCAGTTTTGTCACAGCTCCAGCAAGTCAACTTCGACTTTTCAGTCAGACTAACCTTATTATAACCTTGAGATATACACCATCGTTACCAGGGAACCTTTTACATTCCACCACATTATTAGCAGATGTACCAACAACTTCATTACCCTTTGACTTTAGCCTCTCCAAAAAGTCATTATAATTATTCATTGAAACCTCATCATTTACTCATTCGCATCTTGTAATGAGAATTGCCATACGAATCATTGGGAATTAGCAATCAGTATTTTGAAATCTCGCAGGATGTCTACGCCAACAGTTATATGTGTATATATAACGTCTATCTTCTGGACTTAATTTGAATGTGAAGTTTCTGAAAAACACTCCGAACTACGAATTGGTTCTCCGAAAATGGAAACAAAAAATGCTGATGAAGCAGCAAAAACTATAAACGACTTTAAACGGTAAAAGCTGGATGATAATGATGAAATGTGCTGGCAAAGCGCAGAAAAAGAGAAGTTTTGGAACTGGAAAATGGATTGAGCAAAGTAGGAAGGAGGCTGTGGACAAATTACAAACACTGAACCTGACTTACCTGACTTCAAAGGATCCAAATGATTCAGTACCTGCTGAAGTCATTAACGAATACCTTGCTCCTGACTCTAAACCCCTGCGGACAATATTCTTCATCATCCTCTGATATTATAAATTCTAAAATATCATCATATCTTTCATTATAAATATCCTCCATATTTCTGAAGATATTTTCTTAATTTTTCTTATTTGAAATCATTTACCTCTTCGCGCTATCTGTATTAAATCATAAAATAAACTATTTTAGTTTCTAAATTCTGAAACATTCAAGTTTAAAATAGGAATATTTTGAAGTAATGTTGGGAACTGAAGCATGAATTAGTATAATATAATAACACTTGATCAATGTGATTATATTACAGTAAGTCATGCTGAGTTTCTAAATGGAACGTTATGATTCACAGATCATAACATCATCATGTGCCATGTTATACGACTCTTGTATTCTATTTAACCTCTAAAATATCAAGAAAATATTTCTTGATGATTCGGCCTTTTCCAAGGTATTCTAGTAATTTGACAAGTCAAGATCGTGCCATCACATTTTCCTTCCTAGAACATTAACAATGTTCATTCCGAAATTCATATCTGTGAATTCTGGATCATTACAAGTGGTGCTTAATCGCAAGAAGAAGAAACGAAAGGACAAAACTCCAAAATAGAAATTGGGGTATAAATTACAGCAAATAAAAGAGAGCGTTAACTGTGAATGATAATGATTATAGAAGACAGAAGCAGAGACTTTGAAATATAAGGGAACATATAAATCCCAACGACAAACCAGAAATTATAAACCATATATATCGATGCATATAGCAATATAAAGACACGGGAGAACTAGAAACACTATAAACTCAAGAGTATAGTAGAAGTAAATAAATTCTTCAAACGCTGTTTGATGAAAAAGAAGAATGATCGATATGAAAGTTAGAAGTATATCGAGAATCAGAACTGGATGGAGCATATTGATGAATACTTTAAAATATGAGTTGAGGGGAAAAGAATAGAAGGTGATGAAACATGACTATGAACTTAGAAATCAACAGATTTAACTCACATAATGGCGGAATAAGTGAATCAAACCCTCTAGTGAATAGGTTAAGTTTTTTTGATTAATTTAGTCAAACTACAACTAAATCAAGTGTGATTAGATCAACACCTAGAGCTATTATTCACCACCTGGGTGATTTGGACTGAGAGAGAATCAGAGGAGCTCACTAGATCTGAGTGTGTGTAACAAATGAGAGGCTTAACCTAAAATGAAGAACATAAGACTTTATATACCCCTGCTATTAACTCACCCATACGATTCATTCATCACACGTACGAGTTGGCTTCATCAGCCGTACGGGTGATCACTCACTCGTGTCTTTTCATTTAGGTTGTAATTGTGACTTAGCTCAGCATCAACCGTGCGTATGAGCCTGTCAGCCGTACTAGTGAGGCTTCACTCGTACTTCTGACTAAGTCTAACATAGTCAAACATCTAAATCTCATTCCTGCAGTTCCTGTAACCACATACAAATACGGATAAGATAATAACGAGCAATCATGTTGGCCTGTAAACTGTTGTACATGCAATGGATGTGAGTAGATGACTAGGGAATTGCATAAAATGCATCAACAGAAGGTGTGAGTTGTAAGGAAACGAATGAGGTGAATTTATAAGAAAATCTCGGACAGAACAATTAAAATGGACGATCGCATTTAAAGCAGATCCTAATTCCCTTGATTACCGGAGAGTTAAATCTTATTAAGAAGATTTTCTTCAAATCCCTTAAAATCTGGGAATCAATCATATCTACGTCAAATGATAAGATGAATCTACACTTACTCATTTCACTCTTCTATGTTACCTTCATTCGTACTCTTCATATAAATGGATTGTTTATCCAAATTATTCGCTGATGATAAAACTCTAATTTTCAGCCCGTATGCATCATGAAAACATAATTATTATCATTCACGACCTTTCCACTAAAATTTCGGGACGAAATTTCTTTAACGGGTAGGTACTGTGACAACCCAGAAATTTCCAACCAAATTTAAACTTTAATCTTTATATGTTTCCGACATGATAAGCAATATTTGTTAAGTTAAATTGCAAGAATTTTAAACTCTGTTCATACATTCATTCAACCTCGACCAAGTTCCAACGATTCACGAACCATTGAACGAATATGATTATATATGTATATGTGTATATATATTATAACTTGAAACGTAAACAAAATATTAGATTAAATACTTTATATGATTGTATCTGTTTCAAAATGTTTGACAATGGAATTAGAAGATAAGATCAAATGATTGAATTATCAGATATATTGAATTATGATTATAAGTCTCTGTTGAAAGGCCCACGTTGATTTGAGAAATCTTTCCATTTTAAAAATATTCGGAAAATGGTAAAGTGATTTATAAATAAGAACAAATTGTCAATCATTGAGAACTAGACAAAGGATAGTGGAAGATTGAATCAATCTCATAAAGACTCGATTGATCTATTTAGTTTCAAAAGTAAAAAAACGTTTTCAATTTAAAAAGAACTTTATTATTAAAACGTATATAACTTTTATAAATATCTAGAACCACTTTTGACAACTCATTACTTAACTAGTATGATAAAGATAACGATATTTATATTTTATTTTATTAAATATATATAACGATTTAAATTAATATTATATATATTTATACGCGTATTATACGTACATAGTTTTATACTTTTACTATACTTAAACTTTACATTTACTTTATTTTTACTTTAATTTAACTTTAATAATTCACTTTAATAATTCATACTTTAATAATTCACTTTAATAATTCATACTTTAATAATTTACTTCAATAATTCATACTTTAATAATTCACTTTAATAATTCATACTTTAATAATTCACTTTAATAATTCATATTTTAATAATTCACTTTAATAATTCAAAAATCTATTATAAATAGAATTCATTAGGTTTCATTATTTCATAGAAACTTGAAAATATTTTTCTCTAAACTCTCTCAATCGATTTACATATATATATTTACTCCGTATTATTTCAAGATATTATTAGTATATATAAAATATTACGACGGAGTGCTGTCCGAGTGATTTCGAAATTGTTTTTCGAGTATGATAGGATTAAGGAAATTATGGGTTATAGCTATGGAGGTGATTGAGTATGGTTCATGGGTATGCTCGTGAGGTCAATATAGTGTTTATCATTTCCGTTGCGTCTACGTACCTTTCCTGCAATATTGAATCTCAATATTGATACGTGAGTACTCATAATTTAACTTTTACATACTAATAGTGTATCCCTGACTAGTGCTCGAGTATTTAGGATTATGCATGCTTGTACTTTTGATATTGCCCTTAGACAGGTTAGGTTGAATATTGAATTAGTTACACTTGCGGTTGAGATAAGGTATAAGATATGCATGTCCTTGGAAAGCTAGCGAAAAATTAAGAACTTTTCCTTTAGATATCGAATGGTTTCGATGAACGAATTAGAAGTTATAATCAATTGAATTTTCGATATTTTTATTAAAAATGATTATTATTATCGTCGTTTTTATCGTCGTTCTAGTTTTATCTTATTATTATCATTATAATTATCTTTATCAATAAAAGGGATTTATCATTAAAAATTGTTATTTTTATTATTATTATTACTATCGTTATTATCGTTAAAGTTATAATTAGTATTATTATTATTATCCAATTATTATTATTATTGTTATTATTATTATTATTATTATTATTATTATTATTATTATTATTAGTATTATTATTATTATTATTATCATTATTAATATAAATATCATTATTTAAAAATGGTTATTGTTATTGTTATTATTATTATTACTATTACTATATTATCATTAAGATAATTATTAGTATTATCTTTAATAATGTTATAGTAACTATCATTATTAATATTAGTGTAATTAAAACAAATATTTGTAACACCTAATTATTTTGATTACTATTATTATCATTATTATGAACACGATATAAAAGACAATTAAAAGCTATTAAATGAAGTGATTAGAAAATAATGAGTAAGAGTATCATGATGAAATTAAAATATTATAAGATATTGATTTAGATAAAATTATTGTTCTTATTATTTTTATCATTACTATTATTATTAAAAGTATCGTTAGTATTAAAACTATCATTTTAACAAAAATTATCATTTTAATAGAAATGTCATTGTTACTATAAAATATCATTATTATTATTATTATTTTAAATAGAATTATTATTTTAAAGATAATATTAAAAATTATCGTAAATATTAAAGTTATCATAATTAGAATTATCGTTTTATCATAATGTCATCTTAGTAATTATAAATATTGATATTTTTATAATAATAATTATTATTACAAAATAATACAACTTTTACTTACTATCATTATAGATATTATTTTATCAAATAAATATGTGATACAAACATATTTTACTACGTGTAATAACTTACTTTAATAATACCTATCATATTATCTTTATGATATTAAATGAACCCTATAAATTTTATTATTTAATATATATAAAAGTATATTTTATTATATAAATTTAATATAAAAATTTTATTTATTAATAAATAAATTATATTATTTACTCTAATAAATCTTTTAAAAATATTTAAAAATATAAAACGACGATATTTAAACTATATATTAATCATGTATAGATTTTTAGAAATTATTTTGAGTCAAATTTAATTTTGTTGACTTTTGCATATTAGTCTCGAGAATTAGGATTGTGGTACACTATGACTTGACCTAATTTGTTAGACAAATATTGACCAACACATAATTATATATAATTAATTTAGGTTCGTGAATCCGAGGCCAACCTTGCACTTGTTCAATGACGTTATATGTATTTTTACTACGAAATACAGTATGGTGAGTTTTATTTGCCTTTTTACCCTTTATATTTTTGGGACTGAGAATACATGCGCTTTTATAAATGTTTGACAAAATAGACACAAGTAATTGAAACTACATTCTATGGTTGAATTATCGAAATCGAATATGCCCCTTTTTATTAAAGTCTGGTAATCTAAGAATTAGGGAACAGACACCCTAATTGACGCGAATCCTAAAGATAGATCTATTGGGCCTAACAAACCCCATCCAAAGTACCGGATGCTTTAGTACTTTGAAATTTATATCATGTCCGAAGGAGGATCCCGGAATGATAGGGGATATTCTTATATGTATCTAGTTAATGTCGGTTACCAGGTGTTCACCATATGAATGATTATTTTTGTCTCTATGCATGGGATGTATATTTATGAGAACTGGAAATGAAATTCTTGTGGTCTATTAAAATGATGGAAATAAATGATTATGATAAACTAATGAACTCACCAACCTTTTGGTTGACACTTTAAAGCATGTTTATTCTCAGGTGTTAAAGAAATCTTCCGCTGTGCATTTCCTCATTTTAAAGATATTACTTGGAGTCTTTCATTGCATATTTCGAAGAACGTTGCATTCGAGTCATTGAGTTCATCAAAGATTATTATTAAATCAATTTATAGTTGGATAGTGGATATTATGAAATGGTATGCATGCCTGTCAATTTTCGATGTAAAGAAAGTTTGTCTTTTAAAAACGAATGCAATGTTTGTAAAATGTATTATATAGAGGTCAAATACCTCGCAATGTAATCAACTATTGTGAATCGTTTATAATGTATATGAACGGGTCCTTTCATTAGATATAAAGGATATGTAATTTTGTTTTCATGTAAATAAGTCATGAATGATTACTCATATTTTTGTAATTTTATGAGATATTTCATGCTAGTTGCCAAATGATGGTTCCCACATATGTTAGGTAACTCACATGGGCTGCTAAGAGCTGATCATTGGAGTGTATATACCAATAGTACATACATCTAAAAGTTGTGTATTGTACGAGTACGAATACGGGTGCATACGAGTAGAATTGTTGATGAAACTGAACGAGGATGTAATTGTAAGCATTTTTGTTAAGTAGAAGTATTTTGATAAGTGTCTTGAAGTCTTTCAAAAGTGTATAAATACATATTAAAACACTACATGTATATACATTTTAACTGAGTCGTTAAGTCATCGTTAGTCGTTACATGTAAGTGTTGTTTTGAAACCTTTAGGTTAACGATCTTGTTAAATGTTGTTAACCCAATGTTTATAATATCAAATGAGATTTTAAATTATTATATTATCATGATATTATGATGTATGAATATCTCTTAATATGATATATATACATTAAATGTCGTTACAACGATAATCGTTATATGTCTCGTTTCAAAATCATTAAGTTAGTAGTCTTGTTTTTACATATGTAGTTCATTGTTAATATACTTAATGATATGTTTACTTATCATAATATCATGTTAACTATATATATATCCATATATATGTCATCATATAGTTTTTACAAGTTTTAACGTTCGTGAATCACCGGTCAACTTGGGTGGTCAATTGTCTATATGAAACCTATTTCAATTAATCAAGTCTTAACCAGTTTGATTATTTAACATGTTGGAAACACTTAATCATGTAATTAACAATTTCATTTAATATATATATAAACATGGAAAAGTTCGGGTCACTACACCTGACGGCTTAGTGGAAGCTACATGTGAATTTACTCACAACTTCGTGGAAGCTACATGTGAGTTTCCTAACAACTTCGTGGAAGCTTCGTGTGAGTTTTCTAACAACTTCGTAGAAGCTACATGTGAGTTTTCTGGAATCTTCCCTCTAATTGTTTAAAGTTCTCCATATCTCCAACAATCTCCCACTTGGAGACTTTGAACAAACCCAACCTTCGTCAACCCAAAATATCAACGATCTAACCAAGAACGTTAAACCACCATTATACCGCCAAACTCCATTTGGGACACGCACACTCAACACATACTTCGGATGAGCAGACTTTCGATACAAGGTCTTCAACACTACTTGTTAGAATATTAACTCTCAAATTCTCTAGTTGGGGTCTTCTCTCATCAATTCATTAGAAGACCAATTGAGGTAATGCAAAACCTCAATTTCTCTGTCGTAACAACCTTAGTAAACATATCAGCAGGATTCTTCGTACCAAGGATTTTCTCCAATAATAAAGTACCATCATTTATATGTTTTCGAATAAAATGATACCTTATCTTGATGTGTTTCGTACGACTATGAAACACCGATTCTTCCCAAGATGTATTGCACTTTGATTATCACAATACAAGACGCAATAATCTTGTCTTTTACCCAACTCACCTAAGAAGTTTTTCAACCAAACAAGCTCTTTAGAAGCTTCTGCAATAGCCATATATTTGGCTTCGGTGGTTGATAAAGCAACACTCTTTTGTAGTCGAGACATCCAACTAACTGCCGTCTTCCCTATTGTGAAAACATAACCCGTAGTGTTTTTCCCCGAATCATCACATCCACCCAAATCAGCATCCGCATAACCCCTAAGTATGAGATTGCTTTTAGAGAAGCACAATCCCATATTAGAAGTACCTTTCAAATAACGAAGTAACCATTTAACCGCTTCCCAATGCTCTTTCCCCGGATTAGACATATAACGACTTACAACTCCTACTGCGTGAGCAATATCGGGTCTTGTACAAACCATGAAATACATAACACTACCCACGGCCGATGCATATGGAACCTTTTCCATCTCCATTTTACCTTCTTCCATTTTAGGTGATTGACTTTTTGATAGCTTTATCGTGCTACCCAAAGGCATAGAACGAGCCTTTGAATTTTCCATGTTAAACATCTCTACAACTTTCTCAATATATTTGGATTGAGACAAGTATAGAGTACCTTTCACACGATCACGCACAATACTCATGCCAAGTATTTGCCTAGCACCACCAAGATCTTTCATCTCAAATTCACGGGAAAGTAATCCCTTCAACTTGTTAATTTCGGACATGTTGGAACCTGCAAGTAATATGTCATCAACATACAACAATAAGATTATATAAGAAGACTTGAGTTTCTTCAAGTAGCAACAGTGATCCGCTTCACATCTTAAGAAACCAATCTTCTTCATAAACTCGTCAAACTTCAAGTACCATTGCCGAGGTGCTTGCTTCAATCCATACAAACTTTTCTTTAGCTTACAAACCCACTTCTCTTTACCCTTTACCTCAAAGCCCTCGGGTTGCCTCATGTAGATCTCTTCAACAAGATCACCATGCAAGAATGCGGTCTTCACATCTAGTTGCTCTAGATGTAAGTCTTCGGATGCAACCATAGAAAGTACCAAACGAATAGTAGTCATCTTCACCACCGGTGAAAATATCTCTTGGTAGTCAACTTCTTTCTTTTGTTGAAAGCCTTTAACCACCAAACGAGCCTTGTACCTTTTCTTGCCATCTAACTCATTCTTGATTCGATACACCCATTTACTTTGCAACGCCCTTTTATCATGAGGTAACTTCACTAGTGACCAAGTTTTATTCTTCTCAAGTGACCCCATCTCTTCTTTCATGGCAAGCTCCCATTGTATGGATTTTTTGTCTTCCTTGCCTCAAAGTAACTTTCGGGTTCACCATTCTCGGTATAGAGCAAGTAGTCTGATGATGGAGAATACCTAGGATTAGGTTTGGGCAGTCTAGTCGAGTGTCTTAGTGTAGGATCAACCGAAATGGTTGGACCGGTTTCATTTGTGTCCTCCTCATCACTAGAACTCGCACTATGTTCGGAATCATCACCGCTTTCCGAATCATTTCCATCATTAGCATTTTCTGACGCCTCACCGTTAATTGGCAATTCATTGTTACCCATACTCCCACTAGAACCTGCAAGATCCGTCAAAAGTAACATGACCCGATTTAGGACTCCCCGTTTCCGGTTTGCCATAAACCGAATCTTCATCAAAGGTAACACCACGAGAACGAATTACTTTTCTAGCCTCGTTATCCCAACAACGATAACCCATTTCATCCGACCCGTAGCCTATGAAAATACACTTCTTTGACTTAGCTTCAAGCTTGTCTCTATCCGCATCTTTGGTCTTCACATAAGCATTACACCCAAAGATCCTAAGGTGATTATAACTCACCTTCTTACCTTGCCATTCTTCCTCGGGAATTCGGAAACCAAACGGTGTTGAGGGTCCCCTGTTTATCAAATAAGCTGCCGTATTAACCGCATCTGCCCAAAACATCTTAGGCAAACCGGCATGTAGTCTCATACTCTTAGCCCTTTCATTTAACGTACGATTCATACGTTCGACGACCCCATTATGTTGCGGTGTTTCCGGTACTGTTTTCAACATTCTAATACCGAGCTTTGCACAATGGTCTTTAAACTCAAGACTACCATATTCCCCTCCATTATCCGACTTCAAGCACTTGACTTTCAAATTAGTCTCATTTTCTACCATAGCTTTCCACTTTACAAAAGTATTAAATACATCGGATTTAGCTTTAAGAAAATAAACCCATACCTTTCGAGTGGAGTCGTCAATGAAGGTGACATAATAGCGAGAACCTCCATGTGATTCTACATTGGTTGGACCAAACACATCCGTATGAACGAGCTCCAATTTCTCCAACTTAGGTGCATTCCCTGATTTCCCAAAAGTCACCTTCTTTTGCTTCCCATATACACATGTTTCGCAAAACCCAAGTTCTACCTTTTTCAAATCCGGAATTCTCCCACTCGAAACAAGCATCTTCATACCCTTCTCACTCATATGCCCGAGGCTTCGGTGCCATAGAGTTGATTCGGACTCAACATTAACTGTAGCAACCACCGTGTCTTCATCAAACACTTCAACCATATAAAGAGTTCCCCTTTTATGTCCACGAGCCACTACACAACTACCCTTAACCACCTTCCATTGGCGATTTTCAAAAGTAACCGCGTTACCTTCATCATCTAATTGACCAACCGAAATAAGTTTCCTTTTTAATTTAGGAATGTACCTTACGTTTTTCAAGGTCCAATTAGAGCCAAGAGTAGTCTTCAATACAACATCTCCAATGCCCTCTATATTGAGTTATTTGTCATCCGCCAATCTCACCTTGCCTTGATATGAACGGAAATTCTTCATCATGCTTTTGACATGAGTAGCATGAAACGAAGCTCCCGAATCCAAAATCCAAGACTCCATAGAATTTTCAACACTACATAAAAGTGCATCATCACTTTCTTCCGCGGTCAAGTTCACACCTTTCGCCGGACCATTTTTACAATTCCTTTGAAAGCGTCCTTTTTGATTGCAACCCCAACAAACAGCTTCACTTCTATCTTTCGATGGATACCTCTTTTTAGACTTCTTTCTACCCTTCTTCTCACCGCGATCAAATTTCCTACCACGGTTGTCTGTACTTAACAAGGAACCGGATGTCGATTCCCCCGAGTTTCTCCTACGAGTATCTTCACCAAGAATCAAATCCCTTATTCCTTCAAACGCTAGCTTAGTAGTTCCCGTAGAGCTACTAACTGCGGTAACCGTACCCGACCAACTTTCCGGTAATGATGAAAGCAAGATTAGTGCCTTTAACTCATCATCAAACACAATATCTACCGATGCTAACCTCGATATGATGTTGTTGAACTCGTTGATATGATCCGTTGCACTCGTACGTTCCTTCATCTTCGTATTGAACAATTGTCGCATGAGAAAAACCTTATTAGAAGCGGTAGGTTTCTCATACATGTTAGAGAGTGCTTTCAAGCAAGCAAACGTCGTCTTCTCATTCACAACGTTGTATGCAACGTTCTTAGCAAGTGAAAGACGAATCGCACCCAAAGCTTGACGATCCAAAAGCGTCCAATCGGCATCGCTCATGCTTTCGGGCTTGGTCTCTAACAGAGGTTGATGTAGCTTCTTTTGATACAAGTAATCTTCATTTTTGCTCTTCCAAAAGCCAAAGTCTCTCCCATCGAATCGGTCGATTCTAAACTTTCCGTCTTCCGCCATCGTTCCCTTAACGAAACCTTGAGCTCTGATACCAGTTGTAAGGATATTAGGACCCAAAACAACGAAAGTGATTCAACAAGATCACTCACCGATAGTAATTCTACAAGATTACTAACCCACTTAATGAACGAAAGATTATAAATGCAAGAAATGTAAATCGACACAAGAGATAACGTGGTTATATGCAATCGTTGTGATTGCGTTAGTCCACGGACCAACTAGAGAATGTATTTACTGAATATTTGTGGTGTGTTTACAATGAGTTACAAGAGGGTCTATTTATAGAATGGCTTAAGGAGTAAGCTAAAAACAATTCCTTGAAGCTTCATGTGAGTCTTCTGACAGCTTCGTAGAAGCTACATGTGAGTTTCCTGACGGCTTAGTGGAAGCTACATGTGAATTTACTCACAACTTCGTGGAAGCTACATGTGAGTTTCCTAACAACTTCGTGGAAGCTTCGTGTGAGTTTCCTAACAACTTCGTAGAAGCTACATGTGAGTTTCCTGGAATCTTCCCTCTAATTGTTTAAAGTTCTCCATATCTCCAACACTTCGCACCACATGATAAAAGATCGGAATAACTATATGTTCAGAGGACTTACGTTGATCAAGAATCAGTACCAGTTCATCAAGGCACCAGATTAAAGAAGCATAATTCCTCGACAACACATAAATAGAAGCTCTTGATGTTTTAATCGCTCTAACCAATTTCGGACCCAGTTCGTCTCCAGTGTTAATCTCAGGATCATCCAAGAACGTGCGGATATTGGCATTCGTCAAGGTGTTGTAGAGATGATCGGTGAAACTATTACGAGTGTCAGTACCTCTAAAACTAACAAAAACATCATATCTACAATCATGAGCTGATGATGAAGTTGAAGCTTGTTCAGAAATTTCTGTAAGAACAACCATAATGATTGATGTGGAGACAGCAGAAAAAATGAATCAGATAATTAGTTACTGTTGAAGCCAAGTTTTCCTTATATTATATACCTATATCTAAAAGGTATATAAAAGGTAAAGTGGAAATGAATAGTACTATTCATTTCTCCGCAAACTTAACCCCCTAACTTTCATTAAAATACAAATCGAACCCCCCACTTTATACGTATATTTTTCCCCAAATTTCACAAGCTTAACCCCCTAACTTTTATTAAAATACAAATCGAACCCCACTTTACTAACTTTTTTTTTTACTAATATTCAATTTTCACAAACTTAACCCCCTAACTTTTATTAAAATACAAATCGAACCCCCACTTTATACGTAAAGTTTTCTCAAATTTCACAAACTTAACCCACTAACTTTTATTACAATACAAATCGAACCCCCACTTTACTAACTTTTTTTTAAAATAAAACCCGAACGCTAAAAGAAATAACTTTCACAAAAGGAACAACCCTTCAATGTTATGTCGAAAAAAATTCTTTTTTACAAAATAGATCAAGACTTTTTTTAAACTCGCATTCAAAACGGAGCCCCCGGCGCGAAGCGAGGGCTCCACAACTAGTATATTCTATAAATAATAAATGATAGTGAATAGTAATGATAAAACTCTGTCCACACAAATTTTTACATGTTAAAGTGATATACAAAATAAAAGTTTAAACTTAAACTATAATTTGAATTTTAACAATGAAAGTTGAGTTTGACACAAAAGGTGACAAAACCATCAAGTGTAAAAGATAAAAACTACTGTATACGATTGTGGTACTTCCTACTTTCATATTCAGTCTACAAAGTGGGTAAATTAGTTGTTGTATCATCTTATTTTTATTACTCTGAGTTATCCAATTCATTAATCTCGAATCATTGAATCAACAATTCCCTCTCCAGTTTCAATCATTTCCTTTCAATTTTTACAAGATACCTGATTTAATTTCTTCACATATATAAATTAGGTTTAATTGGTAGCAGTTTTACTTTTAATTATGCAGAACATTCTGAATAACAAAAAGGATGTTAGATACTAAACATTTCGAATTCAGGGTTTAGGTCTTGGATATATATACAAAAAATACATATATATATCATAATTATAATTATGTTTATTGAGAGGAAAAAGAAAGGATTGAAACAAGGATTGAATGTAGTAGTATTTGAAGGACGTACCTGTGATGGACCAGCACGTTTTGTTTCTTATGAAGCTGCAAATGTGTTCGTATACGTTTGAATTTACAGATACGTAATGTTAAAAATAAAAATATAATAAAAAAATCTTATGGAGCTTGTTTATACGTGATCTGGAGTGGATTGGTCGTGAAGGTTGTTTTGGGCGTTTAACAAAATATAATTAAAGGTTGTTAGATATTTATTTCTGGCTAGCGAGTAACAAGTATTAGTACAAACTAGAACTACTTAACCTGATGAGGTGGAATGTCAATTGATATTACCCACGGGACGGATTCCTGTAGACCCAGTTCACGGTCAGAATGTCGTGGGGTGGTTTTATCAATCTCGTGGAGCCAAACTATGAATTGGTCCGTCTAGCGCTCTTCTCCTAACTACTAATTTTCTAGAAAGATAAAGTATTGTGTGAGAGAAAAAGTGTGTTCTCTTACACTGACATGGCATGTCTGCTGCTCATGTGTTAGACTATATATATGCAATCAGAGCTTTTTTAAAGTTCTAATTCGCTAAAAAAGAAGTTGAAAATAGCAACAACAACAACAACAACAAAACTCAATACACATGAGTGTGTATGTGGATGTGAGATGTAGACAATCATTCCCTTATCCGAAAATAAAAACTAGTCTTTAACCCACCCAGAGTGAAAACACTCTCAAAAGTAGAGAAAGTCATCTCCCTCTCTCTCTATTTGACGGATAAAGAGATTGCTTTCGAGTGAACCTCCGGCCAAAAGGTACAGAATTTTTTAAAAAACAAATAGTAAAATAAAATTAAAAAATAAAATTTAGACGCCATGAAATTTGGTAGAATCAAATTTTCATGGGTTTTAAATCCTACCTGGAATTCAATTTAAACATTAAACGACAGTCAAGACGCTAATAAATCGACGCTTGCTATTATCTTATCCGAGTGGAACGATGATAGCTTGAGAAACATGCTAGCGGTTTTCAATAGCTTTCACCTAAGCTCGGGCTTGAAGCTTAATGTGGCTATATCCCATTTGTATGGTATTAGTGTTAATGAGGTGATATTAGATGATTTCGTTCACGAGTTAGGGTGCTCAAAAGGTACGCTCCCATTTTTATATTTGGGTCTCCCGTTAGGTGCAAATATGAACTTGTTATCGAATTGGAAAGAATTGGAAAATCATTTTATCAAAAAGTTATCTAATTGGAAAGCTAATTTATTATCCGTTGGAGGGCGTCTTACGCTCATAAAGTCGGTTTTGGGAAGGTTAGGAGTGTATTACACCCGTGTTACATCCGTCCCACATCGGTTGGAGAGGGGAACGAAGCATGCCTTATAAGGGTGTGGAGACCTTTCCTAGCATGACGCGTTTTGGGACCGCAAGCGCAGCAGATCTCATGAGAACTCTGCAGTTAAGCGTGCTCAGGCGAGAGCACTACCAGGATGGGTGACCTCCTGGGAAAGTGCTCGTCGTGTTTGGTCGCCAAGAAAAATCCGTGCGCCTACGGGCAAAGCGGACAATATCATGCTACGGAGAACGTGTTACCTGGGATGTTACAGATGGTATCAGAGCTAGGCCCCAGACCAAACGTGCACAGCGAGGACGATGTGTCCCATTAGGGGGAGGATTGTAACACCCGTGTTACATCCGTCCCACATCGGTTGAAGAGGAGAACGAAGCACGCCTTATAAGGGTGTGGAGACCTTTCCTAGCATGACGCGTTTTGGGACCGCAAGCGCAGCAGATCCCATGAGAACTCTGCAGTTAAGCGTGCTCATGCGAGAGCACTACCATGATGGGTGACCTCCTGGGAAAGTGCTCGTCGTGTTTGGTCGCCAAGAAAAATCAGTGCGCCTACGGGCAAAGCGGACAATATCATGCTACGGGGAACGTGTTACCTGGGATGTTACAACTTGGTACTGTGACGATTTCAAGTGGTCAAGACACATGGCAATGGGAGTTTAAAAATGATTTGGGTTACTCAGTTAGTAGTACGAGGATATATATTGACGAGCAGTGGCTGCCATCAATAGAAATACATACAAGATGGGTGAAATTCATTCCTAGAAAAATTAATGTTTTTTTGTGGAGATTAGCGTTAGACAGGTTACCTACTCGCCAAAGCTTATCGAGAAGAGGTATAGAGATCGAAGAGCTCGGTTGTTAAAGTGCAATTCTGGTATGGAGTCGATAAAACATGTCATGTTTGAATGTGTTCTTGCGACTGATCTATGGTATAAAGTCAGGATATGGATCAACTTGTCGATCCCCATCTTCGCGGACTGGAATGAGCTGACTTCGTGGTTGGATAATTGGCGAGCATCTGAAGAATCAAAGACCAAAGTATATGCGATTTTCGCAGCTTTGTTGTGGCACTTGTGGAGATACAGGAATAGTGTAATTTTTTCAGGAGAAGACATGAAGAAATCTACTCTTTTTGATTCTATTTGTTGTTTTTCGTTTTATTGGATTAAGCATAGAGGAAAATTTGATGTAAACTGGAACTCGTGGCTCATTAAGCCAGTGTAATCTCTTCGTGTTTTTGTCCTCCTAGCTGCTCGTTAGGAGGTTCGTCTATTAATAAAATTTTGCTGTTCGAAAACGCTTTTTGATGAGTCAAAAATATATCAGTAAAATGGCAAAAATAAACTTTAATTTAATTTAATTTAATATTAAATTAAATTAAATGGTGGAGAACTTGTGAACGTGGAAATATCAGAAGAAGAAGAAGCCGACAAAATTAAATTAAATTAAATGGTGGAGAACTCATTTCTATTAAACATATCTTTTTACTAAAATGGAAAGTATCATCATTTTTATTATCAGTATTGACATTAATTTTATTGTTACTTTTAATATTATCATTATTAATTTTATTGTTACTTTTAACATCATCATTATTATTATTATTATTATTATTATTATTATTATTATTATTATTATTATTATTATTATTATTATTATTATTATTATTATTATTATTATTATTATTATTATTATTATTATTACCACAAATTATTTTAACATTATTATAATTAATATTTTTACAAACAAAAGGTATTTATATATATATATATATATAATGAATATAACTAATTAACTAACACATTATTAATACAAGAAGTATATTAACAATATTAATATATAAACTAGTTAATTGCTATTATATGCCTTAATATATATAATTGATATAGGTTCGTGAATCCGAGGCCAACCCTACTTTTGTTCAATGCCGTTATATGTATTTTTACTACAAAATACAGTATGGTGAGTTTCATTTGCTCCCTTTTTAATTGCTTTTGCAATATATATTTTTGGGCTGAGAATACATGCGCTGCTTTTATAAATATTTACGAAATAGACACAAGTACTTAAAAATATATTCTACGTTGAGTTGTACCACTGGCATATTTCCCTATAGCTTGGTAACTACTATTTACATGGGTATTGTAAACGCGAATCCTGTTGATAGATCTATCGGGCCTGACAACCTCAACCGGACTGGACGACCAGTATTCAACGGTTGCACAGTACTTCGTTTCGTTACTACACTTGGTACAGTGTAGGGAGATTTCATAATAAAGGGAATATGCGACGTTGATTAAATGTTAAGTATGGTTACCAAGTGCTCAACCACTTAGAATGCTTTACATACACTTGCGAGTGTATTATGTTTATGATTATGAAATCTTGTGGTCTATTAAGATATTAAAAAGATTGTTATGATAAACCTATGAACTCACCAACCTTTTGGTTGACACTTTTAAGCATGTTTATTCTCAGGTACGAATTAAGTCTTCCGCTGTGCATTTGCTCATTTTAAGGACATTATTTGGAGTCGATCATCGCAATGGGACCAAATGTTGAAGACTTCGTCCATGTGGATAAGGGCGGGTCTTTACAGGTGGTATCAGAGCGGTGGTCGTAGCGAACCAGGTCTTGCATTAGTGTGTCTAACTAGGGGTTGTTAGGATGTATTAATGAGTCTGGACTTCGACCTAGTAGTTGTTAGGTTATATTAGTAAGTCTGGACTTAAACCTGGTCTGCATGTTAAAAGTGTTTGCTTACCACCATTTGTCAAAAAATATCTACTTATCATTTTCAGTCTCGACACGTCTTATTGCAATTATTATATAGATAGTGTACAGACGAATTCATATCCCATCACATTAAACTTTGTCTGACATGTTTCCTTAATTTTCTCCGTAATCTACGGGATCTTCTGTATTATACATAAGTATTCCATATGAATAGAATGTCATCTGATATCCGAAAATCATTTCATACCGAAAACCCTTTATCTAACCGAATAAAATGGAACTCACAACTAGTTCAAGTCCCTCGGATTCCGATATGGATATTCACCTAAGCTCTGGAAACAGCGTCACTAGAATGAATCAACCAATCAGTCATCCCCAATTCATCTGATGAGTTCGTAGTTGACTTAGTCAATGGAGACGCGAAGAAGGCGATCCTTCCCACCAACTGAATTCATCTCTTGACAATGAACCTGAAGCACTTACCGGTGAACCATTCTAAATACCATTTACTCTCTCATTTCCAGAGTATCTCAACACGATTATATACTATCTCAAATTCAAAACCTTATTCACTCGCTCGTTCCTACCGACAATCATTCTGGTGTAATAGAAGAGGTCAACGAACTCCGCGTTCGAGTAATCAATTTGGAAAACATGGTGCAAAATGTATCAGCTTCAGCAACATCAACAGCACCAATAGTACCACCAACATCAACATCATACACACCATAGATACCAAGGAGTACCAACAACAACGAACGATGAAGTATTGATCCATAACTTCATTAATATTCTGCGAAGAATATGTGGTTCCTAATAGCTCTAGAGATTACTATTTCTAGCTCAAACCGAAAATCATATGAGTTTAATATCATATTGACTCATTAAATTCATGATTTCATCTGAAGAAAATATATATACAAGTATATTTTCATAAAGATTGAAATTAAAAGTTCTTTTGTACAAACTGTTAATCGTGAAAGTATTTTAACGGGTAGGTAATACCCAAGGAATATTTAGATTCCACATTAATAAGTTACACTGTACATTCTTCGAATCTGATTCAACGGTCATATACTATATTAGTTACATTCATCGATATACGAATCCGTTCACAACAGAATAACCATTTTCATTCAATTTCATAATTGGATGTTGACTTCTCAGAACCCAACAAGTGGCATAATGAAGAAAACATTGAATAAAATAAAATTTGTTAGAAACAAATGAATTAACTAATTGAAATATTGTTAAGAATCCACGCTAACTGTTCCTAGCTAATTGTTCCTAGCTAATTGGTTACATTTTATTTACCGCAAATTAATTATCGCAATTTACATTCTCGCAATTTTATTTATCGTCATTTAATTTCTGTTATTTATTTCACGCACTTTAAATATCGGGACACGTATACAAGGTTTTGAGATATCATATCGACGCATGTATATATATTATTTGGAATAACCATAGACACTCTATATGCGGTAATGCTGGAGTTAGCTATACAGGGTTGAGGTTGATTCTATAATAATATATATACTTTGAGTTGTGATCGAGTCTGAGACCTGTACACGGGTCATGATACGTATTAATTAATTCGAATATTATATATTAAACTATACATGAATTATTGAACTGCTAACTGTGGACTATCAACCGAGGACTACAAACATTGGACAATTAAAATGAATTAAAATATTGATTATAACATATGAAACTAAACATCTCTTCAAGTTTGCCACTTGATTTCATCTTAAACCTCATTTGTATCTTGACAATTACAATCTGCGTTCAAACTTTTCATAATTCTTGAAAACACTTCAATCTAGAGGATGAACTAACCGCACTTCATCTACGGAAGGAAAGATTTATGCATATAGTTATGCACCTGAAAAACCCTCGGAAACTGAGTAAACATTTAACACATAGTTGTGCTAATTCCTTAGTGTTATTATTACCCAAAATAACTTGATAATCCCTTTCAAAGTAGCAAAATTTTGTCACAGTT